>NC_134861.1:81618495-82253495 GCF_049852395.1 Peromyscus maniculatus bairdii
ATTTATGAAAATAAAATCATCACATAGAATACAACCATGGCTAATACTCAGTACAATCTTTTCTTCAATTAACTAACACATACCCAAAGACACATATGGATTCCAGGAATGTCCTCAATAATAATCATCCATGTACTACCAAAACACACTACTCTTCTCTAATGACAAATTACATAAAATCATATGTGTCAGATTTTCACAATGCCAAGAGTTCAGTAGCCTCCAGTTTACATTTTATATGGAATTCATAAACTCCCTCAATGCACCTCAGTTACATGTTAATGTGAAGCTCCACCATACCATAGTCTGGTTACATGACCAGTTTTCATGTTCTTTTGATCAAGGTCCCAACAAGAAATATGAGGAACAAACAAAAGAAGAATGTTTCAAGGAAAATTATCTGCAAAGTTATTATTTACAAATGTGTGGATGTAACAACTAACACATATGAGTCTAGAAGCCAAGGTTCTATAGCAGCTATTTAGGCTAGAAATAACCAAAGAGAAAGACTTTGGGCTTAAGATGAGGGGTGACTCTCAGTTGAAGAACACAAGAAGCAATGTTACTAGGAGTCAGCCTTAAGATAAACACCTATTGTTGTTATCTTGCCTCTGTCTGGTATACTACTAGGTCTTCCTATTGACTCGTTGAAAATCAGAGAACATATGAATCCATACATTATGCTCATGCTTGTCAAACTCTAGGCAGGGAAGAGTCTACAGAATGGATTTGGAGATACAAATAATGAGATAGCAAAGGCAGAATAATTACAATAAAATACTGCAATAAAGTATCTCATTAAGAGGGACAGCAATCCTTTACTAGAAACAGGCCCTATGTATAATGTCAATGATTTACTATCTCAATAGTAGTTAATCTAACACCTTGCTGAGATAATCGGCACCTTGAGTCCTGCTCCTTGGGGATATTTCCTCTGTCTTTCAATGTGCAGAGGGGAGGGGTTTGGACCTGCCTAAGCTGAGTGTGCCAGGCTCTGCTGACTCCCCATGAGAGACCTTGATTTGGAAAATGTGGGGATGGGGGGTGCGTTGGGGGGAAGGCTGGGGAGTGTGAAGAGGGAAGAGGGGGAATCCGTGATTGGTGTGTAAAGTGAATAGAAAATTTCTTAATTAAAAAAACAGTGAAAAAGAAAGAAAACTGAGGAGCAACCCGTAAGCACCATTCCTCCATGGTCTCTGCTTCAGTGCCTGTCACCAGTTTCCTAATTGAGTTCTGGCCATAACTTCCATCAACAGTAGGCTGTATTCTGGACAAGTAAACCAAATAAACCTATTTCTCTCTAAAAAACAAAACAAAAAAATGTGCAAGGCTGTTTCTGGAGGGGTGTTGGAGAGTTTCTCTCTAAATAGCTGCATTGCCTTTGCAAACCCAACTTGAATTTAGTAATCTCAGTTCAATACTAGGGTTTCCTACCTCCCCCCAAATTCACTTAATAAAAAAAATTGTGTTGTGGAATATTAGTTAAAGATGTGTTACATTCTTTTATGCTGTGGATATCTGTTTAGTGATACAAAGATGTGTTGCATTCTTTCATGTTGCATTTGTTTAACTCTATGAAGCTTTGTTACTTTGCCTGCCTAAACCACCTGATTGGTCTAATAAAGAGTTGAATGGCCAATACCTAGCCAGGAGAGGGAAAGGTGAGGCTGCTAAGTAGAGAGAATAAATAGAGAAGAGAGAGGAGAAAAAAGGAACAAGAAGAAGAGAAGGAAAGGAAGAGTCCAGGATCAAACCACTAAGCCACACAGCCAGTAACAGAGTAAGAAGGAAAGAAAGGTCTATAGATTAGAGAAAGGTACAAGTCCAGAGTCAAAAGATAGATGGGATAATTTAAGAAAAGCTGGCTAGAACCTGGAAACAACCTAGATGCTCCTCAACTGAAGAATGGGTAAAGAAAATGTGGTACATATACATAATGCTGTATTACTCAGCTGTAAAAAACAATGGCATCATGAAATTTGCAGGCAAATGGATAGAACTAGAAAATATCATCCTGAGTGAGGTAACCCAGACTCAGAAAGACAAACATGGTATGTACTTACTCATAAGTGGATACTAGATGTAAAACAAAGGATAATCAGACTGCAACCCACAGCTCCAGAGAAGCTAGGAAACAAGGAGGACCCTAAGAGGGATGCATAGATCGCCTTGGGAAGGGGAAACAGATAAGATCTCCATGAGTAAACTGGGGATAGGGGCAATAGAGGGGGAAAACAGGGGATGAGAATACGAGGGAACATGATGGTTGAGCTGGGGGAAGGACAGAATGGGAGAGCAATGAAAGAGATATCTTGATAGAGGGAGACATTATGGGGTAAAGGGTGCTAGGGAAATTCCCAGGAATCCACAAGGATAACCCAAGCTTAGATTACTAGCAACAGTGGAAATGATGCCTGAACTGGCTTACCTGGTAATCAGATTGGTGAATACCCTATCTGCCATCAGAGAGCCTTCATCCAGTAACTGATGGAAGCAGATGCAGATATCCACAACCAAGCACCAGGCTGAGCCCCGGGAGTCTAGTCCAAGAGAGGGAAGAGGGACTTATATGAGCAAGGGGGGTCAAGACCATGATGGGGAAATCTACAGAGATAACTGAACAAAGCTCATAGGAACTCACACACTTTAGACCAACAACTGTGGAGCCTGCGTGGGACTGGACTAGGCCCTCTGCATAAGCAAGACAGTTGTGTGGCTTAGTGTGTTTGAGGGGTTCCTGGCAGTGGGATCAGGATCTGTCCCTAGTGCATGAGCTGGCTTTCTGGAGCCCATTATCGATGGTGGGATGCCTTGCTCAGCCTTGATGCAGGGGGGAGGGGCTTGAATGTACCAGACTTTGTTGACTCCCCATGGGAGGCCTTACTCTTTTGGTGGGCAGGTGTCAGAGTGGGGAGGCTGAAGGAGAGCAGGAGGAGGGATGAGAAGGGGATCTGATGAATAAAAAAAATTAATAAAAAAAAAGAAGGAAAAAAAGAAAATCTGGCTAGAAATAAGCCAACCTAAGTTTGGACATTCATAAGAAAGTAAGCCTGTGTGTATTTATTTGGGAGCTGGGTGGCGGGCCCCCTAAGAGCAAAGAGTTTAAAAAAAAAAAAAAAAAATATATATATATATATATATATATATATATATATATATATATATATATATATATAATTCTGATGCCTTCAAGACAAACTGAATTTAGGACTCTACTCACCCTTACTAAAATGAAAATGTTATGGAATTGTTCTCATTGAATCCTTTGGCTTGTTAATGAAGGGGTCTTAGTATGCCATCCCTGTGTCATTCCTGGGAAGTATTGCCTGTAACTCTCTCTGCTTAATGGTCTTTAAATGCCCCTGAACAAGAAGAAGTACCTGAACTACTTAGAGTGAAAAATACCACAGCCTAGTCAGGAAGTATTTTCTTAGTCCACTGGTCAGGAAGTACTTCCTTAGTCTCACTGATCAGGAAGTATTTCCTTAGCCTCATGAGTCAGGAAGTACTTCTTTAGTCCACTGGTCAGGAAGTACTTCTTTAGTCTGGCTGGTCAAAAAGTACTTTCTTAGTCCTATGAGTCTAGAAGTAGTTCCTTAGTCTCACTCGTAAGGAAATACTTCCTTGGTCTCACTGATCAGGAAGTACTTCTTTAGTTCCACTAATCAGGAAATGTGTCCTTAGTCCAACTAATCAGGAAGTATGTCCTTAGTCCACTGGTCAGGAAGTATTTCTTTAATCCCACTGGTCAGAAAGTACTTCCTTAGTCCCACTAGTCAGGAGCTGTCGGAGGTTCTTCAGAACAGTTAACTTTTCTGACTTGCTAGACTGCCTCACTACAACCACAGGGCTCCTGCTCTTTTCTAATGGGCTCATTAACTTTAATATCTTTTCACACTGATGAGGTTTAATTTTTCCTGACCTTATTAGAGACTTTAAAGCTGGTCATAGAAATCAGATACTTCAATTAAAATTTATATGCCCATATTATTTTTATATATCTACTTCATAGTGGCCAGGTTGGATATAGCAACTATTATAGAGTGGTATTACATTTTTAAAGAATTATGATTCACAAGTTACGTTCCTAAAAGCCCAAATAAATACCCAGCACACTTGAATACCTTGATATTTTTCTATGATGGCCATAATTTTTTGGTCCCCATATGGGGAATGTTTATTACATGGTTACTGTATCCCCGAGACTTTTGGAACCAATTTAGAAGCTCTACAAACAAGATCCCTGTTCAATGAAGCCTTTGCTCTCGATGAATAAATGGTGTGGTGTTTATTCCTATTTCTCTGTTGTGTGTCAAAGACTATTGCTTTCCCAGCCAGAGGCTGAAGGATAATCCCTTTCCTCTTAGTCCAGTTCAGCTCCTTCTGTATCTTAAGTTCTGTAGTTTTTAAGTTTACTTAAAATTTATAACTTATCTGTTGAAATTATGGCAGAGTTGCTTGCATGATGAATATGATTGTTTTTTGGTTTAGGGGAATTTGGGGGGCAGGGCATTGATTTTTCAAAGCAGGGTTTCTCTTTGTAGTCCTGGCTATTTGGGGAATCACTCTGTAGACCAGGCTGATTTAGCGGCACTTTCTTTAGTCCAAAGATAGTGCAGTCTGCCAGCTCCCAAATAATGTCATGGAAACTTTTAATTATGAAAGCTTGGTCTTTGCTGAGGCTTGTTACCAACTCGCTTTTAAAACTTAAATTAACCCATTTATATTAATCTGTGATCTGCCAAGTGGCTTGTTACCTCTCCCCTATAATGTATGTCCAACTTCCTTTATGTCTCACTGATGAATCTTCACCTCTCTGATTCCTTCCCAGAGTTCCTAGCTCTGCCTGAAAGTTCCTCCTATTGTCTCCTGTCTAGCAGGAGACCAGCTTGGTAGATCAGCTCTTTATTAAACCAATCAGAAGGTGCCTTGGCAGAGACAAATCTTTACAGTGTACAAAAAAATTACCCCACAACAAGCTGGCCCCAAACTCACGGAGATCCACCTGCTTCTGCCTCCTGAGTGCTGGGATTAAAGGAGTGCACCACCACTGCCCAGTGAATATGATTGTTTTGATAACAGCAATCTAAAACACAAGTAGATTGGTTTTATTTCCCCTAAGAATTTGGGGCTTGTTTCTCAAGAGTAGAATGAGATAATTCACAAAGTGACCTTCACAGCCTAGAATCCATCATGATGAGCCCTGAGCATCCCAACACTCTCCAGCCTCTGTCTGAGCCTCTTGCCCTATCGTGGTAATATTAAGTAGTCTTATGCCATCACGTATCTTCCTTCTGGAACACACACACCACATTTTCTTACAGGATGAGACTTTTAATCTCTTCCTGATTAGAGTCTTGAAATCATATTTGCTGGTGTTCTCTAGAAGCCACGTTCATGAAAGTAGGACTCCAGGCAAACTACCCCGATGGCCCATACTCCCAGGAGAAATATTCAGATATGTTCTCATAGTGGGACTCCTTTGATAACCACAGGGTCCAGCAATGACTGTAGAAAAGGTGGGGAACTCTACCTCAGATGTGTTAGAATCAAAAAGCAAAAGGAAGAGATTTCAATCAACTGAAAAGTGAATACCTTTTCCCATAGCTATTGGTATTTATGAAATGTATTTGGTTTTCTCTTTTTTTGAGGACAGAGGAGTTCTCACTTGGGCATGCCAATTTCAGTTAGAAATGTACTGAATCTGGGAGCCTGTTATTGTTTACTATAGAATCATTGTCCATCCTAAGATGCACTTTGCTCAGATAGAGCAACTTTATTGTCTTAGAATTTAAACTATAACTTCACTGATTCTTATTAAAAAATAATTATTCATGGTGGAGATTTTTCATAGATAATACATTTTAAAAGTCTCAAAGTTACCCAGTCTGACACAGATATTTACCTCATACACACAAGTAAACACATTTTTAAGAATATACCCTTTACCAAGTGGTGGTGGTGCATGCCTTTAATCCCAGCACTCGAGAGTCAGTGGCAGGTGATCTCTATGAGTTTAAAGCCAGCCTGGTCTACAGAGTGAGTTCCAGGACAGGCTCCAAAGCCACACAGAGGCCCTGTCTCAAAAAAAAAAAAAAAAAAAAGAATACACTCTTTGCATATTTTTCAAAAAGTGCTTATATTTATTTTTTAATTAATATATGATTGATGCTCATATTTGTGGGATACTAGGAGATGTTGCAGTACATGTCATAGCATGCAAATCACAGGGCAAGCATATCCATTTCCTGAAACATGAAGTGCATACACAAGTACCATGGGTTCAGAATAAGCATATACCATGGGCAGATTGAACACCTTCATTAAGTGAGGATAGAAAATCTATAAAGGCAGCAGTGTGGGTAGAGTTGTGAGGTAGTAGTAACTCTTTAAAGAAGATGGGGGGAACAGGCAGAATGAGGACTGGGGTAAATGCATAAGGAACAATGTAAATACCAGGCAGAAATCTAGTTAATTTCATGAAGTTTATTTCAAATAATTTCATGGTTAACTATTTGACCACATAATTGAATACAAAGCACACACCTTACGAAAGAAAAATGTAGGGCAGTCTTCATCATCAAATGGTGGACATCTGATAGTATCCTCTCCTACAATAAGGTCACAGAACTTAAGAAAGGTTGGTTTAAAATAAAAGTAACCATGGTGAGGAAGAGGAAAATGTCAGTATTAACAAGTTACCTAAGTAGAAAAACAATGGTTATTCTTTACACCACAGGAGTTGATGAGGAAGAAGTCAGAATTCATAAATTCTCTTGGCAAAGCTCTCACTTGGGAGGTAGATCAAGAGCACAGATGCTTTGGGATGAAGGCGGTGTTCCAGGAGCAGACAGGGACCCCAAAGCCAGGGGCAGGATGGTTAATAGAGCACCATAAACATAGATGCCAGGTATCCTGAGCTCTTCCTCCACTCTCTCCTGCCGACCAGCACTGATCTCTGTCTCCACACAGGGTGGTAGAGAAATAGACCATTGTTTACTATTACAGGCTTCCTCACCAGGCCTAACACTCTAAGTAGACAAGAGAGACTACTGGGGAAGAAACATTTCAAGAGAATCTTCTAGAATGACATGAAGACATGAAACCTCACAAACAGGCAGTGAATTTTACACAATCAGAAACAGACAGAACATGATGAAATCTCTGAGAAGCCAGTCGAAAAAGGAAGCCCTCGAGACTACCAGTGAGAATGATTGGGTTTGTTGGAGGAAAATGAGAAAAAGATTGGCACGTCACTTTTTACTCCATACTGCCTACAGTGAAACATGTGAGTGCAACGTTGAACCACAAAAAAATACTTTAATCCTAATTCCATAAATAGTAGAACTATGGGGTTAAAACTAATTTTGGGATAACACTGACAGAGAACTTGGCTGTCTTGATTTCTAGTTCTGCCTGAGTGGAGTTTAATATTAAATACTTAATTGCATTTAGCTTTGCTTCAGATGGTATGTGACTACTCCTATGCCTGGGCCGCCTGCCAATTGCCCCCCAGGACTAAATGTAATCACTATTATCTCTGCCACTGAAGAGATTCTTTGGAAGCTGCACTTGCCTTGCTCCTTTGGTTAACACACTTAATTTCCAGTCACTCTCCTGTACATTTCTTCTTCCCCACATGGAAAATCTCCTAGATTTTAAATTTAAATCTCTTTCTCTCTGGCCTGATTTCCATCACAAAGCCCATTCTTTTACCAGCCTCACATTTTTTTCCAGGCCTGAGTCATGACCTATCCCAATCTGGTTCATTCAAACACCACTTAAATCTTGGTGAAGGCTGACTTAAAACTTTAGTAGCATACCTGACAACATGTTCTTGTAGAGTTTAAGGCTGCAATATTTCAGAAGAAATCAGAGCAAATACAAGTCATCTAGACTTGGAATTAAATGCTAACACTGCAATTTACTCCTTATGTGACTCAGGGCAAGTTTTACTAAACATGCCTAAGCTTATTTCTGTTCAACAAAAAAAGTACTATTTTTTCCTCCAGGATTATTACTCAAAACAGAAAACATAATATACTTAAGGAACAAAATAACAGTAAATTATTGGGAAATATACATTTTTTTCTCCCTTATGCAATATCTGCTGGTTGAGAATGATGAATTCATTTAATCATAAGAAATAATTTGAGCTACATGCCCCTCCTGCACTCATTGGGAAGAAGAGGTAAGAACCTATCTCCTGACTAGACAGCCTAGTTCTCTAGCCTCTAGACCCCAGAGGCATGTTCTGTGCCCCTCCCCGCAGCCACCACAGCCACAGGTCCCACCTGTACCTCCCCACCTGTGTGGATTGAAGGAAGAAATGGGTAGACAGCAGTGTAAGAACACATTCAACAACATAAAGAGCAATATGGCACCATCAGAACTTAGTAACCCTACAACAGCAAGACCTGAATATCCCAATGCAGATGATCCAGAAGAAAAATAACCTTAAAATAACTTTATGAAGATGATAGAGGCACTTAAAGAGGAAATGAAAAATTCCCTTAAAGAAATGGAGGAAAAGACAAACAAAAAATGGAAGAAATCAATAAACCCCTTAAAGAAAGCCAAGAAACCCAAGAAAAAAACAATCAAACAGGTAAAGAAAACATTTCAAGACTTGAAAACTGAAATCGAGGCAATAAAGAAAACACAAACTGAGGGAATTCAGGAAAAGAAAATATATAAGTAAACAAACAGGAACTACAGAGGCAAGTTTAACCAACAGAATACAAGAGATGGAAGAGAGAATCTCAGGTACTGAGGATACCATAGAGGAAATAGATTCATCAGTCAAAGAAAATGTTAATCTAGCAGATGTTTTACATAAAACATCCAGGAAATCTGGGATACCATGAAAAGACCAAACCTAAGAATAATAGGGATAGAAGAAGAAGAAGAAGAATTCCAGCTTGAAGGCACAGAAAATATATTCAACAAAATTATAGAAGAAAACTTTCCCAACCTAAAGAAAGACTTGCCTATGAAGGTACAAGAAGCTTACAGAATACCAAACAAACTAGACCAAAAAAAAAAAAAAAAAAAAAAAAAAGTCCCCTCACCACATAATAATCAAAACACTAAACATACAGAATAAAGAAAGAATACCAAGAGCAATAAAGGAAAAAGGTCAATAACATATAAAGGCAGGCCTATCAGAATTATACCCAACTTCTCAGTGGAAATTCTGAAAGTCAGGAGGTCCTAGACAGACATTCTACGCTTCTACGCACACTAAGATGCCAGCCCAGACTACTATACACAGCAAAGCAAAGCTTTCAGTCACCATAGATGGACATTTCATGATAAAACTAGATTTAAACATTATATATCCACAAATCGAGCCCTACAGAAAGTACTAGAAGAAAAACTCCAACCCAAGGAAGTTAGCTGCAACCACCAAAACATAGGTAGTAGAAAATCTCATACCAGCAAATCCTAAAGAAGGGAAACATACACAAACACTACCAACAACAACAACAACAACAAAACCCAAAATATCAAGAATTAACAATCATTGGTCATTAATATCTTTTCATATTAACAAACTCAATTTGCCTATAAAAAGACACAGGCTAACAGAATAGGTTAAAAAAAAAACAAACCAGGATCTGTCCTTCTGCTGCATACAAGATGCATACCTCAACCTCAAAGACAGGCATTACCTCAGAGTAAAGGGTTAGGAAAAAAATTTCCAATCAAATAGACCTAAGAAACAAGCTGATGTAGCTATCCTAATATCCAACAAAATAGACTTCAAACTAAAATCAATCAAAAGAGATGGGGAAGGATATTTATCAAAGGAGAAATCCATCAAAATCAGGTCTCAACTCTGAACATTTATGCCCCAAACACAAGGGCACCTACATTTGCAAATGAACCATTATTAAAGGTTAAATCACACATCAAACCCCATACACTCACTAATAGTGGGAGACTTCAACACCCCACTCTCACCACTAGATAGATCTGCCAGACAGAAACTTAACAGAAAAATAAGGGAACTAGCAGATGTTATGACTGAAATGAACCTAACAGACGTCTATAGAACATTTTACCCAAACATAAAAGAATATACTTTCTTCTCAGCACCTCATGAAAACTTCTCCAAAATTGGCCACATACTCAGTAACAAAGCAAATCTCAACAGATACAAAAAAAATTGGAATAAATCCCTGTAATTTATTGGACCACCATGACTTAAGGTTATAATTCAACAACAACACAAATAGCAGAAAGCCTACAAACTCAGGGAAACTAAACAATGCTCAACTGAATCACCACTGGGTCAAGGAAGAAATAAAGAAAGAAATTAAAGACTTCCTAGAGAGCAATAAAAATGAATGTACAACATACCCAAACTTGTGGGACGCTATGATAGGAGTGCTAAAAGGAAAGTTCATGACACTAAGTGCCTACATAAAGAAAGTGGAGAAATCTCACACTAGTGACCTAACAGCACACCTGAAAGCTCTAGAACAAAAAGAAGCAAACTCACCCAGGAGTAGCAGATGACAGGAAATAATCAAATTTAGGGCTGAAATCAATAAAACAGAAACAGAGAACAATACAAAGTATCAATAAAACAAAGAGTTGGTTCTTTGAGAGAATTAACAAGATAGACAAACCCTAATCCAAGCTAACTAAAAGGCAGAGAGAAAATTTCTAAATTAACAAAATCAGAAATGAAAAGGGAGACATAATAATAGAAGCTGAGGAAATTTGCAGAATCATTAGTTCATACTTTGAAAACATGTACTCCACAAAATTGGAAAATTTAAAAGAAATGGATAACTTTCTTGATAGGTATGGTACCACATACCAAAATTAAATCAAGATCAAATAAACTAGTTAAATAAACCCAGAATACCTAAGGAAATAGAAGCAGTTATTAAAAGTCTCCCAACCAAAAAAAAGCCCAGGATCAGATGATTTCAGTGCAGAATTCTACCAGAATTTCAAAGAAAAGCTAATATGAATACTCCCGAAGTTGTTCCTAACAATAGAAACAGAAGGAACATTGCCAAATTCTTTTTAAAAGGCTACAGTTACCCTAATACCCAAACCACACAAAGACGCAACTAGGAAAGAGAACTACAGGCCAATCTCCTTCATGGACATTAATGCAAAAATGCTCAATAAAATACTGGCAAACCAAATCCAAGAACACATAAAAAAAAAAATCATCCATCATGATCAAGTAGTCTTCATCCCAAAGATGCAGGGATGGTTCAACATATGAAAAGCTGTCAATGTAATCCACCATATAAACAAACTGAAAGAAAAAAACCACATGATCATCTCATTAGATGCTGAAAAAACCTTTGACAAAACCCAGCACCCCTTCATGATAAAGGTCTTGGAGTGATCAGGGATACAAGGAACATATCTAAACATAATAAAGGCAATTTACAGCAAGCCAACAGCCAACATCAAACTAAATGGACAGAAACTCAAAGTGATTCCACTAAAATCAGGAATAAGACAAAGACGTCCACTCTCTCTATACCTATTCAATATAGTACTCGAAGTTCTAGCTAGGGCAATAAGACAACAAAAGGAGATCAAGGGGATACAAATTGGAGAGAAAGAATTCAAACTTTTGCTATTTGCAGATGATATGATAGTATACATAAGGGACCCCAAAAACTCTTTAGGGAATTACTACAGCTGAAAAACACCTTCAATAATATGCTTGTAGCAGGATTCAAGATTAACTAAAAGAAAAAATCAGTATCTCTCCTATATACAAATGGTAAACAGGCTGAGAAAGAAATTAGAGAAACATCACTCTTTACAATAGCCACAAATATCATAAAATATCTTGGGGTAACTCTAACCAAACAAGTGAAAGACCTGTATGACAAGAACTTAATGTTTTTGAAAAATGAAATTGAAGAAGATATCAGAAAATGGGAAAGATCTCCCATGCTTTTGGATAGGTAGGATCAACATAGTAAAAATATCAATCTTACCAAAAGCAATCTATAGATGCAATGCAATCCCCATTGAAATCCCAACACAATTCTTCACGACCTGGAAAGAATAATACTCAACTTCATATGGAAAAACAAAAAGCCCAGGATAGCCAAAACAATCCTGTGCAATAAAGGAACATTCGGAAACATCACCATCCCTGACTTCAAGTTCTACCATAGAGCTATAGCAATAAACACAGCTTGATATTTGCATAAAAACCAATATGTGGATCAATGGAATCAAATTGAAGATCCTGACATTATTTTGCACACCTATGAACATCTGATTTTTGACAAAGAAGCCAAAACTGTACAATGGGGGGGAAAAGCACCTTCAACAAATGGTGTTGGCATAACTGGATGTCAGCATGTAAAAGAATGCAAATAGATCCTTATCTATTACCAAGCACAAAACTCAAGTCCAAATGGATCAAAGACCTTAAAATAAATGCAGTTACACTGATCCTGATAGAAGAGAAAGTGGGAAGTAGCCTTGAATGCATTGTCACAGGAGACCACTTCCTAAATATAACACCTGTAGCAGAGACACTGAGAGCAACAATTAATAAATAGGACCTCCTGAAACTGAGAAGCTTCTATAAAGCTAAGGACATGGTTAATAAGACAAAATGGCAGCCTACACAATGGGAAAAGATTTTTACCAACCCCACATCTGACAGAGGGCTAATCTCCAAAATATATAAAGAACTCAAGAAACTAAACATCAAAATATCAAATAATCCAATTAAAAAATGGGGTGCAGATCTAAACAGAGAATTCTCAACAGAAGAATCTCAAATAGCTGAAAGACATTTAAGGAAATGTTCAACATCCTTAGCCATCAAGGAAATGCAAACTAAAATAACTTTAAGATATCATCTTACACCTGCCAGGATGGCTAAGATTAAAAAAAAAAAAAAAAAAAAAAAAAAAAAAAAAAAAACTTTTATGACAGCTTATGTTGGAAAGGATATGGAGAAAGGGGAACACTCCTCCACTGCTGATGGTAATACAATCCTTTACAGCCACTCTGGAAATCAATATGGTGGTATCTCATAAAATTGGAAATCAACCTACCTCAAGACCCAGCAATAACACTCTTGGGAATATACCCAAAAGATGCTCAACCACACCACAAGGACATTTGCTCAGCTATGGTCATAGCAGCACTATTCATGATAGCCAGAACCTGGAAACAACCTAGATTCCCCTCAACTGAAGAATCGATATAGAAAATGTGGTACATTTACACAATGAAGTATTACTCAGCAGTAAGAAACAATGACATCATGAAATTTTTAGGCAAATGGATAGAACTAGAAAAAATTATCCTGAGTGAGGTAACCCAAACCCAGAAAGACAAACATAGTATGTACTCACTCATAAGTGAATATTAGACACAAAGCAAAGGATAAACAGGCTACAACCCACAACTCCAGAGAAGCTAGGTCAAGTGGAAGACCCTGAGAGGGACATGCATGAATCATCCCAGGAAGGGGAAAGGGTTAAAATCCCCTGGTTAAACTTGGAGTGAGGAGTAGAGGGGAGGAGATGAAGAACAGGAGGGGATAGGAACATGAGGGCATAAGATGGCTGAGTTTGGGGAGGGACAGAGAGAGAGAGAACAATGAAAGAGATATCTTGACAGAATGAGCCATTATGGGGTTAGAGAGAAATCTGATGCTAGGGAAATCCCCAGGAAATCACAAAGAGGTCCCCAGCTGAAACTCATAGCAATGGTGGAGAGTATGCTTGAACTAGCCTTCCCCTGTACACAAATCGGTGTCTACCCTAATCATCATCATAGCACCTACATCCAGTGACTGATGGAAGCAGATGCAGAGACCCACAGCCAAGCACTTGGCCAAGCCCCTGGAGTTCAGTTGAAGAGAGGGAGGAGGGACTATAAAGAGCAAGTGGGGACAAGATCATGATGGGAAAAACCACAGAGATACGCTGGCCCAAGCTAGTGGGAGCCCACAGACTCTGGACTGGCAGCTGGGGAGCCTGCATGGGACAGCTCTAGGCCCCTTGAATGAGGGTGACAGATGTGTGGCTTGATCTGTTTGTAAGTCCCCTGGCAATTGGACCAGGACCCATCCTGAGTTACATGAACTGGCGTTTTGTAGAGCCCATTCCCTATAGTGCCATGCCTTACTCAACCTTGATGCAGGTGGGAGAGGATTGGGCATGCCCCAACTTGGTATGCCAGCCTGTGTTGACTACCCAAGAGAGGCCTTGCCCCCTATGAGGAGTGATTGGGGGTTAGATAGGGGAGATGGGGGAAGTGGCAGAATGGGAGGGAGAGGGAACAGTGGGAGATATATAAAATGAAAAAAAAACTTTAAATAAACAAGTAAAGCTTTAAAAAAGAAAGAATTTGAGCAATAAAAATAAAAATGCATATTTTTCAGCCTCTAAATGTTAATTAGTTGACTGCATAAAATAATATCTTACTATGCCCATTTTGCCATCTGTAAATGCCTACCTAAAATCAAATTATCAAATCCTAACTGAGTGTATAACATATTTAGAGGCCTCTCAATGCATTCATTATACCATGCAATTATATAACATATTTTGTGCACCTGAAGTATAGAACCAGAAAGCTTGTCTGTCAATTTGAAATGATAAATATTGTCGATTTAGTGCAATAGACTGTAATTTTCAGATTGTCCAGTACATTTTCTCTTGGTAGACAAATCTACTGGGAAAACCAAAATATCAGCGTATGTCTTAGGAAGCATAAAATCATAGCCATTTGTTATGTAATTCCAATCTAGCTGATACAGCTCTTCCTCCACAGGGACTGTCTACATGCTAAGTTACCCAGAGACTGCAGGAGGCCTGGCATTGCCTTTTCCCAGTGTATATTTCTTCCTGGTGATGTCAGTCCTTGAGACTCTCTGATTGCTTCTGCCTTATGACTAGCCAGTCACATTTCTTGCTGAATTGTGCATTCTTCAAGTTTGTTTTGCTTTTGAGCTAAATTGTTATCTCGTTCTGTTGATCTGCAAATGGCTTTGCAGATGGCTTACCTGACAGGTTAGCCCTCTGTGATTATTTGCTTTTGCAATTAAATGTTCTGCCTAGTCAAGCTGTGGGAGTCCAGCTCCGACCTTCTCCCACCTTTTGAAGGGTTCTTAGGAGTAGGAGAGAGGGATAAGAAAATACCAGAGAGAAAGAGAGACCTAGCCAATGAGAAGAAAGACAGAAACACAGAATAGATTCAGGAGGGTGTAGGGGGCCTGGGTCAAACCCAACAGCCTCATCCTTTATTGAAAAGGGCTTTTTATAACATGCCAAGGGGAGAGGCAAATGAATTCCCCCTTGCTAGATCAAAGCACACCATACAGCCAAATGCAGACCCTTCCAAACACCAGATAAACATGCCTGTGGTCAAATCATCTCCTTATGCAGCCCCGCTGGGTAAAGCAAGCTCAGATTCTCTGACCCTGAGTAAGTTCTCACTAAGAAACCCCTGTGAAGCCAGGCAGTGGTGGCACATGCCTTTAATCCCAGCACTTGGGAGGCAGAGCCAGGTGAATCTCTGTGAGTTTGAGGCCAGCCTGGTCCACATAGTGAGTTCCAGGAGAGGCTCCAAAACAACATAGAGAAACCCTGTCTCAAAAAACCATAAATAAATAAATAAATAAATAAATAAATAAAGTTAAAAAAAAAAAAAAAGAAACTCCTGTGGGTTTCCACATAAAGCAAACTATAAATCTGTTTAGTAGGAGAAGATTCCAACAAGAAGGTACCATGTAATTTTTCTGCATGCTGGTATGGAGATTAACTAGGCACTTTCCACTACCACACAAAAAGCATTATTCCTCACAAAGGCCCCAATATACAAGAGTAGACACTAACTGCAGAGCTTTACATTAGGTTAAAATGTTTTGTTTATGGGGCTGGAAAGATGACTCCACAGTTAGGGGCACTTGCTATTCTTTTTGAGGGGACCCACATTCCATTTCTAGTACCCACACAGTGGCTCACAAATATCCTGAATCCTGTCCTAGGAGATCTGGCACCCTCTTCTGGCCTCTCTGGGCACCAGGCATGCTTGTGCAGGCAAAACACTCATACACGTAAAATTATAATAATAATTAAAAAAGGAAAGAGAAAAAATAAGATTTTCTATAATTAGAACATTAATTTACTTTTACTTATTTATGAATGTAAATAAGATGTTCTGATAAACTTGGTTTATCAGCAAGATAAACCTTCATTGAAATACAAACAGCTTCTCTTAAATGTGGATTGAGCCTACTCACTGCCTAAAAATTCTTAATAGTGTTTATCAGTCGGGAGGTGGGGTTAGCATATTCTAATTGCACATAAAATGCTTCAGTCTGATATTTTCAGACACGTGTATATAATCTATTTTGATCATATTCACTCTTTTCACCTTCTCTTGTCCCTCTCCCACTCTCGCTGACCTCTTCCTCTTTGAAAATAGCCCTCCTGGTACTTTCCTGTCTTTTTATTTTTATTTATTTTTCGATGACCCAGTGAATTTCATTCTGGCTGGTGGCAGGAAGATGGGTGATGATTTGTTTACAGGAGCATGGGCGCCTTGCCAGTGGCTGTACTACAGGTGCCACGGATTCAAGAGTGCAGCAGTCAGATAGTACCTGGAAGTCGGCATTCTGCACCATTGCTCCCTTCACCCTTGCCTCTCATCCTGGAGGCAAGATTGAAAGTGCCAACGCGCCGGGTGGTGGTGGTGCATGCCTTTAATCCCAGCACTCAGAAGGCAGAGGCAGGCGGATCTCTGTGAGTTTGAGGCCAGCCTTGGTCTCCAAAGCGAATTCCAGAGAAAGGCCCAAAGCTACACAGAGAAACCCTGTCTGGAAAACAAGGAAGGAAGGAAGGAAGGAAGAAAGGAAGGAAGGAAGGAAGGAAGGAAGGAAGGAAGGAAGGAAGGAAGGAAGGAAGGAAGGAAGGAAGGAAGGAAGGAAGGAAGTGCCAATATAAAAGTACAACTCTCACCTCAAAGAGGATAAGAGATAGCTTATTCTGCCAAATATGAGTGACCATGGCTGAGGAACAGAGATTTAGGGTCCAATATAAAATTCGTTTCCTGAGGTTTTCATAGTTACAGATGAAAGAAAGCCATAAATCAAAACACTTTTCAAATACATTGGGGAAAGCATCAGAGAGGCTGGTTACATCAGAATGGGGAAATCTCTGTTGTTGGCCTCAGATGCTCTCTGATAACACATTTAGCTTTTAGGTTGGTGGAAGTCAGAAAATTAGCAAAGAGCCACTGACTACCCTTTAGCTTACCACCAAGCCATAGTTTCCCATACGAGAGAGTTTCTTCCTGCCTCACCTGCACTTTTATTGCTTTCCTGTTCTGCCTTCTCCTTGGCTGTATGCCCAGCTGCATGGCTTCTTCATCACTGCCTGTCTATACAGACCTCCAGGTGTCTATAGTTGGTACTAGGAGTAAAGGTTCATGTCACTACGCTTGGCTGTGTCCTTGACCACACAGAGACTCTGCCTGCCATGTGATCAGATTAAAGGCATGGGCTACCACCACCTGACTTCTATTCCTGGCTCGCTATGACCTCTGAGCTCCAGGCAAACTTTATTTATTAACATACAAATAAAATCACATTTCAGCACAATTAAAATATCACCATAACAAGCCATATCCGTATTTTGGATGTATGTATTATAGAATTGTATTGAACACAAATCTGTGAATCATAGAATAGGCAACAATAAATTTATGCTCTTGTTTTTACTTTAGAAGGATTTGCTGTGCTCTAGTTCAAGACTGGGAGTTAACTTTGACATAAAATGAAATATCTTACTGGATGTAAGGTAGAGAGGTTGGGTATCTTCTATATGAGAGGAACTAAATAAGGTAAAGAGGTGATAGGAATCATCATAGTCATGAATTATGTTGTTCAGAGTTTTCTGCAGCAGTGGTTCTCAACCTGTGGGTCTTGACCTCTTTGGGTATCAGATGCCTCTTTCACAGATGTCATATATCAGATATCCCAGATATCAGATATTTACATTAAAACTCATAACAGTAGCAAAATTACCATTATGAAGTAGCAATGAAATCATTTTATGGTTGAGGGTCACCACAACATGAGGAACTGTATTAAAGGCTCTAGCATTAGGAGGTTAAGAACCAACCACTGGCCTAGAGAATCATTATGAGCTCAACTATGTAATATCAGAGAGATTAAAAGGCTATCAGGTGGAAAACACAAGAAGGGATAAAATCTTCCATATGTTTGGTTATTTCCAAAAAGAATCCACTGTATTTATATGGCTGATTTTTAAAATTCACTTTATGCTTATGAAACATAACTGTAAGCAGTGTCAACAAACTACTAATTTTGCATGTTCTTCATAGTATTTTATAAACACAAGTCATGAAAGCAAATTTTAAAAAAAGCAACGATCTTCATAGGAAAATACTGAGATAATCAACTGGTAGAGGGGTTTGTGACTTTTCAACTTTATAAAACATTGCCAAGTTGCTCCCCAACACAGTTTACTCAGTTAGACTCCCTTCCACAGTGATGAGAATTCCTGTATCCCTCAATGGTTATCTCTCGAATCACAACTCAAACATTTACTAAGTCTTTAACACACAACAATAGCAAGATGGGCTAGGTAGTGGTGGTGCACTTAATCCCAGAACTCAGTTGGCAGAGGCAGGCAGATCTCAGTGAGTTCAAGGTCAGTCTGGTCTACCGGGTGAGTTACAGGACAGCTACACAGAGAGAAACTCCATCTCAAAAAATGAAAAATAGCAATAAGGACAGATGGATAGGAGATGGATGAATAATTGAATAAATGACATAATATACAAGGTGGGCTTTTTTGTTTGTTTGTTTGTTTTAGGAGGAGGAAGCATATTTTTATTCCACAGTATGTTAGCTTGATTTACCACTTGTACATATTTGGACATACATTATGTGGCCCCCACTTCTACCCATTTGCTTCAGCCCTCAAGTGGTAGCGATAGGCCTGTAAGCCACCACAATGTAACCAGCTGGTCTATCTGGGACTAAGGGGGTTTCCCCTGGGAGGCAGGATTTAAAATGCGCTGCTTATAGACTTCATCCTACCCTGGAGACAGAATGCCTGGCTGTAGCCAAATGACCTTGAATTTCTTTCTGACTCTGAGAGCAGGACTCTCATCAGTGAAATTCTAGTACGATACCAAGATAAAAGCATAAACAGAAGTTGTGGTTTTATTGTTGTTGTTCCCAAAATAAGAACTCTAACATATCTAGATCTACAAATTAGTAGCACTTATTAGATTATAAACAGATCTAGAGAGAACAACTCAACTCCCTCTAATTTATCTGGAACAAGGTGTTTTTAAAACCATTGGGACAGTCTTAAACACATGTCTAATATCAGCTACTATTGGAGGTGTGTGGATAAAAAGCCATAATTATATAAAGATGTGCTCAGAGGAGCCCACTACACAAAACAAATAGAAGCTGGGAAATGATTAAATTCCAGTTATCAAAGTGTAACAGAATATATATAGTAAGTTAAGGCAGCAAGGCAGTCTGATGCTACCATGGAACAGTCTAGACAATGGGAACCATAACTCTGAAGACAAGATACCAGGTTAACTACAAGGCAGAGACCTTGTAGAATCTGTTAGAGAAACTGGCTTCTACAAGGAGAAAGATAGCACAAGGTGCAAAGTACTTTAAGGGAGATGGACATTGAGTGGACACTGGAGGGACTTCCCAGACTCTGGCTTGGTCAGACAGTACCTGTAACTTCAAATCGCAGCCCTGGACTCTCAGTCTCCATGAGTGTCGGTATGTTTCTGTCTGTAGTTCATGATCCGTGGTATCACTGCTAAAAAAGACTTCTCTCCTGCCCATGTTTATTTTATCCTGGTCATCTCCTCCCTCCTGGCCATCATTTGAATTACATTCATTTTTCTATTCAGTGTTTCCTATTCTACTACTCATTGTTTGCTTCTGGTTCTCATGTTTTAATATTAAATTGTGGCTTCTCAACTTTAGCTCATTTCACTAACGCCAGTGTTGCCAGTTAATCTGCTGGTGTGGACTATTGTTCTGCACACTTCATCGTCTGCTGGCTATTACTGCAGCACCTTCCTCACATTACTCACTTCAGGAAGGGCTTTCTTCTGAAATAATGGGAGGGGTGTGAAACCAAACGATGATTCAATGAGAGAGCATAAGAATTACTGCAGCGGGGGATTAGAAATCTGGTTTTAGAGCCGGTGAAATGGCTCAGTGGGCATGGAAAGCTGCTTGCCACACAAGCCAAGTGAACGGAGTCACAGGGGTGGAAGGAAAGAACAGACGTCCACAAAGCTCTCCTCTGACCTCAACCCATGTGCTGTAGCTTCAGTGCCCACCACAATAATAAGTATATAAAAATAAACAAATAAAAATAGAGGTTGAGTTCGACAAAAAAAAAAAAAATCTAGTTTTGATTCAGCATTAACTTGACCAGTTTTCAGAACTACGCATTCCAAATGAGCAGCTACATAGTATGAGGAAGTCTCTGCATGGAAGTCTGTGTAAATCATGAAGCATTATAATTACATCACAATGTAAATGACAGTATGGCCCCCACTTTTCCATCTTTCCTTTGTGTTTCCCACAATGAAGCATCACACTGTTATTTCTTTGGGATCTACTAGCCTCCTACACACTGAAGAGAGAGGGCAATTTTTTCACTAGTTAGTTAATATTAATTTTGAATTTGGTACTAAAAATTCAAAGTATAATCAATAAAGAACCATATTTGGTACTCAAATGTTAATTAGTAAAGCAGCAACTCCTGTGTACGTCTCTGAAAATATTGACTAACCTGAACATCAGCTTTAATCAGATGTTCACATTTACGATTGCCTTTATAAAGTTCCTTAAATCAATAACATTATAAAGTATTAGCAAATGAAATTTTCTGCCTCCACTCTTTCCCTGGCACTTGTGGAGAATATCTGAAATTTGGAAGAATTCACTTTCATATCACCAAGTAATGTAATGAATCTCAGACACTGTGTACAGAAGATGTACAATTAAACTCCTTATCTTCATGAGGGTCCAATTTGGTAGTGAGGATTTACCTTCTCTCTTAAGTTTGTGCAAATTATGATTTGATGTCTGTGTTGAGGTCAACAGTTTCCTTCATATCAAGCCATGCTCCCTATTATTTTCTCAATAATGATTAAATGAAATCAATTATTTAAAAGTGAACATATAGCCCAGAACACTGTAAATTATTGGTTTATACATTAATTCATGTGACAAGTATTTATCCCTGATGAATTGTCTACTGTAGCTGCCTGGCACAGGGGTCTTATGCTTTGATTCAATATAAATGACATAAATATTCTAAAATTTTACATGCAATCATGCATATGTTAAGTTCCATCTACATTCCTACTGAAGAAACAAAAATATATGTTCTACTTGGTTAGGATTAGTATGTTTTTTAAAGGTACACCTATATACTTAGACTATCTTTGACACTGAAACAAAGAAAAAAGATGTTTAAAAGGGAGATGTGGTAAGACAAAGGTATATAAAAGGATGCTGTGGGATGGTCTGTATGTCAAATTACTCTGATTGGTCAATAAATAAAACACTGATTGGCCAGTGGCTAGGCAGGAAGTATAGGTGGGACTAACAGAGAGGAGAATTGAGAGAACAGGAAGGGGGGACAGTCATTGCCAGCCGCCACCATGACCAGCAGCATGTGAAGATGCCGGTAAGCCACGAGCCACGTGGCAAGGTATAGATTTATGGAAATGGATTAATTTAAGCTATAAGAACAGTTAGCAAGAAGCCTGCCACAGCCATACAGTTTGTAAGCAATATAAGTCTCTGTGTTTACTTGGTTAGGTCTGAGCAGCTGTGAGTCTAGCTGGTAACAGAGATTTGTCCTGACTGTGGGCAAGGCAGGAAAACTCTAGTTACAAAAGGAAGATTTTTTAAAAACGTCACTGTAATGATATTTCAAAATTATTCCTCTTTGGATTGTGTACGGTCTTCTGGAGACTATCTTAATCAATAGCAGGCACATTTAATGTGTCAACGATTCTGACTTTCCTGGAACAGGACATAAGTTTGTGAATTAGAAGAGATGGAAAGGTGATTCCACCCCACCCTGGTCCTTTGTATCACAGTTTTAGGCACAGTCTAAATATATGTGTGCCTCAAGAATTCGTATATAAAAATTAATTCCTGACTGTGATCACTTGAGTGAGAAATGTCCCCCTTGGGCTCTGACATTTGAACACTTGGTTCTCAGTGGCGCTGTTTGGGCAGGAAGTAGAGCCTTGCTAGAGGAAGTATATCCATAGGGTGGACTTTAAAAGTTTATAGCCATCTCGCTTACACAATTTAAGTAAAACATAGCTCTCTGAACAGACGAAGATAGGTTTCTTCTGTATTCCAGAATCTAATCAATATTTATATGTATAATTCAACTATCATTTGGCTTAAAAGGGTTTTTTGGGAATTGTTATCATTTTTACTATTTTCTACAGAGAAAATATTTTCCAGCTTCAAATAACCCTGGACTTTTGAATTATAAACTGTTTTTATGTTAAAAAAAAAAATAAAGTTTTTATCCTTGTTCTTCCAGCTTTCTTTCTCTACTTTCTGCTCCAGCTGCTGGCTGCCCTGCCTCCCTAGTCATTATGGACTCACCAAAATTCCTTCTTGTTTTTTATTTTCTAAAGAGTGTGGACTCTGCCTTTCTTTTAACTGTCACTCATTTTCACTTTGTCTATCTATCTTTTTCATCTTCTCACATATACCAAATGAAATGCATAATTTAGAGAATATACAAAAATAAATTGTGGAACCACTGAAAAAATGAAAGTCATGTTTAGTTTGTTATCACCATAGTCTGCTTGTGTTCTTGCATAGCTTTTAAGGTTTGGCATATAGGCCTGAAAAGACCACTACTTTGTAAGACATCTTCTTGTTGTCCCTGGAAAAGGACCAGTGATAATAATTTTTATCTTGACATGTTTTTTTTTCTAAAAGCACTGTAGAAATATTTCTTAACAGATTGATTGCCAAATGACCCTGACACATCCACTTGTGGACACACAAGCTTTCATTAAGCATGACACACGCTGAGTGACATGAAGACAGTAATGACAAAAACCCTGGTGTGTGGCTGTACAGGGCCTAGCAAAACACGTAAGCAACTAAAGAACTGTGTGAGGAAGAGTGTTATGAACTATCTGCTTTTCTACACCAACTGAAAACAGATCGCAGACTAGTTTTCTCTGTATCACACAATAGAGACTTGTAACCAGAGAGCTATGCCACAGCATGTCATGCATCAAAAATATTTGCTGAAAGAACAATTCATGATTTTCCTTTGGTTAGCATATGATCTGGTTTCTCTTTTGCTGTTGCACAGACATAAAATAATAAAAGAGAATACCTGCTTTCTAGGAAGCTTGTATGTACTCTTTCTGAAAGAAAGTATTGCGATATTTGAAGAGAAATCCTTCTATAATGTCTTTAAAATACGACTGAATAGAAGTATAAAATATGGCCAAGGGCCAACTAAGAAATTAAATAATCAGCAGAATTTGAAGTACATTTCTTTTTTTGGCTTCCTGATCTCAGAATTAATTAATAAGTTTTCTTTTACATTCTTTGATAATTTTTTTTGCAAATGATGTGTGAAAATTTTTTGCTAAACAATTCTGGGCTGGTTAATATTGACTGAAAAGTTTACAAGATTTAGAATCATGTAGGAAACAAGATTCTGGGTGTGTCTGTGACAGAGGAATTGTCTAGATTGGGTTCATTGAAGTGGAAAGACCCATTTAAAGTGTGTGTGGTGAGGAGCACGATCCCATTGTCTAGGGCTCCCAATTAAAAACAAAACAAAACAAAACAAAACAAAACAAAACAGGTGGACACCAGCACTCATTGCTAGCTGCTTCCTAATGAAGGATGCCATGTGGCCAGATCCTGGGGTTCCTACCACATAATTCCCCACCATGATCAACTGTACCCTCAAACTGCGAACTTTCCTTCATTCAGTTACGTTTGTCTGGCATTTTGCTGCAGCAACAGGAAAAACTAAGGTATCATAGAAGATTCAGGGTGGAGGTGGTTGTCAATCAGAGATAGTTCCTTGGTTAGGGGTGGGAGATCGTGTTCACTTCTCTCACCGATGAGACCCTGTCTGGCTTGAACTTGTGCCGGCCCTGTGAATGCTTCCACAAGCTCTGTGAGTTCACATGTGTCAGTGCTGTGTCCCTGCTACACAGACTGTAGGACCTGGGGAATGGAGCCAATAAATGTGGCAGACTCCAGTCTCACGCAAGAGCCAATTTATTCAGAAAACAGACAGTTTATACTCTGAGGGTTAAGTTCATATGAGTAAAGTTCATATGAATCGAAGCCATATGCAACGACAAAGACAAGCTGAGCATGACAAAAACATGTTCTTCTGGACAAGAACACAAAGGACAGTTTTTAACTATTATCCATAACAAGCAGTAACAAATAATTTGATACAAACCCACTCCTTTCTGCTGTCCCTGGATGGAGCGAGAAAACACATTCCAAGAACATTTCCATGTTTTGAAAAAAAATGAGTAACAAGAAGTGGTAGTTTGATTGTAATTAGCCCCCATAAACTCATAGGGAGGGACACTATTAGGAGGTGAGGTTTTGTTAGAGTAGGTGTGGTCTTGTTGGAAGAAGTGTGTCTTTGTGGGGGGAAGGCTTTGAGGTCTCTTTTGCTTAATCTTCACTCAGTGTGACGCTGAATCCACTTCCTGTTGCCTTCTGATTAGGATGTAGCCAGCACCATGTCCGTCCGCACACTGCCACACTCCCAGCTGCCATGTTCCCCCACCATGATGATAATTGACTAAACCTCTGAAAGTGTAAGCCACCACCTCAGTTAAATGCTTTCCTTTACGAGAGTTGCTGTGGTCATGGTGTCTCTTCACAGCAATTGAAATCTTAAGACAGAAGTTGGTACCAGGTACTGGGATATTGCTGTGATAGTCCTGGCCATGTTTTTGTTTGGAGGAATTTGGACTTTGGTACTTTGGGCTGAGAAAGCAGCAGAATGCTTTAAGCAGCACTTAATGGGCCATACTAATGGAGCATGGAAGACAGAGGTGCTAAGAGTTTTTCGAACTGTCCGGGGCTGGCTCAAGAGGTTTCAGAAGAGAAAACTTTCAGTATGTTGCCTAGTTATCATTCTTGTGATATTTTGGTGAAGAATGTGGCCGCTTTTTGCCCTTGTCTGAAAAGTCTGCCTGAGGCTAAAGTGAAGAGTTTTGGGTTAATTCCATTGGCAGAGGAAATCTCAAAACAGCCTAGTATTGACTCTGTTGTATGGTTATTAATGGTCACTCTAATGATGATATATAATGAAAAGGAGCAAGCTGAGCAAATAAAAATACGAACCATACAGATTGAGAAAAGGTGCACCAGGAAGTGGAATAGAGCCAAATCCTGTGTTCAAGGAGATAAATGGATTAAGAAATGGAATAAAGGGAGTGGTGACCTCAGGACTAGGTCTCACCCAGCTAAGTTTCCAACTTGTGAAAAGGAACTAAAGGAAATCTTAAAGCCACATGTGGTGGTGCACACCTTTAATCCCAGCACTGGGAAGGCAGAGGCTGTCAGGTCTCTAAGTTTGAGGCCAGTCTGGTCTATAGAGCAAGTTTCAGGACAGCCAAGCTTAGGCAGTAAAGGACAGAAAGCTGGTAAAGATGTGATTGAACAAAACTTAGCAGCTATGGCCACGTGGCTCTGGCTTTAGAGTTAAGGACAGCAGTAACAGATTATGGAATTTGCCTCTGCCTAAAGAAAGCCGCTGAGGCTAGGCATATGTCAGGGGTGTCCCTGAATGGGGGCCTAGAGAGAGACCATTGCATGAAGCTGTGAAGTTGAAGCCTGGATTGCCCTAGAGAAACCAAGATGTTGGAGATGCCAGAGTCATGGGACACCTGCCGAGGAGAGCTGCTAACAGGGAGTGGAACCAGCCCAAGAGAAAAAAGTGTGTTGCAGTCAATGAAGCTGAAATGAGGTGAAGATCTGACAAACATTTTGACATGAGACACACAGATGCAGAGTCTGGAGTTTGCCCAGCTTGTTTTGGGTCTTGCTTTGGTCCAGTATTTCCTTGCTATGCTCCCTTCCTTTGTTTTGGATTGGTAGTGTGCATCCTGTGCCATTATATGTTGGAAGTATGTGATCTGTTTTTTGATTTTGATTTTACAGGGGATTACAGGTAAGAGATTGCATGAATATTAGAAGAGACTTTGAACTTTGGACCTTAAAACATTGTTGAGACTGCGATAGACGAGGGGGACTTTTCAAGTTCAACCAAATGCCTTTTGCATTTGATATTGTTACAAGCTTGTGGGCGCCAAGGAGTGGAATGTGATTTACAATACACGTGTCTCCAACTGAGGAGTGGGCTTTAGATCATAACATTCGTGATGCTATTGTACTCAAGGGTATACTTTGCCATGCCCCTTATGACTGTAGTTCATAGGGTTCACAGCTGGGTAAAACTGTTCGTGACTGCTCGCCTAGCCGCCTACACAGCATCTTCCAGTACTATGAGAGCTAGCAACAGGAAGGAAACTTACTCATCCCAACTTGATTTCCCATGTGATGAAAGTTCATCCATCGTGTCTTTAGCAACAGGGTTACAGAGTACGTTTCCCTGTGGCTTTTTCAAACATCCTGGTGCTAGCTGTCCTTGTCCCCGCCCGTCTCTGTCCTACTCACCCTTCCCTTCCCTCCTTAAACCTTCCCCCATTGTTTCTGTTGTCTCCTTCCTATTACCTGAGGTCTACTTCCTCCTTTCTCTCCACACTTTTCTTCTCCACCCCCTTCTAGTTTCATGAATTCTATAGCTACTCCAAGATACAAATCAAAAGTCTAAGATCAACAGGAGTAAGACCATGGGACGTTTATCTTCTGGCTCCTGGCTACCTCGGTCTGTATAATGCTTTCCAGCTGCATTTACCTGCAAATCTCGTTTTTCTCTCCAACAGGTTCCATATTTTCTTTATCTGTTCACCAGCTGATGGACATCTAGGCTGTTTTCACGCACAGCAGTTGTGACTAGAACAGCTGTGAACATGGATGAGCACGTGTCTCTGTAGCAGCAAATAGTTCTTTGGGGGTACTCCCAGGAACGGCACAGCTGAGTCATGTAGTAGATCTATTTCTAGCTATTTTTAAATTATTACATTTCTTTATGTGTGTACTTGTACATGTGCCACACATGTGCATGTTAGAGTTCTACGTACAGGAGTCAGTTCTCTTCTTCCATTATGTGGCTCGCAGGAATTGAGTTGGCAGCAAGTGCTTTTATGCACTAAGCCGTTTCACCAGGCCCTATTTCTAGCTTTTATTAATGGGTCTCCACACTGATTTCCACAGTAGCTGCACCAATTTTCACTTCCACCAATAATGCATGAGGGTTTTGTGTTCCCCACATCCTCACAGCAATCGTTGTCTCTTGCAGTTCCGAATGGGATAAGATGAAATCTCAACGTAGTTTTAATTTTCATTTCCTGATGACTAAGGATGCAGAGCATCCTTATCTATTTGTATTGCTTCTTATGAGAACTCTCTACTCAGTCACAGAACTTACTTTTTAATTGGGCCATTTCTTTCCTTGTTGTTTAGTGTTTTTAGATCTTTGTGTAGTCAGATGGTTTGCTGGCAAAGATTTTTCACATTCTGTAGGCTGTTTCTTTATTCAGTTAACAATTTCCTTCCTTTGCAATACAAAGGTTCGTGATGTCATGAATTCCCACTTGTTGACTATTGGTCCTATTTCCTGGCCAGCTAGGGCTACCAGAGTAAGATTGTCTCATAAGAGAGGAGGCTCTTTTCAGAGTTAGAAATAGCAGAAGACACAGTATCAAAATTGTAGTTAATATGAGTAATTATTCTTATTCTAATGTAATCCAAATGCCACTGTTCATGCCCCAGATCAACCAGTTCTTTCCAGACTAACCATCTATTTTTATCAGATTCTTCCTGATCAATTGAATTACTAAAATTTCTAAAATGAATATTTATTAGTTTCCCTTCAAACAAAATATTATCTTATATAGAAATGATTTTTCTTCTACCTCATTATCTCAAATTTATGTAATAAACATATATAATACAATGAAAACCATTTTTATTTCCCAAGAGACTATGATTATGAAGTTTCATTTTTATGGATTTAGTACTATGAAGCATATGAAAAGGAATTTAGGGCCGGGCAGTGGTGGCACACGCCTTTAATCCCAGCACTCAGAAGGCAGAGGCAGGCGGAGCTCTGTGAGTTCGAGGCCAGCCTGGTCTCCAAAGCAAGTTCCAGGAAAGGCACAAAGCTACACAGAGAAACACTGTCTCGAAAAAACAAAAACAAAAACAAAAACAAAAACAAAAAAAAGAAAAAAGAAAAAAAGAAAATGGAATTTAGGATACTAACATACTAAGAACAAGTACACTATGAAAATGAATCAACAGATCAAAAACTGGCCTTGCAGCAGTGTGGAAGGATGTTCTGGGCAAGCTGCATGCAAATTTACCATTCTCAACAAGGAATTTTTGCTCTGGAGCATCCCAATCTCTGTCGGGTAAGAAAGAGGAAGTACAGTTTCATCATAGTAGCAATACTATTCAATGAGATATCAGAATAATTTGAGCTAGAAATTAAGAAGCCAGACATGGTGGCAGATGTTTAATGCCAGCAATTGAAAGGCACTTTACACATATGTAAGAAAACCTCATCTTCAAATCTTGTTTTAAGAAACATTTTGATCAGGCGAAGTGGTTGGGCACCCCTTTAATCCCAGCACTCGGGAGGCTGAGGCAG
This sequence comes from Peromyscus maniculatus bairdii, assembly GCF_049852395.1. Lineage (NCBI taxonomy): Eukaryota > Metazoa > Chordata > Mammalia > Rodentia > Cricetidae > Peromyscus > Peromyscus maniculatus. Next base: position 81,647,358 of record NC_134861.1, read on the forward strand.
GGGAATCTCTGTGAGTTCGAGGCCAGCCTGGGCTATAGAGTGAGTTCCAGGAAAGGCACAAAGCTACACAGAGAAACTCTGTCTTAAAAAAAAAAAAAAAAAAAAAAAAACTGAAAAGAAAAAGAAACATTTGACCAAAACAAAAAATTAACAGAGGGAAACTTTTCCTGATGACTAGTATCAAATAAGGACGAAGACAGCAACTAACAGACTTTAATTTCACTTTCAAATTTTCAAGTGAAAATGCTTTGCTTTTCCTGGAACTTACTGTATTATGTTCTTTTTTTTTCCTTCGGAGCTGAGGACAGAACCCAGGGCTTTGCACTTGCTAGGCAAGCACTCTACCACTGAGCTAAATCCCCAACCTATTGTATTATGTTCTTTATGAAAACCTCCAAAGCAAATGACAAACTTGTTTGAGATCCCCCAAGGCAGTTTTCAAGGCTGTGCTAAGGTATGATCCTGGAGCTACATGAAGGACTAGGCAATTGAAGGTGGCTGCTGTCTTAAGTCATAGTGACCATGCTGAACTCATGAAGGCCCAGGGACAGCTCACTACGTGCTGCTCATGAGCCTCATGTGTCTGTGGGCCCTACCACACACACACCAGTGTTATGTGACACTCCTTTTGTGTGATTTATTCAGGGTGTTGCATGTTTTGTTAGGTCGGTATGTTTGATAAAGCTACCGATAGGTCTGTTGCATTTTGTTTTCTGATGTTTTAGATATGCCCATGCTTGCAATCCACATCACTGAGCTCATAGGTGGTGATTTATTGCAGTCAGGAATGAGTTACTTACCAGGCGGAGACTTGCTGTCTATGATGGGGCAGGTGCTGGCTGTTAACTTCACAAACAAAACTAAGCATCGTTCTTCCCCAGCATTTGCACTCAAACTGAGTCAGGGAAAGACACGTTGGAAAAGCCATTGTCCCAAATAATGTTGTAACTTTGAGCAGAACAATAAGAGAGAGCAGGGCAACGTCTAATTTCAAAACTCTCCAGGCATGCTTCCACACTGTCTCAAAATCAAAACAAAAATGCAATGTGCAATTAGTGACTATGGCCACCCACGTGAATTCTCTAGGAATTTGCTTAAACTAATCTCACTTACAGAAGTAGTTGAGAAATCACTGTAGGCTGTGTGTGTAGTTATTTTTTAAGCCTCAAGATAAAAAAAAATAGTTATAGTGTACACATGAGCAGATGTGTGTAATTTGGAATTTTAACTCTAAGTTTTCTATATAAAAACTTTTTGGCAATCAAACTGGCAGAGACAGGTTTTCATCTTCACAGCAGAGACACAAATATCTAGAAGAGAGAAGGTGTAGTCATCTAAAAAAAAATAAAATAAAAGCCAATAATTAGTATATCCATCATCTTACACAAATATTTCTGTGTGTTGAGCACATTCAGAATCCTCTCTACTAACCATTTGGAAATATCAGTAGGCTTTATTAGTTACAGTCATCCTACTTTCTGATAAATCACCAAAACTTCCTGCTAACATTATTCAATGCATACATGAACCCGAACATTAGATTGTGCCCTGAAAATGTGCACAAATATGTGTCCATCAAAAGCAAACCAAACCAAAGGAAGAAGCTGAGTGATGCGCTTTTGCAAAGCTTTGGGGCCAATGTTTAAAACTGGAATTCCTCTTCAGCTTTCCTCCATTTGTATTTACTCTCCCCTCCCCATTCCACGTGTATGTGGGCGGGGGAGGGTTGGTGAGTCTAGAGGTTGACATTGTTGTGCCCAAGTCACAAGACCACCACAGAGCCAATATCCGATGCAAGCACACAGAGGTTTTTAATAACAAAACAAGCAAGCTTGGTCCCTGGCCAACATCCAACGCAGCAGGTAGAGGAGAACGGCCCCGAGCACTCACTTTAAGGGGTTTATATAGGAAAGGTTTACATGCAGCTTGGGATTGGACAAGGGGGCTAGGAGTGAGGTAGTTCTTTGAAATTACTGGCTGAACTATAAGCATGAGGTTACTGATGGATATACAGAGACATAAATTTTTTACTCCCTATGTCCTGCTTTTGCTAAACCCAGGATACATACATTTAGATTTATTGTTCCAGTCCTACTCTCCTCTGAGGTCAACTTCTGGTCAGCTGAGCCCATTATTCCCCATATCTTGTTTTTCCAAGTCCAGGATACATAGATTGTCCCAGCCTTATAAGTTCAACTTCTGGCCACTTCTAAAACTGCTGGTCAGCAAATACCTTTGGAGGAGGAGAGGGGCAAGCATCTCTCAAGATGGCTACTGATTTTTCCCTTTCAACATTAGCTGTCTTCCTCAATTGCTTCTCTAACTTGCTTTGAGACAGGCTCTCACCGGACCTGGAGCTCATAGATTCAGCTAGACTAGCTAGACATGGAGCCCAGCGTCTGCCTGTCTTCTGTCCTGGTCTTCACCTCAAGTACTGGGGTTACAGATAGAAACCATGCCTGGTTTTTACATGGACACTGTGGATGAGAACTCAGGTCTCCAAATTTGTATGACAAGCTCTTTATTAAACCATCTCCCTAACCCTTAGGTTTAAGCTGCATTAAACAAATATTCCACCACAACACTGTCACTTCTTGATGCCTTATGCAAGATCTCATTCTCCTGAGCTTTAAGCTCACTTACTTGTTTTTAGGTGAATTCATTCTGAAAAGCAGTATCCATTAAACTGTAAAAGGCTCAATATAGTATTAGACTTCATTTTTAATTTTTTTCAGCTATTATGTTTTCCCATGTTTCAGTTGACCCTCCAACTTGCTTTTCTGACTTGTTTTCAACTTCCTTCTTTAGGCTTTAAATAGTTATTATACTTTTAAAAATTGCTATGTGTCAGCTGGGCATGGTGGCATATGCCTTTAATCCCAGCACTTGGGAGGCAAAGGCAGGCAGATTTCTCCAAGTTCAAGGCTAGCCTGGTCTACAAAGTGGGTTCCAGGTCAGCCACATGGAGAAACACTGTCTCAAAACAACTGAAACAGAAATTTGCCATGTGTTAGTTACTTTTCTATTGTTGTGAATAGACACCATGACCAACGCAAGTCATAAAAAAAAAAATTAGGGGTTTACTCACAGTTTCAGAGAGGTCATCTATGACCATTATGGCAGGGAGTATGACAGCAGGCAGGCACAGTGCTGGAACAGTAGCTGAGAGCCTACATGTTGAGATGGCATACCAGACAGAGAGAAAGAGACTGGGCCTGCCCTGGACTTTTGAAACCTCAAAGCCCAGCCACAATGACATACCTCCTCCAACAACACCATACCTCCTAACACTTCCCCAAACAGTTTCACCAACTAGGGACCAAGCATTCAAATATATGAGCCTATGGAAATAGACATTCTCATTCAACCACTACACTGTGATCACTAAAAATTCTTTTTGGTTCATTTGTTTTATTCTTTAAACAATTTCTCCATTTGCTTTTTTTCTCTTATACCATACCTACATTCCTCACATATTGTGATTTCTTTCTTGTGAACATACATTCAAATAGGATCTAGCATAATATCCCAATGAGTTAGTAGCCAATACAGTAGGGACTGCAGCTAATTTGAACAGAATATTGATATAACAGACCATCTGGAAAATCACTGCAACTACATTCTGCTCAATGGTTGAATATTAGCCCACAGTCTAATGTGGGACTGACTGTCAGCTAACCACACGAGGTATACAAACCATCATATTGGCATCTGGCTACAGAGTTCTTGTCCCCAATACTACCTGACTGATCCAGTTCTGATCTTGATCCAAATTGGTTGGCAACACAATTTTTAAATCTCCTCCTCTACAATTCAACAGTTTTTATAATTTAAGGAAACAATAGAGAGGGTAGCTGTTGAGACAGTGTCTCTCTATGTAGCCCTGTCTGTCCTGGAATTCTCTATGTAGACCAGACTGGTCTTGAACTCACACAGATCCATCTGCTTCTGTCTCTGCTGGGATTAAAGGTGTGCACCACTATGCCTGGCTTAAAGATGCTTTTTTTTTTTTTTTTTAATTTTGAGATCACAAAAAGTTTAATGATGATCACTGTTTGCGTCACCCTCTAAACAACTAAGCCAACCAGAAAGCTAGGACAATAATTTAAGAGCTGTCTAAGCCGGGCGGTGGTGGTGCACGCCTTTAATCCCAGCACTCGGGAGGCAGAGCCAGGCGGATCTCTGTGAGTTCGAGGCCAGCCTGGTCTACAGAGCTGTCTAGAATAGTTTGTTCAATGGCCAGCAAAGAAATTATTTTCCTTTCATTATTTAATACCATGATAAATTACAATCACACCTTACTTTACACAGGAAGGTGTTTTTTATTATTATTATAGTTTAACAAAGTAAAGGTGACATTTATCTGGTCCTAAAATATTTGCTGATTTCCTTTTAAGTACGTGGGCCGCCAAACCTGAGACTATTTTTTAAAGGCTTACCTTCAATTAGCCTCTCTTGCCACTAGGTGGTGAACCTAGCCTCTAAATCTAGCTGATCAAGAGTAATGTTTATAAGCAAGGTTTCGTCTTAATCTGTTGAAATATTATATTCCAGCTTCAAAAGTGAATTAAGGACAATTTTCTTTCCCTGACAGTTATTAAATATGAACACAATAAGCCTTTTTCCAATGCCGACTCTAACTCTCCTTTGTTGTGGGAATTTAGCAGAGTCATGGTATGGGCTAGATATTAGAATCAACAACTTTTTTAGAAGTACTTTGACCTTGAAGAACCCTTGTGGAAAACAGTGACTGTTTTCTGTCATCTGTAGAACTGTTTTGCTCAAGGGGCTTTGCAACCATCCCATGGCTTTGGTCACAAGATGCCTCAGGCACACCTGAGGCTCTTGTATTATTGTGTATTGCACACGATCCATAATAAAGGACTAAAGTCATGGAGGCATGTGATGCTCTTCTTCAGTAAGACATGCAAATTAAGATTAGGGACCTTGGAATGAGGAAATACTTTGTATAACAATCAATAAATACGCCTTTGTATAGCTCAGTCCCTCAGAAGGGGTTAGACCTTCCTGCTGCCACATAGGCCTTAAAAATTCATCTTGGGTGTGCCTTCTTTCAACTGACCCACTCTGCGTCATGCACATCAACACTCCTTGTAGGAACTTGGAAGGAAAGGAGAGGTTTTTTAGCACCAGTTAATAACAAAGTTCCCATCATTTCTAGCTCAGTGTTTTACATTCTTCCTGCTAGGATCCAGGAAGTAGGTTCCTGGCAGCCCGAGGTTTCCATGGAGCCTTACCTGGCCTCATTTCATCAGGAAAGGGCAGTTAATTTGTTGGCAGATTCCATAGGTGTCATGACAGCTCTGGATATTCAGACCTGTTGTCCTTTCCAGAGTGAGAGAGCTGACCAGACACAATGCCCCTCCTTCCATTGCGCTTGCTGTGAGCTAGACACAGCATGGACCATGTTTAGGAAATCCCTAGATGCCATAAAATTATACTGCTACATACTCATTTGCACCTCCATTTAACGGTTGCATTATAAGCAAGCATATCATCTTCCTTTTAAGCTAAAGCTCCCCATATTTAAGTTTAATCTGAGGAATATTACAGGGAAGAAAGTTTCCTTTGTATTTGTGTGGTTGATATATTGTGTACCCCAATAAACTTATCTGGGGGTCAGAGAACAGAACATAGTACACGCCTTTAATCTTAGCATTCAGGAGGCAGAGATTTGTCTGGATCTCCATTAGTTCAAAGCACTGGAACCAGCCAGGCATGGTGACACATGGAAGTGATGGCAGGAAGCATAAAGATATATATAAGGCGTGAGGACCAGGAACTAGAGGCTTGTTAAGCTTTTAGGCTGTTAGCAGCAGTACAGCTGAGATTCTTTCGGATCAGGACTCAGAGGCTTTCAGTCTGAGGAAACAAGATCAGCTGAGGGATTGGCGAAGTGAGGTTGGATGTGGCCTGTTCCGTTTCTCTGATCTTTCAGTGTTCACCCCAAAACCTGGCTCCGGGTTTGTTTTTATTAATAAGACCTTTTAGAAATTCATGCTAGCTACATATTTGCTTGAAAAACCTAAAATGAAACACTTCCCATGAACTCAGGAAGCTACACCAAGGGGGTCTCTAAATTTTAGTGCTGTCCTACTTCACTAATAATGATATACATGAATGAAATAAGCCTGTTGTTTTCTACCACATTAGATAAACTATAAACAAATTGCTAAGAAATACTGAGAAATAAGCAGAGGTTGAAGATGTGGCTCAGCTGGTAGAGGACTTGGATAGTATGCACAAAGGCCTGGGTTCTTTCTCAGCATTACATAAATTAGGGGTTGTGACCCAACACCCATAAGTATAGCACATTGGGGTAGAGGCAAGAGGATCAGGAGATGTTGGGATGTATCCTTGGCTGCATAACCAACTAGAAGACAGCCAGGGCTACACTGTCTCCAAAACATAATAAAACAAACAAAAAATCCTTAGCTTTGCCGGGCGGTGGTAGTGCATGCCTTTAATCCCAGCACTCGGGAGGCAGAAGCAGGCAGATCTCTGTGAGTTCGAGGCCAACCTGGTCTCCAAAGCGAGTTCCAGGAAAGGCGCAAAGCTACACAGAAAAACCCTATCTCGAAAAACCAAAAACCAAAAACAAAAAAAAAAAAAAAAAATTCTTAGCTTTAACAATGAATGAGCTGGGCTTAGTGCCACATTTTTAATCCCACACTCTGGACGTAGAGTCAAGTGGATCTCTCCGTGAGTTCAAGGCCAGCTTGGTCTGTATAGTGAGTTCCAGGACACACAGAGCTACACAGAAACTGTGGGGAGAAAAGGGTGAGAAATGGGAGGGAAGGGTGGGGGAGAAAGAGAAATAGGCAGCCTTAAGATTTAATCATTGATCACTGGTGATGAGAATTAAAATGTTCACCTCACTAGCAAAAGAAACTCAAATTTAATTTTATTTTATATCTATTTATTAGTAAGGAGGGGGTGGCTGTGTACTGCATGTGCAGGTCAGAGAGCAACTTGACCTCCCTCTCCTTCCAGCAGTGGGTTCTGTAGATCCACCTCAGGTGGTCAGGCTTGGCAGCAAGTGTCTTTACAGCTGAGCCATCTCACAGGCCTCTCAAAGGTTTCCTTTTTGGTTGGTTTGGTTGTTGTTGTTGTTTCCTGAGACAGGGTTTCTCTGTGTAGCCCTAGCTGTCCTGGAACTCACTCTGTAGATCAGGCTGGCCTGGAAATCACAGAGATCCATCTGCCTCTGTCTCCCGAGTGCTGGGACTAAATTCGTGCACCGCCACCACCTGGCTTCACGTGTTTTAAGGATGCAATTCTCTCTTCTGAAAATCCTAACAACTGTGGTAATCACGACTGACAGTATGGAAAAGGGGTGGATGGATGGAGAATAAACTTAAAGGTGTTTTCAAGAAGACAATCTTGCAATTGTTATAAAAAAAATAGCTTGAAATGTTTCACTCAACAATCTATTGTATTATGACAGAAAAATGTATAAAATCCTGAAACTCCAGAATTCAAATAATGGCTAAATAACACAATATGTTACTCTGTTTTTCAATACAATCCACTTAAAAAAAATCAGTATTTAAGAATGACTGATTGATCTGAGACAGATTCTGATTTTGTAAACCAAGCCGGCCTTGAATTGCCAATAATTCTGCAGGACGGGTCTCCTCAGAGCTGGAATTATAGGAAGGAGCCACCACATCAGGTTTACAACCCACTCTGTTTTCCTGGCTTTGGAGGGGGTAAAGTTAAAAATTACATTTCCCAGATGTGCTCGAGGTTAGGGTTGCCCTCACCAGTCAGAAGCCGGAGGTAGTGCTGTTTGATGCTGTGAAGCAAGCTTCTGATTGCTTTTTTTATGTACATTAATGTACATTAGCCTTTAGTTTGGTGGTTTGCCTGGCAATTTGGACTCTGATTCTTGGACTGCCTGTTAGAATTTCTAGCCATTCCCCCATGACTGCGCATGTGCTGGCAAGACGCTTAGTCATCCCAGGGCCTTATGTGCACTGAGAGATCATGTATTCTATGTACATGCGTGCCGTAGCTACATAGCCCATATGTGCGTGTGCAGGGGAATCTATAAAAGTGAGTCCCACATACCCCTCCCCCCCTCTTCCTGTATGATCATTCCCATAGGCTTAAGAGGGCAAGCTATAAAAGTGAGTCCCACATACACCTAACCCCTTCCTCTATAATTATTCCCATAGGCCTAAGCATATCCCTCTGTTCCCCTTCCCCTGATAAACTCTTATAGTGAATTTTCTTGTACCTCCTGGCTTTTCTCCCATGGTAAACAGCACTGCTTAATAAATAACACTGCCTACGGTGATTCTGGGAAGCAGAGGTTCTTTCTAGATTACACAGCAACTGGGACAATTCCAAATAATCTGTCAGGCAGCCAACAACCCACTAATATATCTCTATTTCTGTTCAAAGAACGGCCTGCCACTGTACCATACCCAGTAGACTACCTACACAATACACTACAGCATATCGGTTCAAAAGTCACACTATAGAATGATTAGTGATACAGAGTACACGCCCAAGTTTGTTTGGAGACAGGGTTTCTCTGTTTGACCCTGGTTGTCCTGGAACTCACTGTAGACCAGGCTAGTCTTGAACTCAGAGACCTGTCTGCCTCTGCCTCCCCAAGTGCTAGAATTGAAGGCATGCACCACTACCACCCGGGTAATACTCCAAGTTTTAATTGATTCAATTTTTAATTTAATAATTTCTAACTTATCAAGTGCTATTTATACTGTAGCTGCTCTCTTCTCAAAGAGCATGTATCTTCTGGTGCAAAAACAGTAGCTCAGAGTCTTAAAAATAATGTCTACAATGGCTTAACTATGATTCTCTGTTGATATTGTCCAATTTTCCTTAAAAGGAATTGTTTCTGTGTGCTTTCAAAGGCAACCAAGAATGGTTCAAATCTTTCACATAAATATTAAGTACTATATTCTTCATGGTTTCAATTGTTCCACCTATTTTGGGGGTGGGGATGAGAGGGTAGCTTGGATTTTTTTTTCCTCTGGGAACAATTAATTGACTGACTTCCTCGAACTCAGAATTGACCGCAAAAGAAACAGTCTTGTGCCACTCAGTAGGTAGAAGCTGTTTTTCCTTTTTGTCCTGGTTTCTTCCTCTTCCTCCTCCTCCTTCCTTCGTCTTCTTCCTCCTCCTATTACACAAGACTAAAGAATTAATCACAGCTATTTGTGGATACCTTTGTGAAAAAGAACATACATGAATATCGAAGAAAGGTAAAGTCAAATATCAAAGAGGAGGCCTCAGGCAGAAGAGGCTTGGGCCCCAGGGGAAGCAATAGCAGAGAGGACCTAAATCTGCCCAAGCCCAAATATTATCTAGGCGGTGCTTCTGGATGGTGTCAACATCTCCAAGGAGGCCCCTGAGCACCATTTCCAAAGTCTCCCTTCTGTATGAAGGGGAAGAGCAAGACTCTCAATACCAGGGATGTGCTGTTGGCCAGAGAAGTGAGTTCCAGCAGTTCGTTACACCACTAAAGCTCCGGAAGCATATATAAGCAAAAACAAAAAAAAAACAAACAAACAAACAAACAAAAAAAAAAAAAAACAAAATGCAAGACAGCTCTGGAACAAAAGAAGGACAGAGACAGGAGAACAGATTCAGAAGAGCAGGACAAGAACAGGGGGAAGACACTGAGGATGAAGAAAGACTGGTGTGCTGGGTGGTGGTGGCGCGCACCTTTAATCCCAGCACTCAATCCCAGAACTGACCACCCTGAGACATGTTTATGTGAAGCTCTTCCCTGCAAGGCTTAAGCTTGGATGTCTGAGATCAAAATAAAAACAGACCAGAATGATCAAAACCAGCCCTTCTCAGACTCAGAGCATCTGAGGGACAGAATTCTATTTTGCTGAATCAGTCTGGAGGTTATGACTTTTTAGTATGAGAGATATTGAATGGCTAATTAGTTTGCTATCAGTAGTTTAAGTATATGGCTAGCTAGCTTTTGATCCCATTTCTGAACTGCCCCCTAAAAAGCAATAACTTCCATGGTGCTGCTGTGCTCCAGGTCACAGAGGCAGTAAAAGCTGGGGTGGAGGGGGGCAGGTGTTGATCACTGTCACACTGATTGCAATGGGTATTAATGGTCAGAATGGCTGTGCTTTAGGAAATGACTAACAGCCATGAAAGAATAAAGCAATCTCTTCACTGGATGGTAACATTACTTGTCTATTTTTGTTTTTGTTGTTGTTTTGTTTTCTAGACTTAATTAGCTTGTAGCCTTTCTTTATTGTCTGTAGATGTTCAGTCTGCTGGGATGGCTGAACTCCTGTGACTTACACTCTAAAATTCTCAGTGTTGACTGGAATCTGTCAAATAAGAGTGCCAGTATCTTAAAAAGAGGTGGCTTTAATCTTCAAGATAACTGCCACTGTAGGCTTTAGTTCCTGGAGGTATAAAATCCCAGCCTTCCTTTTCTTGTAGTCCATCTACAAGATTTATGACTGGTGTTTTTCATTCCCTGAACTCACGACAAGTTCCACACTTGTTCCCCTAGGCACAGTCTTTCCCTTCCCATCTCTCTCCTGCTCTCCTGCCTCTGCTTCCCATCCACACTTCCTCCTCCTTGTATTTATTTTGTCTTCCAGTCTAGGAACTTTGATTATCTATGTAATATCCCAGAATACAAATTCCTCCAATTCCTTAGTCCTAATCTCTTTATTATTACTAAGAAATTTTCTATTCGTTTTACATACCAACCACAGATTCCCCCCCTCTTCCCACCCTCCAGCCTTCACCCACCCCACCCCATATTCCCACCTCCCCTAATCGCTTTTAAAAAGGAACTGAAACACCTACCCCTAAACATTAAGGTGAATGTAATGGTGCTCAGGAATCTAGCAACACAGCCGCCACTGCTGTAGCTCCAAAAGTATCTGTTGGTCTTTCCTTTCTCCCCAGTTAGTGCTCGAAGCACTTTGCTTTGTCTTAGTTGAGCACTTGAGGTTGACAGGTAATGTAACAATAGTTGGACACGGTTAACTAGTCAAGTGAATACAGTGAAGAGTTTGTTGAAAGTGACTGGAGACTGTTGAGAAGATTTGAATGCTTTATATAAGTAAAGAACATTTTTTAAAAAGGTAAGGTCAGTTATTCTGAGAAAATATGGGGAGTCACACTTGGGGGGCCCCCATATTACAAGTGAAATTGGAGTCCCCTCTTGAGGTTCTTGGTCTCATTAATAAAAGAATTTAAGAACCAATTCAGAAAGAAAGTTAAAGGATACTTTAATAAAGTTTAAAAGTAGCCCAGGGTAGGTAAACTTAGGCTTATTCCCAACAAGCTCTTACAACTTAAATTAACTGATTTATAATAATCTGTGTTCTGCCATGGGCTTGTTACTGCTCTCTATACTATTTGTCTCACTGGTGAGTCTCTCATGCCAGATTCTTTTCCAGAGCTACCATTTCTGCCCAGAAGTCCCACCTATCCTCTCTTGCCTAGCTCTTGGCCTTTCAGCTCTTTGTGGTGGTATTGTGTTCCCCCCAAATATTGTGCACCCTAATAAACTTATCTGGGGTGAGAGACAGAACAGCCACTAGATACAAAGGCTAGAAAATGGTGGCACTCAAACCTTTAATCCTAGCATTCCAAAGGTAGAAATTCCTCTGGATCTCTGTGAGTTCAAAGCCACACTGGAAACAGCCAGGCATGGTGACACACACCTTTAATCCCAAGAAGTGAGCCTTTAATCCCAGGGAGTGATGGCAGAAAGGAAAGATATATAAGGCGTGAAGACCAGGAACAAGAAGCACTTGGCTGGTTAAGCTTTCAGGCTTTCGAGCAGCAGTTCAGCTGAGACCCATTCTGGATGAGGACTCAGAGGCCTCCAGTCTGAGGAAACAGGATCAGCTGGGGATCCAGCGAGGTGAAGTGCCTGTGGCTTGTTCTGTTTCTCTGATCTCCCAGCGTTCACCCCAATACCTGGCTTGATTTTATTAAGAAGACCTTTTAAGATTCATGCTACAGCTCTTTACTAAACCAATCAGAAGGTGCCTCAGGCAGGCAAGGAAAGACAGAGTCACATCTTTCACACAGTGTGATCAAATGTCCCACAACACAGGTGGCAGACAGAGACAGACACACTGAGAATGACATAAGCCTTTTAAAACTTCAAAGTCCACTTGCAGTGACATACTTCCTCTAACTAGGCCATGTCTCCTAATCCTTCCCAAACAGTTCCACCAATACCTAGGGGCCAAGTATTCAAACCTATGAGCTTATGGGAACCATTCTCATTCAAACCACCATACTTACCCTCTTGTGTCTAAACATTGGGAGAATATTAAGAACATAAGTGTAGTTACTATTGTCACAGCCACCATTTTTTGATTGTTTACTACTATTCCTTGCCAGATGACATATATAGTAGCTAAATTTGCACAATGACTCTACACAGTAGATAATCTGATTCCCAGGTTCCCTTGTTTATAACAGGGGCAGGTAAATCCACAACTACATCACAATAGGATGCAAGGAAAACAGTAGCTCTATTTACTTTGGGGTTTTGTCAGAAAAGTGTCCAAATATTTATTCTAATCATTATCTCCCAACAGTGCAGAATTCTTTATCAGCATTGTAACTGAAGATCAACTGAACATTTCTCAGTTTGTATTATACTACTATTATACTAGTTTTTGTACTTCAGCTTTTGCTTCATGGTTCTCTTTTGGTTTATAAAGAAAAAAACATGTTGTTTGTAACATAAGGGGAAATATTTATGACAAGGTGAGGTTGTCTCCCTAATTCTAAGAGATATAGAATGTAGTCGGGCCCCAGGAAAATTTGAATGCTTTAAGCAAGACAACTAGGATATGTTATTTCCTTGTATCTATTTTCCCATTATATGTCTGCATTTTTTCATCTTTCAAAGATCAATCCTATCTGCTCTTCACTTTATGTTTATGGCCAAAGGGTAAACAGTTGCAGTTTCAAATGTTCATGAATTATAAATCGGGCCAGTCATCCCCCACCCCATTCCCGGATAGGGTATCACTATGTAGCCCTGGCTATCCTGGAACTCACTATGTAGACCAGAGTGGCTTCGAACTCACAGAGATACACCTGCTTTTGACTCCCAAGTGCTGGGATTAAAAGGCAGGTGCCACTACACCCAGCATATTGTTGTTTCTGCCCAATCTCAAGCTGGGAACCTTTCCAGTGTGAGGATAATATGATAACCCCAACACTATAGAACCTGCCTCTAAACTCATCCAGTCATAATAATAGCCTTTTCATTTTCCTATTTAGTCTATCCAGGCCCCTAGCCTATAAGGTGGTATCGCCCACATTCATGGTATGCCTTCCCACCTAAGTTAATCCTTTCTAGAAATAACTTCACAAATGCACCCAGAGATATACTTTAGTAACTTGGGCTTTTCTCAATCCAATTAATTTGACAATAGAGACTGGCCATTATAATTGTTGCTCACCAGAGATGATGGTAAATTTGGAAAGACGGCATCAGTCTAGAGAGCCATATATATAAGTAGCTACAGAAGACAGTGTCTGAGAGAAAAAGAGAGCAGGAGACTACAGAATAGGCATTGGTTTCTGGCAGCATACTAAGTGTGTGTGTGTGTGTGTGTGTGTGTGTGTGTGTGTGTGTGTGTGTAATTTTAATGCAAATAACATAGTTATAACATTGAATTGTTAAAATTAAAATCAATTAACTAAAAGATAATATCATAGTCAGGAAGTATGTTCAGCTCTTTTATTAGCAATGGTGAGCAAGCTTGCTATCCACCTCATAGCCTTCAGCTAAGCACCACAAATGTTTTGTTGACTGAGTAGAAATCCCAGAAATCATGTCTTGGAAGTGGGTCTCTCCTCTCACCTCTACCAGTCCCAGTGGATACAGCTAGAGAACAGTCCCAAGGGTAAGACTCTGCAGGGAACATTGGGGGAAGTAGAGGGGGTGGGAAGATTTTAAGAGCCAGAGGAGCAGGGAGTTCGTTGTAAGATTGTATCTCCTGGTGATATCAGAAGCTACACCCAGAAACTCTCACCAACACCACTGCCTAAACATGTACTGAACAGGGACAACACTAATAGACATGCCGAAGTGAACAGGGAAAGTCCATGAGGTCTCAAGAGAGCACAGAGCACAGAGAACTATAGACAACTGAGGACTACTGAGAGCAGGAGAAATAGTCTTCTCCAGGGAAGAGCACTCCACCTGTTTGTCCAATACTAACTAGTTAGCTCTGAAAATGTGTAAGTATCATTACACATATGGCAAAGGTTATATTTAGAAAAAAAATGTGTGTGTGTGTGTGTGTGTGTGTGTGTGTGTGTGTGTGCATAGATAGATAGATGCATGTAACAACTATTATTGAAAAAAGACATGAATTTGAAAGAATGAGGAGAGGTGTGGAGAGAGGAAACAGAAGGGAGAAATAACGTAATTACAATCTCAAAAATGAAGGAAAAATGGAAAAATTAACCTATCATTGCAACAATTTCTTTTTGAGACTATGGTCTCTCTATGTCGTGCTGACTAGGCTGGAATTCACTATGTGTACCAGGCTGGTTTTGAATTCACAGAGATGGTCCTATCTGCCTTTTGAGTACTAGGGTCAAAGGTGTGTGCCACTCTGCCTTGTATTAGCTTTTATTTACTTCTGCCATGCCTTTTGTTAGTAACAGCGCTTTACTTCTGTTAACTGCATTCTTTCCTTTTTTGGTTCTTTGTTGTTGTTGCTGCTGTTGTTTTGAGATAGGGCTTCTCTGTGTAACAGTCCTGGAACTCATTTTGTAGATCAGATTGGCCCTGAACTCACAGAGATCTGCCTGCCTCTGCCTCCTGAGTGCTGGGACCAAAGGTGTTGCCACCATGCCTGGGCTGCATTTCTTTTTTTTTTATTCATGGCTTCCCATGCTGCTGGAAGGACCAGTCTGTAACAGCTCACAAGCTGAAGGGGAGTCACGGAGTCAGCAGACTAATCACTCAATTGACTTTTCTATCTGAGGGAGTAAAACTTAGTTCTCTGGGGCCAATGAGCAGGACAAAACTTAACTCTCTGGGGCCAGCGAAAAAGGAAAATACACATGTGCGCGTGCGTGTACACACACTCACCTCCAACATGTCAGGATCTCACCTAGGGTACTGATGAATGGCAAGCCTTCAGCAGGTCAGAGAAACTGAAGAGGATTCAGAGTAGGTGAACTACTGGACAGACAAACAGACACATGAGGACTTTTCTGAGAGCCAAAGCTTAGTTCTTCATTTTATTATTCTTTGTGTTGTTTGTTCTTCTCTTTCTGTTCTATTCTTCTATGTGATGTTTCCTTTCTTCTGTGTCTCTTTGTTTTTCCCTTGCAGCTTACAAATCCTAGCAAAATCTTTCAAGCAATATAAAAATTACAATATGGTTACATTCTATTTTTAAGTAAAGACTACAATAAATACATGCAAAAGACAACATGTTTCCCATTTTCCTTACACGATTAAGCATTTTACATATCACAGGTAAAAAACAAATCATCCCCAAGAACCCACACTCAGTTAAACATTCATCTTTTAGACTTCTCACAGATCAGGAGCCTTTCAGCCATAACAGTTTAATAGGCAATAGTTTTTATAATTGCCAGAAAAAACAGGTTACTAGTTTCACTTTTCATATTTCAGAGTCCAGTCCAATTACCTTAACTAACCATCCAATTCGTTGTTTCCTAGTTACATGAAGTCATTACTTAAAGCTTTGTTTTAGCTATGATGTACACCAAAACCCACGAACACATTTCCCCTTATCAAAAAGAACTTGAGCTAACTCCTGGGACTCGACTGTTTTCCTTAATTATTAACCTAAACCATAGTCTATATGGCTCCTCAAATAAAACTTGTAAGTCTTGTCTGCATGACACTTCCTTGTTCTTATTTTCTATCCTCTGCAGTCCCTGCTTTATCAGTGGCAGGGGGCAACACTATAATCTAACCTTTACCTATACTAATTTTCCCACTAAACTAACATCTATCATAATTCCTTACTATATTTGTTAGAAACCCTTAATCATCAAAATTCTATTTAAACTAACACTGTTTGCTGATGTCTTTCTGTAGGCTGTGAATGTGTGTTGCTCTGACTTGGTTGATAAATAAAATGCTGATTGGCCAGTAGCCAGGCAGTAAGTATAGTATAGGAGGGATAAGCAGAGAGAAGGATTCTGGGAACAGGAAGGCTGAATTAGGAGTCACCAGCCAGACATACTGGTAAACCATGAGCCATGTGGCAAGATATAGATTTATAGAAATGGGTTAATTTAAGATGTAAGATCTAGCCGGGTGGTGGTGGCGCA
Source organism: Peromyscus maniculatus bairdii (assembly GCF_049852395.1). Taxonomy (NCBI): domain Eukaryota; kingdom Metazoa; phylum Chordata; class Mammalia; order Rodentia; family Cricetidae; genus Peromyscus; species Peromyscus maniculatus. The sequence goes on from NC_134861.1 coordinate 81,663,699, forward strand.
TGCCTTTAATCCCAGCACTAGGGAGGCAGAGGCAGGCGGATCTCTGTGAGTTCGAAGCCAGCCTGGTCTCCAAAGCTAGTTCCAGGAAAGGCGCAAAGCTACACAGAGAAACCCTGTCTCGAAAAACAAAACAAAACAAAAAAAGATGTAAGATCTAGCTAGCAAGAAGCCTGAGCCATTAGGCCATCCAGTTCATAAATAATATAAGCCTCTGTGTGTTTACTTGGGTCCGAGCAGCTGCGGGACTGGCAGGTGAGAGAGATTTGTCCTGACCACCAGCAGGATGGGACACAAGAAATCTTCTAGCTACAACTGTTATTGTATAAAATCACTGCTTCAGTTAAACAGCACAGCTTAAGAGGAGATTATCTTCATAATAATCCACAGGTAAAAATGCCCAGTAGAATGGGATATTTCCAAGAGATGATCACACTACATTAAGGGCAGTGGGGATCTCCCCACACCATTCACACCATGCCAGATACCAGAGAAAGATGGCAGCAGCAAACCTGCAAAGACACAGCAGTAGCAAGAGACATCCTGGAGCTGAAGCCCTCAGGGCCTTGCCTATCCAAGATTCACCTATCAGTGCCTTGCCTCCTGGTGGGCCAACTCCTGAAGCTCAATTGCCACCAAGTGTTCCTCTGTCATGGCTACTGGCATTTCTGCTTTACCATTTTTCTCATATCTGCTTACTGTATTTTTTTTTTAAGATTTATTTATTTATAATGTATACAGCATGTATGACTGCAGGCCAGAAGGGGGCACCAGATCTCACAGATAGTTGTGAGCCACCATGTGGTTGCTGGGAATTGAACTCAGGACCTCTGGAAAGGCAGTCAATGCTCTTAACCTCTGAGCCATCTCTCCAATCCTGCTTATCATACTGTTAATGAAACACACCTTACAAGAAGAGCATACAACACTAGGTGTTCCTGCTAATAGTGTGTGTATATCATGTAATAGAAACCAAGAAACCTACACACACACACATATACACAGAGGGAGGGAGGGAGGGAGGAAGAGAGAGGGAGAGAGAGAGAGGGAGAGAGGGGAGAGGAAGACACAGACACACATAATATTTTTTGAGAGGGTGTTGAGACAGGGTTTCTCTGTGTAGTCCTGGCTGTTCTGTTACTCACTCTGTAGACCAGGCTGGCCTTGAACTTATAGAGATCCACCTGCCTCTGCCTTCCAAGTACTAGTATTAAAGACACATGCCACCATTCCTGGCTTAATGTACATAATCTTAAAGAAACCTGTGAGGACACAGGAAAAGACTAGCTAGTGGAATGACAATAACAACAGGAAAATAGGATTCTAGGAAGAAATCTGTAGCAAATTTATAAATATAGAAAACAATAAGGTGTGTTGAACAGAGAACAACGGGGAGAGAAATTTAATTCACCTAGATCACTTCAGTAGGAGATAAGAGTAAAGAGTTTGCTATCAACATGTGCAAAGTCTGTTTAAGGTTTAATTATTTCTTGAAAACTAAGGAGCTACTTGTATATCAGAGAGAAAAGTAAGTGATGACATCATTTTTCTGCTGTGATCACAGACTTTTCTGCTGGTTTTGGGCATGACAATATGGGTCCAGCAGAAAGGAGCCAGCTGGGAGGCTACCAACGTGAATGGTAAAAATGGAAAGGGCAGCAAAAAACGGCCTAAGAAGGACTAGCTTGGACGTTACTTTTGGATTGTTGTGAACAGAATCTCTCCAATAGTAGAAGGAAAGAACGCTTTATTCGGCTCACGTTTCGGCCAGATTTCAGCCCATCACGATGCAGAAGGAATGCGACAGGAGCAGCTCCCTGGAAGCGGGAATGTGTGCTGGCAGCTTTTCACATTTTGGCAGACCAAGAAACAGAAAGTTAGACTGGAAGTAGAGACTTGCTCTTAGTAACCAATTTCCATCAGAGAGGCACCATGTTTTCAAGCCTCCATGGCCTTGCCAAGGCCACAGGCTGGGAAATCAAATGTTCAAAGAGGAGCCAATAGAAGACATTTCACACCCAAATAAATCACAGCCTTTCATCTCGGGTCCACGAAAGCTCATTTATCTGTATGATTATGTACGTAGTACATATGTCTGAGAGGGATTCTCAGTTTTTATTGCTTACTCTGGCAAGGAGGGGGCCGAGTGAATCTGGTCAGTTTCAGGGACTTCATGAAGCTATTTTGAGTTGTTTACTTTCCTGCTTAAGGAGTGTCCCTGCAGGATGGAAACTGTTATACAATACCTCAAAGACACACCAAAGTGTGCCTCACCAATCTTCTTGATAATTCTGAGTCTAGTCAAATTGACAATACAGTCACCATAGATTGATGTAGTTGTACCAGGAAGCACCTGACACTTGAATGTCTTTCTACTGTGGTTGTTATTACTACTGTTGTTGTTATTACTACTATTTGCTGTGGGATGGTCTGTATGTCAAATTACTCTGATTGGTCAATAAATAAAACACTGATTGGCCAGTGGCTAGGCAGGAAGTATAAACGGGACTAACAGAGAGGAGAAAAGAAAGAACAGGAAGGTGGAAGGAGTCACTGCCAGCTGCTGCCATGACAAGCAGCATGTGAAGACACCGGTAAGCCACAAGCCACGTGGCAAGGTATAGATTTATGGAAATGGATTAATTAAAGCTATAAGAACAGTTAGCAAGAAGCCTGCCTCGGCCATACAGTTTGTAAGCAATATAAGTCTCTGTGTTTACTTGGTTGGGTCTGAGCGGCTGTGGGACTGGCAGGTGACAAAGATTTGTCCTGACTGTGGGCAAGGCAGGAAAACTCTAGCTACAACTATTTGGGTTTTTTGTTGTTGTTTTTTCTTTTTTTTTTTTTAAACAATTCTTTCTTCCATCAGATACCAGTTGGGTATCCTTTAATTCAATTCAATTCTGACACACTCTTCTTGGAATGTTCAATCTCATAGGTATTTTTTTTCAATTTATTTATTTATTATGTACACAGAAGAGGGCACCAGATCTCATTACAGATGGTTATGAGCCACCATGTAGTTGCTGGGAATTGAACTCGGGACCTCGGGAAGAGCAGTCAGTGCTCTTAACCTCTAAGCCATTTCTCCAGCCCCTGTTGTTGTTTTTTTCAAGACACAGTTTCTCTGTGTAGTTTTGGTGCCTGTCCTGGATCATGCTCTGTAGACCAGGCTAGCCTCTAACTCACAGAGATCTGCCTGGTTCTGCCTCCCGAGTGCTGGGATCAAAGGCGTGTGCCACCACCGCCCAGCTACTACTACTTGGTTTGTTATTGGTTGTTTTTTTTTTTTTTTTTTTTTTCCAAGACAGGGTTTCTCTGTGTAGTTTTGGTGCCTGTCCTGAATCTTGCTCTGTAGACCAGTTTGGCCTTGAACTCAGAGATCTGCCTGAATGCTGGGATTAAAGGCGTGCGCCACCACCGCCAGAAAGCTACTTGTTTTTTTTAAGACAGAGTTTCCTTGTTGTAGCCCTGGATACCCTGAAACTTATTATGTAAACCAGGCTCTGACTCCTGAGTGCTGGCATTAAAGGCATGTACCGCCACAGCCAGTTTGTTATTTTAATTACTCTATGTAATGTATTACATGTATGTTTATTTCATTAATGATTATAAAACGGTGATGTCTTACTTGTCTGGTTCTTTGACAACGGGACATTTGCTTTACCAACTACTCATTTGGTGTCTCTGAGTTACAATTTGAATTGGAAAGTCAGGATAAATGTTATGAACCGCAGCATGCTAGCATATGCTAGCACTTGTGAGGTAGAGGCAGGAGAGTCATGGGATTCGGGACAGTCAAGTATAGACTTTTTGAGAAAGCGCCTTTCACAAGAAACAAAACAAAAACTGGTAAAGATGACTGGCTGGTTTTCTACCCCCATCCAAAGGGTTTTAATGAACTGCTGGAACTACAATGATTTCATGGCTTGAAGCGTCTTTTATAACTTTCATCTAATGCAACTTTATCTTTACAGCTGCTCAAAACATCCCAGGTTGACAACCGAGCCACTTTAACTCCTGATCCTTAGCTTTCCGGTATGACTAAATGTTCTACGCTACTATACATTTGCCTTTCCTTTAAATACTGATACTTTCTAAAGACTCAAACATAATCTTAGGGCAATACAATCTAACTAACTTTTTTCAACAAATCCACGCCTTTGATAGGTGTGTTGAGGACCAGTGAAACTGGCCAGGGCTAAGCCAAGTGAGAGGTGGTAGACGACAAACTTTAGAGAGAAGCGCACACTCTGACCTCATGGAAGACTTCTTTGAAAGCCCCCAGGAAACACACACAAGGAAGTCAAGACTTCCTGGGAGGAAGAGAACAGATCCTAAAGATATTCTTCATATCTAGGCCTAGAGCAAACAATATGTAAGGAGAAACAGTTACACGACACTCAATAAATAAAAGGACATTACGTAACAGCCTCGGATGCTGTCTCCCATTAATCACTCAAGGCCTACCAAGCGTTTCAGGTGGGAAATCTGCACCCCCCGAGGGTGCAGGGTAGGAAGCTTAGGGAGCAGAGCCGCAGACTCCACAGATCAAGTGCTCCTCTGCCCTTGGAAGGAGGGAGGTTCCCTGGACGTCCAGGCTGCGCGGGGCGGGGCGACGCGCCGAGGCCACGCCCCCCACGCTCCCCCACGCCCCGCTTCTTCCGCCCTCCCCCTGTGACGTTCGGCGAGAGGCACGGAGCGTAAACAGCGCAAGGCATTTCGGGAGCGGGATTGTTTCAGGCAGGAAGCAGGCTCCATTTTAGCGCCGCCCGCCGTCGCCATCCGTGTCTCTTCCCCACTCCTCCCCCTTGTCCCTGTGGTGGTGGCCGCGTCCCAACAGGAAGCCCGAAGCCCGGGGCCGCCCGGAGGCCGGAGGGAAAGGCGGGAAAGGAGGAGAAGGGGACGGGTGGCAGGGTGCGCGCCGGAGCCCAGGGGTGCGCAGGTCAGGTCGGAGCGCGCGGGCCCGCCGGACGGACGGACGGACTGACGGACGGACCCGTGCGCCTGCGGCCGCGGCTGCGGCGCCCGCGCGACTCGCGTCCCGGCAGTGGCGGCGGCGGCGGCGGAAGCCGGAGGGCAGCCATGGCGGCCGACAGCCGGGAGGAGAAAGGTGAGAGCGGAGGACGGGGACCCCCGGGGTGGGCGGCGGGCGAGGGGACCGAGGAGCCGCGGCCTGCGGGCGGGGCTGGACGGGGAGGGCCTCGCGGCGGGCGGGCGGGCGAGCGGGCGGTCGCGCAGGGACCCGCTCCCTGGGAGGCCTGGCCTGGCCTGGCGTCCTCGTCTCCATGGGGCCGAACACCTTGGCCTGGGCTTGGCTTCGGCCCCCGACTTCGCTCCGGACTTCACCCTGGTGTCGTCCCGGGAGCGGTTGCGGGAGAGGGCCTGCTCGGAGTTGCCTCCCCCCCTCCCACCTCCACCGGGCTTGTTTCCTGGTAGGATTATGCGGCTGTAATGCGTATTTTCTGAACTCTCTCTCTCTCTCTCTCTGGTTGACTTTTTCGAAAATAATGTCATAGTGAGCGTTGATAGGCTAGTGAGGAGGCTCCTTTAAAAAATGATAACGGGTGGGTTATTAATTTCGAGAAATAGCTGGAAGTAACTTCTAACCGCTCTCTCCTAGATAAGCAAATATGTAATTCCTCAGGCACTCACTTTAGAAAGGAAGATGCTAGGAAACAGTAACACGCCCCCCTCCCCCATACAGCCCAAAGCCAGAAGTACAGTGTATAACTCTTAAAACGTACAACCAGGAATACCTAGGTGTAGGTTATAAGAGGCTTGGTAAAATGGAAGAACTTAAGTTGATAAAATGTCATTTCTTCTGAAAGAATGACTTTCCTGAGACCACAGATGGCAGTGTAGGCTCCAGATCAGTACTTTGCTGGAGAGTGGTCTAGATTGGATTTTGCCTTGAGATATTTCTCAGCTCTTGGGCTACCGTGGCAGTCTTGTGATAGTATAATGAAAATATACCACAATTGCTGCCCTGTGTTTCTCAAGTCTCTGTGTGGCTCATTAATTTGGGATGGAGATTTGTTCAATTAGATTAAACTTTCTCTTTTTTCTGATCTACGCGTCAATAGTGTATGCTTCAATAAATTGCTTTAGGATAAAGATGGGCTTTGGAAGTGGAATGAGTGAGAATATATTTATGATAATGCTTTTGTCATAAGCAGTGCTTGTTTTGTTTTTGAGACAGGGTTTCTTTGTAGCGGCTGGTTGTTCTGGAACTGACTCTGTAGACCAGACTGGCCTTGAACTCAGAGATCTACCTGCCTCTGATCCCTGAGTGCTGGGATTAAAGGCTTAAGTAATTCTTCATCTACTATTTGCATTTTTATTTTCTATCCTTCAACTAACACCTTAGAATTGCTCCTGAGACATCTTGAAGGAATCTGAACAAAGAATTCTGTTAGTGAATAAAGGAAGCCAGTTTTTTATTATAGTAAAGTCAGTTTTAAGAAGATCTTAAGGTCATTTTATCAACAGTTAAAGATTCATTCAAACCTTGGTTGTCAGGATAAGATTTATGACTTTGAAGTATATGACTTCCAGTGGCTCCCCTGTTATTAGGCAATGTGAACCAAACACAAAAGCAAAAAAATCCTCCATTGTCCATGTATTGTCTCTTAAAGTGAACATAACTTAGAAAGGAGTAATGCAAAATGAAGAAAAGTAATGATCATTTAGCTTTAGAAATGGACTTAATAGTGAAGATAAGGTCCAAACACTTTATTGTTGAGAAGTAGTGGTATCACTTGTCACCAGTGCTTAGAATTATTGGAAATGGTTTTTTAAAACTTAATTTTTTGCCGGGCGGCGGTGGCGCACGCCTTTAATCTCAGCACTCGGGAGGCAGAGCCAGGCGGATCCCTGTGAGTTCGAGGCCAGCCTGGGCTACCAAGTGAGTTCCAGGAAAGGCGCAAAGCTACACAGAAAAACCCGGTCTCGAAAAACCAAAAAAAAAAAAAACAAAACAAAAAACTTAATTTTTCTAACTGATTTATTTAAATTTCTTGGCTCCAGTGAGTCTTTTTACAGTTACAATACAGATTATCTATTCTGTACAAACAGCTGGGAGTCTGCGGGAGGTGTTCAGTGTCATTTGACCATTGTCAGACACCGGCCAATTAGAGGCAAAACGAGAATCTTCAATAAGTAACATTTTAACAAGGAAAATGGAGAATGTTAAATACCATATTATATATTTAATAAGAAATAAGAACCTTAGTCATATCAAAAGTTAAGCTTTTAATAAATTCTACATTTTAGAAGTTCTTAATTAAAAAGTCTCAGTTGGCAGAAAATTGCAACTCCTGTGTCTTAGTCACAGAATGAATTTTAAAGAGAGTCTTAGGAATTCTTAATTTATTGGGCTTTGTAATAAACACATTAGTTCCTATAATTCATCAATGAGTCCTCTATACTTGGACAAATTACCAGGTTGACGATTTGTCCACACAGTAAAGTTGAAACATCAGAGTTGATCATTTTGTGGGTTTTTTTTGTTTGTTTGTCGGGTTTTGTTTTTTTGATGATGTTGAGAAACAAAGTGCCCTGTGTGTGTCAGATAAGTACTCTACTACTAAACCACATCCCCAGCTCTTCATTTTTCTGTAGGATGAAGAAATGCACATCTTTTCTGTTAAAGTAACATTTTGCATGAATTTTATTTGAGTTCCTACAGTATAGTCTACAAAGAACAGTTAACCCAAACTGTATATGAATTTTCACTTTTGCAAGTAACTTTCTACATTTCTAAATCTAGGCTTCAAGGGGGCAAAGGGTATGCTTGTCTTGTTTATAAGTGTCTCTTAAAGTAACTGTCCTATGTCTTAAATATTTACATGGTTGAACTTCATGAATAACTGAGCATGAGCAGTATAAAGTTCAGAGCTGAGTTTTAGTTATACACATAAATATATACAGGCTACTGTGGACATAGATACACATACATACTCTTATATACATGTTGTGGTCATCAGTATTGTGAACTAGTTACCTGAAGAAGGGCTCTGTAAAACAGTTTGAGTTTGGTACACATACCCCTTCCCCATTTTGGGTCTTGTTTTGGTTTACCTGTAGTAAAAGTAAGTGGAAAATTAAGATACTATCTTTAGGTGTCAAATGATGATATGGAGGGTGGAAAATATGATTGGAAGGGTTCTCCAAGTCTCTGGACATTACTTAGAAGAATGGTAGTTTGCAGGCTGGAAGAATGGCTCAGCAGCTAAGTATACTTGGTAGCTCTTGGAAGGACTCTATCTAGTTTTGAGTTTCCAAGAACCCACATACCAGCTTACAACTGTCCTTAATTCCATCCAGTTCCAGGATCTGAAGTTTGACCTTTACCACCAGGCTTCATGGTGCACATACATAAATGTAGGCAAAACACTTAGATGTATTTAGAAGGATGGTGGTTTTTAATGACTAAAATATATTTGAGGAATTATCCTGATGTAAATGTACTTTGCATGATAACAAAAAGTGAGATAGCAGGACATTTACCTCACTGAAACTGTGTTAAAGTGAGTTGAAGAAAAATGAGTGAACTTCCTTACCTGGGTTTGAAAATGTGTATTTAACATCTCAGGTTTTTGTTTTTTTTTTTTTTTTAACTCTTGATCAGGTGATGAACGCTGAAATAAATAGTATTTTGTGTTTTTTGACCAACAGTCTAATGTGGTCAAATTGTGTTACCCCAATCTCTCTGAAGTTAAGGTTTATGACCTTTTTATGTAGAGTTGAGATTTTAGTTAAGTCACTTAAATTCTTTGGATTTTGTTTCAGAATTCTTCTTACAAAACATAACTAAGGCTAGGCTACTTTGAAAATCCTGCTCCTATTTCTATCTAAAACCCCACAAGAAGCAGAATTAAAGATGAAAATAAGGCTCTAAGAACAGTGATTCCTGTTTTTTTTTTTTTTTTGTTTGTTTAGTTTTTTACTTTGTTTTGCCTCCTACACCTAGAAATCCATGCTTTTACCTGAAACTCAATTTGCTAGTGGTTTGGCTAACTGATTTTCATATATGAAAGGTAATGTAAATAGAAAACATTTGCAGATTTTCTATAGAGAAGTCATTAACTTGTTTTTTAAAGTGTTGTGTTTCTTTTCCTTTTTTTAAATTGAGGCAACATTTAAAAGTAAGGCTGTCCTAAGTAAAATTTGGGTTTGCAAATGTGGTTGAAAACTTGCAGAATATGATAACAATACTTGGGTTTTTTGTTAGCAGTCAGTCCATTGGGATTGTCCTTGGTCCCATACTTTTACAATGTATAGTCATATACCCTCCATCAATATTTGAGTCAATGAATTGCTTGCATGGTGTGATCCCACGGGATTATATTGCTTAACAGTGTACTTAGTCAATGAGGGCAAGTTATTTACAAGATTACAAAAACCTTCTAGGGATTGCTGCACATCTCTCAGAATGTAGTCTTGTTGATACACAACTGTATAAACCCAGACAGAACTTCGATTCACCTCAGCCTCAATGCCAGTTGAACTGAATGAATCTTTAGTCTAGTTGAAGATCCCTTGCTGCAGTATTACTAAGTTGCGAGCATATATTCATACTAGGATAAGGCAGATAAAGTACTGCTAACACAAGAAGCAACAGTATTGTCTTTAGAGATACCAGTATGGCCTGTGTTTAGACAGTATTAGTTAATAGTTTCATTACCATAAACCCAGAGCACCTCATGCAAAGCCTTGACATGTTACTTCTCTGTTTCAACAGAAGATTGCCAAGACTGCTCCAGCTGGTTGTTTTCAGGTGAGAATATGGGCCCCCAATGATGAATAGTCCTTTTTTTTTAAAGTGGGTTTTTATGTTAAATATTTGGCCCTTTTTAAAACAAAGCATTCAGTAACTCTTCTGTTGACCCTTTGCCTTTGAGTGGGTTTGAACCTTAGTTCTAAGTAGAAATACTATTGAATGAAATCATTATTTTGTTGAGCTAATTTTAATTGCACTGCTCACCTTTTTAAATAACATTTTGTGATAGTTTAATTTTGAAACAGATGCTTTAAAATGATTTTAGGTCTAGTTTTCTATGTAGACATCCAAGGGAAACTGTTTTAATCCCACAGAAATTAGGATTCTTCAGTACATGAATTGTATGGCCATAGAATTTTTAAGCTGGTATTCACCAACCTGTTTTACTGTTAACTGTTCTTAGGTGAGGCTGTTGCTGTGGTCTTACTATGAAGTAACTATACACATGATATATGCATATATGTATGTAAGAAAGGGCTTCTTAAACTTTTATCACTAGTGACCCCTTGATTAAAGAATTCTTGTGTGGCCCTGGATATATAAACATACAGAATAAATATATGTCAAACATTTATGGATAATAATCATAATGTAATTTCACTTTTAAAGACAAAAACAAATTTGCATACTAATGAGAAAAGCTATGATCTCTTTAGTTTTACATAAAGAATTAAACCTTGAGTGAGTGATACTAGAGGTGGTTGAATACTTAATGCCATTTTGCATAAATCTGTACTGCAGAAGTATGTTTAGAGTGGTTTCAGACATTGTTGGAAATCCTTTGCTGATCCCAAGCCAAGCTTCACTTAACAATTGTTGTGATATGCAAATCATCAAGTCAAACAGCAGTTGTAAAAGTCAGATATTCTAATACAATCTAAAGGTACATTGGATATTCACATGTTGAGAAGTGACTATAGGAAAACATCTTCATTTTCTACAAGAAAACCATTATATTTCTACATGATCATAAATTTTTGAGTGTAGACTAAAAGACCTCAGTTCATTTGTGTTGTGGGATGGTACACACAGTGCAGAGTATGCATGTTATATGTTCAGAACCAAGGTACAGTAAATTCTTGGTGTAATATAGTAAGTGCTGTGATAAATGGTTCAAATTCATTTTGACTTTGAGTTAATTTTTGGTTGTTATGCATTTCTTTTTACTGGTGTCAGATCTCACCACCTCACATTGTTAACAGGTTGAAACCCACAGTTCAAAGTGCTGTGTGGTATAATGTTAAAAACATCAGGACAAAGTGATGGAAAATTTATTTAAAGAAAGTTGTCCTAAAATTAATATATTTTTTAAAGATTTATTATATATACAGTGTTCTGCCTGTGCTCCAGAAGAGGACACCAGATCTCATTATTGACTGTGAAATACCATGTGGTTGCTGGGAATTGAACTCAGAACCTCAGGAAGATCAGCCAGTGCTCTTAACCTCTGAGCCATCTCTCCAGCCCTAGATATTTTATTTTTTAATTTCATTGGAGAGAGTTATTTTCTTACCCCCAAATGACAGAGATGATTATTGTCTTTAAGGGCAATAACATGACATTTTTAATATTTCCTTTCTTTATAACTAATTCATTTTAAGTTGAAAAATGAAATGTATACAAAGTATACTTTTTATAACCAAGAAGGAACTCACCAGAGGAATCAGCTTACATTATTTTATAATATCTACTATTAAGGTTATTTACTAGTTTTAAAAACCTCTTGCCCTCATATATTTCTCCCAGCAGTGAAGAAGTGTGCTTCCTCTCCCCGAACCTGGGTAGGCTTTTATCAGTTGTCTCAAAATAAAATACTGATGGTATTGCTGGGGTTTGCCCACTTTTCTGTGTTGGGATATAACACTGAGAGCTCTAACCCACACTGGAGCTGCCATAAAGGAGAGTGACTATAGAAAAAGACCAAGAAGCCCTAGTTACTTTGGGTTTTCTCAGCTTGTTCTTTAGCCAAAAGTATTTGAGCCATTCTTAAGACCCTTAGCCTCAGCTAGCATCAGACTCCAAACTTCTGAGAGACCCCAGTTGATGACCCAGAAACATGAGCAATAATGAAAAAATGATTGTTACTACCTTACAACATCATGTCTCAGGGTAATATCTTCAGATAATTGGGACCTGTATGTACTTACTGAATAGATTCTATGCTCTGAACCAGATTATAAATATGTTAAGAGCCCGAAATGTTACACTATTAAAGGATCGAGGTGAGCTGGGCAGTGGTGGTGCACACCTTTAATCCCAGCACTCAAGAGGCAGAGGCAGATGAATCTGCAAATTTGAGGACAGCCTGGTCTACATATGAGTTCTAGGATAGCCAAGGCTACACAGAGAAACTCTGTCTTGAGGGGGAAAAAAGAAAGAAAGAAAAAAAAAGGGTTGAGATGGGCAAGGTTTAAGATCTCACTGTGGTAAGGAAAGGTTTTATAGGTTGAACCACTCATTAGGAGTTTAAGTCTCCTTTCCCCAATGATTATTTGTGGTTTTTTGATTGGCATGCAAAATATTAAATAACATGACATTTTCAAGCATGGTATGTTTTATTAGATTCTTCTCCCCTTGTATCTTTTCTACCTCATTGCTCCCCATAGCCCTCTCTTATATACCACATTATGTTTTAAATTTTTTTTTTTGTATTGTGTGTTTGTTAATGTCTGGTTAGAAGTGAAAAAATTAGAGCTAAGAAAGACTTGATTTTCTGGTTCATAGTTATAGAATTATCTAATCTGAATTTCTTCATCTCCTAGTTTCCTGTACATCTTATTTCAATTAATATATTAGTGGTTTCAGTGATAGGGAAGATAAAATGTGGTTATTTATACCAGGGAATAGTAAAATATTTTATTAAGGGTTAGATACGCTTTGTGAGCCACAACAATTCTTGGTTACATATCTGCCAACTTTGATAAGACTGTATACTTAGCTTATTTGTTACAGACTTAGTACTAATAAAACTATACTCATCGAGGAATATTAGTTTTCTGTATTAAGTGAATTTTAAATATTGCTGGATATATAGAGCCAAGGCTTTAGGCACATTAATTTGAAATTCATACTACTTTTAAAATATTTTACATTCGTATTGTGTCCTGTTCTCCATCTAATTGTAGATTTTGAAAGCTTGAACTCCAGACATATATCCACCTGCACACTATATAAGCACTTTTGGTCAGCTTTTCTTTTTCTTTTTTTGAGATAGGGTTTCTATGGGTAGCCTTGGAAACTTGCTCTGTAAACAAGGCTGGCCTTGAATTCACAGAGATCTACCTGCTTCTGCCTCCCGAGTGCTGGGATTAAAGGCATGGCCACCACTGCCTTTAATCCACTGATTTCTGTGTTTTGTTTTGTTTTGTTTTTAAAGATTATTTTATGTGTAGTAGTATTTTTACCTGTGTGGATATCTGTGTACTGTGTGCCTGCCCAGTGCCTTTTGAGGTGAGAAGAGGGCATCAGATACCCTGGGACTGGAGTCAAGGATGGTTGTAAGCTGCCCTGTGGGTTCTGGGAACCAAATGCTGGTCCTCTGCAAGAACGAGTGCTTTTAGCCACTTAGGCACCTCTCTAGCCCTGAGCTTCTAATTCTTTATGCCTTCTTTATTTCATATGGTCATATAAGTGAAAGTGCTAACATGTTAGCACTAAGATGTTTTGTTAAGTAGGCATTGGATAGTATGGAAAAGTTTGTAGACATTTTCTGAAATAGCAGTCAGTACCAGAATTTGAAATTGTTAAAAACTTTACACTGTAAAATTGCTTTTTATAAGGAATTATGATGTAGGTGTAAATTTTAAATTAATTTGTGTATTTTTTGTTTTTATATTAAAATTTAGCACATGAGGTGTAATGCTGGGTTTTTTTGGGGGTTATTTCACATTGAAATTAGTTATTTCATGAAAAGATTTGCCTATTTTCACTGATCTACCTATAGTTTTTCACTATTTTCTAGGAATGTATTTCATCCTTTAAAAACTAGTTGATGCCACTTTAAACTAATAAAAGAACTTTAAGTAGGTAATTATTAAACGTCTTCCAAATTTGGATGATTTTGAACAAGCTTGGTTTAGGTTTTTAAATTTATATGTATGAGTGTTTTTATGTCTGTGCACCTCGTGTGCATGATGCTCACAAAGCAGAAGATGGTGTTGGATCCCCTGGAACTGGAGCTAAGGATGATTGTGAGCCACCTTGTAGGTTCTGGAAACCAAACCCAGGTCCTCTGCAAGAACAGCACATGCTCTTAACCACTGAATTATGTCTCCAGCCCTTAATCCATTTATATATTTTTTAAAAGTTAATTTAGAGTCTAATGATGGTACTGCCATTCCGATCTTTGAAGGATCTTTATGTGAAAACACATCTAGATTATATGTTCCTTTTATCCAATATACTTTGATTTTCACTAATAGTAAATGAAGAAATATGACTCGTTTCTTCATTTTAGAAAAGTGGTGAAGTACAGATAAATATTCATAGTACCCAGAGAAGTCAGTCATCATTCCAATAACAGATTGACTTTTCTAATTTTTCATAAATGGAAAGAAGCAGTTTTGTTTTCTGTGTAACTTTTCTTCACTTTTTCTTGCTTGTGGTAACTGTTACAGGTATCTTCATTCCTGATTCTTTTCCTCTAATTATTAACCTCATTGTGCTTCCAGTGGGCTTTGTTGTTTACTGTAATGATTTCATCAGGTTTTATGACTATAATTCCTTACCATCGTAAATTTTCAAAGTTAGTTTTTAACTTTCTTTTTATTCTTTGTGTCTTTCACATCATGAATCTTGATCCCATTCATTTCCCTTCCCTTTGTATCTGCCCTTGCAACCCCTCCCACACACACAATAAAGTAAAATTGAGGGGAAAAAAATCCCATCATGGAAGTGGTGTGACACAGTAAGTGGCAGTAAACCCTTTTATCCATGTCTTTACGTGCAAGTGTTCATTACAGAGAGTCGTGATCTGGGCTGAGGCCTCTGCTTTCTGCTGCACTGTCAATGCTGGGCCCTCAATGGGACTCCTCTTGGATAGCCTGATGTTGCCCTGTGTGTCCTGGAGATCCTGCAGCCCTGGATCTGCCCTTCACATGCTCCAGCAGATCATAGATGGGTGTGGATGCCACACATAATCCTGGTTCTGGGCCTGGGTAGTTGCAGGGTTGGTCAGCCCCTCAGCTTTCCCCCATCCTCACTACCAGGGTGAGCTCTCCAGTGTTGCCCTAGGCTAGTTCATCCCTTGCAGTCATGAGCAAGGGACAGGGTCAGTTCTGTTTTCATGCCCTCAGGGTCTGCTCTTCCACAGCTACACCATCTGGGCCAGCTCTATGTCCAGGTGAGGTGCAGGATTCTCTCCCAAGGGCTGCAGCTGGTAAAGGGGGTGGTCATCTTTCACTTTTCTTTTACCACCATCTGGCAGATGAGGGGTGTGTGGCCAGCTATCCCACCCTCACACTCGGACCAATTCACCCATGCCTCGGCCAACAGGGTCAGCACTGCCCATGCGAGGAGCAGCAAACATTTTTATACTAGAAGATTTATTATTTGCCATGAGCTAGATAGAGTTGCCTTTCTGAACAAGTGAATCTCTTTCATTATTAGCAGGATGCAGAGTTTTGTACCACAACATTTATTTTGCTATGTAGCCCAGTCTGATATGGAGTTTGAGAACCCTCTGCTTAGTCTCAGTAGTTTTTATTCTTAAAACTATTTTAATGATAATTTCAGATAAATAAAGTGGTTATAGAAGTAGTACACAGACTTTTTGTATACTCCCAACTGCATTCTGTACATACTACCATTTGTCACATTTATGTTTGTGTTCTCATTTTCTCTCTGGCATTCACTCTCCTTTCAAGTTGATCTGTCTTCAAGGAATATGTGGGTATATGCTTGCAGGCCTGTATTTTTTTCTCTCAACTATTTATTTGCTGTGGGTGTGATACATCTTTGCCCCTAAGTACTTAATTTCCTTAAGCATATTACAAAAAAAAAATCACAAAATTAAGACTTAGTCTCATGTGGATTTCACCTATTTCCCCAGTTAACCTTGGATATGGCTATCTTTGTCTGTCTTGTTTCCTGTATCATGAAGTAAGAGTGTGTGTGTGTGTGTGTGTGTGTGTCATAGACATTCAGATTTTGTACTTTTGGATATATATATCACAAAACTACTACTCTGTTCTAAGTGAGCCATATTTAGAGTTTTTGTGATGATAATCTGTGTTCTCTTGGTGATTCAGCTGTGGTGTGTACCATCTTTTCATACCTTATATGGTATACTTCTGGTTTGCTAGTTGAAAACTATATGCGGATTCTTTAATGAGCTCAATCCTTAACTAAAACCTTGAGGGTTATGGACACTCTTAATTACTGAAAATAAATGATTGTTAGTAAGTACAAAAAATAAATGATTAATAATACTGATTTTTTCCCCCCCAATTTTTAAATGTGTTTGCAGATGGGGAGCTTAATGTTTTAGATGATATTTTGACTGAAGTACCAGAACAGGATGATGAACTGTATAATCCAGAGAGTGAACAGGATAAAAATGAGAAAAAAGGTAAGAGTTGTATTATTTTTGTTAAAATTCACAGTTTAACCAGGCGGTGGTGGCGCACGCCTTTAATCCCAGCACTTGGGCGGCAAAGCCAGGTGGATCTCTGAGTTGGAGGCCAGCCTGGACTACAGAGCGAGATCTGGGACAGGCTCCAAAGCTACATAGAGAAACCCTGTCTCCAGGGCGGGGGAATCACAGTTTAAATAAAGAAGATTCAATCATATATTACACACACACACACACACCCCCCCCCCCCCCCGTTTCCTCGGTGTAGTTGTAGTTTTGGAGCCTGTCCTGGAACTCGCTCTGTAGACCAGGCTAGCCTTGAACTCACAGATCTGCCTACCTCTGCCTCCCAAGTGATGGGATTAAAGGCATTAAACGAGTGTGGCACCACTGCCCAGCAGGAGATTCAATTTCTTAAGAAAAATCTCTGCTTTTGTACTTGTACCTTGGCATTTAGTACCAAAAGCCCATAATAAACTTTGCATAACAGACAACCCCAATCAGTATGAATATAAATACTTTTTAAAAACAAGAGGCTGGCCAGTCAGTGGTGGCACACTCCTTGAATCCCAGCACTCGGGAGGCAGAGGCAGGTGAATCTCTGAGTTGAGGCCAGCCTGGCCTACAGTGTGAGATCCAGGAAAGGCTCAAAGCTACACTGAGAAACCCTGTCTCGAAAAACCAAAACAAACAAACAAAACAAGAGGCTCGAAAGATGGTTTGGCATTTAAGAGTACTTGTTTGTGCAGAGGACCAGGGTTCAGTTCCCAGCACTCCCATGGCAGTTCACAATTACATGGATCCAGCACCTGCTTCTGATCTCTGGGCCACATACATACATTCAGGCAAACACATAAAGTAATAAAAATAACGTTTAAAATCTTTCAAATAATGGGCTTTTAGTTCAGCAGTTGGAAAGCTGTTTTGTTTAAATTTGTTCTAGAGTTAAAATATTTTAGGAAATATTGTAAAGAAATGAGATTTCCTATTTATTTTTATATTGTTTTTTCCTATATCTGATGGATATATATTATTTGTAAATCTGGTGAAATTAATGATGTGTAGTACTAATACTTTTACCTTTTTAAATTGTATTTTAAAGGATCAAAAAGAAAAAGTGAACGAATGGAATCTACTGACAGCAAGCGACAGAAGCCTTCCATCCATTCACGGCAGTTGATTTCCAAGCCACTGAGCTCATCTGTTAGCAATAATAAAAGAATAGTTAGTACAAAAGGAAAGTCGGTTACAGAATATAAAAATGAGGAATATCAAAGATCTGAAAGGAACAAGCGTCTAGATGCTGATCGAAAAATTCGTCTCTCAAGTAGTTCTTCTAGAGAACCTTACAAGACTCAACCAGAAAAAGCTTGTCTACGGAAAAGGGATTCTGAAAGAAGGGCCAAGTCTCCTACACCAGATGGTTCTGAGGTAGTAAATGTTATTGCAGATAATAAAGCAGGTTTTTTGAGGCTTTAGAACTTTATTCATCTTGACCTTGTCTGTTAATGACTGCTGATTCCCTTTTTCTTTAAACATCAGAGAATTGGGCTTGAAGTTGATAGACGTGCAAGCAGATCCAGCCAATCCTCAAAGGAAGAAGTAAACTCTGAAGAATATGGCTCTGACCATGAGACGGGGAGCAGTGGTTCTTCTGATGATCAGGGCAACAATACTGAGAATGAGGAGGAAGGAGTGGAAGAAGATGTAGAGGAAGATGAAGAGGTAGACGAAGATGCAGAAGATGATGAGGAAGTGGATGAAGATGCAGAGGAGGAGGAAGAGGAGGATGAAGAGGAAGAAGAGGAAGAGGAGGAAGAAGAGGAAGAATATGAACAGGACGAGAGAGATCAGAAGGAAGAGGGAAATGACTATGACACCCGGAGTGAAGCCAGTGATTCTGGTTCTGAGTCTGTTTCCTTCACAGATGGGTCTGTCCGATCTGGTTCAGGAACAGATGGATCAGGTACTGTTTGTTTATTTTGTGGGTTTTTTTGTTTGTTTGTTTTAAATACCAGAGGGTTTGTCCTCCCCTTTGGCGGGACTTGGGGGTTCTTTTGTCATCTTTTATATTTAGTTACCTTTCCCTGAATGTCAAGTAATACATTTTAATAATTTTGAGTAAAATTTACAAATTATTAAGATGTTTCCTGGCTGTGAATTTAGTATGAATTTGTGTGAGTTCATGTTTCTTTATATGAAAGTATATTTCAGGCTTTGATTTTATAGGTTCTTAATATTTACATCATTGACAGCAGCTTGTTCAGATATATATGCATCTGGTATAAATTCACATGGAATCTTTCCACTAGTTACTAGGACATTTTCATGGTAGAATGCCCCTACGTTTCTATCATGTTGCAAGAGAGCAAAAATAACTGACTGAGATATCCTGTAGAGAGGGCTGAGGTGTGAAAAAGAATATAAATATTTTGTAGAAAAATTATGTAAGAGACATTAGGTTATCTCTTTAATACTACCTTTCCTTTATGCTTACTTGGTTGGTTAATCTGAAATAAAACATAAGTCCACTCACAAGGCCAAGGTGCCCTTCTGAAGGAAGATTCAGAGGTAACAGTAAAAAGAGGTGCTTATAGTATCATGGGCATTTCTTGTAGGATGCTGCTATCTGATTAGATATACTACCTAATTGAAATAATAGTCTGTATTACAGAATTTTACCATTAGTAGGTCATTGTAAGTAAATAATAATGATGTAGTTAGTATAAATGACAGTAATTGACCACCTGCTTTGTAGTGATTGGCAACTGGAGTGCTTTAACCTTGTTCACTTGAGGAGGAGGAGTAGTGAGGATTTAAGCACTTTTTTTTTTTTTTTTGGTTTTTCGAGACATGGTTTCTCTATGTAGCTTTGGAGCCTGTCCTGGAACTTGCTCTGCAGCCCAGTTTGGCCTCGAATTCACAGAGATCTGCCTGCCTCTGCCTCCCCAGTGCCGGGATTAAAGGCGTGCACCACCGCCTGGTGTACTTTTCTTATAGTTCTTTCTACACAGACCTTACCTGGTTTAGACATGTTTTTGAGAGAAGTCTTTTAAAGAAGTATTTAAACAAATAGATGATAGTTGGATTTGATGTAAAAAGCTACAGTTTGTTCCATCATTTTACAAACTAATGGACTGTATTTTTTTCATTCTCTATAATGGATAGGGAGTATAAGTCAATTGGCAAGGTGAGTGTAGTACTATAAGCCTTAGGCACTTGGGAAGGTAAGGCAGGAATATTGTGGGTTTGAGGCCAGCCTGGTCTATGTTTAAGACTGCCTCAAAAGCAAAACCAAAATAAGTTGCTAATGCGAAGAATCTTCAATTCTGGAGACAGAGGAAATTTTGTTACAGGAATTGTATGTTTTGGGTATTGAATCAAATATGGGGTTTACTGAAATGATTAGGACCTGAAACGTTTTTCATTTTTAATAAAGTTCTTACATGAATCTGTTAGTGTGGTAAAGTACTTCATATTTTTTTAATGGAGAATATATTCCAAATTATCATTTTACAACAAATCCATAATTTTTATTAATAGATTGTTAATGTGACATCTACTTAAGACACTATACATAGGTAATTTATATGTTATAAATTATATATATAATTATATATGGACACATACACACACATTCCTCAAAAGAAAAAAAATGGTGTTAGTATGGAACTTTCTGATTTGGATATGCCAGTTTTTGAATATTAGGGACCACATTTAAGTTCAGTATCACTAGTTTTCTAGATTCCATTTCAGTTTCTCCAGTTTACCTTTTCTCAGAATTTTTAGTAATGTATAAAATAATTCACTGGTCGATTTAAAAGCTTTTTTTTTTCTTTTTGATGTCCATGTACTTAAAAATAGTGGAAGTTATTTATATAGTATGCTGAAAATTCCTTTGCTGTTTCATATACTAATGCCAGGTTTGTTATGCTATAAATTCAGTTGGGCAAGATCTGTTTTTCTTTTCCCTATATTATCTCTGTGAGGGATTTTAGCTACAAGAGATGTCTTACTCATTTGGGCTAAAGAATTTGTAAAGTTTTTACTTTTGAAATGTTCAGGGAAGAAAATTTAAGCATATCAAGCTTTGAAAAAAAATGTAACAGTAATCATTTTTAAAGAAAACCCACCAAAACATTTACCAGTTCTGGAATGATGGCCTCGTTTTCGAGTTCTTGGTGTCGTTGCTCAAGAACTGCCAGAATGTCCTTGCTTTATACGTTGAAAGTACCACGGGCAATCTGCACACTTGTTAGGGTGCATCCTGATGAGTACTAGTGCTTTCAACAACAACAACACATCTGTAAAATATCTTTCGTTTACTCAGGAAGAACGGAGCACAAGTATTGTATTCTTTAGCTTGAAGGCCTGCCTTTCAAGTTGTGTCTTACTACTGAAGAACTGGAATCTCAGCATTGCTTGGTTCGGGGGGGGGGGGTGTTTGTTTAAGTAGGTAACTGACATTACATAGTATTATATAGTAGGGTATTGTATGTCTGACCACTACATTCTTTTTCCGCTTTCCATTGTTGTTGGTTTTTGTTTGTGTTTTTTAAGATATTTTATCCTTATATTCCTTATCTTCCAGTTAAAGGGATTAATCATTGTATGCTTACAATGGCAAGAGGCACGAGAGCTTAATTCTGTTTCTCCTCATATATATATTTATAAATTTCCGAATTAAGCTCAATGTAGTGGGGAATCAGTTTTTAGTTATGTCCATATATGTATTTTTTAGTCGGAATGCTTTGTGTTCTGATTTTGCATACATCACAATAGACTTCTGAGGAAGATGGTAGTATAGTTCAAACAAGCAACAGGACTCAATACAGCACTCCATGGTACATACAAAATACACATTAAATTTTATTGAAGAAAATTATATTTGCTTTACAAATTTCCCTCTCTTGTGGAAAACTTTTTTCATAAAGCAATTAAGTAAGTACTTGACTTCTTTTATATTCATGTGTTTTTATTGTTTGAGATGTGTGACAGGGTCAAATATACTTTTTTTTAGCAGTATTGTTTGAAATGAGACAGTGAAGAAGTTAAGCAATGAGAAGATGAAGAACCATGATTAATGTTTAAGATCTGGATAACAAGATGAGATCCAGGACAAGTTCTCATTTGAAGTGCCTATTAGAGCTTCTTTTGTACTGTGATACTTTAAAAACTTGTCTGGATTTATTTATTTATTTATTTATTTTTAGATGAGAAAAAGAAGGAAAGAAAGAGAGCTCGAGGCATATCACCTATTGTTTTTGATAGAAGTGGCAGTTCTGCATCAGAGTCATATGCAGGTAATCCCATTTAATTTTAAGATCATAGATGACTGATTGTAACCTGCTGTAGAAAGTGTGGAGGTTGTAGTTTTAGTGTGAACTGTTGATGTCCATTAGTAACTGAATTTTGGCATGTTCAATGTAATAATTCTAGAGGAAACTTAAGCTTTTTCTTATTTTAATCCTGTTCTGTTACTGCTTCAGTGGAATTTTCAATTTTCACTTTTTTTTTTCTCTTGGAAGATGATGATTCAGTGACTAGTTTTCTGAGTGGGAAACTGTTCAAATATACCAAAAAAGAAAAAAAAAAAGAAAAGAAAAAATTCGAACAACCCCAAAACAAAACACTCGTACACATTGAGAAATATTTTTTGTGTGTGTGGGTGCGCCAGGAAGAATTAATTTGTCTTGAATGAGAATTTTATGTGACAAGACTGTAGAAATTTTGTCTTCATCTATTAAAGCTCAATCTGAACAAATGTACTTTGGCTAAATACAGGTTCAGAAAAGAAGCATGAGAAATTATCATCTTCCGTTCGTGCTGTCCGAAAAGGTATCATTTAAATTTGAAATTGTTTTCATTGCATGCTCCATAAAGTCATTATTTTACCTTATTGGTTCTCCATCAATAGTTGGTTTTAATGTGGTCATGTTCCGATATATCATGTTAAGGAGAAAGCATTATAAACTTAAAGAGAAAATTCCGTGTTTGGGGTCTGCTTTTTATTGCCTATTTTTTCCAATAATTTTAGACATCTTGGTATATCTTAGTTTCTAGACGTAATTATTGGTATATTCACACATTTGGACATGTGTTTAACAGCATAATAGTCTATGATCAATCTTTAGATAAATCTGATAAAAGTTTGTAGAACTTGAAACCATGGTAATACTTAAGCCTGGGTCTGATATACCGGAACATCGCTGGGTGAGGCTGCCCTGCACAGTGCTGGTTCTTTCTCCTTAGCTTTACTTTATTCTGTTGTGCCTGAGCTTTCTAGGCTGATTGGGTGACTAGAGTTTTTACAGTTTAGCTGGGTTTGGAGGGCTAGTTAGTATAGTTGGACACCTATGTGTTATAATGTCCATGGTTAATGAAACCGAATTTCTTTTTTTCAGATCAAACCAGTAAACTCAAATATGTCCTTCAGGATGCAAGATTTTTCCTCATAAAGAGTAACAACCATGAGAATGTGTCTCTTGCCAAAGCTAAGGTATTAGCATTAGCCCTATTGAAATAGTACCAATCCTGAAATGTTAAAGTGTGATGATCAATGAAAACTACCTCCAGTAGTAGCATAAGATGCTTTGAATTTCACAGTTGCTACTCTAGATCTGGTTTGTGATGAGAAAGGGCACCTGGTAGAGATGTGAATTTACCCTTTTCTTTTTTTGGTTTTTCGAGACAGGGTTTCTCTGTGTAGCTTTGCGCCTTTCCTGGAATTCACTTGGTAGCCCAGGCTGGCCTCGAACTCACAGAGATCCCTGCCTCTGCCTCCCGAGTGCCAGGATTAAAGGCGTGTGCCACCACCGCCTGGCCTTTTCTCTTATTCTAGAAACCATAGTACAGTGTTGAGGATTGTATTATTTATATTGTAATAGATGTGTTTCTGTTAATATTTCTTTCTAAATCCAGCCATTAATATATTTAATGTCACTTGGATTTAGAAAGAAGGGGGAACCATAGCTCTAAAGGTCCACCCGAGACTTTACCAAAAGGATTATCAGTTGCTGGAGGATACTGAAGAAGTACAGTACATTTATGTTTTACACCAGTTACTGTATTTTCAAATTCTTAAATTGCATAACATTTTCAACCGATTATCAGAATGTTCACATTTCTAACCATATTTCAGTCAATATTAATAGTGTTTCTAACTTGGGTTAATGATTGCACATAAAACTTGTATTTAATTTCATACAAGTTTTAATAATTATCTTATTAAATAGTAATTATTAATAGTAATCTTTGCATTATTTCTATAGGGTGTATGGTCCACATTACCTGTAAATGAGAAGAAATTAAATCTTGCATTCAGATCTGCAAGGAGTGTTATCTTAATATTTTCTGTCAGAGAAAGTGGAAAATTTCAAGGTAAGCATAAATTTTTGTTATTTTGGACATATAACAATAATATTACAGCAATGATTAAATTATTTTGTGATACTATGGTTTCCTTAGGTTTTGCCAGACTGTCTTCAGAATCACATCATGGTGGATCTCCTATACACTGGGTGCTTCCTGCAGGAATGAGTGCTAAAATGCTTGGAGGCGTCTTTAAAATTGACTGGATTTGCAGGTAAATTACACACACTAGTATAGAGAAAGTTGGCATGTTTTGAACGGCAACTGGTTGGGAAGTGTTAAAATTCTGTAGTAGTTTGATTAAGGTAGATTTTTCATGGCATGTTCATATCGTTACATACAACATTAAATATCTGAAATTGTGCTTGCTAGGCAAGCGCTCTACCACTGAGCTAAATTCCCTACCCCATGAGTTCTGTTTTATACACATTGACTCTGTTGGAATTTAAAGGAATTAGAAGTGTTACAAATAAGGAAACTGAGCATGATGGCACACGTCTGTAACATCAACATATCAGAGTGAGCAGAGGCAGGAGGATCACTGAGTTAAAAGCCAGGGTAAATTTCATATTAAGTCAGGACTCAAGAAACCCAATGAAGAGAGAAAATGCTGTTTCTGGTTTTATTCCATGAAGTTGTAGGAATGAATCCAATAGTTCTGTGAAAGAAGAGCCAAAAGGTGAAGAACAGTGGTGCGACCCAGCCAGGACTTAGGGAAGCCAAGTGGGAATATTGTAGGTCACTTTTGAATAGAACACCCAGAAAGGATGCAAATTCTTTGAAGATTTGAGTTTTTGTTTTAAAATAATATTTTTTTCTTGTTGTTGATTGAATTTTGGATTTTTTTTTTTTTTTTTTTGGCTTTTCAAGACAGGGTTTCTCTGTGTAGCTTTGCGCCTTTCCTGGAACTCACTTGGTAGCCCAGCCTGGCCTCGAACTCACAGAGATCCGCCTGCCTCTGCCTTCCGAGTGCTGGGATTAAAGGCATGAATCACCACTGCCCGGCAAATTTTGTTATTTTGAGATAGGGTCTTTTTATATAGCCTTGCCTATCCTATAACTCAATATGTAGAGCCAGGCTGGCCTCAAACTCACAGAGATTTTCCTGCCTCTGCATTGCAAGTGCTGGGATTAAAGATATGCACCACCACACCTCTTTAATGTGTAGGTGCCTACAGTCTAGAAGAGCTTCAGTTCCCCTGCAGCTTGAATTACAGGTAGCTGTGCACACACACTGTAGGTGCTGGGAACTTGAATTCTGAATGTCTCTATACTTGGCTGTTTCTCCAGCCCACAAATCATATTTTAGGATCAGTTTCTATAGCAAAAGCTGAAAGGCTTTTACGTTTTGTTAAATAAGAAATTAGTTAAGTGAAGTATGTTTTGTCTCATATACAACATTTTGCAAAAATAAATGTTCATGCAATACATACAGAAACTGAATAAATTTAAAAAATACATGATTTCAGAGCATTGGAATGAGACTATTGTGTGTGACTGACTTTTTTCTACTCTCTCCCTGGTTTACATAATGTGTAGTTATTTAGAAAATAATGATTTACTTAAGTTGGAATACAAACTTTAAAATTTTGGTGAGATGGCCCAGCAGGTAAAGGTACATGCTATGAAACCTGAGGACTTAGTTTGGAAGGAGAGAACTGACCTCATATGCACACGCATGTGTACACACACGTACACACACACACACAAAATGCTATGAAAATTTGATTATTTTTTAATTGATACAGGTAAAAACATTTTTTTTATTTGTGGGTGCATAATTGTAAAGGCCAAACAAAATACTGTAATACAAAAGTATGTAATTGTGAAATATTTTTTGGGAACAAGAGACAAAATTATATGTTATAACATATTATATGTTAGATTGTTTTTACTTGTATTGATTTTTATATTTGCAGATTGGTATGTTTCTTAATTTTACAAGATGAGTTTTATTTGTTAATTTGTCTTGATGTTTGTATTTTGACTCATTGACTCATTGGCTATCTTACTGACTAGCTAACTTGCAATTAAACTTGAACTGTGTTTAGCATGGGAATTCATGAGGATACCCTGGAATAGTCCAGCCTACTTAGACCAGATATAAAGTTTAAGGCAGAAAGGCTTTTACTTTTTAAAATTATTAAGCGTACTTAGATAAAATTTCTTAGGGTGAAAACTATTTTTTAGCATTAGTTTTATTAAAGTGTAATTTCATGAAAGTTCTGGGAGACACAGTATTTTATGGATACTTGCTACATTGATACTTCAGGTAAGTCATTTAAAGGCTGAGTTTTGTTTTTCTCCACAAAGTGAGATTTACATTGGATTGTCAGAGCTTAAATTATTAAACAGTCTAGAGTCCTGAAACCCATTCTGAGTTTGAATCCCCAATAATTCAGATATTTTGTAGCCACATGAAAGTTGGAGTAGAATGAATGTTTGTATACAACTAAGAAAGTCATGTTTAAGTAACCATGTTGCCACCTGGAATGAGCTCAGAATAACACTGTAATTTGTGTAATACCATTTATCCAGAATTAAATTTAATGTACATAGCCAAATCATTATTATATCACATAAAAGGCTTCACTGTTTTATATTCTTTTATTAAATTTGTCCTCTACAAAGTGACTTAAGTCTTGGTCTCTCCCATATTTTCTGGTGTACTTAATATTGTAAATGTCATATCTGCACTCATAGCTTATTTATCTGTTCAAAAAGTGACTACTTATTCTGTAACTGATGTGAGCAGATAGTGCGTTACATGAATCAAGGATGCTGTTATTTCTAACATGCTAAATTTTGTTTTCTCTATGGTATCACAGTTATCTGTCACACTCTGGCTGAGATGAACTAGTATCACCCAGCAGTGTGCAGTGTCTTCAGTCTAATTATGGCTGATGGTACCAAAAAGTCATGGCCCTAAATGATGTGTCTAGTTTGACAGAGACCTTTATTTTAGATATTGAGTATTGTGCTACATTTCCAGTGATAAAAATAATAATCTGTAACTGTATTTTGTTAGCTGTTGGTTTTCAGTTTTGTGAATTTTTTCTTTTTTAACTTTATGTGCATTGGTATCAGATCCCCTGGAACTGGAGTTACAGACAGTTGTGAGCTGCCATGTGGGTGCTGGGAATTGAACCCAGGTCCTTTGAAAAAACAGCCGGTGCTCTTAACTGCCAACCATCTCTCCAGCCCCCCCCCCCCATGTTTTAAACTGATAATTTGTAAGAAAACGTTAAAAAGTCTATATTGAAACAAGCCAGATATTAATAGAGTCACCCACATCTGAAAGAAAGGTTGGGGATGTAGTAGTGTGCCATTTATCTTACCAACTTCGGGTGTCTTGAATACTTCGGTTTGTGTTGTAGTCATTAATTTGATACTACTCATTACAGACAGGTAACTGAAGTCTTTTCAGTGCTTTCCATTTTTTTCCCTCTTGTAGCTGATACATGCTTGTTTGATTTTATAAATAATCCATGCTCCCTTCACATTGTGTCTTGTTGATAAGCTGTGTTTATTAGGTTAAACATAGTAAATGTATTTTGACTTAGAGTATTTTCAACTTTGGGGTTCACAAAGGATATAATTCTTTTTAAATTAAGGAACACCTATATTGGAGTTTTTGGAGAAAGGGTTTTAAAGGGGCTTTCTGTGGAGGGTTATATATACTACCAGTGTAAGTGATTCTTTAAATTTTTGATGCGTTTAATTCAATTAATAGATTGACTACTGAAGTATTATAACATCCTTAAAAGACTCTTCAAAAGAATATAACTTATACTATTTTTTTATTTAGGCGTGAATTACCCTTCACTAAATCAGCTCATCTCACCAATCCTTGGAATGAACATAAGCCAGTCAAGATTGGGCGTGATGGACAGGTTTGTTTCATTTTTAAGCTACGTTATTGAGCCATTTGTATATCTTTATTAAAAGACATTTTAAAACCATGTCTGTAAAATATGAATTGTGAAAAAAAGTATTGGGGAATTCCTGACTTCTATGATTGTGACTGACTAGTAACATATTTACTAATGTTGGTACTCAGGTAAAGGGTACTTTTCACTGATAAAACTAAAGGGAAAGCGATGAAAGAGAAGTGGCCCAGCCTTTGTATTTTTTTCATTATAAGTGTTTTAAATGTGGAATGCTTGATAAAATCTGCATCATCCTTTCTCAAGGGGCATACTATTCTTGTCTTTATCATTCTGATTTTAGTGTATGTGCTGATGGAACAAGCACTCATAAATTTTGTAATTTATAATATAATTTTAGAATTGCCATTAGCATGTCTGATTTTTTTCTGAATAGAAAATGACCACTGAAAAGACAGATGTATGCAGGTATGCACATACATCTGCAAATTAAGTTGAGCATGTATAGTGATTTAAAATAAACCCAAACCTTTTATGCTTAGAGTTCCTTTACGTGATTTGGTATCAACAGATACTCATTATTCCTACTGCTTGTGAGTAAAAATGTTGGTAATTAAAAGTAACAATTTTGTATAAGCTTGTAGGTTAGTCTGCCTCTGTAGGTTTTATGCAAATACTTCTTTGGATAGAATGAAAAAGACTAGAGGGCAGTATGAGTTTTAAGCAGCTGCACTTGTGGATGCGAGTGCATACCTGTAGTTTCTATTCTTCAAATATGTTAAAACACTTTGGAAGAGTTGTTTTTTTTTTTTATAAATCTGTAAATGTATTAGAATCTCATGTTTAGTCCTTTGGGAAAAAAGTCTTTGAAGTCAGTGTTCAGTTTTGTACATGAGGAAACTGTCTTTTTAGAGATTTTATTTTACTCTTAATTGTTACTTTAACATTCCAGGAAATTGAACTTGAATGTGGAACCCAGCTTTGTCTTCTGTTTCCCCCTGATGAAAGTATTGACTTGTATCAGCTCATTCATAAAATGCGTCACAAGAGAAGAATGCATTCTCAGCCTCGATCAAGAGGACGTCCATCCCGTCGAGAACCAGTCCGGGATGTGGGAAGGTTAGAAACGTTCTTTGGACTGATAATAGGCACATGTATCGGGATAACATGATGGAGGAATGTGATTCGTCAAAAGTTTGTCCTGCGGTAAAGAAGAAAGAGAAAATCCTCAAATCAAGCTGCATGGACTAGTTTGTGGCTTCATTGAGGATTTCACATGGTCACCTTGGTCTCAGTCATTTTTTCAAGAGGAAAATGGGGATCTTTCCTAATGCAGAAAAAATAATTTACTAACAAGTGATGACCACTTTAGACTAGCTAGTACTCTGATAAAACAGTACGCAAGTGAAATGAGGTAGGCATTTTGTTGCTAAGAACAGGTTAGAGAGGAGGAAGAGGAGGAAGTCTTTATTTGCAAAAATTGTTAATATTTTATAAAAAGCCTTTTCTTTCAGGTATGTCTCTGGATAAGCCTTATCACATATGGGACTTTTATAAAGGATCACTAATATTTTTTGAGAAGACGCCTCACTTAGAGGATAAAATGTTTTAAGTTATATTCAAGAGGAGCATTATTGGGACTGTTTCCAATTTTGTCACCGTGATGTGTTAACCCCATTGCCACATATTCTGTAACATGTGCCCAGTGAATTCACACATCCTGCTGAGCTTCTGAAAACCATAGGTTCTTTCCAAAGGGGATCAAGTGGCCCTGGGAGACCCGGCAACAAACCAAAACGAAGGGCTGTTGCTGTGTCTGTTTACAACTTTTCCAGATGCTGGCAGTACCTGTGGACTTAAAGTGGTTTTTAGAGGATCGCCATGGTTATTGATCACTACCTTATGAACTAAACAGCATTTTCCAGGAAAAGGGGGTTTAACTTGTTACAGAATTGGAGAGAAGTCTTTGAAAAGAACTGATTTAAGCCCTTCTACCCAACACCTTCCCCTGTATAGATTTGCATACAGCTAAATCTAAAATATTCTGCTAAAGACTATTGGATGTGTGGTTGATGGGATGAAACCTTTCGTTAAGTTCCCTTTTGGTGGAAACAACCTGTGGTAGGTACAGATAATCCAACAAGAGTCCCATTTCTTTGAGCTTAAAAAGGACTTTGTCAAGTAGGTAGGAGGAAACCTGGCAGAGCCCCTTACTCTTGGCCTAAAAGGACTGATCACCAAGATGTCTTTTGAAGTTTTAAGCTAAGAGGTTTCCAGTGCAATTATATACAAGTGAAGTTTTTCCTCAGTTTTGCAATGGACTGCAAACTATACTTATAACACCACTACACCTTCTCAAGCCTGCCAGGGCCTCTATTTATGTATGTGGCTTACAGCTTAAAGTCAGTAGTTGGACTACTATATGAACTGTTACTATCATGTTTTATACCGGTCGTAAATGCACTCCCCAAACTACAAGAAAGCGGTATGTTTATTTTATAAACCAGTTTTTAATTTTATTAGTGCTATTTATTGTAGATGCAATTGTTTTTATTCTGTTGGGGGGGGCGGGGTTCTTGGGTTTGTTGGTTTTAACTTCGCAGTTTTGAATGACTTGTTGCAAAAGTTAATGAAAACATTCAATATTTAGAGAACTAGCTGAAAGCTACTGATGCTGGGTTATTTTATACTATATATTTGAAACTAATAGTAAAAGGATATGTTTATTTCCTAAATGTTTTGGACCTTTTGTTTTTGTTTTTGTTTTTGTTTAGCTCATATTAAATGCTAAGTGTGTTTTTATGATGTATCGTTTTACTAGCCATCAAGGTTCATGAAAGACCATGAAGAACAGCCCTCTGCAAATTAATAGTATCTTCTAAAGTTAAATTTTGCCCTAGTTTTATGACCTCTGTTAAAACTTAACTATATGACAGTTCATGAGAGCCATTTTATTATAAGGCATTGTCTCTGGAAAAAAATTCCGTAATTACTAATGTTATTGAAGTAAATGTTACTGAGATACTAGTTTTTCAAATAACTAACGTTTTCAGAACTTTCCTGTTACATAGCTTTATTAAATTTAAAACTTTCTGTATACTCATAAAAGTACAGTTTTTGTGTAAAGCAGAGGCATCATTTAAGACATTCTTAATTTTGTTTAGATTGAATCTATATAAATTTTAGACTAAGCTATTGCATAATTGCTGGTATGGTTTTCCTCCTGTTTTCACCTGAATGGTGACATTTGGGAAACTGTTGGACTTGTTAAAGAACTCTGCTTATATGTTTAGACTACTAAAATGTGGTTTACAGGCTTGAATTAGGTAATCCATGGGGTTGTTTGATAGTGTGAGATTACAGAGAAACCTACTCCAATGTATAAGGTTTGCCTTTGAGGAATTAAAATTTAAGAACTTTAAGATAAATTGTTCAACAAAATTTAATGGAGACTTTTAGGAGGCCTTGGGCTATTCTTTGTACTCATCTCTGTCAAACTCTTGCTTTGCTGTTTGTTTTCCCAGCTGTTATTGGTTTAATTTCTAATGTGTCTAATTTGTGTAGGCGTCGACCAGAAGATTATGATATTCATAACAGCAGAAAGAAACCAAGGATTGACTATCCCCCTGAGTTTCACCAGAGACCAGGTTAATATTTTATAATCCTGAAGATTATTTGACTTTAAAATTATTAAAACAACAAAAAATTTCCAGTAGGTTTAAAAGTAAAGAACATTTAGGGCATGTCTACCTTAGGAAATCATTACTGCTTCTAATTAGTAGTTCTTCCCCTACCATGTGTAGATTGTTCTGTCTATTACAGCAAGTCATAATTTATTAATTACTTGAAATTGCTGGCTTTGCAAAAATGGAAATTGATGTGTATTACATGTGTAAGATGCAGGAAAAAAGTGACCTATTTTGTGCTTTCTGTTCCCTATGATGCGCAGTGTTTCCTAGATGCAGGAAAAAGTGACCTATTTTGTTGTGCTTTCTGTTCCCTATGATGTGCAGTGTTTCCTAGAGTATACAGCATTAATTGGAAATCAAAATAGAAATTACACCTTTTTAAAAAAAAAAAACAAAACGTGATACCATTTTTGAGAATGATGGGAAACACTTGGCTTGTCATATCCAAGTGTCAATTTTCAGTTAGTGTATTGTTCACTGGGATTAAAGAAGGGATATGTTTCAAATACAGTCACTGACACACACCTGTAAAACTCCTATTTTGGTTAGCATTATAATGCTAGTGTTGTAACAAATGGCTTTATATAAGCACTTCTTTTTTCCCTAAAGGAGGTAATTGTATTCCATTAGGACAAATACTTTCCCAGTAACAGGGCCAGTCAGATATATTTATGTATTAGTTTGTTGGATCCTTCCTAATGGAAGCAGGGAATAGAGTAGATTTTGTTTTGTTACTTGGTTCTTGGACTATTATACATGTTTATTTTTGCAGCTTTTGCAATTTTGTGTTCTTTTTTGAGTCTTCATGTTTTAAAGCTTAGCTGTTAGTTCTCAAGTTGAAAGGTAAACATTCTTTAAAAGGATTCTGCTGCATTGTCTCAAGCCAGTACAGACTACACTCAAGTTAGTCCTGCCCTTAGCTCACATGATACATATGAGAACCTCTAGTAGTTCAATGATAACATCCTTTAAATATATTTCTCATGGGAAGAATTGAAACAAGGGTAAGGAAGATTTAATTATTATGCCGTAGTAAAAACATAAAATTTGATTTACTAAAATGCTTGATGTTTGAACAGGGTATTTAAAGGATCCCCGATACCAGGAAGTTGACAGGTAAGTTGGGTTAATTCTTGCTTAGTTTTGAATTACATTCTTGGAACTAGTTTATGAATTACCTGAATTTAGTTTCACAAATCTTATTCCCAACAGACGATTTTCAGGAGTTCGCCGAGATGTGTTTTTAAATGGGGTAAGCATTAAATTTTACATATTTAAAGCTAGGATCTGATTTGTTTTGTATTCCCTTGATTTTAATTTGTTATTGACAATATGATCTTTTATTTTAGTCCTACAATGATTATGTGAGGGAATTTCATAACATGGGACCACCACCTCCTTGGCAAGGAATGGTTTGTATCACTGTTTTTTCATTCTATTTTGCAATACTCTATTTTAACTTCGTTTTGCCGAGTCTAATTTTAAATGCTTACTCAGAATGTGATACCTATACTTACCCATTAAGAGACTTGAAATACAAATTTTTGGTGATAAATAGTGGGTTAAAATGAAAGACTTAAGTTTGTTTATGCTTAAGTATGGGCTTAATAATATGGGCTTACTGTAGTATAGATATATGTAAAACATCATGGTAATAGTATAAGCTCTTAACCTGGGTGATGAGATTTATTCTCTCATTTTTCTAACACTTTTACCAAGTTCCATGATAACATCTGTTTACTTCATATATAAACTTCACCGGCCATTCATTCTTTGGCTCAGGCAGATACTGAGTAGTTTGTGCACAGAAGTATGCTTACTTTGCCATATATGTTGATAAATGACGTGAACAGTTAAATCCATCTCCAAGTTAAACCTCAGGTCAAATAGTGTCAACTTAGGATTGTATAGAAAAGAAATTCACTAAATTCATGTGAAGTTTCTAATTGGATCTAATTGGGATAATAAGTAAATTTAGGTCCATTTAAAATAAGACAATTAAATCCTGAGTTTTAATTTTTTGTCTTCAACAAAATTTGATATTTTTCTTTTCTTTTTTTTTTTTTTTTTTTGTTTTTTTGTTTTTCGAGACAGGGTTTCTCTGTGTAGCTTTGCGCCTTTCCTGGGGCTCACTTGGTAGCCCAGGCTGGCCTCGAACTCACAGAGATCCGCCTGCCTCTGCCTCCCGAGTGCTGGGATTAAAGGCGTGCGCCACCAACGCCCGGCTGATATTTTTCTTAAAGTATATTCTGACATGGTTTCTCAGAAGTGAAACTTTGTAGCTGAAGTGCCTCTGTGTTTCTTCCTCATTTTATTTTTAAATGCTATTAGGTGACATCTTACCTTTCTTTGGTTTCTCTTCAGTTTCACACTATCTTATATATACAGATTAACTAAAAACGCTTTGAGTCTGAAATACTCAGATGAACTTGATGCCAAAATCTATCATGTGCCCTTTATTAATTTTATAATCGCACCTTAAATGATATTTAATTATTGGTGTGTCTATGGGCGTGTTAATGCCATAAACATATGGGTCCTGGGGATTGAACTCCGATCATCCTGCCTGGCAGCAGGTGTCTTACCCTGAGCCATCTCACCAGCCCCTATAATGGCATTTTTAAAGTTTCGTTAGCTCCTGGACTTTATTCTGGAGATAGATTTGTGTGTAAATGATTCCAGAGCCCAGGGTACTGTGATTGTATCTCAGCTGTGTGTGTGCACTTTGTATTGTGGCCCTTTACTGTAGGCTAGTTGCTTAACCTAGAATTAGTATAAATTTGCTACACTAAATGCCAAATAAGTATAAAGTGCTTAGGGATTAGTGCTTTGGTTTAGTAAGTATCATGTTTTTTTTTTTTTTTTTTTTTTTTTTTTTTATTTCTGTTAGAATTTAAATGATGCAAGTAGCAAGGTAGAACATGTTAGATCTTAAAGTATGTCTTTATTATACGTATTTTGTTTTTAACAAACAGGCTCTTTGGGGGCGAACCTTAATATTTTCAATGTATATGAATAGTAATGCTGAAATTAATTTGTTTCGGATTGGTATGATTTGGGAATAGGAGTTCTAAGAATGGGTCTGTCTACAAGGGTATTTGGAAGAATTTTTATGTAGATCATCTTTGTGTTTTAGCCTCCTTACCCGGGAATGGAACAGCCTCCACACCATCCTTACTACCAGCACCATGCTCCACCTCCTCAAGCCCACCCCCCTTACTCAGGACACCATCCTGTACCACATGAAGCCAGATACAGAGATAAACGAGTAGTAAGTGCACAAAAGGCAGAGGTGTGAGGAAACTGCTTAGAATTGCTGTAGGTGGTTTACATAGGGGCATATACTAGATTTCGGTGACAGGCCGTTTGTATTACTGTAGACTGAATATTAATTTGCAGATTGTTTTCATTAAAAACGTGTATTATTTAGATAGACTAGTATTTTATTTTTCATGAGTTGAACCACTGTGTGTGTGTGTGTGTGTAAGTAAGCATTATAGAAGTGTACTTACGATATTCTTCCTATACTGGGATCTTAATTACTAGCTATATAACTCAAAACTGCTAGTATAATTTTTTTCTAAATCTCTTAATTTTTCACATAAGATGCTAAATTTTAAGATAGTTTCTGAATAATTTTTTTTACCAAGTTTTATTTAAAACTAGTAACCAAGTGATACACAGAAATTCTAAGTAGTTATCTCAGAGCTGTTTGATTATTAAGACCAATTATCTGCTAATACATATATATATTTAATGAAAATTATTTTCTGGTACTTGATTGGAAGGATATTTCCATACACATTTAAGTTTGACTTTGAATGGTAGTTCAGTGTTAAAGATGAAATAAATATATGTATGTATGTGTGTGTGCGTGTATATATGTAATGTGTGTGTGTATATATATATATACACACACATTACAGAGAGTCAGAATAGTAAATTCATATTTTTGAGATTTTTTTAATGGATTATTCTTAATTCAAAAGAGGAGTCCATTAAATTAAATCTTAACATTCTATAAAACAGTTTAATAATTTAATGATTCTGATGAATATTGCTAGGGTAGAAAATGACAGGCTTTTTTCTGTCAGTATATGGACTACATATGGTGAAATCTTGTTTATCGTGAAGTCTTATATAAATGCTAATAGTGAGCTTTATGAAAAGAAAGATCTTTGAAATAGGAAGGCAGTCCAAGATTACTAGCCCTTGCAAATAAGTTCTATTTTATGGACCTTCATTTAGTAATAATTGGGTTAATTAAAACATACTCCATGTTTATAATGCATTCACATTTTACTTATATATGCAAGGTAGTGTGGAATTGTGTTCTAAACCTTGCTTCTTCCTATACATTGAAGCCGAAGTTTGAAAACGCACCACCCTCTGAGAAAAGATGACAGGAAAAGTGGAAGTGTTAAGGGAGAGCAGGCACCAAGTTTAGCCTTGCCTCTCCTTGTCTTGCTTCTCCTTTATGTCTGTGCTTTACTCTTTCATTGTCTTCATCCTTCAGAGTGCTTTGTTAGCTTTATGTGGGATAGCTTCCCAGTCTTACTGAAACACATTTTCTTATAGTTCAGAAGTCAATTTTGTAGTTCATCAGATTCTCCAAATTTTATTTCATCAAATTCCTTAAATTACTATTAACAGTAAACAAGTTGCATGAAGTTTATAGCCGAAGTCTTCCAGTTGAATAGGAAGTTACAGAAAGAGATGTGGACTCCAGTTTATAGCCCAAGTCTTCCAGTTGAATAGGTAGTTATAGGAAGAAATGTGGATTTCGTTTAGTGGTATGAGTGTCAAAATTAAGTTCTTTGAAATCATGGTTACATTTTTTGATTTCTTCTTTACCAGACAACTGTGAGGGAATCCCATGCAAAGTTTTGCTTTGCTAATCAATTTTCTCCTTTTTCTAGCATGACTATGATATGAGGGTGGATGATTTCCTTCGCCGCACACAAGCTGTGGTCAGTGGTCGGAGAAGTAGACCCCGTGAGAGAGATCGGGAGCGAGAGCGAGACCGGCCTAGAGATAACAGAAGAGACAGAGAACGAGACAGAGGTCGTGATCGAGAAAGGGAGAGAGAAAGAATATGTGATCGGGACAGAGACCGAGGGGAGAGAGGTCGTTACCGAAGATAATGCGCTTTTGGAAGCATTGATTGAAGATAAAAAAAATATTGTATTTTTTTTGTGTGTTTACAAGTAGTAAATTTATTTTCAGCTGTCTACTTAAAGCTCATTGTGTAGAAGGATTTATTATCATCTTTGTTCCAAGCATGCAGTAGAATAAGAACTGGAAAACTCAGATCCGCCAAAAATGCACAGTTGACAGTTGAGTTGACACTTTTATTGGGGCAGAATGGAACAGTCCAAGAATGTAGATATTGATTCATTCTCTATAAATGTTCTTTTTACAGTATATTCATCCTCTAGTTATTTTGTTTGTTTTCTTTCTTTTGGATCTTGATCAATAACTGCCATAGTATTTTGCTTTGTGTTTCTACATGTAGCTGCACACGGTTCAGTTAAAAATAATGCTGCTATCAAGTATGCAAATATTGAAGTATGATGGTTTGACTATATGGCAGTGTTGTAGCAGCCTCTTGGTTTCTCCTCTTCCCTCTTTTTTTAAACCTATAAAGTCACTTCTTATTTTTTTTAGTCTTCAATGATGAGAGCAATATTAAGAAGACATTGCTATCTAATTTTTAATCTTTTTAAAGAAAAAGTTCCCATGTGGTTGATGCTATTGTTTAGCCCTCCTTCTAAACTGTACATCGGCTTGGAATGTTTGCAGTTTGCGTGTGTGGCAGCAGAAGATAACCCCACATTCTACGTTGCTACTGTTTTGTATGAAATAAATTGGTAAAGATTGACACTTACTTGCTGTATTCCTTGTCTGATTGCCAGTTTTACAGTGTATAAGCATAACATACCTTCTCTAGTATACAAAATCCCATGGAGTGGGATTGTGTTGCTAATTTAGTTTGTTATTTATACATCTGATGATATTTTGGATCCATATTTTAGGCTTTTTGTTTTCATCTTCTACTCTTGAATTGTTTTCTACAGTTTTCTGTTTTCTTAGTCTTTATAGTGTTCACACATTTTCATATATTGCTTGTCAATCATTCCTTGTAACAGTTCTCTACCATAGTAAACCACATAAAAAGTTTATAAAATAATAATTTTTTTGCATTTTAATTTCTTGATTTGAACCTGAGGTTTGGTCTGTATGAAATTGACTGTCTAAACATTGGGAATGTGAATTTTGGCAGTTTTCTTTTTGACAGTGTCTGCACAAAATCAGCACATCGTTTTGTGTTTTGTCTCTACTTGTATGCCTGCAGAGAACGCAGCAACTTCAGTATTTAAAATTCTAACTTTATAAGTATAACTGTATCTTCTATACAGTCACAATTCTATTTTACTAGTGTCAGAACACAGCCTGTAGATTCATTAAATACATGCATGGGTGGTAGACTTGGAAGAGTATTTAACTCGTAGGGAACTGGGGTTGCAGTTCTGGCATTGTGTTTAATTAACTAATTGGTGATGTTGTGTTGCTCATATTTTTAATGACTAATTTTGATAATTTTATGTTTACATTATACCTTTTGTCCTCATCATCCCTCCACTTCCCTCTTCTCTACCTGCCCATCTTTTTCACAAGTCTCCATCTCATGTTCACATCTTTTTTGTTTTTTGATTTTTTTTTTTTGTTTTTTTTTTGTTTTTTGATTTTTCGAGACAGTTTCTCTGTGTAGCTTAGCGCCTTTCCTGGAACTCGCTTTGGAGACCAGGCTGGCCTCGAACTCACAGAGATCCGCCTGCCTCTGCCTCCCAAGTGCTGGGATTAAAGGCGTAGGCCACCACCGCCCGGCCACATCTTTTTTGTTTTTTGCTAGGTGACACCACTCAGGTTTTTTCTTCCATCAGTAAGTTAAACCTTGCACTGAGGTCTACTCTTTTTCCAAGTCCTTAAAACCAGTACATTCATTAGAAGCAATCACTAGGATTTGTAGCTGGAGTTTTCTCTCCAGCTCCTATCAAGCCCCTATAGGCTGACAGCCCACTTATAAAATAAACACACAGACTCTTATATTATTTAAACTGTTTAGCCTAATGGCTCAGGCTTGCTAGCTGTTTTTATACCTTAAATTAATCCATTTCTATCAGTCTATAAGTTGCCACGTGGCTTGTGGCTTACTGGTACCTTACTTCTCTCGCTTGTCATGGCAGCGGCTTGCAGTGTCTCTCTGCCTCAGCCTTCTACTTCCCAGAATTCTCCTCTCTCCTTGTCCCGCCTATACTTTCTCCCTGGCTACTGGCCAATCAGTGTTTTATTAACCAATCAGAGCAACACATTTAACATACAGAACATCCCACAGCAAGAACTTTTTGTTTTGAAATAAATAGTTGTACAGAACTAATAGGCAACATTAAAGTTATTTCTTGATGTTAAAATGGGTTGTAAATCACATTTAACACACTCTGAGCTGTATATTTTTGTGTTGCTGTGTATGACTACATCCACATAAAATTCTGATCTCTGATTAGAATCATATAACAGGTTCAGAGAGTAAAATTACTCAGTTTATGTTCCCACAGAAGTTACTTCATTGCTAGTAAAAAGTAGAATTTAGGTATTCTGTAAGATGATGAGCATGCTGTCTATCCTGATCATAAGCATTAACTCTTCTTCAGGCTTCATTAGTCATGGCTTTCCTTAAAGTCAATCTAAGAAGCTTTGTAATTTGGAGGTTAGGTTTTTTTCTCATCCCAACACAAAGTAATCCTGTGGCAGTGGATCACCAGCAGTTCAAAGACAGCCTGAGCTATGAACTGAGACCTTGTCTAGACCTATTTCCACAAAAAGAAAAAAAATAAAAGAGTATTCTAACTAAAAGTTTATTTATGAGACATGGTCTAATCAGGTAGCCCTGGCTATCTTGGAACTCTGTAGACAAAGCTGACTATAAAATCTGAGGCCCACCTGCCTCCCTCAAGTTTGGGGATTAAAGGTGAGTGCCTGCCTGCCTTAAAAGCTTTTTCAATGGACAAAAATTTTGTTTACATTTTATTGTATATCCATCGTACAATGGTTCAGTCCATCTAGAGAGCAATCATTACCTCCTATGTTATCTTTTGGGAAGAACATTTAACATGCATTTAAAAATCAGTCTTTCTTAAGCATACATTGCACATCATTGTCATTGTGTCATATACACATCTGTCCAACTTGGTTTGATCTATAAACGAATCCATTATTACCCTCCTCACCCCAGTCATGGAGTTCAATTTTTTTTAGATTTGACAAAGTGAGATGATAAGGTATTTGTCCTTTTTTTGTTTACATAGTCAAACAAATAATTCAGTTAGTGATAGTTCCCAAGAAACTTAATGGTTCAGCAATGTGAGCTGAATTTAGTCAGTTATATCCCTGCTTTAGATGGAAACATTTATATTGCCAAGCAGCTGGTTTATGAATTAGTAAAAGTGCCCGATTTCTGTTGACTGTAAGGGGTTAGAAGAAGTTGAAAATTCTAGTAGAAAATTAAGTGGTTTCTATGACATTGTGTTAAATTCTGTATTTCATTACTGGAAGTAATTTTTTTCTATAACTTGTGAAAGATTATAGGGACTTAACATTTTAAAAAATTGTCTCAGTCACACCATTTAAATGTGTGAAATAGTCATACTACCTGTGTTTTTTTGTTTTTTGCATGTTAAAAATCTTTGTTGCTATTTCTAAAATCTTTCCAACAAATCATATTTGCTGCTAAAATGTTCATTTATGAACTATGACTAGAAATCCATTTAGAAAACCTTTAGATTTTGTCATGGCTATGAGGACACAATTTGAAGGTGGTATTTTTAGAAGAGATTTCACCGACTTTCTAATAGCACTTTAAATTTACTGACTTCTTGTAATACAGACTCCCATCTATTTTTCAAAATTTGTTTACTTTGAATAAGTCACTCCACTCTTGCTCAACTCTCATTCAGGAATATCCATCCTGGCTTCTGGACTGACCAATATGATGATCCCATTCTCTTGGGAACTCAGGGCTTGCTTTGTCAGGGCTTGGTTGATGATTACACAATGTATAGTCCTTTGGCAAAAGAGATGCTGGGGAAATTAGAATTGCTGGGGATAATTTAGTTGCTCTGAGGATATAGTAGAAGATACACTTTGTCCTTGGCAATTACTTACATGAATGTGAAGCCTAAGGAATGGTTTAAAGATAATCCCAAAAGAAAAAGCTCAAGTTTACTGCTAAATGGAGTAGAACTTTTTGTAAGGAACTTTTTTTTAATTCATTGGTTACAAAGACTTGGTTAACAGCCGGGCGGTGGTGGCGCACGCCTTTAATCCCAGCACTCGGGAGGCAGAGCCAGGCGGATCTCTGTGAGTTCGAGGCCAGCCTGGGCTACCAAGTGAGCTCCAGGAAAGGCGCAAAGCTACACAGAGAAACCCTGTCTCGAAAAAACAAAAAACAAAAAAAAACAAAACAAAAAAAAAAAACAAACCAAAGACTTTGTTAAGTACAGACAGTGATACACAGAAAACAAGTTAAGTTTGGGAAGAAGTCATTTAATAGATTAAACTGCAGAGCATGAGGAATCTAGATGGTGTACTCTTCCATGAACCAGGGATACCACTGACAATGAGTAGTTCATTTGGCCCACCAGTGTTAACCTGGAGAATAGGCCCCAGAGTTCTTCGTAACCAAAGGAAAAATCAGAGGAAGAAGGCCTGCAACTTGAATGTCATATTTAATGTCCACATCGTGTTCTTTTTATTTTGTTTTTCGAGACAGGGTTTTTCTGTGAACGCCAGCTGTTCTGGAACTCACTCTAGACCAGGCTGGCTTTGAAAGCAGAGATGCCTCAACCTCCTGGATTAAAGGCATGCACCACTGCCTGGCTCACATGTTCTAGCGGTGTGTATGAATACACTGTAAGACTGAATTGGCCTGTCTTCTAAGGAGGAAGAGAAGACTTACACTTTATTTTTAGAACATTTCTGGTGCAATGTGGGAAAATTAATACAGATGGGATGTAGGAAGGATACAAATACAGGAAAGATAGAAACATACCATTGTTAAACTAGTTTTAATGGAGCTTAGAGCTCCAGTTAAAAGGAAAGAATCAGGAGCTAGTTGATAATTTGAAAGACGTAAAATATAGCATATCAATGAATTTACATGAGTTAGTTTCAGGAGTTGGTTAAGTACCTTCAGTGGAACATTAGGAGAGTGTATTTGTTACTTTTCTGTTGAAGTGATAAAACAGTATGTCCAAAAGTGACTTGGGAAGAGTTACAGATCCAGAGGGCTGAGTCCACAGTGGTGGGTAAGCATGGTGGCAAGCTACAGGTATGGCAGCAGTAGCAAGAAGCTGAGAGATCACCTCTGATTGCAAGCAAGAAGCAATATGAGCTAGTAGTAGGGTGAGGCTCTAAACTCTTCAGAGACTGTACACCAATGACACACTCCAACAAGATAACACCACCTTCCAAAACTGTCCCAAAACCAACGAGGGATGAAGTATTCAAATTTCTGAGTCTAGGGGGGAAATTTCTCTTTTAATTACAGGGAGATAACATAAATATAAAAGAATTTTCTTTCAGAGAGTATGACTTTTACATGGAGGTGGGCAGTTGATACAAGCATGGCTAGGTGTTGAAGAAGGGCTGATGGGGGAAATGGGTGTGACTTAAACAGTTTGGTGGTGGATGACTTGGAAAGTGTCTCTGTTTATATGTTCTGTAAAAGCCAGGAGTGATGGTGAGTGCCTGAAACCTTAGCAGGTAGAGGTGGGGTTAGGAACTGAAGACCAGTCTTGCTTGCATAACATCTGTGAGGCCAGCTTCAACTACATACAACTTCATCAAATTTTTGAAAAGCTATGTTAGCCCAAGATTGATTGATTATTTGCTGGGATTTTATTGTTTCTTTTCTATAAAGTGATAATCACCTTGGGGAAAAAATGAAGTATTAGAATTGCACATTGAAGCTATAAAGGTAAAATTTCTTCAAGCAACTACAAAAGCAAAGCATAAAATGTGTAATAGTTTTACTTTCTAATCTGATTTCTACATGTAGCTAATTTAGTGACTTTTTTCTACATAATGGTGTGTTTGTGTAAGATGTGTGGTGTGTGTCAGTTTGAGTGTGTGCGTTAGTTCCCATGTGGATCTCAGAGGACAATCTGTAGGAGTCTGTTCTTTCCTATTACCATGTGGCTTCTGGGGAATCAAACTTGATCATCAGGCTTGGCAGCAAAAGCCTTTACTCACTGAGCCATCTCACTAACCCTAATTCAACGATTTCCAGGCATTTGTCTGGATTTATATATTTTTATTCATCTTTTTTAAGTTATTAAAAATGGGGATATTTTGTTTTCATGTGCTTTGTAATAATCAACAATAGACTACATGCATACTGGTGCTGGTAGAGGCCAGAAGAGGGCATCTGATCCCCTGGATCTGGAGTTGCTTATGATACCATGAGTCATGCATCATGGAGATGGTCATAGCAGGTGGGTTCTGGGAAGTGAACCCAGGTTACCTGCAAAAGTATCAAGTTCTCTGAACTGCTGACCTATCTGTCCCCAGAAAATTATTAACCATGTTTCTTTTTCTGATAATTTTCTATTTGATCATTTCATCTTTTTACTATATGTATAAATATACATATAAAAATTATTGGATTGTGATATATGTTGTCAGTGTTTTCTACTCTGTAAAGGTTGTCTATCATGTTTGTGACTTACTACATGATCTTGGCTGTCCTGGAACTTTTGATGTAGACCATGCTAGCCTTGAACTCATTAAAGATCCATCTGCCTCTGCTTTTTCCAGTGCTGAGTTAAAGGCATGCACCGCCATGGGCAGTCTACCTTGTCTTTTTTGGGTTTTTGTTTTATCTGTATAAGAGTTTACATTTTTGGCGCAGTTAAAGTGGAGATTATTTGTAATCTTGGCTTTGTACTATTTTCATCTCAAGATTCTAAAAAGTGCTTAATATATTTTTTAGGACTAATTTATTTTGAACATTTAAAGGTATAACTCACTCTGATGTTAGTTCTTGTGAGGATATAGCACAGAGATCCCACTGAGTAATTGTTCCAGCATCATTTGTAATTGAACAGTCATGTGAGTGATTTTATTTTTTTGAGATTTTATGTATGAGTGCCTTCATTTATGTACATATGTGCACCATGTGCATGTAGTGTTCTCAGTGGCCAAAAGAGGGCACCAGATACCTAGAAACTGAAGTTATCAATGGTTATGTGCAACCACCATGAGTATTCTGGGAACAAAACCGGGGTCCTCTGCAAGAGCAAGTGCTCTTAGCTACTGAAACATCTCTCCAGCTTCAGATGAATGATTTTTAAATACTTTTCCTTACATCCGACCCTGTCTGTAGTGGTTTGAATGAGAATTCTCCCATAAGTCTCCAGCATTTGAATATTTGGCCCCCAGTCAATGGCTGTTTGGGGAGGAGTGGGAAGTGTAGCCTTGCCTGAGGAAGTATTTTACTGGGTTTTGAGGTTTCAAGAGACTGTGCTGTTTTGAGCTAGCTTTCTGCTTCCTGCTTGTGTCTTGAGATGTGAGCTTTCAGCTGCTGCTCCAGCGCCATGCCTGCCTGCCTGCTGCCATGCTCCCACGCCATCATGGTGATGGACTTCTTCTCCCCTTGTAGCCATAAACCCAAAATAAAACTATTTCTATTTTATAAAATTTTAGTGTGTAAGATATGTTTATAAAAGTATTCATTTTAGCAGTTCTTTGGTGGGGAGGGCAGGAAGAGTGTCCAGTGCACTTT
This sequence comes from Peromyscus maniculatus bairdii, assembly GCF_049852395.1. Taxonomy (NCBI): domain Eukaryota; kingdom Metazoa; phylum Chordata; class Mammalia; order Rodentia; family Cricetidae; genus Peromyscus; species Peromyscus maniculatus. The sequence continues at coordinate 81,707,839 of NC_134861.1, forward strand.
CTACATACATCCAGGTCCATTGGGAGTCTGTTCATTGATGTGCACCAGTGCTGCAGAGTCTTTGTATCTGTGCTCCAAAAGTATGAATATTTTCAGTTTTTCTTTGTTTATGTAAATATTATCCCATAATTGCAATAAATTTTGTCTCAGAAATATTTTCAAGATTTTGAAGCTAATGCATTGAACTCATTTAATTATTTGGAAAGTGACTTGGACCAGACATATCAGGGTTCCAGACAGGGTCCAGAGGGGAGGGTTGGGCACAAGGAATAAATAATGGAAGGGAAGAGTCAAAAGCTGAGGACAAAAGTGTTCCAAGAGGTAATGACCCAAGCCAGCAAGTATATTAACTGCACAGCTTTTTGTACCCATCAAATGAAGCAGAAGACAAAGCCAGCAAAGAGCATAGACAGCAGAATTACAGGGAGTTCAGAACATCCCCAGGCTCCCTTGAAGCGTTAATATAATCTTAAAAAATCGGGAGTCAAATATCAGGGTAAGAACCTGGAAGATAAGAGAAGCAGGGAGCAGCTGCCAGTCACCTCCTGCCTCTTCTGTTTCTCTGTCTAAAAGGGTGGAGATCCTCTCTCAGCCCCACCTTACTACTACTTCTCATCTATCTGTCTACAGTTCTCCAAATTTTGGTCAGCTGGTGGCTGGCTCTGCCCTCTGACTCCAAGCAAGCTTTGTCAGAACACAATCAAAATATCACACATTCCCCACCCCTCCACCGCTGCTTTTTGTTTAAATAAAAAGGGAAAGTTTTAACTAACAGGAAAAACTATACAATAAGTACAATAACTATATACAAAAATATACAGAAAATAATTACATTAACAATGTCCAGTCCATTTGCCTTTGACAAATTCAGTGAAAATACTCCATCATCTATCTTGTTTTGGGGAGTCCAAAATATTGTACCTAATTCACTTTCTATCCTAACTTGTATTACCAACCGAAAACTATCTTTTTATGTCTCTCCACCTTATATACTTTATACTTCTTTTGTGAATTTCTTTTCTGAATCTGGCAAGGAAAACTATATCTAGTCAACTTCATCAGAGACCTGAAAAGGATCTAATATTACCTGAGTAAACAGGAAGTGCAGAGCAAACAACTTCCAAAACTGAGAAATGACAGAGATAGCTAGCTGGCTGCCTGAACAGTCACCCAAGGCTCCTCTGTAATGTTGGGGCATCCATTTTCAGCCTGCAGGCTTAGAATATCTGACAGACTTTTCTGTAAAACAGGATTTTTGAAGGACTATCCTGCCTTATTATGGCAAAGTTTGGTAGTCACTTTTTTGTATGTTTTGCTTGTCCATATTGGACAGCATACTGTTGATGCATAAAACTAATTAATTTTATCAATAAAAACCAGGATTTAGATATCAGGGTAGAAACCTGAAAGAGAAGTAGGGAAGCAGTTACAGTCTTTTCCTGCCTCTACCTCTCCATACAAAATGGGCTTAGATCCTCTCTCCATCCTGCCTTGTCACTTTCTCTCTCTTCTCTGTACAGACCTCCAGACCTCTATGATTAACTAGTGGCCATCTCCACCCTCTGACTCCAAGCAAGTCTGTCAGAACACAAACAAAATATCACACATTTCCCCTGTTTTTGTCTAAATAAAAAGGGAAGGTTTTAACTAACAGGAAAAACTATATACAATAAATACAATAACTATATACAAATATATACAAGCAATAACTACATTAACAATGTCTAGTCCATAGCATTTGACAAATTCAGAGAAAATACTCTGTTATCTATTCTATCTTGGTGAGTTCAAAATGTTGTGTCTAATTCACTTTCTATCCTAACTTGCATTACCAACCCCAAACTTTTATGTCTCTCAACCTTATATACTTTACACCTCTTGTGAATTTCTTTTATAAATTTGGTAACAAGGAAAACTATAATTATAACTATCTAGTCTTCAACTCCATCAGAGACCTGAGAAGGATATAATATTACCTAAGTAAACAGGAAGTGCAGAACAAACAACTTCCAAAACTAAGAAATGAGACAGCTGGCTGCCTGGAAAGTCACCCAAGGTTCTTCTAATGGTAGGGCATCCATCTTCCACCTGACAGGGGCGGAGCCATCAGCCACAGCTAAAAACAGCTTCCTAGTTGTCTCTCTCAAGTTAGTGGCAGCCTACAGGTTTGAGCTACTGTATGGCGGGTTTGTGGCGTGTGGTGAGCAGTAGCGTAGTATGGCAGTTTTTAGCTCTGTTTTAGAATCTTCTTTCTCAGGTTTTAGGTGGAGACTCTTGCCAACCTGTTGGGTGCCATTTGTAGCTAGGGTTTTTTCCCCGGGTCCCTCCAAGCCCCAGCAGTCTGACAGCCCACTTATAAAATAATCACTCAGACACTTATATTATTTAAATTGTTTGGCCTAATGGCTCAGGCTTCTTGCTCGCTGCTCTTATATCTTAAATTAACCCATTTCTATTAATTTATAAGTTGCCACATGGCTCATGCCTTACCAGTACCTTACATCTCACTTGTCATGGCGTCTCTCTCCTCAGCCTTCCTGTTCCCATAATTCTCTTCTCTCCTTGTCTTGCCTATACTTCCTGCCTGGCTACTGGCCAATCAGTGTTTTATTTATTAACCAATCAGAGCAACACATTTAACATACAGAACACCCCACAGCAGGAAGTCACCTCTCCTATCCAAGCATCATCGTGGTTATGAGATTCAATATTGACCATACCTCAGATCCATGGGTGCTGATCTTGCCTTTAAAGGCCTAACTACCCGTTTGCATTGTGAATTGGCATTTTCAAAAGCCAAGATTCAATTATTACTTGTCTAACTGCTGAATTTGTATCATATCTACAGCTGAGGTCAATCTTTGGGGAAAAAAAATCATTGGTTTCTTTTGGGCCTTGTATAACTTTAGTAAGTGACTCAATTTCTTTCCTAAACTTCTCCAATTCTTTCCTAAGCATTCAAAGCTGCTGCACGGAATAGAGCCAAGGTGTGTTCATCATTTATAGACTGTCTTTGTACATCAGCACAATCACCCTCTCCAAGAAGTTGTTCTTGGGAAATTTCAATACCTCTAGCCCTACTTCATGTCTCTTCACAGCAGTAGAACAGTGATTAGACAGTTACCCAGGTAAGTCATAGCTGCTTCCAACTTTTTATGTCTTTTTATTCTTAAGTAAATTTATTTGTAGTAGTGTTTCCTTTACAAAAATAGGTGCCCTGTGTTTGGGACAAAGATTTTAAGAATTGAGATGTCATCCTGATGGTTTTTTCCTTTGATGTGTATGTAGTGTTCTTCTCTGTCTTTTTTGATAAGTCTTGGCTTGAAGTCTATTTTGTTAGATATTAAAATGGCTACACTAGCTTGCTTCTTAGGTCCATTTACTTGGAATATCTTTTTCCCACCCTTTACCCTGAGGTAGCATTTATCTTTGGTGTTGAGTGTATTTCTCGGATGAAGCAGAAAGATAGATCCTGTTTTCATAGCCATTCTGTTGGTCTGTGTCTTTTCCGGGGTGGGGGGAATTGAGACCATTGATACTGAGAGATATCAATGACCAATGATTGCTGATTCCTGTTATTTTGTTTTTGTTGTTGTCCTTACTGTTGGTGGTGTTTGTGTGTGTGTGCTTCCCTTCTTTTGAATTTGCTGCTATGAGATTATTAATCTCCTGTGTTTTCATGGGTGTAGTTAGCCTCCTTAGGTCGGAGTTTTCCTTCTAGCACCTTCTGTAGGGTTGTATTTGTTATTTGTAGATAGATATTGCTTAAATTTGACTTTATCGTGGGATATCTCTTTTTTTTTCCATCTATGGTGAATGAAAGTTTTGTTGGGTATGGTAATCTGGACTGGCATCTGTGGTCTCTTAAAGTCCGTAGCACATCCATCTAGGCCCTCCTGGCTTTTAGTGTCTCCTTGGAGAAGTCAGGGGTAATTTCAATAGGTCTCCTTTTATATGTTACTTGGTCTTTTCCCCTTGCAGCTTTTAATATTCTATCTTTGTTCTGTATGTTTAGTGTTTTGATTATTATATGGAGAGGGGACTTTCTCTTCTGCTCCAATCTATTTGTTGTTCTGTATGCTTGTAGTGTGACTGGCATCTCCTTCTTTAGGTTAGAAAAATTTTCTTCTATGATTTTGTTGAAAATATTTTCTGGGCCTTTGAGTTGGGTTTCTTCTCCTTCTTTTATTCTGATTATAGGTTTTGTCTTTTCATAGTGTCCCAGATTTCCTGGATGCTTTGTGTCAGAATTTTTTTTTATACATACTTAACATTTTCTTTGACTAATGTATCCAATTCTTCCAATCGTATTTTCAGTACCTTGGATTGTTGTGGATGATTGATTGATAAATAAAACACTGGCCAGTAACCAGACAGGAAGTATAGGCAGGACTAGCAGAGAGGGAGCAGCATGTAAAGGCAGCAGGTAAAGCCACAGAACACATGTCGACATATAGATTAACAGAAATGGGTTAATTTAAGATAGAAGAACTAGATAAACAGAAGCCTGTCACAGCCATACAGTTTGTAAACAATATATAAGTCCCTGTGTGTTTACTTGGTTGGGTCTGAGCAGCTGCGGGACTGGTGGGTGAGAGAGATTTGTCCTGACCGTGGGCCAGGCAAGACTGGAGAAAACTTCAGCTACATCAGATTCTCCCTTCTATCTCTTGTATTTTGTTGGTGAAGCTTGGCTTTGTAGTTTCTGCTCAAATTCCTAAATTTTTCACTTCCAGAATTCTCTCAGTTTGTGTTTTCTTTATTGATTGTTTTTCTATTTTTAGGTCTTGAACAGTTTTATATAGTTTCCTTTCATACAACTTTTTGTTTGTTGTTGCCTGTATTTTGTGAAGGGGTCTGTTCATGTCCCCTTTGAGGACTTCTATCATCTTTATATCATTGGTTTAAAGGTCTTTTTCCTGTGCCTCAGCTATGTTGGAATATTCAGGGCCTGGTATGGTACAATAGCTAGGCTCTAGTGGGGATATATTGTCCTGGCTGTTATTGATTGTGTTTATATGTTGGCATCTAGGCTTTGGGATGGGTTTGGGATGATTATAGGTCTATGTGCTGATTTCTGGATTTGTCTTAATTGAGGGGAGGGTTTTGTTCCTTGGTTTCTGTTTCCTCTCTGGAATTTTGGAGAGTATAATGGTTGTGTGTTGCCTGTTCCCTGGCTTTCTTAGATGGTACGTTCACAGGGAATGCTTTCTGGTGTTGGAGGCTGGAATAGTGGGATGAGTTGGAGGAGAGAAGAGTGGAGAAGGTCTTTTTGATTCCTTGGGGATGAGGTCAGAGAGGAAAGGGAGACCACAGCAGATTTCCTGATACAGAGATGGGGATGAGACGGGGGTGTTGGATCTAGGAGCAGTAGGAGATGTATGGGTCCACTTTTAGCCTACTTGTTACCCTGGGAGAAGCAGCCCTTAGGTTATCAGGGAGTGCCTTCTGGGGTTGGAGTCTGACAAAATAACAAGCGTGGGGAGGAAGGTTAGAAGGGGAAGGTCTGTGGGATCCACAGGAGATGGGAGGTAGGGCAGAGAAGGTTGCCACGGGTATTCTGCTGCCTGCTGGAGTTGGGGGATGGGGATAAAGGGATGAGTTGGGGGAAGGAGGGTTAGAGAAGATCTTTGTGATTCACTGGAGATGGGAGCATGGAGGGAGGGGAGGCTGCAGCAGATGATCTGTTAGAGAGCTGGGGATGAGACTGGGAGATTGGATTTGGAGGAGTGGAGGAAGAGGTGAAGACCCGCAGTTAGCCTGTCTGTTTTCCTGGCCTGCTTGCCATAAGTATATATAGTATCACAACCTGTAATTGAGACCTTATTTCTATCCCCAAAGGCTGAAAATAATGACAGTAAACAGGTGAATAGGTTTTTTATTTTCTTTTTTTTTGAATTTTTTTTTATTAACATGACTTTTGTATCGATTCTTTGGGAATTTCACATCATGTACCTCAATCCCAGTCATTTCCCAGTCCCTCTGTATCCGTCTTTCACCGTTGTAGTATTTCTTCCCCCCCAAAAAGGGAAAACTAAAAAAAGAAATTATAAAAATAATAAAAATGCAAAAAAGAATATTAATTCAAAACAAACCAACCAAAAAAAGCTAACAAGAAAAAGCAAAAAAAAAACAAAAAAAAGCCAACACTCTGCTCCTCCATCTTTCCTGCCTCTCCATCGCCTCTTCGTTTGTAGTGGCACTGGGAGCTGCGGCACGGCCGGCATGCAGTGTCATCTTTTCTCCACACAGCTTTCCCTGCAAGCGTTTATTGCTTAATGGGTTCTTGGTCAGGTTCAAGGCCTCTGACTTCTGGTTCACCATCACTATGGGACCCTCACTGAAGCTCCTCTTGGGTTGAAGGGAGCAGGCAAAAAGCACCTTGGCCCAAGTGCAGTCATTTGACTTCAGACTCCATTTTCCTTGTCGGGTGAAATAAAGTTCAGGGTCCCAAGCCCTAGAGGAGCTGAGAACTTTCCAAAGGGTGACCAACTTCTTCTCTAAACCACAGAAATAGTCGTTAGGCATCTTTAGTTCTCCAGAAACATTATGACTGTTCCTAACAGTAGAAGGAACAAATGAATCTGATTGGTTGGACTGAGGACTATCATTGTATATTGGTCGACAATGATGGAACACTCAAAGAAGCCTCTGATCTCTAAATCCTGATGGGTGAAAATTGTAACTCTAACTTAGCAACAAATGTTTGTGAATTTCATGCTTCTAAATCCTGCTTATTCCCCTGCTCGGGCTATCAGAAGAAACAAGGCTCCCGAGTCCTTGTCCTGCACTTCTGATGGATTAGTGACCCACTTATGTGGTGATTTATTAAAATCTCTGGAACCCATGTCTCTTTCTTTCCTCTTGGTGCATTGTGGGCTGGGTTTAACAGAATACAGTTGCCCCGAGTCATGGAGATCCTGTGGGTTTGGTTCCATAGGACCAGTCCCTTCATATACTCTCCAGCAGGTTATAGATGGGGTAGATATGGGGGAGTGCCCACTTAGAGCCCAGGATGTGTGTCTGGGTGGTAACTGGGTTGTTCTGACCAGACTGCTGGGACCACCCTGATCAGGTGAGTGGCTCTGCCATGCCCATGGCGAAAGGTGGGACCAACTTTCCCATGTCATTGGGGTCCATTATCCCAGGACCTGAGAAGGGTAGGGTTAGCTCTCTGGCGAGGGGGAATGTGGCTCAGCATGGCCCTGTACTTCAACACATGGTTCAACACATGGTTCTCATGGGCCCCTGTGGTAACACAGGTCATGAACATCAACACAGACTCCAGCTATGGCAGGACCACAGACCCAGACATGGCCATCAGAAGCAGGTTAGACCTGGATGTCACCATCATCAACACAGACTCCAGCTATGGCAGGACCACAGACCCAGACATGGCCATCAGAAGCAGGTTGAACCTGGATGTCACCATGGCCCTGGCCCCGGGTGGCAGCACAGACCTTTGAGATCAGCATGGTCCCTACATAGTTTACTGTGATAGCTGGAAGCAGGTATGGAAACACTATATCTCCTTGTGAATGCATTTAACTGTGAGAAGACTTCAGCAGGAAAGACGTAAACACAGCTTCGAGTCCCTTAGAAAAGAAGCGGTGCTGAGGCTGGAGGGCAATACAAGCAAAGCAGCACCCTTGCTCAACAAAATCTTAGTCAGTGCCCCGGCTGCTGTGAAGAGACACTACAACTATGGCAACTCTTACAATGAAAGCACTTAATTGTGGATGGCTTACAGGTCAGGGGTTTAGCCCATTATTGCCATAGTGGGCAGCAGGGTGGCGCTTAGGCAGACCTGCTGCTGGAGAAGGAGCTGAGAATTCTACATCTGGATTGGCAGTGAGCAGGAAAAGCCGAGTGAGCCACTAGGACTGGCTTGAGTTTCTGAAACCTCAAAACCCACTCCTCAGTGACACACTTCCTGCAACAAAGCCATCCCTACGCTAACAAAGCAACAAGTCCTAATCCTTTCAAATAATGCCAGTCCCTAGGAGCCTACAGGGGCAATTTTTATTCAAACCACCACAAAGTAAAAATCTTTTGACATCTTGTTTGGGAAAAAATAAAAACTACACAGTTCTGCAACTGTGTAGCTAACACATGCTGAATATTTGCAAAACAATATGGATACTATGTGTGGATTTTTGAAGGCCCTTATGTCCATCATTAACTTATGAACTGGAATTAAGCCTGATAAATTGTGGCACTGTAACATGGAACTTACAGCAGTTCTTTAAAGATTCGTTTATTTTTATTTTATGTGTATGAGTGTTTTTGCCTGCATGTGTGTATGCATATCATGTGTATGCAATGCCTGAAGGAGTCAGAAGAGGGCACCAGATACTTTGAAATTACTGATGGTTGTGAGCCACCTGTGGGTGTTGGAAATAAAACTCAGACACTCTACAAGAACAAAAAGTACTCTCCACCTTCCAGCCACTTCTCCAGCACCACAGAAATATTTAAGAGGCACTGATATAGTTTGATCTTTAATTTTTCATACTTTCTTGCACTGTGACCAAAAATATTTCTAACATATAGTCATGTATTAAAACTCTGTAAACAATGTTGCGATTTGATGAGTCAAGGAGAGAAAAACCTGTCTCGTCACAGGACGAAGGACCCTGCCATCACAGCATCACTTGCCGGGATGCACTGGGGGAGGTCCGTGTGTCTGTCCTCCCCACTTCAGCTACTCCCTTTTCTTCTTCTTTCCAGCTTTACCAAACTTCCGGCAACAAAAGAGGCAACACTTCATGATGATGAGCATCACAGTCAGCACACAGGCCAGCAGGAATCCAAGCACATCCAGAGAGTGGTACTGGAACCAGGTGAGGTCATGTGCTGCCACACGAAGGTGCTTGGCTCCTTTGTGGCGCATGACATACTCAACCCAGAAGACGGCTCTGTCCAGGGGCTTCACTGGCTGATCGTGGTGGATTCTTGATAGCCGCATGGCATTCTCCTTATAGCTAGAGATAGCAATATGGAAAACCAATTAGTTTACTTAAGTGCATCAAGCCTATGGAAGGTTCAGGGAAAGCATCACAAGACTCAGTACATTCCTTAGATTAGCCCTTGATACAGTGTGTTTCTTTTTTTTGGGGGGGGGCATGTTTGAAAGTTTGCCTCAAGGTTGGTATTTTCTGAAAATTCTTTCCAAAACTGAAATGGGAAGTAAATCTTTGCAGCAGAGGAAATATTAGTAAGCTGTTTCAAACACTGCAAAGTGGGTGGTTCAACCCAGTCTGAAGATGATCCATTGATGCTTTTGTGAAGATACTGTGCCAACATTCTTTGTAAACTCAATAGAAATGCTATGAATGACTAAAAATGGGTAACTGGTGAGAAAGCGACATACTTTACACAAAGATGACATAAGGGCTGAGATGCAGCTCATTGTTTCCTTGTCTAGAATTCAAGCCCTAGTAACAGAGGCAGAAGCAGGGAATGACAAGGATGCAGAGGATGTGGTACTTGTCAATTATTTTTTACCTTTCCACATTCTAATTGTCTCTATGGGGCCCTGAGGCTGTGGCGTGTACCATGCAGCATGTGTGGAGGTCAGAGGAAAACTTGTGGGAGTCAGTTCTCTGCTTTTATAATGTAGCTTCTGGGACTTGAAAGTCAGGCTGACAGGCTGATCAAAGGCAGGAGGATGAGTATTACTAGCAGAAGTGAATGCTGGAGTCTAATTCAGTACAGCAGCTAGTAAAAGAGCATGGATTTCCTGAACAGTTATTCTGGATTCTAGCTGTTTTGCTATTAGGAACCTATTCAAAGAAATGGTAAACAACATATCAAAAAGATCCCTTAAGGTCCATGGTTTTTGCAGCCCTGGTCATGAGAGTTAGGAAGTGGAATTGTGGGATGATGGAGAAATAAAATGTGGTATGAAAACATAGTTGAATATTATTCAACAATTATAAAGAAGGAAATCTTGTCTTTATAATAATAAGGATGAAATTGTAGGATATTATACAAAGTCATATAAACTAGGCCCTAAATGAAAACACTGTACAATCTCATCACTGTGTGGAAACTGCAGAGCTGATTTCTAGAAGGAGAGTGTAGAACAGTGGTAAGCTGAGTCTAGGAATGGAGAGAGTTTGTGGGGATAGAGAAACATCAGCTAACATGCATCCTGTCACTGGCTAGCAGGAGAGTGCCCTATAGTGAGTCAGTGATTGAATTACAAGTTACATGTCTTCCTGTAACTTGTGGAATGTGGAACAGGGGACTTTCAGCATTGACAAAAATAAAATTATATCTGTCTTAGGATATGGAAATGGTAAGCATTTTATTTAGTCATTACATATTATACATATATATATCTATATACATATGCACATATATGCATAATTATTCTACATTTGTCCGTGAGTAAGGATTATTTAAAAAAAAAAACAGGGCTGGAGAGATGGCTCAGCTGTTAAAGGCTAGGCTCACAACCAAAAAAAGAATAAAAGTTTCAGAAATTTTAGTCATTACTTGAAATATTTTAAATTTAGCTTCATTATACCATTTGTTGATTTGATCATCTTTGGAGAAATTGTGTCTTTTCCATCATCAAATTATTCTAAACTAACTGCTTGTACAGCAAATCAACAGGGATAGTTTACAGTCTTCATTGACAGATTAAGTTTTATATTGTTGTTGTTTTCAAACTTAGACTAAAGATCAGATGAATTCTACTGTGACCTTGGAGAGAACCTATCTGTACCAGTACCAGTTGAACAAAATCACTGTACTTACGAAGGGTCATTTGTGACTGTCTTCACTGCACCAACCAAATCTGTACTGGACATTGTGAGAAAGTCCAGTCTAACACCTGCTCCTTTGGCCTTCATACGAACAACATTATCAAACTGGTCTCCAAACAAAGGAATGCCAACCACAGGGATCCCGTGGTAGATCGCCTCATAGATGCCATTGGTGCCACCATGAGTTATAAAAGCTCTGGTTTTAGGATGACCTAGGAAGAGGAGAAATTAAAAGCAAGTATTAATCATGACTCTGAGAAAGAAAATGAGAGGCAGGAAAAATGGCACAGAAAGGGTTAATATTCTTTAGATAGCATTATCATAACCTCAAGACTGCACTGAATTCTCCCATGTCTTAGAGCAAGGAACAGTGCAAGTCCCCAGAGCATTATTGAAGGCCACATAGAGGAGGTGCAGTGTGGAAGCAGAATGATTTTGTACAATGGACAAAAAGGGCACCAAGTAGTATGTGAAAGCATCGGCTGTGGTTCAGGAGAGTGTGTTCTCTTAAAGAAACAGTGAAGCCACTGCTCTGGATGGGTTGGCTCACTGTGATGGAATGAGACTGAGGAAATTTCATCACGGGGTACCATCTCCTGTTGTGGGGTCTTGGAAGGAGCATAGTAAATGAAGAGTCATTAATGAAAGAATACCATCCCCACTGGCATTTACAATTGCCCTGCAGTAGGGGAAATGGTCGATGTAAGATATAGACATAGGAGGTGGAGAGAAAGAAGAAGTGACTTCATGTATCTGAATGGCAAATACAGCAGAGATAAAAATAGATTCTCCCATCTCAAATGTTACTAGAATATTCCCATTACTTCTTGTATCCATTCTCCCCAGGACTAGATCACAGCTGTCATAAATGCATTAGTGTTGACCGGCCATTCCTCATGTCTCAGGTCTTTCCTGATGCTTACCGAGAAGGTCGTTCTGGGGGATCCATTTGTAGAGCCTAGTGTTGGAGCCCAAGGTGTCTGGCTTCTTGCCTTCAAATCGCCAAAGAACCTGTTAAGATGAAGCTAGCCTCTTATTACTTTGATCAAATGTCAAGTTACTCAGGCTAGAATTCTGGATAGATTAACAATCAATGAAGACAAATGCCCAGTCTGGAGGAGCCAGGAGGTGAGGATGGATGATGGGAACCGTGAAGAACTACTGCAGCAAGGATGCAACACTCTTCACTCTCCTGCATTTATTCTCATGTTTATCCAAGTGTCAGCATGCCACCTTAACATTTAACCAACTGCAACTTAGACCAAGTTAGGTCCAGCAATGTCGAGCAAGAGGTAAGAAATGTGTGAATGTTAATTCCAGTTCAACAATCCATCAAAGTTACTAATGTATATCTGGTTTTATTTTTCCAATATATATTTATAGCAGTTTATTTCCAAATATACCATGTGTCCATGGTATTTGATTTAGTTCACTTATAATTACTTTTTTCTTAGGTATTTTATTGGATTAAGTTTTTGTAGTGTGATGCATGGTCACTTCAAGACAAGTTCCCAAGTTCTCCTGGTTTTAGAATTAACAGTCTTAGTCCCCCAGCTGAAACTGAGACTGGTAAATCCTGTCCTACCTATTTTTTTTTTTTTGGAATAGCAACATAAATATACCATGCATAGGTCCATTTTAAAATGGGGGTGATCACTTTTGGCCAAGATTACAAAGGAATATGACACTACAACCTCAATTCCAATTTTTAAACATATATTTTTCTTTTACTTAAGACAGATTTTTTTGTGCATATATTCTTGCTTGTGGTTTCCTCACCTATAACCCCTACCCCAGATCCTCATCTCTCCTCCTATCTAATGAGAGTTTATTTTCATTTATGTGTAAGTTAGTGTGTTTGCATGTATGTGTGTCTGCCTGTGTGTGTGTGTGTGTGTGTGTGTGTGTGTGTGTGTGTGTGTTCATATGTATGGGAACCGTGTCTGTCTGTGTGAGTGTATGTGTGTGTGCATGTGCATGTGCGTGTGTGTGTGTGTGTGTGTGTTCATGTGTATGGGAAGTGTGTGTGGGTGTCATCTGAGCCCTGAAGAATGCTTTGGATTTCATGGGATGGATTTATAGGCAGCTGTGAGCTGCCAGACATAAGGGCTCAGAACTAAGTTAGATCCTCTGGGTGAGCAAAACGTGCTCTTCAAGGATGTTCCTCCTCTCCCTCTCGCACCACTGCCAATGTCGAGTGCCTGCTTATCGCTGCTGGGCCAGTGCACTTACTACTTATAATTAGCAGTCTGATTACACTGTAGTTGTGTACCAGTTTTCCTCCAAGGTAATGGAGGAAGTGACAAGGCAGACTCTATGTATGTGCCTACGATACCTTCCTAACACTAAGTTCACAAACTCCTGCTAACTGTTTTTCTTTCTGAACACAATGTTAATAACAAAGTTATTAATCAAAAACACCACCTACTATTTGGCATCTGTCCCCTGTCTTTCTGTGTCACAGGTGACTTCAGAGATGAGCTAGAGCTATCGGGACAACTTCAGTTTCACACAGGCGGTTTCTGCCATCACAGCTGAACAGGAATTGACCATCTTAGTGAGGATGCAACACTGAGGCACTGTATCTCACCTTCTGTGGAATCTGGGCAAGGCCTGCTGCAATCACATTGGCCCTTTCTTCTGTTAGGGTACCCACCATGGACCCCAGGGAAAACACCACAACACCATGTTCTCCAGATGACTGGACAAAGTCTTCTATTTCCTGTTAATGAAATATCAGCTCATCACTAACAGCAGCAACACCAAATAATGAGCATAGAAACTGACACCAACATCCACAGGAAAAAACTGAGCAGCATTATAAATGATTAGAGTAGTGGGTTCTTAAAAACTATTCACATCCACATATAAGATATACAGTTGTCACCAACTGTAAGGTTACAGTTCTCTATGTTAGATTTATGTACTTATTCATACAAATAGCCCTGGCTTATTTCATCTTGAAAAACAAGATTTGTAGCAATTAATTCTGAATTCCTCTTTCTCCTTCCCAGTCCCTAGTTTACTGGCTATGAATTTTTAAGAGCAAAGAGGAAATATGGAAAGAAGGAAAGGGGGAAACGATGTAATTATAATCTAAAAAATTAAAAGGAATAATAAAAATGCTCAATTGAGAAATGTATATGAATAAAAATAAGTTCTACTCATACTCTCCTTGCAATACTATGTTTGGTTGAAAAAAATGTATGGTTTTAGTCTAGCGATATCATTCAGTGATCGACTGTGAGCTTAGGGTGAACAAGTCCCGGGGTTTAACCCCAGCAAACACACATTGCAATTAATTTATTTTTTGTTCTCTTCATGTAATACACACACACACACACACACACACACACACACACACACACACACACATAAAACCACAACATGATGTATATGTTTAGGAAACAAATCCTGTTATCTAAATCTTTGGTCCTAAAAAAAAGTGCAATGTCAAATTTACTTCTTCCCCTTAACATTTTCTGAGTAAATTTGTATTATGCTTGACAAGTTAAGTATTTTTTGATGCAATAATTGTAATACATATATATATATGTATATAGTATACATTTTAAACTAATACTTGGTTGTTTAAATTCATTTCATTGTTTCTTTAATCAATAATTGTTATGAATAATAATTATTCATACTTATTTTTCTGTGTACAGTTTTCTAGGAGTCTACTGTGAAACAAATGCCAATGATTTTTTTTTATTGACACTGATTAAATCAAGGTAAACAGTACACTCACCCAACTGTATATTACTCAAAATTTGAGAATGCTCCAAATCCTGTCTCTTAGCTACTCTGGAATACACAAAGTGTGTTTTTTGTTTGTTTTTCGAGACAGGGTTTCTCTGTGTAACCTTGGCTGTCCTGGAACTCACACTATAGACCATGCTGGCCTCAAACTCACAGAGATCCACCTGCTTCTGCATTCCAAGTGCTGGCATTAAAGGTGTGTGCCAGCATCACCCAGCTTTCCAAAAACATTTTAAAATGTATGTTTTAAATGATTTTCATTAGTATAATGGCTTCATTACATTTATTTACTATGTGTGTGATATCTGAAGAAAGTTTAGAGACTTACCTTTTTCCTTTCACCATTCGGGTCCCAGGATCTAACTCAAATTCAAAGGCTTTGTTGCCAGTGACTTTAAGCCCCAAGCACCTAGCAGGCCTGCATTTTGCATCCTTGATGTATTTTGTCAAATCCACATTTTCAAATGCACAGAAAATTTTAGCATCTAATAAGAAGAGGCGAGTGCTTTGGAGAAATAATTCCCATACCAAAAGGATCAAAAGAGTTGAAAACATTAAGACTGAAAACTATTCCCTATAATTTCAATACAAGTTATATTATTCCTAATTATCATGAGTAAACTGCATTTCCACCTCTGCTTCCTTTTTCCTTTTTTCTTTATTCCTTTCTCTGGCACTGGGCATGTGGGACCAGCTCTCCAGTACTGAACCACAGCCTCAGCACACCCTGTAAGTCCTCAGTCTACCTCCCGCCACCTCTGCTGCTGACATTGCCATCCCTTAATGTAAAGATAGAATGTCTGTACCAGGGTTTTCCTTCTGCGCCACCAACCAGCTCCAACATCAAGACACAGACACTTACTAGTTTTGAGTGCTCGGCCTAGCTTAGGCACGTTTCTGGCTAGCTCTTTTAATTATATTAACCTGTTTCTCTTATCTACCTTTTTCCTTGGTACTTTCTCCTTTTCTTGCTTTCTTGCTGTCTCCATGTCTGGCTGGCTGATGACTGCCTGCCTGGCTTTTGGCCTTGGTTGTGTCCCCCATCTCCTCCTTCCTTTGTCTTTTTACTCCTCTTGAGCCTAGATTTCTCCTCCTACTTATTCTCTTTGCCTGCCAGTCCCGTCTATCCTTATTCTACCTAGTTTGTGGCTGTTCAGCTCTTTATTAGACCAATCAGGTGCCTGAGACAGGCAAGGTGAAACAAATGCAAACACATCTTTACCTAATTAAACGCATGCAGCATGAACAAAAGTAGCACACCTTTGCCTCGTTAAAGTAATATTCCTAAACAAGTCTCCTGTAAACAGCGCTGGCCTGCACAGAACGTATGAATCATCCCTCAGCCTTTGGACTTCCCAGTTACATCGTAACTAACTTTGAAAACAGACATGTGGTCTTTGGGGTAAGATCAGACTGTAGTTGCTGTACTGCACAACTAAAAAGGGGTCTCCGGAGACATTTCACACTAGAGCAGAAAAACGTTCACTTGTCATGCATCATGAAGTGTTACGTTAAAATCACAATGCCTTCCTCTGAACCTTCAGAGGGATGTCATCCTATGAGCTTATGGAATTCATTTGCAGTCATTAACTAAAGGCAGGCTTTAGTGACCAGAGAGAGCTGAGATTTCCTCACTACGCAGAACTGTTTCCCTGCCTGTGATCCACCTCTGCTCTTTACTTTTACTGCCAGGCAACTTGGCCTTTCCTCTCTGTCACATTTCCATAGTTCTGACACTTGTTCACAGTTTGTCTTCAAGGCAGCATTGCTGGTGTTTGTGGGTGAGCCTGTGCACACTCCGTGTCTCTGTATACTCAGGGCTTTACTGTGAAGTGTCCCTGTCACCTATCTGTATGTTCTGTGTGAGTCACTGAGATTTTCTCTGTGTTGACTAGGACTCTAACTGTCCCTGTCCTCAGAAGTCCCACAGGAATCCATAAAAGAAGTTCAGACTCTTGTGATGGGATAGATACACTCATTTCTACTGGCCAGTTTCTCTATCTAAATTCCTGTGACACTCTGAGTTTGACACAAACATTCTGAAGGAATGAAATAGAATCACTCCTGCCATATATGTAAGAAAAAGAGAAGCAAGCAGACAGGAATTTTTTACCTTTGGCAGAGGCTTGGCAGGTCTGCAGTGGAGTCCTCCAACATAATCAAAATTTGGTAAGAGAGGGTGAGGAAATTCCAAATCCCAGTAGGTTCGAATGAGCCATATATCTGCCTTCCCCATCAACTCGGTGAGTGTCGTGGGTCTTCCTGAAGAGGGATAAGAACAGGAAGGTTTAACCCATGACATAAGTGTCAGGGGAAGAAGAATACGCCAGGGAGTCTCCTGAAAGCACTTTTGATAATGTAGCCAGAGTTGTTTACAAGTGTGTGGCTGGAATAAAATATATATTTGTGTGTGTGTGTGTGTGTGTGTGTGTGTGTGTGTGTGTGTGTGTGTGTGTGTATGTTTGTGAGACTAGGGAAAAGACAACACATCTGTAACACTTGGAAATTCATGATTACCAAATATATAGATATACCATTGAAGTATAATCAAATTCCCTTATGAATTCTGCCTGTCGTGCTCAGGGAACCATTTTCCCTAGTGTTCTCCATCGAGTTTGCCCTGTTTAGCTGCTGGGACCTTGACGTGTGCTCCTCTAAGGGAACTGAGAACTTTGTGCCGTGTTGTTTGGAGATAGTCTGATGGAGCCCAGAGTGGTCCCTATGTCACTATGTAGCCAAAGTTGACCTTGAACTCCAGAGCCTTTTTTCTCATCTTAAGTGCTGGGATGACAGGTGTGTGCTGCCATGCCCAGTGTAAACATGGGGTTTCATTTTGAGACAGGGTCTCACTATATGGTCCTGGCTGACCTCAAAGAGAATTTTGATTATGTGTGAGTTCCTTGTCCTGGTACTGCTCTTAAATTATGACTGAATATATGTATGAGTAGGTTTGCAAATAATAAGTGATAATAAGTCTTAGAACATGGGAAGAGATGTCTATTCCCTATTACTTTTCCTTAAAAAAATCTAAATCTCTGTAACTAATAATTTCCATGTCTACATTTGAACATTGTAGGCTTTTGAAAGAGATTTACTTATTTACCTTTGTGTGTGTGTGTGTGTTCAGAGGACATTTGTAGGAAAGCATTTTGTTCTTTCTCTCCTTATGTCCTGTGAATGGGTCAAGGTCTTCAGATTCTTGGCAGCATGTGCCTTTACCTGGTGAGCCATTTGCTGGGGTCATTAAAGGTTGAAAAGAGAAGAATTTTAAACACCCAGTGATTGAACATGGATTCTCTAAAATCTGGGATTCATAAATTTTCTGTGTCTGAGACAGAGACCATGTATGTCCCAATTGTAAAGAAATTAATTATGTGAAGTCAGAAAATATTTCAAATTTTAAATAAAATAACTGATTACTTTAAAGTGATAAGTTCTCCACACTGTGTAGATAACTGAGGCAGAAATAATTGTTAATCCTCAAGCTACATGTCTATCACTCAAGAAGACACTGGATGCATTTAAAACAGTCATTTTAGGAGTCAGCCAGATTGCCCAATGAGTTCAAGCACTTGCTATGCAAGGTGGTAGGCATACTTCCATCCTCAGACTGTGTGTAAAAGTATAAAGAGAGAATAGACTCCACAAAGCGTCCTCTAAATTCCACAAGTGTACCTTGACACATGGCCTTCCAATCATTTTTCAAAAAATAATGATAATAATAATGATGATGATGATGATAAATACCACAGGTAAAACTGTTCTAAAATGTGAGATAAAATAGCTAGTAAATGCTTCTCTACTTGGTTAGAGAAATCCACAAAGCATGAGTGAGTATGTGCCATTCTGAAGTGTCCTGTGCAAGTTAAGGCAAGGCTTTCCAATTTGCCTTTGAGACATAGGCTTTTCTACAATGTTTTGAATTTGGCAGATAATTTCGCAGGTTTTTCACCCTTTTACTTATGATTATCTATCCTGTTATTTCAAGTACACCTTCAATGACACAGCAAATTTAGAATGCTGTAGCTGAAACAGATCATGGCACTTACCTAATACTTCACTGTAAAGCTGATTCCACTTCTTCTCATTATATGTTTGGAACCAAAAGTCAAAAGACAGCACATAGATTACATTTTGCACCCTCTCCATGAATGTCATTCGATCACTCAATTCTGACATAGCAGGAGGCACATAGGAAGGAGGCAGTGGGAGTCCTCCACTGTACTTTTCATATGTGGATCCAGGAAAGAAGCGGAGACTGTACACAAGTGGTATCTTGAGAATCTCAGCCAGCAGGTCACCGCAGGGTAGGAAGGGATCTGCTACAATAACATCAAAGCTTGAATTGTGTAGTTTTGTCATGAGTTCCTTGTTAAAAACTGCATCTTTGCAGAGACTCTCAGAAAAGTCAGAGCCTAACCAAAAAAGTTCTTGTAACATTAAAAAGTATCTCCAAAATGATTTCTTTGGCAGCTCATAAATGTGTTTCCTGAGTGAGCCCACAAAAAGTTCCTCCAAATTAGCCATGGGAAAGGATGAAGGGTACATCTCAAACTGAATAGCAGATGTGTCCTCAACCTCGTAAGAAAGGAAAACTGAGGGTATCAAAACGGTCACTTCATGTCCCTTCTTCACAAGCTCATCTAGGATTGTCTTTAAGTTGATCCAATGGCTGTATTCCATTGGCCACACCAGCACCTTCCCACCACTCCCAGATCCAAAGAAGCCACTCAGCTGGAGCAGGAGCAGGAGCAGGGCCGCTGTCATTTTTACAGACATCTTGGTTAAGTTCAGAGCTGCCTTTCAAATGGCGATTACTCAGCTCTTGTAGATCTAGACAGAGTAATAGTCAGTTAGTTAAAGTACAACTTGTACCCACCAAAGCAAATACACATGGGATAGTCACAGCCTCTGGATGCCAAGTGCAAAAACCAGGAGGCAGATGTGAACATGTGAAATGACTCCTGATTCCCAGTGACCTTGAATGAGTAATTTTTCTTTGGTATGTTAGAGATTTTAAAACATTTTTTAGAATAGTGAAAATGAGCCTTGTGCTGGACAGTGATATCACATGCCTTCACTCCTAGCACTAGGGAAGCAGAGACAGGCAGATTTCTGAGTTCACGGCCAGCCTGCTCTACAAAGCGAGGTCCAGGACAGTCAGACACCCTATCTTGAAAAATCAAAACCAGGGAGAGAGAGAGACAGACAGACAGAGAGACAGACAGAGAGACAGAGAGAAGAGAGAGGAGAAAGGAGAGACAGAGAGACAGATATGGAGAAAGAGAAAATGGACTTTGTCAAAAAATATGCATTGATATAGAGCCTGAAATAAAGGCAACACTTCTGTGTCAGATTCCTTTCTCACTGTTCAGTAACTTTTTCCCATATCAAAGTGTATGATATGTTAATTATGTAAATTATGTATCACATAACTCATCAACTTTAGGTCAATAGTCCAGAGGTTCATAGTATAATCTCTGGATTATAAATCAACCACTATAATAAAGTTTATAGACATACAAATATATGGACTGTATTTTACCCTTTCAACTTGATTCAGTCTTTGCCAACTCCTTATCTACTTTCTTAGGTTATTGTTTCCTTTTTTTAAGCATATCTCATAAGAAGTATTATAGGAGGGTGGTGTTTTGCATTCAGATTCAGTATTTCTGAAGTGTTTTAGCACTCTCCATGGTATAGCGACCGTGCGGATTAGTTCTGTGCAGTCATTAAATCCCATTTTGAGATGTGATGAAACTTGTTATCATTCCTGAAGTGATCGTTTTTTTAATTGTGCCCCTACGTTTTCTCACTATGAATGTTGTTGTTATTTTATTGAAAATAATTGTGTTCATGCAATACATTTTGAACATGGTTTCTACTCCTTCATCTCCTACAATCCTCTCACTTCTCCAGTCTTGCAACTCCAGGCCTTTTTTTCCTTTTAAAATACAAACAGGCAAACAAACAAATGAACAAACAAACAAACCAAAATTTAAAACACAAAGAAAAGGTACAGGAAACACACTCAGTGCACATAAAAATATAAAAACAAAAACTATATATACAAGCAAAGACCAGTAAGATAAAAGAAATTGCCAAACAAAATATATTAGACCAAAAAAAAAAAAAAACCCAAAAAACTATCATGGAGTTTGTTTTGTGGTGGCCATTTAGTCCTGGGTATGGTGATATTTTATTTGTATGTTAATAAATAAAGTTTGCCTGGAGATCAGAGGACATAGATAGCCTTAAACAGAAGTCATGTGGTGGTAGCACATGCCCTTTATCCAATCACATGGCAGCCAGAGTCTCTCTGTGTTAAAGGACATAGTCAATCATGGTGACCCATGCTTTTAATCCCAGTACCAACCATAGAGCCCTGGAGGTCTTTATAAACAGGCAGTGACTAGGAAGTGAGGTACCTGGGTAAGATCCAATGAGAAGATAGAACAGCAAAGCAATTAAGGTGCAGGTGAAGAACCATCGACAGGAAGAGGTTTGGTTCTCTTTTGGGAAGCTACGGTGGCGGCGTGGTGAGTCAGGTTAGGAGGTGGCTAACACTATGTCTCTGATCTCTACAGCTTTCATCCGTAATTTTGGCTCTGGGTTTCTTATTTAATAAGACTGTTTAGAAATTCGTCTACAATTGGCACCCACGTGGCAAGAATTCATCAAAAAATTGTTGGTGGCCTTACAGGCCAGGAGTTACAGGCCCCAGGCCTGGCTGAAGCTAAAATTGATCTAGAGTACATGCAACCAGAGCTGCATTCGACTGTAGCTACAAGCGGTCCGTCAGGCTATCTGCAGCTGTAGCTACCTGCGGCCAGATCTCCTACTCACATGGCGGGAGCTCAAAGGGACTGTTGCTGTAAGCAGCCAGACTGCTTGTGGGCTTACAGAACTCTGGCTCAGGCCCTAAATGGCTCAGGCTGGAGCACATTACTGGACTTTAGCTTTTAGCTTTTTTTCCCCTTCTTCTCTTAGTAGGTGGGTTCTCTCTCTCTCTCTCTCTCTCTCTCTCTCTCTGGGAGGCTGCTTTGAAATTTCCTCAGACTTCTATTATTCTACACACACTTGGTAAGGTAATTAAGATATCAGATATCTTAAAGGGAGAAACTAGTTAAAAGATAAAAAAAAATTCCCACATTAAAAAAAATGGGAAATACCTTTACAATAAAAGGTATTGTTTTTTTTTTTTTTTTTTTTTTTGGATAAAACATTGGGCAATCTGAAAATGGAACAATTACTTGAGAGGATAATTAATGTTGATGGGATGTATGTAACATCAATTATACATATTTGTTTAATTATCCTTATTTTACTATTAAAAGAGTTGGTCAATTTAAGTACCAAGATAAAAGCTTTAGAAAAACCTATTAAAATGAATAATAGAGAATTTCAGACCCAGACAGAAGAGTTTAAAGGTGAAATTATTTCAGGACTGCATTATATGCTTACAGAGAGACAGCCTGTTTTCAAATAATCAAACTTCATTTATCTGGTAGCCATACCTGCTCAAGGGCATATACAAGCTAATTGGACTCCAGTGGAAATGTTAGATTTAAGGAGATTTAAGGAAGCTATAGTACCCTATGGCATGCATTCTCCATTTGTAAAGCAAATGTTGAACTCGTGGTCAACTTATAATAGAATTATTCCTCATGACTGGAAGGAATTATTAACAGTTGTCTTAGAACCCAGAGCACAATTACAGTGGTGTATTTGGTTTAAGGATAAGGATAAGACAATAGAAAATCAATATAGAGCTAGAGGTATGGAAATTTTCCCGGATCAGCTTCTTGGAGAATGCCAATACACTGAGATACAAAGACAATGTTTATATGATAACCAAACCTTAATTCTATGCCATATGGCAGCCATGAATGCATGTGACAGGATTGAGGAAGCAGGGAAAAAATTGAATCATTCACAAAAGTTATACAGGGCCAGACAGAATCCTTCACAGATTTCATACAGAGGCTGTCTTAAGCGGTAAACAGAATGATACCAGATTCAGAAGCTAGACAGATAATAATTGAATCTTTGGCTTTTGAGAACTCAAATGCAGCATGCAAAAGAATAAGGAAATAAAGGAAAGATCTGCACCATTGGAGGATTGGATCAGGGACACAATTAATGTTGAGTCTCATGACTGTGATGATATGTGGGTAGGAGAAGCAATTTCAAAAGGTTTGAGAAATAATGTCAGATGCTTTGGGTGTGGAAAACAAGGTCATTTGAAAAGGGAGTGTAAACAGGGTGTTCCTAGAAAGACTGTTTATTTAAGGACTAATGGCAACAGAATGCCCCTCCTTCTAGATTATGTAGAAGGTGTGGTAAGGATAAACACTGGACCAATGAATGTAGTGTCAATAAGGGACAGACAAGGTAATCCTTTGTCTCTGTCCTTGGGAAACTCCCAGAGGGGTCTCATGCAGACCCCCACAGCAAATTCAGTTTAGACCTTTCCTGCCATCATAGAAGAAACCCCTACTCAGAGCAATTAAATAACCAAATGCCTATTGGAATAAACCAGGTTGCTTGGGGTGATAGAACAGCTGAGGAAGAGAGAATAGAAAATTCAGGAGAAACCATAAAGCAAATTTTTGGGCAAACTTCTATAAATGAACAAAGACCTAAATTAAAAATATGAATAAATATTTTCTTGGACACTTTAGTAGACAGAGGTATAGATGTGACAATAATTGCACCAGAATTTTGGCATCGAAATTGGCCTCTTCAGGAGGTAAATGTTTAGCTGTTAGGAATTGGAACATTATCTTAAGTGAAACAGAGTGCAAGATGGCTTGAATGTATAGGTCCAGAAGGACAGAGAGGAAAATTAAAGCCATATGTGCTTAATATAGCTATGAACTTATGGAGCTGTGATCTATTACAATGGAATACTCAGATTAACATTCCTCCAACCTCAGAAACCAAACCTTAAACTAACATATGTTTCTCAGAGAAATATTAGAATGTATTATTCTAAAGAGTGGTCACAAGCCATCCAGATTGTACAAAACAAGGCACAACAACTGCTGATCTTCCAAAAACAACAACAGCAACAACAACAACAACAACAAAAAAAAACCACTGAAAGACCCTAACCCTTCAGGCTTACACCCCCAAGCCTCAAGAAAAGAGAAACTTCAAGCACCAAGAAATGAGAAACTAGAAATCGAGTTCCAAAGGCAACCTGACTTAGCCATTGTTCAATCTCCCCTGCAACCATATAACAATGTAAAGAGATTTCTGTTAAGAGATGTGCTCAACTGTGACTTGGATAGTTGCAGGTGTTCCAGGAGGGACCACTGTGACCTTTGTGTAAACTCCACTCCTGACCTGATATTTCCCCCTTGAGGTTTCAGGAAGAATGTACCTGTTGACGTAACTGTACCCCCTCTGTGATCCCTCTGTACCCAGACCATGATCTTGTGAAACGAAATTGTATGGGAATTGTAATCTTATGGCTTTTGTGGGTTTTTCCTTAAAACAAAAAAAACAAAACAAAACAAAACAAAACAAAAAACCCATGTGGCTGCAGTAAGATGCAGCTCTTGCTCATAGGAGCAGGGTTTGCCATTCTATATAGAAGCTTTAATAAATCCTCTTGCATTTGCATCAACTGGACTGGAGTCTGGGTTCTTGGGGAGCCCACTCGAGACCCCCAGATTTGGGGTCCAACATTGGAGGTTCCACCGAGATTGGGGTGCCCCCCAGGCCCCCACTCTGCCAGTTGGAGGTAAAAACGAGCTCGATCTATGTTTTATGTTATTGTGTCTTGTCTTTTGTCTGGTTGATTTGGCATTTGTATTTGGTGCCTGCAGAAGTGTGCAGAACTTGTGCCTGGGACTTACATGGGAGAGCAGACGTGTTCAAGGGTCACAGGGTCCCCACTCTGGAGGTCTCCTCCAGAGTGATCTGAAGAAGGAGATGAGTCTCTCCTTCCCTGGGGGAGCAAGGCTATTTGCAGCAGCCACTCCCATTTGAATTTGAATTTGTAATTTTTATTTTTGGTTTTGTGGCTGATCAACTACCGCATGAACTGTGTCTGTCCTTGTCCTCTTTATGTTTGTTTTTTTTGGAGTCTGTCTTTTGCCTCTACCTTTCTCTCTCCATATGGGCAACAACTAACTACCCCCCTAAGTTTGACTTTAGATAACTGGAAGGATGTCCTTGCTCGGGCTCACAATGCCTCTCTGGACGTCAAGGAATGGCCGGCATTTGGAGTCGGCTGGCCGGGAGATGAGACTTTTAACACTGACATCATTTCACAGGTGAAGGCTCGGATCTTTGACCAAGGACCACACGGGCACCCAGATCAAGTGCCTTATATTTCGGTCTGGGAGAATTTAGCTAGAGATCCACCTGTCTGGGTGAAGCTGTTTCTCACTGCTTCACCTGCCCCAGCAACACTGGGACCCAGACCTCCCCCTCTCCCTTCTCAAACTCCCCTTACTCCCCTTGTCCCTTTAGCCCAGGACTGTTTCCCCCCTTTACCCTCTTAAGGAAATCAAGCATAAAAAAAAAAAAAAAAAAAAAAAAAAAAAAACCCGGTCCTTCCAGAGGATGGGGAGACTAATGATGGAATTACCCCCCTCATGCAGATCCACCCACCAGCGCAGGAAAAGAAAAAATCCTCCAAAAGGGCTCTGGACACTGGCTAGGCGGCCTGTGAAGGAGCTGGCAGGAGTCAGCTGGAGCCTTGAGGAACTCAGAATATGGGGGATGGTGGAGAACTAACTGCTCTTCCAGGGCCACAGCTGACAGGTCTGTGGGCCCAGCCAGGGCATGGAGTCATTTTCAGTCTGCCGCTCTCGTGTACTTAAAAATCCCAGATTAATAGCAATCTTTTGCTCCCATGGTGCATGCCTGCGCGTCTTCTTCATCTCCAATGCTGTTGGGTGGGACTCCCAAGACCTGCCCCAGGAGCTAAAACCTGATCAGGATCTGGTTCCAAGAATGGAATGTCACTCCCTATGTGAGACTAACTGACAGTTTGTCTATGATTACTGAAGAAAATCACAAGGAAGACTTTGATATAAAAGATTATAAAAGGTCAGTAAACTGTTATGGTTTCTTATACCTGCAAATACTGAATTTGAAAGTTAATTCTGGTTGGTTTTCATCTTAAAAATGGCTAAGGATTCTGCAAACTGCTTATGTGTGTATATGGACAGGTATGTAACTTGGATCCAACTGTGTGTATGTATGCAAGTAATTATTGCTTTTAAAAAATATATATGTAAGCCGGGCGTTGGTGGCGCACGCCTTTAATCCCAGCACTCGGGAGGCAGAGCCAGGCGGATCTCTGTGAGTTCGAGGCCAGCCTGGGCTACCAAGTGAGCTCCAGGAAAGGCGCAAAGCTACACAGAGAAACCCTGTCTCGAAAAACCAAAAAAAAAAAAAAATATATATATATATATATATATATATATATATATATATATATATATGTAACACCTAAGTACTTATGTCTTTACCAAGTGTTCAATAGCAAGTTTCTAGAAAATTTAAATAGATAACAACATATGTTTAATAAATAAAATGTTTGATGAATATTAAAGCTACACATCAATGCTATTACACAGGAATATACCTTGCTCTGGCAGCTAAACTTTATAATTTAAGATTTACTTATGTAAAATGATAATGATTTTAAAGACATAAAAGGATCATAAGAAACAGCTGAGGTTTGCAAATATATGGCAGGACTAAAGTTCCAAAAAGAGTCTGGTTGCAGTGATGGACCTTAGCAGTTTTAAAAAATTGCCAGTGTCAGGTGATGATCACCGGAAACACCAGCCATAATAAAATAGAGCAGACAGGCTATGTATGTGCTGCCCAAGGTAGGGTCAAAGAAATCATCCAAGCCTCTGAATAAAAAAAAAACCCAAAAAGATTAGCTTGGTTTTAGTCTATACAGATTATGAAAAAAAGGTACTTTATTGTTATTACAAAAGACTTTGAGAGATCTTAATCTTTTAAGAACAGTTTTTATAGTTAAAAACTAATGACTTAAAAATGTTTCTCCTTACCCAAGGTACATTCAGGCTTAAAAATGTTGTCTAGCCTCCTTGTATTTGCTAAGTTTGCTAAGCTTAAGTTATTTGGATAAGCTGATAACATATATTGATGTTTTGTTTTGGCTTCTTTACTGAACCTGTATTTGATGCTAGAAGAGCTTCAACTTAAAAGCATTGTTTTTAGTTAGTTATGAATAATCAAGTTTCTTTTTAATTGTAGTCAGGGTAAAAAAAGTACTGGTATAATATTACAGGGATACGTTTACTCATTTATTCAGTCCCTTGCATATGTTTTCAGGGTTGAGCTTGAAACAAATAGTTAAAAACAAAGTTTGTCTATTCAGACACCTAGACAGCCCTCATACTTCAGAGATGTGCAGAATATGGCATTTAAATGTTGATCTAAAAGTTTATTATATCAGACAGGCTTCCAGATCCTAGCAGTGACCCCATGTCTCCAAAGAAGATTACATATGAGGCACCACAACATCTCTGCCTAAATTATGACAACGCTGACCACAGGGCAAGATGCTCCAGTGCAACGCCTGCTGCCAGGACCCAGCCCAGACTGTGGACAAGCAGTAGGACACTGGAATTGAGGTCAGTCTTTCGTGTCCCTACTCCACAGAAAAAATACTCGGCCTTGTGGGCCTGATGGCAGAAGAAGATTGATGCTGTTCTGACTGGTGCCTCCAATGCTATGGAGACCTGGGTAGGGATTGATCCCTGTAATTTATAGGATTGGATGCTTCTTGGTCTGCACTCAGATATAGTTTATCCTTCTCGGATCTCTGACAGTACTGATGGCTAGGCTGGCTCTAACCTTGTCAGCATGGCCCCATCAGACAACCAGATCCTTCTACAAGGCCATAGCTAGCTTGTTAGCTCACTTTAAAAAATGTTCTAAGGTAAAAAAGTTTAAATAAATCATAAAGGTTCAGATATAAGTCTAAAATAAGATATGTTTCAGATTACTTTCCTGTTCTATGGTTCAGAGCTTAACATTTAGGAGTCCTGATGAGCTGATAGAGCAATGACCACTTACTGTTCAGTCACAAGCTCAACATTTTGGATTTGTTTTAGATGTCATCTAAATATGTCTAAAAGTGCTTCTCACCAGGCCAAAAATCTTTGTCCAATTTATACCTGGTTTTCTGGACAGAAGAGAAATGCCCAAATCTGTAGTTCTTGTTGGGACTCAAAGGTATGAGTCCACTTCTGCTGCTTTACAGGTACCCATTTCCTGCTTTGTCTACAATATGGATTTCAGTATAGATTGGTAATACTAATGTATCTAAAACTTTTGTGTCATTTTGTAAGTAGACCTCGAAGGATCAAGAGAGTAATAAAAACCTAGACCCACTTTACAGAGGTCGAAAGGACCCCAGATAAGTATTCCTAAAGATGGCATTTTTCCTCTCTCCTGGTCTTGGGACTCTGCTTTTCCCATTACTACGGGTATGGACCTAAGGGTTCCAAATAAGTTCATAAATTTTAACTTCTGTTCCTAGTTTAAATCTGTCTCAACAGATTTCTACTTGGCTGGCAGACACCTCCAAGTTTCAGTTGCTGACTCCACTGCTCCAGACAACTATGGGCTCCGGACTTGCTAAAAGCTAACGGACCAGCCCAGCTAACATGATTCTTCTCTGTCCCTATGTGGTCAGGCAGCTACATGCTACTGACAAATGCCCCCTGCCCAGTCTTTGACCAGCTTTTCAGCCTTTTGGGGGAGGGGCCCTGATAACAGTGCCCCAATGCCAGCTTGAAGCAGTTCCAGAAGAGAATACGTAGTCCCATTTTCCTTGTTCAGAAAAGGTTGAAATGCTGGGTCAAAAGAAAACTCCCTGGCATAGAGACAAGATGGCTAATTATACATGGACTATGCATGGCCATTACAGGCCATGAGTTACTAAAATAGGCCATGAGTTACCAAATGTAATATCATAATTTTAAGATTAAAATTTGCCAAAAAGAAAATGGGGGAATGAAAGACCCTAACCCTTCAGGCTTACACCCCCAAGCCTCAAGAAAAGAGAAACTTCAAGCACCAAGAAATGAGAAACTAAAAATCTAGTTCCAAGGGCAACCTGACTTAGCCAGTGTTCAATCTCCCCTGCAACCATATAACAATGTAAAGAGATTTCTGTTAAGAGATGTGCTCAACTGTGACTGGGATAGTTGCAGGTGTTCCAGGAAGGACTACTGTGACCTTTGTGTAAACTCCCACCCTGATATCCCCCCTTGAAGTTTCAGGAAGAATGTACCTGTTGATGTAACTGTATCCCCTCTGTGATCCCTCTGTATCCAGACCATGATCTTGTGAAATGAAATTGTATGGGAAATGTAATCTTATGGCTTTTGTAGGTTTTTCCTTTAAAAACCCCCATGTGGCTGCAGTAAGATGTGGTTCTTGCTCTTAGGAGCAGGGTGTGCCCTTCTATATAGAAGCTTAATAAATCCTTCTGCTATTGCATCAACTGCACTGGAGTCTGGGTTCTTGGGGTGCCCACTAGAGACCCCCAGATTTGGGGTCCAACACCACCAACAGCTCTACCTTTAAAATGGTTAACAGACAAGCCTGTATGGGTTCAGCAATGGCCTTTAACAACAGAGAAACTGCAAGCTTTAGAAGAGCTGGTACAGGAGCATTTAAATGCTCATCATATTGAAGAATCAACCAGCCCTTGGAATTTTCCTGTATTTTTTATTTAAAAAAATTTGGTAAATGGAGAATGGTAACAGACAAGAAAAATTAACAAAGTAATTCAGCCAATTGGCTCTCTACAATCTGGAATTCCTTTGCCTACTCTGTTACCTAAAGGATGGCCTCTTATAATTATTGATTTAAAAGACTGTTTCTTTTCAATACCCTTACAAGAAAAAGACAGAGAAAGATTTGCCTTCACGGTGCCTACTTATAATAATTCTCAGCTGGTTAAGAGATATCAATGGAGGGTTCTCTCATAGGGAAGGTTGAATAGCCCAACCCTGTGCCAATATTTTGTACAACAGCCATTGGAAGTAATACAAAAAATTTTCTAAATCTATAATATATATATTATATATTGGCATATATATATATATATACATATATATATATGATATTTTACTAGCTGACTCAAAAGCAGATACATTAGAAAGAATGTTTGAGGAAGTAAAGAAAATTTTGCCTTGCTGGGGATTACAAATTGCTCCTGAAAAGATACAAAGAGGAGATTCTATTAATTATTTAGGATATAAAATAGGTCTACCAAAGCCGGGCGGTGGTGGCGCACGCCTTTAATCCCAGCACTCGGGAGGCAGAGGCAGGCGGATCTCTGTGAGTTCGAGGCCAGCCTGGGCTACCAAGTGAGTTCCAGGAAAGGCGCAAAGCTACACAGAGAAACCCTGTCTCGAAAAACCAAAAAAAAAAAAAAAAATAGGTCTACCAAAAATTAGACCCCAAAAGGTACAAATTAGGAGAGATTGATTACAGACTCTTAATGACTTTCAAATATTTATTGGAGACATTTCCCATGTACAAACTATTGCTGGGGTAAAAATGATGAACTGAGTAATTTGTTCAAAACCTTAGAAGGTGACAAGGACTATCAGAAAAAAACCTTTATCCCTTTTCCTAACCATTAACAACAACCACTTGTAACCAACCCTCCTGAACAATGACAACTATCCCAAACTCAAAACCCATAGAAAAACCAAAAACCACCCACCCCACCTCACCTTTTTGGGAATGTGGATGTCGTGTTGTTATGCCCAGATTGTGACCCCCCCAAAGAGACTACCGTAGACCTTGGATGTCCAGAATGCAACAGCAAGGTTTATTCTGCAGATACAAGTCTAGACAGGGACTCATTCCTACACCCAATACAGTGAGGCAGGGAGGAGTGCCTCTTTCTTGGGGAAGTTAGTTTTTATAGGCAAAACCCATAAAATTTCTTAGAGGGGAGGGGGTTAGTACGGGTCCATCCTTGATTGGTCAAGTTTTTCCCGGGCCTGAACTTTATCTTATTCTAGCTTGTCTGTTTGCCTTGTCAGGAGTTTTACAACTTCTCTCCGGGGTCAGGTCTTGTTATCTCTGGAGAGGGGCATCTCGTGGTTAATTGGTTACCATCAGACATCCTGACTCTGTTCTTTTGTTCCTGGGGCTGGCGCCATCATTTCTGGGGACTTGAAACTGGCCTGGCCTAGATCACAGTCCCCAAAACTGTCACTGAAGACTTTAGGTACAGAATGCAAAAGTAAGGTGTTTTCTAAGTTTACAAGTCTCCAGGGAGGCTCTTCCAAACCTCTCACTCACAGCAGGGAGGTTGGAAGGAGCGCTCCCCTTTCTTTGTGAGGCTAGTTCTTAAAGGCACAGACCATATAATTTATTTTAACCCGCCTCCCTTTTTAGTCTTTTGGTCGAATATCCTGACTGTTTTCCAAAGTCCCTGTAGCAGATACAGCCTCCTGGGGAAAAGGAGTCTAAGTTCTTATCTACACTTAGGAATCCTGGTTTAAGCTTCTCTTTGTCTGTAGGGGATAGAGTGGGGGGTTTTACTGAGGTATCACAGTGTTCTTAAAATTGCTTCCTGCTGGTTGTGGGTGAAGGCATCTTCAGGTGATTCTGAAAAGAAAAATTTTGGGTTACTTGTCAAGTTCTAGGAAAGGTAGCTATATCATTTGTTGTTCAATTTCTGCATATAGCCTAGTTCAGGGCTTATCTCAAGTAATTTTTTTTGGAGAGAATAACAGCAAATATCCCCCAAGTGATAGAATTGAATATATAAAGAGAGCTGATTGGATTTTGCCTTGAATTGTATGGGAAACATCCATATCTGGAGTTCTTACATTTTATACAGATGCAAACAAACAAGGAAAGGCAGGTTACAAATCAGAAAATTTAAGTAAAGTGGTTCAAAGTCCGTATAATTCAGTTCAAAAATCAGAATTGTATGCTATTCTGTTGGTATTAATGGATTTTTCAGAACCTCTCAACATAGTAACTGACTCTCAGTATGCTGAAAGAGTAGTGTTACATATTGAGACTGCAGAATTTATCCCTGATGCTTCAGAATTAACTTCACTATTTATTCAATTACAAGATACAATCAGGAAAAGGAATCATCCTTTATATATAACTCACATTCGATCCCATACTGGTCTGCCAGGCCCTCTAGCACAAGGCAATGATGAGATTGATAAATTATTGATAGGAAATGTGCTGGAGGCCTCAGAATTTCATAAAAAAAACATCATGTCAATAGTAAAGGTTTAAAAAAGAGGTTTTTTTTTAATAACCTGGCAACAAGCCAAGGAAATTGTAAGGAAATGTCCTACTTGTTCTTTTTACAATAAGACTCCATTATCAGCAGGATGTAACCCAAAGGGTACTCAGAGGGATGAAATCTGGCAGATGGATGTGTTTCACTTTGAAGAATTTGGAAAATTGAAATATGTACAGCATATCATTGATACTTATTCAGGATTTCAATGGGCAACTGCTTTGAGTTCTGAAAAAGCTGATTCTGTAATCACTCATTTGCTAGAAGCTATGTCCATCATGGATATACCTTGCACAAATTAAAACTGACAATACTCTAGTATATGTCTTGGGTAAAATGAAACAGTTTTATTCTTATTACAATATAAAGCATATTACAGGTATACCACATAATCTTACAGGCCAAGCAGTTATAGAAAGATCAAATAGAACTTTAAAGGATATGCTAAATAAACAGAAAGGGGAAACAAAACCCCCCAGAAATAGATTATATAATGCTCTATTATCTTTGAATTTTCTCAATGCTGATGAAAAAGGAACAACAGCTTCAGAGAGACATTGGATAATAGAAAATCTACAGAATTAAATCAGACTATATACTTTAAGGATGTGCTGACCTCAGAATGGAAACCAGGATATGTGTTATGTTGGGAATGAGGTTTTGCTTTTATTTCCACAGGAAACGCTAAGCTACAGATACCATCAAAATTGATAAAGTTTTGATATGAACAAGAGAGACCTCTTAATTAGAAGAGGTGATAGCTTATCAACCAGCATGAACATCTAATTTAAACTAACTTATACCATTAACACATGCCTTTTCATTTAATCAGATATAACTTGCCAAAAGGGAACCTCCCCAAAGTTAGTCTTGGGGAAAGGTTTTTGTTCTTGTCTTTCAGGAGCATGAAGGCTAAGGAATTAGAACAACATTGGACAAATGAGAGATCTAAAGAAAAAGGACAATCATCTAGAAATAATGTCCCAAGATAAAGAATAAATTGGCCTATTGGTATATCATCTATAAAATTTTATAAATCTTCCTAAATGTTTGTTTCTGTTCTTTTCTACAGACACTTAACACAAATGGTCTTTTTGTAGTCCCAGTTCAATTAAAAATCAAAGGTGGCTTTGGAGTTGGAGAATGGCTCTCTCCTTCTTTAAACCCAAGCGTGTTGTTAAAAGGAAAATGCAAAATCTCTGTATCATGCCAGAAGAAAGAGCCATCTTCTGATATGGGACAGAAGAAAACAAAAACAAATTAAGGGACTATTCTATTGCCACTAATCTCAATTCTTTAGTTCTATTTTCATTCTTTAAACTTTTCTTAAGGTATGAATTTTATATCAAAATTTATAAGATTAATATATATATATTTTAAACTTTTGTTATGATATTAATGGTCATATAGAGTGCTAATTAATTCTAGAAAAAAGGCTTCATTTAGCTGCCTATACATGTTTTTGTGTTTGAGTTTCTATCAGTTTTCTGCAGGGAATCATGACCAGGCCTAACATTGAATTTGAAGTCTCCAGAAAGATGATGGGACCCCACAACAACAATTCCATGTGGACAATAATAATACTACTAAGCTGACAAATATCACCCAAAGATCAGCATTGGACTACAAACTGCTCAGAACAATTTCCAGATGGCTAGCTGAGATGATCCAGTTTCCCAGACTACTTGAACAAGGACTTGAGATAAGCCCTGAACTTAGGCTATATGCAGAAATTGGACAACAAATGATATAGCTACCTTTCCTAGAACTTGACAATTAACCCAAAATTTTTCTTTTCAGAATCCCCTGAAGATGCCATCACCCACAACCAGCAGGAAGCAATTTTAAGAACACGACATCCACATTCCCAAAAAGGTGAGGTGGGGTGGGTGGTTTTTGGTCTTTCCATGGGTTTTGAGTTTGGGATAGTTGTCATTGTTCAGGAGGGTTGGTTACAAGTGGTTGTTGTTAATGGTTAGGAAAAGGGCTAAAGGTTTTTTCTGATGATAGAATAGATGGTAGATTATTGAATCTACTCTGAAAAGTAAAGAGAAGATATAGATATGATATAAGTAAAAAGATAGATTATTGAATCTACGTTTAAAATACAATTACTAGTTTTAAATACTTTATATTGGATTGGATTTTTGTATATTGCATACAAATTTTATATATTGAGATTGATATTGTTAGAAAATACTTTATGTATTTTTCTAGTCTTGTTCAGGATACTGTACTTAGTTCATTTAACTATGTAATGCAATTTGCTAATCCTTGAATGTTATTATTACCAACTATTAGGATGTAAAGAAATGGAAGTTGATAGTTAGACATTGCAATTGAACTTGTAGTCATATTAGGTAAGTTTTCAAGGCTAAACAGAGATATATTTTAAATAGACAGGTCATCTTTAAAGCTTTCAGAGATCTACAGAATATGGCATTTGAAATGTTTTAATAACTTAGATTTTTTTCTTTTTTTTTTTGGTTTTTCGAGACAGGGTTTCCCTGTGTAGCTTTGCGCCTTTCCTGGCACTCACTTGGTAGTCCAGGCTGGCCTTGAACTCACAGAGATCTGCCTGCCTGATTTTTTTCTTTTTTTATGACTATGAGACATGTTCGCTCCTGGCAGTACCAATCTACTTCAGAGAAGATATGGGCTTTGAAGAAACTGCATATGCAGTTAACTTTCATTGGGGCAAAAGTTAGCCACTGGGCAACAAAGTGCCGTGGAATCTCAGCTCCAGCACAATGTGTGCCTACATGCTGCCATGCTTCCCATCATGTTGATAATGAACTGAACCTCTCAAACTATAAGCAAGCCTCTCCAATTAAATGTTTTCTTTATAAGAATTGCTATGGCCATGGTGTCTCTTCAAGGCAATAAAAACCCAGACTAAGAAACCCTGTTCTACCCAACCTCTTTCTCATTTAATTCTTCTGCTTCAGTCTTTCCACTGCCTCTCCATAACTATATATTGTATTTCCCCTTCCTTGGGAGATCATCTCCTCCCCCTAGTCTCTCACTCTATTCCTGATCTGTATGTTGTCACAAATTGTAGCATGTCTATTGGAGGCTTAAGCACTAACATACATACAATATATATATATATATATTTGTTTTTAATTGTGTTTTGATTCTGGATTACCTCACTCAACATGATTTTTTTTTAAGCTCCATCTATTTACCTATGAATTTCATAATTTTATTTTTCATTTTTAAAGGCCAAATAATATTCCATTGTGTAAATGCACCACATTTTCAGTATCCATTCATCTGTTGTTGGACATCTAGGCTGTTTCCAGTTTCTGGCTATTATGAATAAAGTAGCAATATCATGGATGATCCAGTGTTTCCTTAGAAGGATGTAGAATCCTGTGGTATATTTGAATCTTGATGTAATTGGTTCTTGAGGGATCCCCACACTGATTCCCATTGTCCCTACTCAAGTTTACATTCCTCACACAGTGGATGACATTGCCCTTTCCTCAGATCCAGGCCAGCATTAACTGTCTTTTGGTTGTTGTTGATCTTGGTCATTCTGACTGTTTTTAGATGAAATCTCAAAGTAGTTTGAACTTCCTTTTCACTGATGACAAAGGCTATTACATGCTTCTTTAATTGTTTCTCAGGCATTTGTGTTTCATCTTTTTTTTGTGAATTCTCTGTTTAGTTCTGTCGCCCATGTTTAATTGGTTATTTGTTTTCTTGATGTTCTGTTTCTTTTTAATTCTTTATACATATTAGATATCAACTCACTATCAGATGTCTCATTGTTAAAGACCTTTATCCATTCTGTAGCCTATTGCTCTGCCAGAATGGTGTTGTAATTTACAATACAGTGGCTTTCCAGTTTCATGAGGTCCATTTATTAAGGGCTGGCCTTAGTGCCTCTTGTTGTCAGTGTTCTGTTTAGGAAGTCCTTTTTTGGCCAACAAATTCAAGACTATTCCCTCCTTTTACATATATGAGATTCAGATATTACGCTTTATGCCTAGATTCTTGATTCATTTGGAGTTGAGTTTTGTGCGTGGTAATAAATATGGATCTATTTGCAATCTTCTGTATGCAACCAGTCAGTTAGGCCAGCACCATTTGTTTAAGATGCTGTCCCCCTTTTTTTCTTCATCAAAAATCAGGTGTTTTTAGGTGTGTGGACTAGTGTTTGGTTCTTCAATTTAATTCCATTGATCAATGTGTCTGCTTTTATACCAGTACCATGCTGTCTGTATTTCTATAGCTCTATAGTCAACTTGAAAGTTTGGATGGTAATACCTCATGTAGTTCTTTTATTATTCAGGATTATTTTAGCTATCCTGTTTACTTTTGTGTGTGTATGTACGTGTGTGTGTGTGTGTGTGTGTGTGTGTGTGTGTGTGTGTTTCCATATGAATTTGAAAACTGTCCTTTCAAATTCTTTGAAGAATTGTGTTGGAGTTTTGATGGGGATAGCATTAAATCTTTAGAATATTTTGGTAGAATGACCATTTTCCCTATATTAAGCCTACTGGTCCCTAACCATGGGACATCATTTCATCTTTAGTTTCTTTCTTTGATGTTGTAAAGGTTGTTTTTTTTTTGTTGTTCACAAGTGTTTTACTTGCTTAGTTATAGTTTCCACAAGATAGATAGTAAGATTGTAGCACGAATCTTAAAAGTTCTTATTAATAAAAACAAACCTGGAACCAGGTATTGGGATGGATGCTGGAAGATCAGAGAAGCAGAACAAGCCACAGCTTCCTCTCTTCCCCAGTTCTCAGCTGATCCTGTTTCCTCAGACTGGATGCCTCTCCACTAAACTGTGCTGCTCAAAAGCCTAAAAGCTTAACCAGCTTTAGCTCCTGGTTTTCACACCTCATATACCTTTCTGCTTCCTGCCATCACTTCCTGGGATTAAAGGCATGAGTCACCATGCCTGGCTCTTTCCAGTGTTGCTTTGAACTCACAGAGATCTGGATGGATCTCTGCCTCCCAAGTGATAGAATTAAAGGCGTGAGTGCCACCATTTTCTGGCCTCTATATCTACCTAGTGGCTGTTCTGTCTTCTGACCCCAGATAAGTTTATTAGGATGCACAATATATTGGGGGACACAATATATTACCACATAAGATAGTGCATTTAATTTTATTTTTGAGGCTATTTTGAAAGGTGTTTTCCTGATTTCTTATTCAGTCTCTGTCATCTGAAAAAAAGAAAGCTACTGAATTTTGTGAGTTAATTTTTTATCCCACCAATTTGCTGAAAGTGATTATTAGCTGTGGAATTTTCCAGGTTTTATTTTTAGGATCTTTTCTGTATAAAATCACGTCTACAAATAAAGATAGTTTGATCTCTTCCTTTCCAATGTATCCCCTTTATCCAACTAAGAGTTCAAGTGGTATATTTAGTAGATTTGGAGAGAGAGAGGACACTCTTGTCTTGTTCTTTATTTTAGTGGCAATGCTTTGAGTGTCTCCACATCTAAGTTGATGTTGGCTGTGGTATTTTTTTAAATTCATTTATTATATTACAGATGTACCTTGTATCTCTATTTTCTCCATAATTCATATCATGAAGGGATGTTAGAGTTTTGTCAAAGAACCTTTCTGCATCTAATGAGATGATCATGTGCCTTTGACTGTCAGTCTGTTTATTTGGTGGATTACATTTATCCATTTATGTATGTTGAACTATCCCTGCATCTCTGGGATGAAGCCTACTTGATCATGGTGGATGATCTTGATGTGTTATTGGATTCTGTTTGCTAGATTTTCTTGAAAATTTTTGAATCTATATTCACAAGGGAAAATTGTTCCCTAATTCTCTCTTTGTTGGGTCTTTTTGTGGTTTGATATTAGAGTAATTGTGGCCTCGTACTAAAATGAATCATGCAATTCTCCCTCAGTTTCCATTTTGTGTAATAATTTGAGAAGTATTGGCATTAACTCTTCCTTGAGGAGCTGGTAGATTTCTGAGCTGAATCCATATAGCTCTGGGATTTTTGGTTGGAGACCTTTAATTACTGTGCCTATGTCACCAGGGGTTATGGGTTGGTTCAAATTGATTATCTGATCTTGATTTCACTATAGTGCATTGTATATATCAAGAAATTTATCCATGTCCTTTAGGTTGGTGCTTTTTTTGTCCATATTGTAGTGCTATGAAATTTCATTTTACAATGCTTAAATCCATTATTCAGCACAGGACTTGAAAATGTATTCTTCAGCTTTATGTCTTGTCAGTTAATTTTGTACTATTGATGATCTTATTTGACATAGAAATGCTTTAATTTTCACAGTAGCTGCCAGGATGCAATGATTTTTGCAAGCTATACAGGGTACATAAAATAAATGTCTAAGCACAATTGTGTCCTGTCAAATTTCTATATGTGTTGCTGACTTCTAAGAACACAGAGAAACACAAGATGGCCTGACTGCTTCACTGCCTGAGGAAGTGCCTTGGCTTCTCAGAAACTGAAAGGCACAAAGTGCCTCAGGAGCCATGGATTTTAACCTGAAAAACCTATGGTACATGCCTATCAAAACAGATAGACCAGGCCAACTCCATGTGTCCCTGCAGCCAGTGATAGGCTAGCATTAGGGAAGGGAACTGACTGAGTATTTAATCAGGTCTTGGGGTCTTGTGTCACAAAGAGCAACAGAAGAAAAACTAGGGTATCTTGGCCCAGAACTGCAGTGAGTTTGTAGAGGATGGAAATGGGGCAGAAGGAGTGGCTAGGCAGTAGACAGGTCCAAAATCAAGGCTGACAAGGTTAGGTTGCCTATCTGGGTTCCAGCCAAGTGTGTGTAGTATGTGTGGGGTCCCAGGTAGAGAGTAGTTCTGCAGGACTTTGGGGATTCACAAAAGAACGGAGATGGGCTAGGGGAAATAGCTAAAGGATTCCCCAAGAGTAACTAGTGGTATTGTGGGTCCAACTCTTCAAATCTTTTAAAATGGTGTGTGTGTGTGTGTGTGTGTGTGTGTGTGTGTGTGTGTGTGTACTATAGCACTCTTCTGGTTGGAACAGTACTGTGGGACTCAGTTATCTTCTTACTGCATGTTGGTCCCAGGGATTGATTGATCTCAGGTGGGTAGGCTTGGAGGAAGGTGCCTTTATCAGATTAGCCATCACAGGAGGCATAATATCATAGAATGCTTTCTATTACTTTAGATTTTTTTTTTGTTACCTTGACACAGGCCAGGAGCATTTGAAAAGAGGAAATCTCAATTTGAGAAAAGGACTATGGAAGAGTGGCCTCTAGGCAAATTTGTGGGGCATTTTCTTGATGATTTATGTTGGGATCCTCAGCTCACTGAAGGTGGTATTAACCCTGGGCAGTTGGTTGTGGGTTACATATGGGAGCTGGGTGAGCAAGCCAGTAAATATTCCTCTGTGACTCCTGTTTCACTTCCTGCCTCCTGGTTCCTTTTTTGACTTCCCTCAGTGATAGGTTAACCAGAGAGCTACAAACAAAAGTGAAACCTGACTTCTCCAAGTTGCTTTTAGTCATGCTGTCATTCACAGCAATAGAAAGCAAACTAAGACAGAAATTGGTACCACAATTTGTATGTTTCAGGTACTCTAAACGAACAGTACTGATAGACTCAATATACATCTGCCCATGCCTCATTCTAATAATTGCCATTTAGGAAAAGATGAAAGATTTCAGTTTTAGCTTCTGACAACATAGAAGAAGAACTCAAAAGAAGTTTATGTATGACATTTGATTTATATCTATTAAATAGTAATGTTAGATTAGACTGGTTCAACGTTGTCTGGGTAGTCCAACAGGGCCCCTGTGATGACACAAAAGCTGAGAATCTGGTAGTTAGTCTACAAGGCTGGATGTGTCAGCAGTCCCAATCTGGCACTGGTACTGGAAGATTCCTGGAGAGTTGTTAGTTTTCAGTCTATAGTGGAATCCTGAAGTTGAATGTATTGATAAACCTGCCAACAAGCATGAGGGCAAGCAGCCAAAATCCAAAGTTTCCTTTGTCCATGTTGTTTTCTGTGGGCTGTAACAAGAAGGTGTGGCCCAAACTTAGGGTGGGACTAACTACCTCAGCTAATCTGATTAATAAAACCCCTCATAGTTGTGTCCTACAGATTGGGTTTTAGTTGATTCTAAATGCAAATTGACAGTTAAGATTGGCCATCACACATGATTTTCACAATTATATGTTCTGGAGTATTGATCATTATTTCTCTGTATGTGTTGTGTGTATGTG
The DNA here is from genome assembly GCF_049852395.1 of Peromyscus maniculatus bairdii. Classification (NCBI taxonomy): domain Eukaryota; kingdom Metazoa; phylum Chordata; class Mammalia; order Rodentia; family Cricetidae; genus Peromyscus; species Peromyscus maniculatus. The sequence goes on from NC_134861.1 coordinate 81,747,887, forward strand.
TGTGTGTGTGTGTGTGTGTGTGTGTGTATACCTATACCATGCGAGTAGGCATGTGTGTAGATGTAACCAACCGTCTTATTAAATAAGAAACATAGAACCAATGTAAAAGAGAAAGCCAAGAGGTCAGAGCTAAGAGCTAAAATCTCACCCTTCCTCCTGTGGTGGTCCTAGCTCTCCAAAAGAGAGCTACTTCCTGTGTGTATGTCTTTTCATAGTCTTTTTGTTCTGCCTTCTCATTGGTTGTAAACCCAAACACGTGATTGCCTCATCACTGCCTATAAGTACAGCCCTCCAGGTCTTAAAGGTGTATGTCTCCAATGCTGGCTGTATCCCTGAACACACAGAGATCTACCTAGCTCTGTCTACCAAGCGCTGGGATTAAAGGTGTGCACCACCACCGCCATGCCCTTGCTATGCCTCTAATAGCTCTGACCCCCAGGCAACTTTATTTATTAACATACAGTTAAAATCACATTTCAGTACAAATAAAATACCACCATACATGTGAATATGTATGCGTGCACTAATATATGTGTATGCAGAAGACAGAGGACGTCCAGTCTCTTGCCTGCTCTCTTACCCGCTATCTTATTTACTAAAGACAGTATATATCACTGAACCTGAGGTTGGCCACTTCTCTTAGGCTGGGTGGCCAGTAAGTTCTGGGATCCAACTGTTTTCACCCGCCTTCCCAGGATGTATGTTATAGACATTCCCACAAACATGCCTGGTTTCCGCACATGTGATGGAAACTTGACCCAAATCCTAATTCTGGCACAGCAAGTACTCTAACCACTGAGCTATCTTTCCAGCACATAGTCATTATTTCAAAACATCTTCTATAGGAATACCGAAGTCACAACATAAATGCGAAGAACATAAGTAAATTATATTCTGTAAATATATAAAAGGGACACACAGACATATACACAGCTACCCACAAAAATAGTGAAAACATCCATTTTTGAATTTTTGTTGTGCTATCAAAACATAAAATTGAAAGTTTACATCTGTTCCCAAAGATTAATTATGGTAATGAGGCAATTTCGTCATTCTTTTTAAAGGGTTAAGTGGAAACAAAATTCTTTTCATGAGACCAAGTGTTTTCTTTAATATTTATTTTTATTTAATGTGTATGTGTGCTGCGTCTGCATTGTCTCTGCAACACACGAATTGTTGCGGGCCGCAGGAACATATCATAAGAACTCAGCTGGTTATGGCAAAGTCACTACCTGGAGGGATCATGGAATTCCTCCAGAGGAAGCCAAATCCCAAGGAGTTTTTGGTGTTACTTGGCTTGTTATATATCAGCTGTCTTCTGTTATGAAAATCATGTGTGCCTTCATAGCTTTCCCAATTGACTTTTCCCCAAGAAGGACTAACAGTGTAGACTGATCACTCTCTGGACATACACATTCCAGGTAATTTGGAGAACAGCCTCAGGAAAGGCTTTCTCTGGAATCAGTTATCTCCCTTAGCCACTTTCAAGGACTACAGGAAACACCACCCAGGTGGACGCCCAACTGCCAAAGGACTAACAATGATAACAGCCCACCTGAAAGTCTCCTGACTTAAATTCCACAAGGAGACATCACCCAGGTGGTCACCCAATTTCCGAGGATCAACAGTGATAGCGAGTCTCCCACAGGCGAGTCTCCTGACTTAAGATAAATTCCACAAGGGGACACCGCCCAAGTCAGGTAGACATTAAGTAATAGCTTTACACAATTTAGCTCAGACCCCTCCTTTCTTACAGCCTTACTAACTTTATAGACCTCTAACTACTTACCTAACCACTTCTAGAAATATTTAGATAACCTTCTGTGCTAACAGCTATGCTCAGCCAGAACTCCCAGTTCAAGCCTCCCTGTAATTATCATTATTGATAGCATCCAGCCAGGTCCATCACCGGATGGAGGAAAGTACCTTATCAGAGATACCTCTGTACTCTCTAAGAACAGAATTAAGCATCCAGGCCACCTGTTTGAAAAGGCCTGGTGGATGTGCTAATTAAACTTAACTTCCTCCTTTCCCAAACCTTGCCTCTAGTTCCAGATCTCCCTTTAACTATCACCAGAGGCATCTAGCTGTACACAGGTTGCCTAGAGACTGAGCACACTTTCCCCCACCCTGCAGAAAAACGGCAGACAGCTTGGACAGATAGGAGCCACAGGAAAAAAGAAGACAGTTTTATTTTCTCCCATTGACCTAGCAACTTATAGATTTTTAACATCCTTTACCAAACACATTTAAGATTATAGTTGTGCACGTAAGATCCCTCTTCTTAGATATTACCCATATTTAGCCTTTAGTTAATTCATTAGTCACTTCCCCTTTGGGTCACAAATGGTAATTAACAACTAGTGCCCCTCTTTGTAATTCTTATCAACCCTCCATTTGATCCTGATAGTGGACAATCACTGCCTGAGGAAGTTCAGGCTGAGTGTCCTGGGTGGAGGGGAGGATTGTGATTTTGGGGAGATATATAACTGTAAAGCAGGAGAGAAGAGGGAGAGAACGGAAGAACTAGATGGGTAAGAACTTGAGAGGAACAAACTGAGATGGGGAAGAAGTAGATTGAAGGGCTACAGGAGAGTACTAGAGGAACGAGATGGAAGATGAGGAAGAGCCAGATGAGAGAAAAGGAGACGGGAGAGGAGATGATATGGGAAGGAACAAGATGGATGAGAACCTAGAAGGGACAGAACTATATGAAGGAATTAAGATAGAACATAGAGGGGACAGTAGATAAATATAGAGAAATCAGGCAAGAAAGGAGCTAGACATGAGAACAGAACTGTAGCTGTGTATAAAGGATGTTATGCCAGGAGAATTAAAGCGAATGGACCAAAGAACTCTGCGTGCGTAGACTGACTTACCGACCTTAAAGAATAGATTCTCAGCTGGTTGATAGAGCCTTCTGCGGACCCTGGGAGGGGACTATCGAGGGGCTGGACCCCCATAGTCCTCGATAATGAATACAGTGTCAACAGAGGCCACAAGAGAGCATCAGATCCTGTGGAACTGGTGTTACTGAGAATTGTGAACCACCATATGGGTGATGGAAATGGAATCTGGGTCCTCTTGAAGAGTAGCTCGTGTTCCTAACTGACGATCCTATCTCTCTAGCCTGAGTGCAATCTTGGTAGACTCTTAAGTAGAAGGTCACCCAGAGGCTTCATGCCTAGCATGAGACCAGCACCAACACTGGTCTCCCAAAGACAAATGTAACATCAGGATTTTTACACAGCTCCAATCCTGAACTCTTTACCTAGAAATTCATACTCCAAAGTCTACAATAAGTCAAGTTAAAACTTGTTCCATACTTGCAAAACCATGTTGATAGCATAGTGGGCTCCTTATTGATCTTGCATCCACAAACAACCTCTGAGCCCCCTTCATTCTTTAGAGTGTGTGTGAGTTTGAAGTGTGTAAATGTGTATTTTACATGGGTGTGCTCATTTGAGAGTAGGGGTGCACCTATGAAATGGCAAGCAACGGGATGTGTGAGTACAACATCCAGTGTTATTTTTCTCCTTCCACACTTTATGAGGTAGGGTATCTTTTGCTGAACAGCAGGCTACTTGGCCTGCAAGCTTGAGGCAACTCTGTTTCTGCCTTGCATCTCTTGGTTTGTTTACACTGGGGTTATAGATGCTACTAGAGACAGCTTTCATATGGGTTCTGCAGATCCAAACTAAGGGGGGATGTCTGGACAGACAAGTGTGTTACCCATGGAGCCATCACCTCAGCCATAGTATTATTTGGTATAACTTTAAAACAGTAAAAATGAATTTCTAAAATTCCTATGCCCACTCATGTTGACTATTTCAATTGTAATTGTTTACATTTCAATTTTATCATTGGCTTGAAATACAATTAAGTGCAGAAGAATTATTAATTCCCTGGGAGAAAAAAAAATCTTATGACTTGACAAAGAAGACTGAAAAGCTGTCTCATCACAGGACGAAGGACCCTGCCATCACAGCATCACTTGCCGGGATGCAGTGGGGGAGGTCCGTGTGTCCATCCTCCCCACTTCAGCTACTCCCTTTTCTTCTTCTTTCCAGCTTTACCAAACTTCCGGCAACAAAAGAGGCAACACTTTATGATGATGAGCATCACAGTCAGCACACAGGCCAGCAGGAATCCAAGCACATCCAGAGAGTGGTACTGGAACCAGGTGAGGTCATGTGCTGCCACACGAAGGTGCTTGGCTCCTTTGTTGCGCATGACATACTCAACCCAGAAGACTGCTCTGTCCAGGGGCTTCACTGGCTGATTGTGGTGGATTCTTGATAGCCACATGGCATTCTCCTTATAACTAGAGATAGCAATATGGAAAACCAATTAGTTTACTTAAGTGCATCAAGCCTATGGAAGGTTCAGGGAAAGCATCACAAGACTCAGTACATTCCTTAGATTAGCCCTTGATAGAATGGTTTTTTTTTGGGGGGGGGGTGCGGGGGGACATGTTTGAAAGTGTGCCTCAAGGTTGGCATTTTCTGAAAAATTCTTTCCAAAACCGAAATAGGAAATCATTTGGGGAAGTAAATCTTTCCAGCAGAGGAAATATTAGTAAGCTGTTTCAAACACTGCAAAGTGGGTGGTTCAACCCAGTCTGAAGATGATCCATTGATGCTTTTGTGAAGATACTGTGCCAACATTCTTTGTAAACTCAATAGAAATGCTATGAATGACTGAAAATGGGTAACTGGTGAGAAAGCGACATACTTTACACAAAGATGACATAAGGGCTGAGATGCAGCTCATTGTTTGCTTGTCTAGAAAGCTCAAGGGCCTAAATTCCACCGCTAGTACTTCTAACAGAGGCAGAAGCGCGGGAATGACAAGGATGCAGAGGATGTGGTACTTGTCATTTAATTTTTACCTTTCCACATTCTAATTGTGTCTCTATGGGGCCCTGAGGGTGTGGCGTGTACCATGCAGCATGTGTGGAGGAAAACTTATGGGAGTCAGTTCTCTGCTTTTATAATGTAGCTTCTGGGAATTGAAAGTCAGGCTGACAGGCTGATCAATAGCAGGAGGATGAGTATTACTAACAGAAGTGAATGCTGGAGTCTAATTCAGTACAGTAGCTAGTACATTGAGGGATGATGGAGAAATAAAAATGTGGTATGAAAACATAGTTGAATAATATTCAACAATTATAAAGAAGGAAATCTTGTCTTTATAATAAGGATGAAACCAGAGGATATTATACTAAGTCATACAAACTAAGCCCTAAATGAAAACACTGTACAATCTCATCACTGTGTGGAAACTGCAGAGCTGATTTCTAGAAGGAGAGTGTAGAACAGTGGTAAGCAGAGTCTAGGAATGGAGAGAGTTTGTGGGGATAGAGAAACATCAGCTAACATGCATCCTGCCACTGGCTAGCAGGAGAGTGCCCTATAGTGAGTCAGTGACTGAATTACAAGTTACTGTAACTTGTGGAATGTGGAAGAGGGGACTTTCCACACTGACAAAAATAAAATTATAAATGTCTAAGGAGATGGAAATGGTAAGTATTTTATTTGTTCATTACATATTATACATATATATATACATATGCACATATATGCATAATTATTCTACTTTGGTCAGTGAGTAAGGATTATTTAAACAAACAATAAGAGTTTCAGAAATTTTAGTCAGTGACTTGAAATATTTTAAATTTAGCTTCATTATACCATTTGTTGATTTGATCATCTTTGGAGAAATTGTGTCTTTTCCATCATCAAATTATTCTAAACTAACTGCTTGTACAGCAAATCAACAGGGATAGTTTGCAGTCTTGATTGACAGAGTGAGTTTTATATTGTTGTTGTTTTCAAACTTAGACTAAAGATCAGATGAATTCTACTGTGACCTTGGAGAGAACCTATCTGGACCAGTACCAGTTGAACAAAATCACTGTACTTACGAAGGGTCATTTGTGACTGTCTTCACTGCATCAACCAAATCTGTACTGGACATTGTGAGAAAGTCCAGTCTAACACCTGCTCCTTTGGTCTTCATACGAACAACATTATCAAACTGGTCTCCAAACAAAGGAATGCCAACCACAGGGATCCCGTGGTAGATTGCCTCATAGATACCATTGGTGCCACCATGAGTTATAAAAGCTCTGGTTTTAGGATGACCTAGGAAGGGTAGAAATTAAAGGCAAGTATTAATCATGACTCTGAGAAAGAAAATGAGAGGCAGGAAAAATGGCACAGAAAGGGTTGATACTCATTAGATAACATTATCATAACCTCAGGACTGCACTGAATTCCTCCCATGTCTTAGAGCAAGGAACAGTGCAAGTCCACAGAGATTAAGTGAAGGCCACATAGAGGAGGTGCAGTGTGGAAGCAGAATGATTTTGTGCAATGGACAAAAAGGTCAGAGCTCCTCTCAAGTGCAGCAAACAGCTTGTGCAAGCACAGGCTGTGGTTCAGGAGAGGGTGTTCTCTTAAAGGAACAGTGAAGCCACTGCTCTGGATGGGTTGGCTTCACACAGGAGGGTTGGGTGCTCACTGTGATGGAATCAGACTGAGGAAATTTCATCACAGGGTACCATTTCATGTTGTGGGGTCTTGGGAGGAGCATAGTAAATGAAGAGTCATTAATGAAAGAATACCATCCCCACTGGCATTTACAATTGCTTTCCAGTAGGGGAAATGGTCGATGTAAGTTATAGACATAGGAGGTGGAGAGAAAGAAGTGACTTCATGTATCTGAATGGCAAATACAGTAGAGATAAAAATAGATTCTCCCATCTCAAATGTTACTAGAATATTCCCATTAGTTCTTGCATCCATTCTCCCCAGGACTAGATCACAGCTGTCATAAATGCATTAGTGTTGACCGGCCATTCCTCATGTCTCAGGTCTTTCCTGATGCTTACCAAGAAGGTCGTTCTGGGGGATCCATTTGTAGAGCCTAGTGTTGGAGCCCAAGGTGTCTGGCTTCTTGCCTTCAAATCGCCAAAGAACCTGTTAAGATGAAGCTAGCCTCTTATTACTTTGATCAAATGTCAAGTTACTCCTGCTAGAATTCTGGATAGATTAACAATCAATGAAGACAAATGCCCAGTCTCGAGAAGCCAGGAGGTGAGGATGGATGATGGGAACCGTGAAGAACTACTGCAGCAAGGATGCAACACTCTTCACTCTCCTGCATTTATTCTCATGTTTATCCAGGTGTCAGCATGCCACCTTAACATTTAATCAACAGCAACTTAGACAAAGGCAGGTCCAGCAATGTCAAGCAGTAGGTAAGAAATGTGTGAATGTTAATTCCAGTTTAACAATCCACGAAAGTTACTACTATAAAGCCAATCTTGTTTTTCCAGCATATATTTACAGCACTTTTTATTTTCTAAATTCACTATAGCTGTTGTCCATGGTATCTGAGTTACTTATAATTACTTTTGTCATAGGTATTTTATTGGCTCAGGCCCTTGAAATGTGACACTGTCTAAGCACATGATCCCTTCAAGAAGCAAGTCCCCAAGTTACCCCCCTTTTCAGCATTAGCAAGCTCAGTCCCAAAGGTGGACTTGGGGTGCTGGAAAATTCTGTCCTACCTATGTCTTGGATTAGCAAGGGAAATATACCAGCATAGCCCTGTTTTCAGTACAGGTGATCACATTGGCCAAAATTACACAGGAACATAGGACTATGATACAAACTCCATCTTTTGATTTTGCATTTTATTTCTTTTGTCTATTTTTCATTTATTGAAAAGAGATTTTTTTTCATCCATAAAATATATTTTCATTGTGGATTCCCCACTAACCCCTCCTGGATATTCTTCCATACTCCTCTCATTGAAATCTATGCCTTTCTCTCCTTAGAAAAACAAATAGGCATCTAAATAATAAAATTAAAATAAGATAAAAGAAAAACAAAGAAACCAGAATAGCAAAAATTCCCTTTTTAAGATAAGGACTTCCTTTTATTTATGTGTAAGTTAATCTCTCTCTCTCTCTCTCTCTCTCTCTCTCTCTCTCTCTCTCTCTCTCTCTCTCTCTCTCTCTCTCTCTCTGTTCATACGTATGGGATGGGTGTGTAAGTGGCATCTGAGGCCCAAAGAGTGCTCTGCATCCCATGAGATGCAGTTATAGGCAGCTGTGTGCTGTCAGGCATGGGGGCTCAGAACTAAGTTCAGGTCCTCGGGGTGAGCAATACATGCTGTAAAAGATAAGCCACCTCTCACGTCCCACAGCTGCCAATTTTGAGTGCCTGCTTACTTACAATTTAATTGCAGTTTGATTACAGTGTAGTGTGTGCAAAGTCCTCATATATTCTCCAAGATAACAGAGGAAGTATCAAGACAGATTCTGTGTTTCTGCCTATAATACCTTCCTAACTTCAAGTTCACAAACACTTGTTAAGTTTTGTTCTGAACACAATGTTAATAACAAATTAATTAATCAAAAAACACCACCTACTATTTGGCATCTGTCCCCTGCCTTTCTGTATCCCAGGTGACTTCAGAGATGAGCTAGAGCTATCGGGACAGCTTCAGTTTCACACAGGCGGTTTCTGCCCTCACACCGGAACAGGAATTGACCATCTTAGTGAGGATACAACACGGAGGCACTGTATCTCACCTTCTGTGGAATCTGGGCAAGGCCTGCTGCAATCACATTGGCCCTTTCTTCTGTTAGGGTACCCACCATGGACCCCAGGGAAAACACCACAACACCATGTTCTCCAGAAGACTGGACGAAGTCTTCTATTTCCTGTTAATGAAATATCAGCTCATCACTAACAGCAGCAACACCAAATAATGTGCATAGAAACTGACACCAACATCCACAGGAAGATGTAGTTGGAAGTTGTCCTGTGTCCCAGTTGGCCGACAGTTGGGACAAATCTCTCCCACTTGCATCCCCCAAGTAAACACACAGAGGCTTATATTAATTATTACTGCTCAGCCATTAGCTCAGGCTTATAACTGATTAGCTCTTACACTTAAATTAACCCATAATTCTTATCTATGTTTAGCCATGTGGCTTGGTACCTTTTCTCAGTTCTGCCTTGCCATCTTGCCTCCTCTGTGTCTGATTGGCAATTCATGACTCAGCCTTCCTCTTCCCAGAGTTCTCCTTGTCTGCTTGTCTCGCCTATACTTCCTGCCTGGCTACTGGACAATCAGCATTTTTATTTATCAACCAATCAGAGCAACACACATACACAGCATACAGAATGACATTCCACAGCAGAAAGAAATTGAGCAGCATTAGAGATGATTAGGGTAGTGAGTGCTTAAAAACTATTCACATCCACATATAAGATGTACAGTTGTAGCCAACTGTAAGGTTACAGTTCTCTGTGTTACACATATTCACACTCATACAAACAGTTCTGGAACATTTTCATCTTGAAAAGCAAGATTTGTTGATATTAAATTCAAGTTCTCTTTCTCCTTCCTCAGTCCCTTGGCCACCAAATACCTGCATTCTATTACTGTGACAAGTCTAGGGAATTTATGCAAGGTATCTTTTTTTAATTTCTGTCTTGTTCATTGGCTAGTTTACTTATTATACTGTCATTAAAGGTAATACCATGCATCTCTAGACCCTAGGTTTTATCGTTTTAGTGTTATTTGTCTGTATTTGTATACTATCTAATTTTTATCAGCAATTCTAGTGATATCTAGGTTGCTTCAACCTTTCTTACTGTTTTAATATTGTGAGGAGCCACCATGATTAAGGCAATTCATAAAAGAAAGTATTTAATTGGAGGCTTGTTTAAAGTTTCAGAGGGTTAGTTTATGAACATCATGGTGGGGAGCACCCTTGCAGGCATGGCACTGGAATAGTATCCCCAAACTCAACCTGAGCCCTAAGCTGCAGACAGACAGAAAGAGACCAGACATGGTTTGGGTTTTTGAAACCTCATAGTCTACCTCCTGAGACACATTTTCTCCAAATAAACCACACCTCCTAATCCTTCCTAAACAGTTCACCAACTGGGAACCAAACATTCAAGTATATGAGCCTATGGGAGCCATTGTTATTCAAACCCTTAGCACCCTTCCCTTCAGGAATAGTGATGCTATGACCATCCTTGCATTACTATCTGATAGAGGTCCTCCATTCAGTTCTTTTACATACACACTCAGGAGTGGAATTCATGGACCATAAATCTATTCCTCATTTTGTTAAGAATGTCCACTGTCTTTTCATTTGTGTTCTTTGTAACAGATGTTAGTTTTATTGGAAAGAATCTACTTTATGCCGTCAGTTTATATTATTGTGTCTGTTACTGCAAATGTCTGTGTGTATGTGTGTTTGTGCAGGAGTGTGTTTTCACTTGTGTGATTGATCAAGAAAGTAAATAGAGCCATTGTGACTTGGGAAAATGAGTTTTTCTTTGTTCACACCTGTGGTGGTATTGTGTTCCCCAAAATATTGTGTACTCTAATAAATTTATCTGGGGTCAGAGAACAGACAGCCACTAGATACAAAGGCTAGAAAATGGTGGCACTTACACCTTTAATCCTAGCATTCCAGAGATAGAAATCCCTCTGGATCTCTGTGAGTTCAAGGCCACATTGGAAATAGCCAAGCATGGTGACACACGCCTTTAATCCCAGGGAGTGGTGGTAGAAAGCAGAAAGATATATAAGGCGTGAGGACCAGAAACTAGAAGCTTTTGGCTGGTTAAGCATTTGGCCTGGTTAAGCATTCAGGCTTTTGAGCAGCAATTCAGCTGAGACCCATTCCAGATGAGGACTCAGAGGCCTCCAGTCTGAGGAGACAAGACCAGCTGAGGATCCGGCGAGGTGAAATAGCTGTGGCTTGTTCTGTCTCTCTGATCTACCAGCATGGACCCCAATAACTCGCCTCAGGTTTGATTTTATTAATAAGAACTTTTAAGATTCCTGCTACACACACCCTATCTATTTTTTTTCTCAGATCACTTTGTATAGGACTTGGCTTTTGGACCTCTCCTGCATTTAGTACTTTTGTGTTTTTTTACACTCAAATATAAGGAAACTTTTTAAAAACAGATTCTTGCTGAATTAATGTAATCCAAAGGAAATTCTTATCTTGTGATGGGATAGATACGGGTGTTTCTACAGGCAGCTTTCTTTATCTAAATTCCTGTGATTCTCTGAGTTTGACAACCATTCTGAAGTAATAAAATATAATCATTCTTCCTGAAAATACAAGGCAAGCAGAAGCAAACAAATGGCACTATATTTACCTTAGGCAGAGGCTTGGCAGGTCTGCAGTGGAGTCCTCCAACAAAATCAAAATTTGGTAAGAGGGGGTGAGGAAATTCCAAATCCCAGTAGGTTCGAATGAGCCATATATCTGCCTTCCCCATCAACTCGGTGAGTGTCGTGGGTCTTCCTGAAGAGGGATCAGAACAGGAAGGTTTAACCCATGACATAAGTGTTGGGGGAAGATGAATACACCAGGAAGTCTCCGGAAACACTTTTGATAACATAGCCAGAGTTGTTTACAAGCATGTGGCTGGGATATAAAACATTTTTGCATATCTATGTATCTCTCTTTCTCTATGTATATCTGAGTGTATAATGTTTGACACGTTTGTACTATGTGTGTTTCTCATCCTTATGCTTAGAGATATATGACGTCACTGTGCAAGTAACTTGGGAAAAGACAACACATCTGCAACACACTTTGGACATTCATGACTACCATATATCTAAATATGCTATTTAAGCATAATCAATGCCATTATCTATGAATCCTGTTTGTCATAGGGAAATACTTTTCTCCATCAAGATTTCCCTGTTTAGCTGCTCTAAGGGAACTGAGAATTTTGTGCTGTTTTGTGTTGTTTTGAGATAGTCTGATGGAGCCCAGGGTGGTCCCTATGTCACTATGTAGCCAAAGTTGACCTTGAACTCCAGATCCTCTTCCTCCATGTCTCAACTGCAAAAATCCAGGTGTGTGCTGTCACACCCAGTGTACACATGTGTGGGGATTCAGCTTCAGCACTTCATTTGGAGACATGCTCTCTCTATATTGCTCTTGCTGATCTACAAGATAAGTTCTATTATGCATGAGTTCCTTGTCCTCACACTGCCCTTGATGCCCAATTGACTGTGTAATAATTAGGTCTGGGTAAGTTTGTTTGCAGATAATAAGGATGACAAGTCTTAAAATATGAAAAGAGAGATGTTTAGTCACTAGGTATATTTTAAAACACTGTAATTCGTAACCATTACTTCTACACTTTAATGTTATACATTTTGAACACAATTTCAACACTCCTAATAAATAAATAAATATAGATTCTCCAAAATTTTAAATTCACACGTTTTCTGTGCTCATTATATAGACAGTGTATTCACAGCTGTGCAGAAATTTAGCAGGTGAAATGAGAAAATATTTCAAATTATAAATGAGAATACTAATGTATAAAAGGGAAAAGTTCTCAATGCTGTGTAGAGCCCTATGCTAGAGATATTTAATGGTCTTCAGTCTAATGTGCAAATCATGAAAATGTTGAGTTTGTTTAAAGCTACTGTTTTAGGGACTAGTGAAATGTGTTAGATGGTTAAAGTGTTTAATATGCAAGCTTAATGACTTGAATTCAGTCCCCATGCACTTCTGAACACCTGAATTGATCCTGAGCATCCAAATAAAGATGGAGGTAAAAAGTCAACAAATTTGAATCTGATATCCACATATGTAACACAGAGCAAAAGCACCCCACCTTAGATACAAGTGTTCATGTGAATACTCATGATAATAAAAGTAATGACAGCAATAGGATGATGATGATGGTGGTGGCGGTGGTGGTGGTGATGGTGATGATGATGATGATGATACTACTTCACCGGTAAAGCTATCATTTTAAAACATGAGGTAAAAATGTCTTGTGGATATGTTATTTCTTAGAGAAATTCTCAAAACTTTGTTTTGTGGATGTATGCCTTTCTGAAATGTCCTGTTCTATTCATAGAAAAGGCTTTGCAACTGATATTGGGACATAAGTTTTTCTACAATGCTTTGAATTTGGCAGAGAATTTCACAGAATTTTTACCATTGTACTTAGGAGAGATAAATTCTTCTTGTTAGCAATCCTGTTCTATCAAGCTCACTTTCAATAACACAGCAAATTTAGAAAGCAACAATCCCAACTAAATAGGCACTTACCCAATACTTCACTGTAAAGCTGATTCCACTTCTTCTCATTAAATGTTTGGAACCAAAAGTCAAAACAAAGCACATAGATTACATTTTGCATCCTCTCCATGAATGTCATTTGATCACTCAATTCTGACAGAGCAGGAGGCACATAGGAAGGAGGCAGTGGGAGTCCTCCACTGTACTTTTCATATGTGGATCCAGGAAAGAAGCGGAGACTGTACACAAGTGGTATCTTGAGAAGCTCAGCCAGCAGGTCACCGCAGGGTATGAAAGGATCTGCTACTATGACATCAAAGCTTGAATTGTGTAGTTTTGTCATGAGTTCCTTGTTCAAAACCACATCTTTGCAGAGACTTTCAAAATAATCTGAATCTACCCAAACCACTTCTTGCAACATTAAAAAGTATCCCCAAAATGATTGCTTTGGCAATTCATAAATGCATTTCCTGAGTGAGTCCATGTAAAGTTCCTCCAAATCAGCCATGGAAAAGGATGAAGGATATGTCTCAAACTCAATAGCAGATGTGTTCTCGACCTCATAAGAAAGGGAAGCTGAGGGTATCAGAACAGTCACTTCATGGCCCTTCTTCACAAGTTCATCTAGGATTGTCTTTAAGTTGAACCAATGGCTGTATTCCATTGGCCATACCAGTACCTTCCCACCACTCCCAGATCCAAAGAAGCCACTCAGCTGGAGCAGGAGCAGGGCTGCTGTCATCTTCACAGACATCTTGGTTAAATCCAGAGCTGCCTTTCAAATGACAATCACTCAGCTCTTGTAGATCTAGACAGAGTAATAGTCAATTAGTTAAAGTATAACTTGTACCCACCAAAGCAAAGATAGTCACAGCCTCTGGATGCTAAGTGCAAAAACCAGGAGGCAGATGTGAACATATGAAGTGACTCCTGAATCTCAGTGACCTTGAATGTATAATGTACTTGGAGAACAGTGGAAAGAAAGAGCCCCCCAACTCTCTCTGTCTCTCTCCTTCTAATGTAGCCTCCTTGATAAAGAACTTACAGAACAGACATAACTGTTGAGTCATAGTTTTAAAATATCACAGTTCAGTGGGTCTTCATATGAATGTTGGCAACAGCATTCCTTTACCATACTATTGTATAATTTTAAATAAATGGTTCATAGTTCCATAGTATAACCTCAGGATTATAAACCTGCAATTAAATTAAAACTGATTTTTAGATAGAAGCCCTGTTCTTTTAGACTTTCCAATGGTTCCAGCCAATCGGGATTCTGATTTCTTGTAATTAGACACCCTGGCAGGAGTGAATATATTCTAATGAGACACTTCTGCCTCCCCCTTGACTATCAGAGTATTGAGAGAATGAACAATAAGAATTAGAATTTCCCTGGTTACCTTCTGCTGGGAGAAGAATTGTCTGATGCTTTGGGGGTACCCAGGAGGAATCTGTCCTCAAGGGCCATTTACAAGCTAGGGGGGCACTAACATTTCTGGGGAGCATAGGAGCTAAGATAATGATGGGCAAGGGACCACATTATTGCTGGACTGCTTAGCTATGCATATGTCTTGTCAGAATCCCAAACATGGAGTTAGGTAATGGTGACTGGTTTTCTCTGTCACAGGCTTTGACTTCTGTGTGTCATAAACATCCTTGTTTCTGAGCTTTTCATGTAGCTGGTATAAAATGGGCGGTGCTTTTGTGATTGGCTTTGATGTTTATAAGGGTTTAAAGTACTGCCATGTTATAGGAGGCAGCCAAGTTTCTTTTATGTAATGTTCAATCCATTTTGTAACAGAAAGTCCACACTTCCTCATTTCTAATTAGCTTTAGAAATTAACTTTGTTCCCAATTTTTGACTACAATTGTTTTATTAATACTCATGTACCATATATTTGTCCTGTTCTATATTTTGATATCAACTCTTTCTAGAGTCCATGTATCTTTTGCACACATCACCAAGTACATAATCTCTTATTTTCATTATTCCCTCAGTGAGGCAAAATATCATTAGAAAAAGTCCAGGGTGCCTCCTTGCTTAAGCTCCCGTGGTGTCCCACACACAGCACCAAGCAAACCATGAGCTCCTATGTGCTCCACCTCAGAGAGCAAAGGCAAGGGGTCTGAGCAAGCTGGGACAGGAAAGGGGGAATGGGAGAAAGCACCATCACGCTCTTGGGCGGAACCCAGTTTACCCTGACCTGTGCTCTCTGGGAGCCCCGCAGTGAGAACCCCCGGAGAAGGATGGCAGAGTTGCTCCTGAGTGGGCAGCGAAGATAGGGACACCCGTGCAACGCGTAGCTGTCCTTGGAGTGAGCACCAAAGTTAGGTGCAACAGGGAGTCGGGAGTCCTGGGGGCTGGGCAGGCAGGCAGCATGGGCGGAGACTTCTTTCAGTTTAACAGGCTCTGGGCGGGGACCTGGGAAAATAGGGATCCACCCTGCCTGCTGCTGAGTCTCTATCCCAATTCCCTGGGAGAAGTGTGTGTGGATTTGTTCTTACTTCTCTTTGATATGTAACTACAGGAGCCAAATAATCAGGATCTTTAAAGTCTGTGGTAGTGGCAAACTGTTTCCAAGGAGCTGCTTGGTTGCCATCCACAGCAGAGTACAGCAGTATCCTGATGTCTCCCCTTGCTCTCTACTGTTTCTCTCTTGATTACAAGAAGTTAAGAGGATGAAGCCCTATCTCATTGTGGCTTTCAATTGTTTTGAGCTGAGCCTGAATAACTTTAGTGATGTTTAATGATGCTGAACATACTTCCCCATGCATTT
This sequence comes from Peromyscus maniculatus bairdii, assembly GCF_049852395.1. Lineage (NCBI taxonomy): Eukaryota > Metazoa > Chordata > Mammalia > Rodentia > Cricetidae > Peromyscus > Peromyscus maniculatus. The sequence continues at coordinate 81,763,772 of NC_134861.1, forward strand.
TGGCCAGCTGTAGCTCTTTCATGGAAAATGTCTATTCAGATCCTCTGTCCATCTGAATAAGTTTTGATGTGGGTTCAGATTTGTTTATATGGAGTCATGCCATGTGTTTTCCCATCCACATTATGTACTTATGACCTTTCTTTTAAGTCTAAGTTTTTTTTTTTTTGGGGGGGGGTAATATGGCTTCCAAATGCATTCTCCAGCTTTGTGATTTTTTTCTTTTCAGTACTTTCAATGATGTTTTTTTGATGCAGATAATTTTTCATTTTTATGAGTCTAATTAATGAAGTTTAGCTTAGCTGTTCCTGCTTTTGAGGTCAACAGAAAAACCATTTTCAAATTTGATAACAAATATATTTTCACACTTTTATCAACACTTTATATATAAGTTTTACCTTTATTTTTTTAAAGCATGTTAAATGAACATTTGCATATGGTAAGAGGTGGAGGTCCATTTTTAATTTTTCATGCCAATAGTTTTCTTAGCAGCCTTTAGCTCTTGGTAATTAAAGAAAAAACAAAACAAGCAAACAAAAACAAACTCTACAACTCTTCCATTGATAGTTTTGTGATCACCATTAAAATTCTCTATAACTTTAGCACTTTCACACAATATATAATAAAGCATACAAATGAAAAAACACCATCAAGCATTAAGAATAATTTAATGCCAATATGTGAATTAATATCATTATATGTTCAAAAAATTGTAGACATTACCTATGCCAAAGAACCTAATATATTGATGTCTTTTAAATAAAGCTAAAAGCCAATCCCAGATCAGCAAACAATTGTGAAATTATTATTTCCCAACACTATACCACTGAAAATGGAGAGGAATCCTAAACACTGTCCATTTTCACTTTGGAGCTTTGGATGACTATTTAAAAAGACTTATCTAAAATAAAAATCTTTTGATAAATGTTACAAGACAATTGGTTAGACAGTTTTTACTTGCCTCCAATTTGAAACATATTCTGAAATAAAGTGATGTTTTATGAAACAACACTTACTTTTTTTTTTGCAAATTATGCTAACAAATGAAGGAAGTCAGAAGTGCTTATTATTTGCAAATAAGTACTTTCAAAATGAGAACACTTTCTCAGGTTGATAAAAAGAAAACAACATTTATGAAAGTGATACTACATTACTTTTCAAACCAAAGAAACAAAGTCTGTGAATCTTGGAGCTGGGGTCACTCAAAGACTAAGATTGCTTTCAAGAAAGCAAAAGATCTTGAGTTCAGATATCCAACACCCATAGGAAGTCTGGGAGTGTGCCCATGTGCCTGAACCTCCAGTGTTGGGTATCAGAGGGGGATAGATGCTGGTATTACAGTGGTATTGGATGTCCATTAAGGGAAAGTTATTTTCTTCTGGTCAAAAGTGTGGAATCTGCCTTTGGGTGTGGACAGGCTATTGTCTCCTCCCTTAAGCTTGATCCAGTTGGGTTACTCAGTCACCTGGCTAAGGATCCACCCCTCAGGAAGGCCAGTTCTCCTTAAGCTGAGTTAAAGTTCTGGGAGAAGTAATTACTCCTTTAATGTATGTTTTCCTTCCCAGAATTCCTCTGTCTGTGCAGTCCAGCAGCAGCCATGTGCTGTGCCTGCTGACTTTCCCAGATCCTTGCTCAGAAAAGTATAGCTTTTCTGTTTCCTGCCCTTTGTTTTCTTCTTTCAAACACTTTGACAAGTATTTGAAAAAAGCCTGGGCATGCTTTCCTCCACGTTCTGGATTTCTTATTCTAATTCTCAAGTTACCTCACCATCCTTCTCCCATGTGGTTGCTTACAAACTGTATAGTTTATTAGTTTGCCTTCCTTATTACTACCTTTCCCTCCCAATGTTACCACATGGGCGAACACACACACACACACACACACACACACACACACACACACACACACAGAGAGAGAGAGAGAGAGAGAGAGAGAGAGAGAGAGAGAATCAAAAGAAATCTGTATATTTTAGTTTTGCAGGAAAGCAGTTAGAGAAAATAACACAAATTTTTCAGAAAGGCAAAACAAAGCAATATTTAATTAGAATTGTTCTTCTCTGTCTTCCATATACATGTCCTGGCTCATAAATACCTCAAAAATCCCATATTTACAATAATACAATAAAAAATTAAAAATACAGTAAACATCTATTTTTTTCTTTTGTAATATAAGAATTCCGGGGTAAGAGTAGATACATTTTCAGTATTATTGTAATATTATCAGATACGCTGGGACTGGAGATACAGGTTGTCATGAGCCACCCAAACTGTGTGCTTCTTTCTGTACTCAGGTCTTCTGTAAGAACAATATGTGCTCTTATTCCTGAGCCATGTGTCCAGCTTTATTTTCTGGTTATATCAGCTACTGCTGTTTCATAGCCATGGATTATCCCACCATCAGGTTTCATTTCTAGTCAAGTTAGTAAAAATTCAGGAATCCTAAACACCAGGAATACAACAGCAAATGGCAGTCATGTCTTAACATTGTGGTAGGGTGTAACACTCATTTGCATTTTCAGCAACAGCTTACACCCACAACACACTAAACTCCTCTTGGGCAGAGGCCATGCCTTACTCATTTTTATATCTCCCTTTCATAGAATGGCTTTTGAATAAAGCCACGTATCTAGTCTATAATCCTCCTGTATATTATGTGTTTCTCCTGGGTAGGATCAAATTCTAAGTGTAAAAACAGGACTGTACTACTCAGATAGCTAATTCAGACATAACTTGTTAGTGCTAATCTAGAATAGGAAGAATGCTTCTAGGCATAGTGTGATTTCTGTACGTTGAGGAGACAATTTTTTGTTCATTTTTTTTTTAAAAAGAAAAACTAGGATTTTATTTCCAAAGTTGCTGCACCTAGGAGCTACATACTGCCAAAACAGTTTAATGCTGACCAAGCTCCATGAAAGCCATTGTCTTAGACAGACATACTCTGGGATTTAAATGAACTATACTAAATAACCAAATACAAGTGGTCTGTTCATGCAGCTTTCTTTTTCTTTTTCTTTTTTTTTAATTTTACAATACTATTCAGTTCTACATAACAGCCACAGATTCCCTTGTTCTCTCCCTTCCTGCCCCCTCCCCTTCCCCCCAGCTCACCCCCCATTCCCACCTCCTCCAGATCAAGGCCTCCCCCGAGGACTGGGATGGACCTGATAGACTCAGTCCAGGCAGGTCCAGTCCCCTCCTCCCAGATTGAGCCAAGCGTCCCTGCATAAGTCCCAGGTTTCAAACAGCTAACTCATGCAACTAGCCCAGGACCTGGTACCACTGCCTAGATGACTCCCAAACAGATCAAGCCAATCTGTAGCTAGAGTTTTTCTGCCTTGCCCACAGTCAGGACAAATCTTTGTCACCCGCCAGTCCCACAGCCGCTCAGACCCAACCAAGTAAACACAGAGACTTTTATTGCTTACAAACTGTATGGCCGTGGCAGGCTTCTTGCTAACTCTTCTTATAGCTTAAACTAATCCATTTCCATAAGTCTATACCTTGCCACGTGGCTGGTGGCTTGCTGGCATCTTCACATGCTGCTGGTCATGGCGGCGGCTGCAGTGTCTCTCTGCCTCAGCCTTCTGCTTCCCACAATTCTCTCTCCTTGTCCCACCTACTTCCTGCCTGGCCACTGGCCAATCAGTGTTTTATTTATTGACCAATCAGAGCAATTTGACATACAGACCGTCCCACAGCACCAATCAACTGTCTCACCTATTCAGAGGGCCTGATCCAGTTGGGGGCCCCACAGCCTTTGGTTCATAGTTCATGTGTTTCCATTCGTTTGGTTATTTGTCCCTGTGCTTTATCCAACCTTGGTTTCAACAATTCTCGCTCATATAAACCCTCCTCTTTCTCACTAATTAGATTCCCAGTACTCCACATGGGGCCTTGCCGTGGATGTCTGCATCCAGATTCCTCAGTCCTTGAATGGAGTTTCTGGCACAACTATTAGGGTGTTTGCATGCAGCTTTTTCAATGTATACTTTGTATTTAACTTCTCTACTGGGGCCACCAAGTACAACTCCAATTAAAAAAAAATTAACCGTCACCAAAGAACAGCATGGTTTTTATAGTCCAAGTGGTCATTTGGAGTGCTTGACCCTTAGAAACTGTCCTTCCTTTGAATTTATAGGAGAAGCTCATAGTTGACACCAGTTTTGGGTCAAAAATCTGTGTCCAGACTGGACAAATAAACAAAGGGGGAACCTACTGCTATATTCTGCTAAATGACTATTGCATTAAACTGATTCCTAATGACTAATAGCTATACCAATAGCTTAAAGAATCTCAAGTCTCACCAAGAATATTTTGGAGTAGATAGTGATTAGTGTAGAGTCCCACAACTGGCTCAGGAACAGAGCATAAACAATGCTAAGTCATAAATGGGACATCTACATCACATACCATCCCTCCAAGCCTCAGGTTATTGCTGAAAAAAGCTAGCAAGAGCTAGAGGTGGTAGATAACTACAAGGAACCTGTGTGCTTCATGTGCACCCAGGCATCTGTACTATGACTCCCATGGACTGTGACAGATTGTGACAGCAAGGTCAAGCCAGAACAAATCTCAGCATGGAGAGGAGAGGTGAACTTGGAGTCCCACCCCTAGCTGGGGAGTTATTAGTAATTGATACTGTTGGGAGAAGAGCCAGATCTTTTATAAGAATATTGCTTGTGATAAGTCTACCACACTCCAGTGGAAGGCTACATATCCAAGAATATCTGGGCAGCTCACATTGAACTGGAAGGGTGGGGGGAAAGGACACAAAGTTGGGTGGCTAATGAGCAGAGGTGAATCTGAGCAGTTAGGAGAGAGGTTTAATATAATTCAAACATAGGATACCAACTTCTCAAATAATAAGACTTTAAGGAAGACTACATGGGCTCAGTGGTTAAGAGCAATGACTGCTTTTCCTGAGGACATGGATTCAATTCTCAGTACCACCATGGTGATTCTAGTTCTGGCCTCATGATCACCAGACATGCAGGTAGTGCAGAGGTGTACATGTAGGCAAAACAATCTGTGTGTGTGTGTGCATGCATGAGCATGTGCACAAGTGTGTGTGTGTGTGTGTGTGTGTGTGTGTGTGTGTGTGTGATTGTTGATTTATTTGTTTGTTTGTATATTTTTTGAGAATGGGTTTTTCATATAAACCTAGAACTGTTGGCTGTCCTAGAACTGTCTCTGTAGCCCAGGCTGTATTGAAACTCAGAGATCCACCTGCATCTGCCCTTGGAGTGCTAGGGTTAAAAGTGTGTACTACCACATCTGGCTACTGTTTTATTTATTTTGTCATTTATATTTTATTTTTGCATAAAATAACTTTTTCCTTTTTTGTTTTTGGAGACAAGTTTTCTCTGTGTAGCCTTGTCTGTCATGGAACTCATTCTGTAATACAACCTGGTCTTGAAGTCACAGAGATCCCCTTTTATCTGCCTCCAGAGTGCTGGGATTAAAGGAGTGAGCCACCACTTCCAGGCTACATGAAATAATTTTTTAAAGAGTTAAAAAAGAAAAAGTTAAAGTTAGCGAGGCAAGATGGCACACACCTTTAATACCAGTACTCAGGAGGCAGATGCAAGTATGTTTCTATGAGTTCAAGGCTAGCAAGGCCTACTTAGAGGATTTGAGGATATGCAGAGCTACATAGTGAGAGTCTGTCTCAAGTATACAAGTCAACAATCACGAAGAAGAAGCAGTAAAGGAATAGAAAGAAATAAAAAAGACAGTAATAAACAAAGAAATAAAATTTTCACTCCAAACCCTGGCCTGAAGTGTTGGCTCTGCAGTTAAGAGCTCTGGTTGCTGTTCCAGAGGACCCAGATAGATTCCCAGCACCCACATGGCTCTCAGACATCTGTAATCCAGTCCCCGTTTCCTAATCCATCTTCTAGCTTCTGAATGCACCAAGCACGCATGTGGCACACACACATGCATGCCGAGAAAACACTCATGCAGCATGGAGAAATAAATAAGATTTAAAAATAGGGACCCAAAATGAAATTTTAAAAAGGTAGGCTTGGAGAGGGATTAGAATACCTTATAAAGATGTTTTTATAAAATAAAAACTACAGTATGGAAGTTAATGAGGCAATATGCCTTTAAATTCTAGATATGCAGAGACTGCAATTAAGTGCTATCCGAGGCAAAAAGAGGGTGTTTGAAGTGAACCTTGGAAAGGGCATGTCACCATGAACCCACTTGATCTCATCCAAGGTGAACATTGGTTTCTACCCAGGATTGTTTTGAATCCAAGTATTGGCAGGAGCTTCAAACTGCTTCAGTTCCTATAATTTTCTCCCTTTGAACAGTCAGTGTTCTTTTAACCCTTGCAAGCAATGTTTTCTTTTGGCCAGTGTTGCTTTTATAGCCAGATCCTGTAACTTGGGCACACTGGCATAAGGTTTCCACATCCATGGAACTCTCTTGGCCAGCTCCAGCTCTCTTCCTTATTTCATGCATTTCTAGCATCAGTTTGGTTGTGTTTTCCCGGGGTTAAGACACAGGGGTCACATTCTCTCCTGGGTTCAGAAGGAGCAAGGGCTTGTGACTGACCAGCTTTCTCATCTCTCCTTTTGTTGGACACTCTGCACTATTGCAGTTACTCTTCCTTTCTGTCCTTGTCCACGACGGATGCTCCCCTCCCGGGGTAACCTGATCATAATTCTTTTCCCAACCTTTTTATTGTGGTGATATTTTGTATATGCTCTAACAAATAAAGCTTGGCTGGAGATCAGAGTGCGGAGCTAGCCACTAGTTAACCATAGAGGCCAGGCAGTGGTGGCAAACACCTTTAATTCCAGCACTTGGGAAGAGGAAATAGAAGCATCAGGAGTTCAAGGCCACCCTGGGCTACATGAGATTTATTCTTTCTAAAAGAGAAACAGATCCAGGTGGTGGAAGCACATATCTTTAATTCCAACACTACTAAGAAGGAGACATTAATACAAGGGGGGAGGAGACAGGAGCTCAGCCATTCAGTTTGAGGATTTGGTAGAGGTGAGCAGTCTCTCTAGTGTCTGATTCCTTTACCTCTCTGACCTTTCAGCATTTACCCCGATATCTGACCTTAGGTTTTTATTATTAAGACTAATTAGAATTCACGCTACCCTTTTGTAAAGTATAGTCTACTTTACAAGTGTGACAGGTGTCCCAGGGCTCACTTCATCTTCACTAACTAGGGTTTCTGCTGCTTCTGAACTCTGAGCTTTGAACTGTTTATGGTAGAAGGGCTCAGCTCTGCATTGGTGGTAAGATGGTTTCTAGTTTCAGTGTGTGTGTGCTTCTCATTCAGGATTTCCTTCTCGTAGTTGATAAAATTGTGTAGCTGCAAGTTTTCCTGTGTCCCACGTGGCCCGCAGCAGCTCATAAAATAATCACTCACTTTACAATCTGTTTGGTCTATGGCTCAGGCTTCTTGCTAGCTAGCTTTTTCATCTTAAATTTACCCGTTTCTATTGTATATGTATGTATCACCATGTGTCTTGTGGCTTTACCTGTGTTCCATTATATCTTGTTCCACTGGTGGCTCTCAGTGTATCTCTGACTCTGTCTTTTTTCTCCTTGAATCTTTCTTGGATTTCCCACTTGGCTATAACCTTTCTTGCCACAGGACGGAGCAGCTACAATATGGTAGCAACACATAATTAAAGCATACAGAAAGACCATCCCACAGCAAAATGTGTTAATTTCACCTGGTGCTCCAGTCGGGTTAAGCTTACATTTGAACAGAAGACCTCTTGTCTCTTCTGAAATTGAATGCTTACCATTACAGGAGTCCATTTCAGAATGTGTGGATATTTTATTGCAGGGTTAGGGTGGCAATGACATAGATATTTTTGTAATTCTGCACTGCACAAAGCATTTTTCACCTATAACATATGGAGCCACATCATGTGCTAGATAGAGTTTTCTTTTGTCTTGCTCTTATCTGGAGACTTGTAGTTAACTCTGCTGTCTATAAAGTGATAACTATTGTTTTCACTCTTTGCTATTAGAACTTCAAAACTAATTATAGGAACTCTTTTACATCACACAGATAATCTATGTCTTATGTTCTGGGTCATGAGATAGAATACCCTGGTTTTTCATAATAAACTCATGTCAACTGCAAACAGAAATCACACTATGCCTTGAAGCATTCTTCCCATTTCTTGAATAGCACTAAGTTATATTGGAATCATATATGATCTCAGATTAGAATAGTCTTGTTCTTACATTTAGAATTTTATCCTACCCATGAGAAACTTAAAGTACATACCCAAATTATAGAATTCAATTCAAAACCATTCATTGAGTGTCCCATTGTGCTATGAAGTGGAGATACATGAAGAAGACACAGTTTCTGTCCAGGATGAACCTAATATAAGGTGGGTGTGAGCTGTTACTAAAAGTAGAAATGAGTAATACAGCTTTTCAAGATGCTATGACTTGAGTGCCATTGGCTGTTTTATTCCTGATGTTTAGGATTCCTGGATTTTTATGAATTGGAACAGAAATGAAATTTGATGGTGGTATAATGACACATGGCTATATCTGAACAATAACTGATATGACCTCAAAATAATGTTGGAGTTGTGTGACTCCCAGATTCATTCTTAATGAGTTTCCTTATTCAGTGCAGGACCATCATGGTGTAGAAAGGCTCAGCCTAATGTGGAGAGGACTGAGGGAGACAAGCTCCCTCTCATTCTCCCAGGGTAGATTCTTGAGCAGGGAGAAATGAGGAATTTGTACATATAAGTATAGAGAATAGATAGATAGTTAGAAAACACAGGAGGGCCTTGGGAGGGCCTGGGTCTGAACCCACCAGACCCTTCTATCTCTACTAAAGGGTTTTTAAAAGGAATGCCAAGAGGTGGAGCAAAAGAGCTCCCCCCAGCCCAGCCAAGTGCAGTCCATTCCAGATGCCTGGTGACCATGCACATGGATCAGCCATTCCCTAATGCAGCCCTGCTGTGTAAAGCAAGCTCAGATCTCACTGGGAAACCTCTGTGGGCCCCCACAGAGGACCACAGGGATGGCCTCTCCTATATCAGGTCATCTCGATCTGCTGTGGATAAGACCACAAGAATGGTCCAGTAAATCAAGACTCAAATACCAGGGGATGGGTTATGGGGGAAAGCTGGGGCGTGGGAGGAGGGAGGAAAGGGGGATCTGTGGTTGGTATGTAAAATGAATAGAAAATTTCTTAACAATAATAATAAAAGATCAAGAAAAAGAGAATCAAAATCCACTCTCACAGACTTGCCTGTAGGCCAGAATTTCCTCACATCTGACTCTAGGCTTTGTCAAGTTAGCACCTGGAGCTAACTAGATGGATCACTAAATATTTTCTAATTGGATTTGAACCACACTCTACTGGGAAGAACCTGACACTATAAACCTGATTAAAGGTCCAGGAAATCCTAGCTTAGATCCTACTATTGCTATTTTGCTAAATGGTCATGTTGGCAAATTACCTTCTAAATGTCTATTGTAACAGCCATAGTCATATATCTGGCTTGTCTTAGCCTTCATCAAAGAAGCTTTTGTTGTAATGGACACCATTCAACTCAGAGACTTCCACCTGCTCAAAGGGCTGAGAATTATGAAGTCCATGTCAAGGCACAGGCACTACTGCAGAAGAACGTGCAAAGAATGCAAGAGCCCGATGATGAAGAAAAATGTTAGGGAACACTTTCTTCTGGACATGCCATGGCTTTTGCCTTCATAAACTCAAAGAATCTATCAGCTGCACAGGACTTGAATAAGATCAGGTAGACCAATTTTCATAATAAATGGCGATCATATCTTAATACTCCTCCCATAAATAAAGAGCTTTCAGCAGTCATAGATTCTAGGAGGTGATGAATCATTGCTGTGGGGGTTGAGTGGACACTGGTACATTGGTCATGATGCAGCCCTGTCTTCCAATGAATGCATGCAGTCATCATCTATAGAAAGCACTAACTGGACTTACTGGGTTATTAAAAATTACAGGACAGAAAGTTTGTGATTTGGACATATTGGGTGAGATCCAGTGGGAAGCAGGAATGTGATCATGAGGGATCAATTTAATATTTCACTGAAGCAAGGTAAGAAATTCTAAAAGAAGAAATTAAGCAAAATAAACAAAACAAATTATGACTCTTTGCAGGACATTTCACATTGGGAAAATAATATGAGGTTAGTGATTTTGGGACTTAAAAATTGTGATATTCTTTTGCATGTATACTTTATAAGTGAGAGAAAATGGAACTTTTGACAGCTCACATCTACTACAAAAGGCTGAAATAAGAGTGACAGTGTCCAGGTCAGCTGTGACTAAGGGATAAGATGGAGAGCCTGTCTTGCTGTGATGCACTTGGGGAGGTTCATGTGTCCATCTTACCCACTTCACCTACTCCCTTTTCTTCTTCTCTCCAGCTTTAGAAAACTTCTGGCAACAAAAGAGGCAACACTTCATCATGATTAGCATCACAGTCAGCACACAGGTGAACAGGAATCCAAGCACATCCAGAGAGTGGTACTGGAACCAGGTGAGGTCATGTGCTGCCACACGAAGGTGCTTGGCTCCTTTGTGGCGCATGACATACTCAACCCAGAAGACGGCTCTGTCTAGGGGCTTCATTGGTTGATCATGGTGGATTCTTGATAGCCGCATGGCATTTTCCTTATAGCTAAAGATACCAACATCAAAAACAAATGATTTACTCAAGTGCTTCAAACCTAAGACAGGTTCAAGGAAAGCATCATGAGTTTCTATAAATGCCATAGATTCGCACTACGTACAGTGTGGTTTGATTAGGATATTTTTGAAAGATTTCCTGTAAGCTTGCATTTTCTGAGAAATTCTTTCCAAAACTGAAATGGCAAATCATTTGGGTAGAAAACCTTTCCAGCAGAGCAAATGTTCATAAGCCTTTTCTAGCACTGTAAGTGAGGTGGTTCTTAGAGAGAAAGCATGGCCACATTGATTCTCTTGAGAAGAAAATGTGTCATGATTCTTTGTAATCTCAATAAAAACACTATTGATGATTAAAAATTGGGAACTGGTGAGCATGGGCATACTTTGCACAAGATGATTTGAGGGCTTGGATGCAGCTCATTGATAACTTGCTTAGAAACTATTTCGATCATCAAATTATTATTAACTAACCTCTCATACACCAGGTCTGTAGGGATAGTTTGCAGTCTTGATTGACAGTAAAAGCCTATTCCACAGTGCTTAAATGGGTTTTATATGGTTGTTTATGTTTTCAAACTTAGACTAATGTGCTAGGAGATGTCTTTCTGTATGCTTTGAATATATGTTCCCATATTGGTTGATAAATAAAGCTGTACTGGTCTATGGCAAGGCAGCTTAGATGCAGGCAGGAAATACAAGCAGATAGATAGGAAGAAGAAAGGAGAGGAGAGAGAGACACCAGCCTGCTGCCCAAGGAACAACATGCCAGGAGACTGGTAAGCCACAGAATACGTGATACAACATAGATTAATAGACATGGGTTAATTTAAGATATAAGAGCTAGCTAGCAAGAGGCCTGCAATAGACTATGCAGTTTGTAAGTAATGCAATCTGTGTGTTTACTTGTCCAAGAAGCTGCGAGAGAGTTGAGACACAAGAAAACTTCTGACTACACTAAAGATCAGATGAATTCTACTCTTACCTTGGAGAAAACCTATCTGGACCAGTGCCACTTGTACAAAATCACTGTACTTACGAAGGGTCATTTGTGACTGTCTTCACTGCATCAACCAAATCTGTACTGGACATTGTGAGAAAATCCAGTCTAACACCTGCTCCTTTGGTCTTCATACGAACAACATTATCATATTGGTCTCCAAACAAAGGAATGCCAACCACAGGGATCCCATGGTAGATCGCCTCATAGATGCCATTGGTGCCACCATGAGTTATAAAAGCTCTGGTTTTAGGATGACCTAGGAAGGGTAGAAATTAAAGGCAAGTATTAATCATGACTCTGAGAAAGAAAATGAGAGGCAGGAAAAATGGCACAGAAAGGGTTAATACTCATTAGATAACATTATCATAACCACGGAACAGCACTGAATTCCTCCCATGTCTTAGAGCAAGGAACAGTGCAAGTCCACAGAGATTAAGTGAAGGCCACATAGAGGAGGTGCAGTGTGGAAGCAGAATGATTTTGGGCAATGGACAAAAAGGTCATAGCTCCTCTCAAGTGCAGCAAACAGCTTGTGCAAGCACAGGCTGTGGTTCAGGAGAGGGTGCTCTCTTAATGGAACAGTGAAGCCACTGCTTATGGTAGGTTGCCTCTGTATAGTATGGGGTTGGTTGATAGTACTGATGGAATGAGAATTAGGACAAGCAATGCTTCCCAAAATAAAGGACTGCCTCATGATGTGGAGTTTTGGGGGAGTTAGTAACTGAAGAGTCATTAATGAAAGAATACCATTCTCACTGGCATTTGAAATTGACCTAACATAGGGGAAAGGGTGAATGTAAAGGTATAGAAATAGGAGGTGAACACAAACATGAAGAAGTGTCTTAAGTGTATCTGAAAGATAATTACAGTGGAGATAAAAATGGATTCTCAAATCTACAATGTTACTGTACAGAATACTCACATCAATTGTTTACCCATTTTCTCCAGAAGTAGATCACAGTTGTCCTAAATACCTTAGTGTTGACATTCACCTTCCTGAGCAGTCATTCCTCATGTCTCAAGGATCTTCTCATGCTTACCAAGAAGGTCATTCTGGGGAATCCATTTGTACAGCCGAGTGTTGGGGCCCAAGGTGTCTGGTTTCTTGCTTTCAAATCGCCAAAGAACCTGTTAAGAGGAAGCTAGCCTCTTATTACTTTGCTTAAATGCAAGTTACTCTTGTTAGAATTCTGGATAGATTAAGAATCAGTGGAGATAAATGCCCAGTCTTGAGGAGCCAAGAGGTGAGGATGGATGATGGGAACCGTGAAGAACTACTGCAGCAAGGATGCAACACTCTTCACTCTCCTGCATTTATTCTCATGCTTATCCAGGTGTCAGCATGCCACCTTAACATTTAACCAACAGCAACTTAGACAAAGGTAGGTTCAGTAATATCAACCAGGAGTTAAGAAATGAGTCAAGCCGGGCGGTGGTGGTGCACGCCTTTATACCCAGCACTGGGGAGGCAGAGGTGGTGGATCTCTGTGAGTTCGAGGCCAGCCTGGGCTACCAAGTGAGTCCCAGGAAAGGTGCAAAGCTACACAGAGAAACCCTGTCTCGAAAAACCAAAAAAAGAAAAAAGAAAAAAAAAAAAAAGAAATGAGTCAAAGCTGGAGAGATGGCTCAGTGTTTAAGAACACTGGCTGCTCTTCCAGAGCAGTATCAATTCAGTATCAAATCCCAGCAGCCACATGGCAGCTCACTACTATCTGTGTGTAACTCAAGGTCCATGGGAGCAGACACCCTCACACAAACATACATGCACACCAAACACCAATGCACGTTTAAAAAAATGTGTGATTGTAATTGCAGTTCAACAATCCAACTAAGTTACTAAATACACATTGATTTTTCCAATATTTATTTATAAAAATTTTCCTTTCCAAATTCAATATAAATATTTTTCAATGATATTTGATTTAAATCCCTTATCATCACTTTTATCATAGGTATTTTTTTTAGATTAGGTCCCTGGAATATGACATTGTTTATGCATGTGGTCACTTCAAGAGCAAGTGCCCAAGTTACCTTCTATTTCACCATAAAGCTACAGTCTCCCAGGTGGACTTAGGGTTGGTAAATCCTAGCCTACCTATTGTTTTGAATATCAAGGAAAACATTTCCATGCATAAGCCCATTGGAATATAGAGGTGGTCACATTTGGCCAAGACCACAAAGGAATATTATGCTATTATACAAACTCTATTTTTTAAAAATTTATATTTGTTCTTTTTCTATATTCTTTTTATTGAAAATAAATTTTTTCATACAATATGTTCTGATTATATTTTTCCCTCTCCTACTTCCTCCCCCTCCATCCATATCCACACACATTCTTTCTCTCCCTTTAGAAAACAGGCATCTAAAAAATAATAAGAAGAAAATAAGATAAAAGATAAACAAATACACAAGAATAGCACAAGTTCCATTTTTAAAATAATGACTTATTATTATTATTTATGTGTAAGGCAGTATGTCTGCATGTGTGAGTGTGTATGTGTGGTAGTTTGCATAGGTATGGCCCCATGGACTCAGGTGTTTCAATGCTTGGCCTATAGGGAGTGGCACTATTTGGAAGTGTGATATTGTTGGAGGAAATGTGCCACTGTGGGGGCAGGCTTTGAAGGCTCATATGCTCAACCTATGCCGAGTATGGCACACAGTCTCCTAATGCTGGCTGTGAAGAAAGATGTAGAACTCTGCCCTTTTTCCAGCACCATGTCTACCTGCATGCCACTGGCCATGATGATAATAGACTAAATGTCTGAAATGATAAGCCAGCCCCAGTTAGGTGTTTTCTTTATAAGAATTGCTGTGGTCATAAGTAAGTTCAGGTCCTCTGGGTGAGCAACACATGCTCTTCAGGAATGAGGCTCTTCTGCACTCCCACAACTGCAAATTTTTGATTGCTTTCTTATGCTAATGGGCCAGTGTGCATACTGATTATATTTTAAATGCTGTATATTTATACTGTAGTGTGTGGACAGTCCTTAAATATCCTCCAAGATAATGGAGGAAGTAAGAAGGCACATTTTTGTGCCTATAATATCTTCCTAATATCAAGTTCACAAATACTGGTTAAGTGTTCTTCTTTCTGAACACATGTTTATAACAAAGTTATTAATCAAAAACACCACAAACTATTTGGCATCTGTTCCTTGTAATTTGGTGTCTTAAGTGACTTCAAAGATGAGCTAGAGCTATCAAGACAGCATCAGTTTCTCACTGAAGATAGAAGTTTCTGCCATCACACCTGAACTGGATATGACAGTCTTAGTGAGGATGCAACACTGTATCTCACCTTCTGTGGAATCTGGGCAAGGCCTGCTGCAATCATATTGGCCCTTTCTTCTGTTAGGGTACCCACCATAGACCCCAGGGAAAACACCACAACACCATGTTCTCCAGATGATTGGACAAAGTCTTCTATTTCCTGTTAATGGAATATCAGTTCATCACAAACAGCAGGAACACCAAATAACCTGCATAAAAACTGATACCAACATCCACAGGAAGAAACTGAACAGCATTAGAAATGATTAGAACACTGGATGTTTTAAAACTATTCACTGCAATCTACATGCCCTGCCCCCATACCCACCCACCTGAGACCCCAGCCACTTCCTGAGGCTTGGAAACTAACCCCCAGCTCTCATCCAGCCTAGAGGTGAGTGACTCTGTTCATACCCAGTGAGGCCTGCCCATAGGACCCATCCCTAGGCCCCAGCCATTCCCTGGGAACACCTTCCCAACTGGACCCCAGTTGCCAGACAGTAGGCAGGGGTCCTGCGGGAAGGCTCCCCCTTCACCAAGATCCATCAGTGGACCCTGCAATCTACATGCCCTGCCCCTATACCCATGTGCTCAAGACCCCAGTTAATTGCTGAGGCTTGGAAACCAACCCTAAGTTCTCATCGGGCCTAGAGAGAGAGCTCTCATTGGACAAAGAGCTGTCATTGGACCAAGAGTAACCTTAGCAGAAAGGGAATCTGCCAGCCCTCATTAGACCAAGAGTGGCGTTCTGAGAAGTAGAATCTGCCACCTCTTATTGGACCAAGAAAGGCTTCCTGAAACATAGAATCTGTCAGCTCTGACTGGACCAAGAGCCCTGATAAGACCAAGAACAGATCCATGAGTCACAGAATCAACTAGCTTGGGTTGATCCCTGAGACACAGAATCTGCCTGCTCCAATTAGACCAAGAGCTAAGATGGGACCCAGATGGGCCCCCTGAGACACAGACACAACAAGCACAGAGTGGACCAACAGCAACTCACTCAGTCACAGGCACCTCTTATGGGCAAACTTCAAGGCAGAAGTACATACAACAACATAAAGAGCAATACAATGTCACAAGAACCTAGCCCTCCTCCAACAGCAAGTCCTGAACATCACAAGGTAGAAGAAGCAGAAGAAAGTAACCTTAAGAATAAATTCATGAAGATGCTAGAGGCCCCTCAAGAAAAAATAAAAAATGAAATTGAGGAAAAGACAAACAAAATAGTGGAAGAAATCTATAAAGAAATAGAGGAAAATACAAAAAATTGGAAGAAAGCAATAAATCCCTTAAAGAAAACCATGAAAAAGCAATTAAACAGGTGAGGGAAACAGTTCAAGACCTGAAAAGGGAAATAGAAACAATGAAGAAGACACAAACAGAGGGAAGGCTGGAAATAGAAAATCTGAGAAAAGGAACAGGAAACACAGATGCAAGCATAACCAACAGAATACAAGAGATGGAAGAGAGGATATCTGATGTAGAGAAAACAATAGAGGAAATGGATTCATCAGTCAAAGAAAATACCAAAGCCAAAGAAGTCGTAACAAAAAATGTCCAAAAATCTGGGACACCATGAAAAGACCAAACCCAAGAATAATAGGGATAGAGGAAGGAGAAGAATACTAACTCAAAGGCACAAAAAATATATTCAACAAAATCATAGAAGAAAACTTTCCCAACTTAAAGAAGGAAATGCCTATAAAGATACAAGAAGCCTATAGAACACTAAATAGACTAGACCCCCCCAAAAAGTCCCCTCATCACATAATAATTAAACAACTAAACCTACAGAATAAAGAAAAAAATATTAAGAGCAGCAAAGGAAAAAGGCCAAGTGACTTATAAAGGCAAACCCATCAGAATAACACCCGATTTCTCAAAGGAGACTTTGAAAGCCAGAAGGACCTGGAGAGATGTAATGCAGACACTAAGAGACCATGGATGCCAGCCTAGACTAATAAACCCAGCAAAAAATAGACAGAGTGAACAAGACGTTCCAAGACAAAACCAGATTTATACAATACCTACCTACAAATCCAGCCCTACAGAAAGTACTAGAAGGAAAATTCCAACCTAAAGATGTCAGATATACCCATGAAAACACAGGCAATAGATAACCCCACAGCAGTAAACCTAAAGAAGAGAGTACACACACACTACCACCAAATTAACAGGAACTAACAATCACTGGTCATTAATATTCCTTAATATCAAGGGACTTAATTCACCTATAAAAAGACACAGGCTAACAGAATGGTTACAAAAGCAGGACCCATCTTTCTGCTGCATACAAGAAACACACCTCAATTTCAAAGACAGGCACTACCTCAGAATAACAGGCTGGGAAATATCTTTTCAATCAAATGGTCTTAAGAAGCAAGCAGGTGTAACCATCCTAATATTCAGCAAAATAGACTTCAAGCTAAAATCAATCAAAAGAGATCAAGAAGGACATTACATACTCATCATAGGAAAAGATGCACCAAGATGAAGTTTCAATTCTGAACATTTATGCCCCAAACACAAGGGCACCCACATATGTAAAAGAAACATTACTAAAGCTTAAATTACACATAAAATCCCATACATTAATAGTGAGAGACTTCAACATCCAATTCTCACCAATGGAAAGATCTGGAAAATAGAAACTTAACAGAGAAATAAGGGGCTTAACTGATGTTATGATTCAAATGGACTTAATTGACATCTACAGAAAATTCTACCAAAACAAAAAAGAATATACCTGTTCTCAGCACCCGATGGATCCTTCTCTAAAATCAACCACATACTCGGCCACAAAGCAAATCTCAACAGATACAAAAAAATACAAAAAAAGAATAACCTCCTGTGTTTTATCAGACCATCGAGGCATAAAGTTAGATTTCAACAACAACAAAAGTTACAGAAAGCCTACAATCTCATGGAAACTTAATAATGCTCAACTGAATCACCAATGGGTCAGAAGAAATGAAGAAAGAAATTAAAGACTTCCTAGAGATCAATGAAAATGAATACACCACATACCCAAACTTATGGGATGCTATGAAAGCAGTGCTAAGAGGAAAATTCATAGCACTAAATGCCTACATAAAGAAGTAAATGGAGAGAAACTCAAAGCGATTCTACTAAAATCAGGAACAAGACAAGGCTGTCTACTTTCCCCATACTTATTCAATATAGTACTTGAAGTTCTAGCCAGAGTAATAAGACAAAATAAGTAGATCAAGGAGATACAAATTGGAAAGGAAGAAGTGAAGTTTTCACTATTTGCAGATGACATGATAGTATACATAAGTGACCCCAAAAATTCAACCAAGGAACTTATACAGCTCATAAACACCTTCAGCAATATAGGAGGATACAAGATTAACTCAAAAAAATCAGTAGCCCTCCTATATACAAATGATAAACAGACTGAGAGAGAAATCAGAGATACATCACTTTTACAATAGCCACAAATGGTATACAATATCTTGGGGGTAAATCTAACTAAACAAGTGAAGGATCTGTATGATAATAACTTTAAGTCCCTGAAGAAAGAAACTGAAGAAGATATCAGAAAATGGAAAGATCTCCCATGCTCATGGATAGGTAGGATTAACATAGTAAAAATGGCAATCTTACCAAAAGCAATCTACAGATTCAATGCAATCTCCATCAAAATCCCAACACAATTCTTCACAGACCTGGAAAGAACAATGCTCAACTTCATATGGAAAAATAAAACCCCGGAATAGCCAAAAGAATCCTGTACAATAAAACAACCTTGGGAAGCATCACAATCCATGAATTCAAGCTCTACTATAGAGCTACAGTAACAAAAACAGCATGGTACTGGCATAAAAACTGACATGTGGACCAATGGAACCGAACTGAAGATTCTGACATTAATCCCACCTATGAACATACAATTTTCGACAAAGAAGCCAAAAGTATACAATGGAAAATAGAAAGCATCTTCAACAAATGGTGCTGGCACAACTGGATGTCAGCATGTAGAAGAATGCAAACAGATTCATATCTGTCACCATGGACAAAACTTAAGTCCAAATGAATCAAAGACCTTGATATAAATCCAGTTACTCTGAACTGGATAGAAGAGAAAGTAGGAAGTAGTTTTGAATGCATTGGCACAGAAGATCACTTCTTAAATATAACACCAGTAGCACAGGCACTGAGAGCAACAATGAATAAATGGGACGTCTTGAAACTGAGAAGCGTTTGTAGGGCAAAGGACATGGTCAACAAGACAAAATGACAGCCTACAGAATGGGAAAAGATCTTCACCAACCCCACACCTGACAGAAGGCTGATATCCAGAACATATAAAGAACTCATGAAATTAGACATCAAAATGCCCAACAGTCCAATTGAAAAATGGGCTATAGAGCTAAACAGCTACTTCTCAACAGAAGAATCTCAAATGGCTGAAAGACATTTAAGGAATTGCTCAACATCCTTAGTCATCAGGGAAATGCAAATCAAAATGACTCTGAGATATCATCTTACATCTGGCAGAATGGCTAAGTTCAAAAATACTGAAGACAGCTTATGTTAGAGAGATGTGGAGCAAGGGGAACACTCCTACACTATTGGTGGGAATGCAAGCTTGTACAGCCATTTTGGAAATCAATATGGTGCTTTCTTAGAAGATTGGGAATCAATGCACCACAAGACACAGCTATACCACTCTTGTGCATATACCAAGGAATGTTCAATCTTACCACAAGGACACATGCTCAACTATGTTCATATCAGCATTATTTTTAATAGCCAGAACCTGAAAACCACCTAGATGACCTTCAACTGAAAAATGGATAAATAAAATTTGGTACATATACACAATGGAGTACTACACAGCAGAGAAACAATGACATCATGAGGTTTGCAGGCAAATGGATGGAACTAGAAAATTTCATCCTAAGTGAGGTAACCCAACACAGAAAGACAAACATGGTATGTAATCACTTATAAGTGGATACTAGATGTAAACCAAAGGATAACCAGACTGCAACTCACAACTCCAGGGAGGCTACCTAGTAAAGAAGACCCTAAGTAAGATACAGGGACTGGCCCAGCGATGGAGAAATGGATGAGATCTACATGAGCAAACTGGGGGTAATGGGGGGGTAATGGAGGGCAAGGGTCAGGGAAAATAGATTTTAGGGGAGCAGGAGGTTTCAGCTGAATCAGGAACAGAGTGGGAGAACAAGGGAAGAGATACCATGATAAATGAAGACCCCATGGGAATAGAAAGAAGCAGAGTGCCAGAAATCCACAAAGATACCTCTACTATAGACTACTGGCAATGGTTTAGAGAGTGCCTGAGCTGACCTACTCTGGTGATCAGATGGCCGAACACCCTAACTGTCATGATAGAACTCTCATGCAGTGACTGACGGAAGCAGATGCAGAGATCCATGGCCAAGCCCCAGGTGGAGCTGGAGAGGAGGGATTATGTGATCAAGAAATATTGAGACCAAGATTGAAAAAAGTACAGGGACAAATAGCCAAACTACTGGAAACACATGAACTGTGAACCAATGCCTGAGGAGCCTCCATGGTACTGGACCAGGCCCTCTGGATAAGTGAGACAGTCGATTAGCTTTAACTGTTTAGGAGGCCTCTAGGCAGTGCAACCAGAACCTGTCCTTGGTTCATGAGCTGGCTTTTTGGAACCTAGGGCCTATGCTGAGACACTTTGCTCAGTTTTAGTATAGGGAGGAGGGGACTGTACCTACCTCAACTGAATCCACCAGGCAGGGCTGACTCCCCAGGGGAGACCTTGCCTTGGAGGAGGTGGGAATGTGGGGTGGATTGCAGGGGAAGGCTGGGGAGTGGGAGGAGGGAGGACAGGGGAATCCATGTCTGATATGTAAAATTAAATTAATTATAAAATAAAAATATTTTTAAAAAGACTAAATAGGCTATGTACCTAGGAGAAAACCAAACAATGGAATATAGCAATAAAATGACCCATAATGATGTTCTGCTATACAAATACATCAGTGTCTCCCTCAGTCATCATCAGAGAAGATCCCTCCTGCAGTAGATGAGAACAAATACAGAAATGCACACTGGACAATGAGCAGGATGAGAAACCTTGGAACAATCAGTTTTAGATGGGATGTCTTCATCAATCTGCCACCTCAGGGTGCTGGGAGCTATGCAGAAAAGGAGGCAGACAGAATGTAAGATCCAGCGAAGATAGATGATACAAAAAAAAATTGTCTTCCACGCACAAAAAGGGCTGATGCACGTATGAATTGACAGAGACTATGGCAGCTTGCACTGGGCCTCTGGGAGTTTAAGTCAGACAGAGTTCTAAGGCTAAGCAGAGGATGAGAACATGACCTTGCATCCTTAAACAAGAAGCAAATTCCAACTGACAATCACTTGCAAAAGAAAAATCAGTTTTCTTTAGTGGAGTCTCACTGTGTACACACATCACACTTAAGGGCATGCTCCATGCTCAACAGAGAAAACCAACACAAAATAAACTCAAGTGTTTTATAGATTATTTATCTATAAAACTTAAAAAATAAAAATAAAATAAAACTATTCACATTCACATATAAGATGTACAGTTGTAGTCAACTATAAGGCTACAGTTTTCTGTGTTACACATCTTCACATTCATACAAACAATTCTGGAACATTTTCTACTTGAAAAGCAAGATTTGTTGATATTAAATTCAAAGTTCTCTTTCTTCCTCCCTGGTCTCTTGGCCATCAAGCATCTTCTTTCTGTTTCTATTATTGTAACCAGTTTACATAAGGCATTCTTATTTTATTTCTGTCTTGTTCATTGGCTAGTTTACTTAATGTACTGTCATTAAAGGTAATACCATGCATCTCTAGATCACAGGTTTTAAAGTTTTAGTGAATTTTTTTGCATTTACATACTATCTAATTTTTATCAACAATTTTAGTGATATCTAGTTTGCTTCTACCTTTCTTAGTTTCTGTTCTAATGTTGTGAGGAGACTCCATGATTAAGGCAATTTATAGAAAAAGCAATTAGTTGGGGCTCGCTTAAAGTTTCAGAGGGTTAGTCTATGAACATCATGGTGGGGAGCACACCTTGCAGGCAGGCAGGCATGGCACTGGAATAGTATCCCAAAACTCTACCTGAACCATAATTTGCAGACACATAGAAAGAGATCAGGCATGGTTTGGGTTATTGATACCTTAAAGCCTACCTCCTGTGACATATTTTCAATTAAGTCACCCCTCCTAAACCTTCCTAAACAGTTCAATAAAGTCTTTAAAGAAACAGCAAGAGTAATATTAAAAAAACCATATAAAGATGGGAAATACATAGGAGGTCTGGATCCTGTATGTTGCTGTGTTAATTTTGAATTTTTTGATTGTTGACAAAGGTCAGCTGCTAAGAGACCTGTAATTGAAAGAGGGAATATTGAAATAAACCCACCAAGATACTTTAGGAATGCTTTAACTTTAAAATGGAGTCAAAAATATATTTTTCAAATGGAAATCAATAAAGCTTTTGAGGAGAGGTTATGATATTGTTTCCACTTGAAAGGAGAGGCTATGCATTTCTTCCAAGTTAACATGGTTTGATTGAGGAAGATCCCCTGAAAAATCTCTGATGGGAATGGAGGTCCCAGATGATCCAACATTTCAGAGCACCTCTGTTGCAGTTTCCTCTGAGTTCTACATCCAGAACAGCTTGAAAGCTGCTGTCACAAAAGACTACAGTCAGGAATGGACTGTAATTCTAATTTTTCCCAGGGTCCCTCAAAGATTAGCAGCACCCACCAATCAGTGGGAAGTAGTCTAGAAAACTACACCCAAATTCCCAAAATTGTATTTATGAATGTTTGTTTTCATTTAACAGTTGTAGCCCACTAGGTTTCCTAGTGCCTGAACCCAGCAGGACTGCAGAAGAGGTTGATTGGACCATGGGTCTCTGTATCGGGTGTTTGTAAGGGTCTCCACTTGACTGTAACTAGCAAGCAGGAGGTCTTTTGCCCTACCCATTGGCATTGTTATAAACAGACCTTTAGAATAAAGTTCAGGGCCCATTTGGATGAGGATCCAGGCCCACCTGAGTCTATCCTGTGTTTTCTCTCTGTTTCCCTCCTCTTTATTTCTAACTAAGTCTCTTATCTCTCATTCCTCAAGAGTCCCTGGGGTAAATAAATACAGGGGCTGGTTCCTCATAGATGTTCCATCACAGATGGCACCTGAACAGAGACAAAGAAAAGATAAAAAGGAAAAAAAACTAGCCCAAGGACTTGTCAAAAGGATTGATGGGGTGTTGGGAGTGTAAGCATGGTGGTAAGGAATTGAAAAATGAAGGCAACGATATTTCATTCTTGGGTGTATAGGTTAGGCAGTTTTAGATTTCTTTCTATTCTCTCTCTCTCTCTCTCTCTCTCTCTCTCTCTCTCTCTCTCTCTCTCTCTCCCTCTCTCTCTCTCTCTCTCTCTCTCTCTCTCCTATCTATAAAAATTAAGGAAGGTAGAAAATAGAAATATTGAGTAAAGAATATAGAAAAGAAATAGCTTAGGGTAAAGTAGGATAAGGTAAGCCGAATTATGGGGCTATGAATGCAAAATCCTGAGGAAGAATCAGACAAAAATCTATCAAAGAAGAGTTTAACCGGGAGCTATCTAGGAGAGAAGTTCCTTTTTTTTTTTTTTTTTTTTTTTTTTTAATCAGAGAAAGAAAATTTCTGAAACAAATGCTTTCGGTTTGCCTCTTGACCTGAGTGAAGCCCCAAGGGTTTTGCCTCTGGCAATAAGCCACAAACTGAGTGTGAGGACAAACAGATGCAAGGCTCAGGAACTGGGTCAGGGTAAAGATCTAATTAGAGTGGTATACCTGTTAAAAGGTGACTCAGGCATTCTAGCTTAGGAAAGAAAAATCTGTTGCAAAAGGGAAACCCTGTAAAGGGAACTGGAAAGTTTGCTAGCATACCTGAAAAGCTTTCTGGAAATGTAGTATTAATACAGGTTTGAAACAGTGCCTTATGTCATCTAATAGCTGCTCAAAGTGTTTTTGAGCATATGGTATTGAAAATGTTTTAATAACTTAGACTTTTCATGACAGTGAGATACATCTGTTCCTGGCAGCACCAACATACTCCATAAAATTTGATGGTCATTGGAGAAACTCTTTATGAAGTTTGTTTTCTTTATGGCAAAAGCTAGCCATGTGGGTAAAGAAACTGCCGTTCCTTCAATTTCTGACGGTTACTGTCCAAACTGTACCTGCAGGATGTAAGAAAGGTGACTGCCGAGCTTTGCCAAGACAAGGTAGGATAGTCCTTCAAATTTCCCTGCTTCACAGGAAAGTCTGTCAGATATGCTAGGCCTGTGTCACAGAGATGGATGCCCCAATATGACAGAGAAACTTTGGGTGACTTTCCAGGCAGCCAGCTGATTCTGTCATTTGTCACATTTTTTTGAAGTTATTGCCTGCACTTCCTGCTTACTCAGGTAATATTATTTCCTTCTTAGTTCTTTGATGGAATTGAAGACTAGATAGTTTTAGTTTTTCATAGTTATGATAAAAAGGTAAGTTAGATATAAAACTTTAAACTCACCAAGATGAGATAAATAATAAAACATTTTATCTAATTTTGTCAAAAACAAATGGATTGGATATTGTAACTGTAATTCTTGTTTGATAACTGTTTTTTTGGTATGTAATTTTACTAAGTTAAAGTTGAAACCTTCCTTTTTGACTAGAAAGAAAGGGGCAAATGCTGTGGGATAATCCTTCTGTATGCTGTGAATATGTATTCCTCTCATTGGTTAATAAAGAAGCTGCTATGGCCTAGAGCAAGACAGAATGAAGCCAGGTGGGACAGTCAACCTGAAAATACAGAGAGGAGAAGGGCAGAGTCAGAGAGAAACAAGCCTCCCCAAGGAGAAGCAAGATGCTAGAGAACAGGTAAAGCCACAAAGCCACGTGGCAAATGTAGGTCAATAGAAATGGGTTAATTTCAGTTGTACGAGCTAGTTAGTAATAAGCCTCAACTATAGACCAAAATTTCTGTAATTAAGATAAGCTTTGTGTGATTATTTGGGACTGAGCAGTCGGGATAAAAGAAAAGCTCCACCTCCATTTCCATTTTTGTTACTGTGTCAGTTTGGGAAATGTATGCCTGTATGTATGTTTTCACTTGTGTTTTTGATCAAGAAAGTAAACAGAGCCACTATAACTCTTGAAAATGAGTTTTTTTGGTTCATACTCCATCGTTCTACTCTAAAATCACTTTGTATAGGGCTTGGCTTTTGGACCTTTTTCTGCATTTAGTATTTGTTACACTCAAGTACAGGAAAATGTTTTTTTTTTTTTTTATTACAGAACCTTTTTTTTTTTTTTTTTTTTTTTGGTTTTTCGAGACAGGGTTTCTCTGTGTAGCTTTGTGCCTTTCCTGGAGCTCACTTGGTAGCCCAGGCTGGCCTCGAACTCACAGAGATCCACCTGGCTCTGCCTCCCGAGTGCTGGGATTAAAGGCGTGCGCCACCACCGCCCGGCATTACAGAACCTTTTTAAAAAAAATATTTATTTATTATGTTTACAGTGTTCTGCTTGCATGTATTCCTATAAGCCAGAAGAGGGCACCAGATCTCATTACAGATGGCTGTGAGCCACCATGTGGTTGCTGGGAATTGAACTCAGGACCTCTAGAAGAACAGCCAGTGCTCTTAACCTCTGAGCCATCTCTCCAGCCAGAATCTTGCTGAATTAATTTAATATACATGAAAATCACACTTTTTTGATTTTTTTTTTTTTTGAGACAGTGTTTCTCTGTATAACAATCCTAGCTGTCCTGGAACTCCGTCTGTAGACCAGATTGGTCTTGAACTCACATAGATCCACAAGACTCTGCTTCTCAAGTGCTGGAATTAAAGGCCTGTGCCACTACTGCTGGTTTGAAATTCACATCTTGTGATGGAATAGATACAGGTGTTTCTACAGGCAGCTTTCTTATCTAAATTCCTGTGATTCTCTGAGTTTGACAACCATTCTGAAGTAATAAAATATAATCAGTCTTCCTGAAAATGCAAGGCAAACAGAAGCAAACAAATGGCACTATGTTTACCTTAGGCAGAGGCTTGGCAGGTCTGCAGTGGAGTCCTCCAACATAATCAAAATTTGGTAAGAGAGGGTGAGGAAATTCCAAATCCCAGTAGGTTCGAATGAGCCATATATCTGCCTTCCCCATCAACTCGGTGAGTGTCGTGGGTCTTCCTGAAGAGGAATCAGAACAGGAAGGTTTAACCCATGACATAAGTGTCGGGGGAAGATGAATACGCCAGGAAGTCTCCTGAAACACTTTTGATAACATAGCCAGAGTTGTTTACAAGCATATGGCTGGGATATAAAACATATTTGCATATCTATGTATCTCTCTCTCTTTCTCTATCTATGTATATCTGAGTGTATAATGTTTGACACAAATTTGCACTATGTGTGTTTCTCATCTTTATGCTTAGAGACATATGACGTCACTGTGCAAGTAACTTGGGAAAACACATCTGTAACACACCTTGGAAATTCACGACTATCAAATATCAAAATATGCCATTGAAGTATAATCAATGCCATTATCTATGAATCCTGTTTGTCATAGGGAAACACTTTTCCCTGCTATTCTCCATCAAGATTTCCCTGTTTAGCTGCTGGAACCTTGATTTGTGGTCCTCTAAGGGAACTGAGAATTTTGTGCTGTTTTGTGTTGTTTGGAGATAGTCGGATGGGGCCCAGGGTGGTCCCTATGTCACTATGTAGCCATAGTTGACCTTGAACTCCAGATCCTTTTCCTTCATGTCTCAACTGCAAGGATCTAGGTGTGTGCTGTCATGCCCAGTGTACACATGTGTGGGGATTCAGCTTCAGCACTTCATTTGGAGACAGGCTCTCACTATATCACCCTGGCTGACTTCCAAGAGAATTTTGATTATGCCTGAGTTCCTTGCCCTCATACTGCTCTTGATTCCCAATTGACTGTGTAATAATTAGGTCTGGGTAAGTTTGTTTGCAGATAAGGATAACAAGTCTTAAAAGATGAAAAGAGAGTTGTTTACTCATTAGATATATTTTAAAACACTGTAACTAGTAAGCATTACTTCTACACTTCAATGTTATACATTTTGAAAACAATTTCAACACTCCTAATAAATAAATATAGATTCTCCAAAATTTTAAATTCACATATTTTCAGTGCTCATTATGTAGACAATGTATTCACAGCTGTGCAGAAATTTAGCAGGTGAAATGAGAAAATATTTCAAATTGTAAATGAGAAAACGAATGTATAAAAGGGAAAAGTTCTCAATGCTATGTAGATACCTATGCTAGAGATACTTAATGGTCTTCAGTGTAATGTGTACATCATGAAAACATTGAGTTTGTTTAAAGCTACTGTTTTAGGGACTAGTGAAATGTGTTAGATGGTTAAAGTGTTTAACATGCAAGCTTAATGACTTGAATTCAGTCCCCATGCACTTCTGAACACCTGAATTGATCCTGAGCATCCAAATAAAGATGGAAGTAAAAAGTCAACAAATTTGAATCTGACTTCCACATTTGTAACACAGAGCAAAAGCACCCCACCTTAGACACAAGTGTTCATGTGAATACTCATGATAATAAAAGTAATGACAGCAATAGGATGATGATGATGATGATGATGATGATGATGATGAAGATGGTGGTGGTGGTGGTGGTGGTGATATTGATGATACTACTTCACAGGTAAAGCTATATTTTTAAAACATGAGGTAAAATGGCTTGTGGATATGCTATTTCTTAGAGACATTCTCAAAACTTTCTTTTGTGGGTGCATACCTATCTGAAATGTCCTGTTTTAGTCATAGGCAAGACTTTGCAATTGACATTGGGACATGAATTTTTCTACAATGCTTTGAATTTGGGAGAGAATTTCACAGACTTTTCATCACTGTACTTAGGAGACATAAATCTTTCTTGCTAGCAATTCTGTTCTATCAAGCTCACTTTCAATAACACAGCAAATTTAGAAAGCAACAATCCCAACTAAATAGGCACTTACCCAATACTTCACTATAAAGCTGATTCCACTTCTTCTCATTATATGTTTGGAACCAAAAGTCAAAACAAAGCACATAGATTACATTTTGCACCCGCTCCATGAATGTCATTCGGTCACTCAATTCTGACATAGCAGGAGGCACATAGGAAGGAGGCAGTGGGAGTCCTCCACTGTACTTTTCATATGTGGATCCAGGAAAGAAGCGGAGACTGTACACAAGTGGTATCTTGAGAAGCTCAGCCAGTAGGTCACCACAGGGCATGAAGGGATCTGCTACCATGACGTCAAAGCTTGAATTGTGTAGTTTTGTCATGAGTTCCTTGTTAAAAACTGCATCTTTGCAGAGACTCTCAGAAAAGTCAGAGTCTAACCAAAAAAGTTCTTGCAACATTAAAAAATATCTCCAAAGTGATTGCTTTGGCAATTCATAAATGTGTTTCCTGAGTGAGCCCACAAAAAGTTCCTCCAAATCAGCCATGGGAAAGGATGAAGGGTAGGTCTCAAACTCAATAGCAGACGTGTTCTCGACCTCATAAGAAAGTGAAGCTGAGGGTATCAGAACAGTCACTTCATGGCCCTTCTTCACAAGTTCTTCTAGGATTATCTTTAAGTTGAGCCAATGGCTGTATTCCACTGGCCACACCAGCACCTTCCCACCACTCCCAGATCTAAAGAGGCCACTCAG
The DNA here is from genome assembly GCF_049852395.1 of Peromyscus maniculatus bairdii. Lineage (NCBI taxonomy): Eukaryota > Metazoa > Chordata > Mammalia > Rodentia > Cricetidae > Peromyscus > Peromyscus maniculatus. The sequence goes on from NC_134861.1 coordinate 81,792,464, forward strand.
TTGTAGTAGAAGCAGGGTTGCTGTCATTTTCACAGACATCTTGGTTAAATCCAAAGCTGCCTTTCAAATGGCGATTACTCAGATCTTGTGGATACAGACAGTGTAATAATTAGTTAAAGTATAACTTGTACCCACTAAAGCAAAGATAGTCACAGCTTCTGGATGCCAAGTGCAAAAACCAGGAGGCAGATGTGAACATGTGAAATGACTCTTGATTCTCAGTGACCCTGAATATATAAAGTACTTGGAGAACAGCAGAAAAAAGTTCCCCCTCTCTGTCTCTCTCCTTCTAATGCAGCTTCTTTGATCAAGAACTTACAGAAAAGAACAAAACGGTCGAGTCACATTTTTAAAAATATCACAGTCTAATGTGTCTTCATATGAATGTTGGCAACATCATTCCTTTATCATACTATCAAATGATATTGATGATACTACTTCACAGGTAAAGCTATATTTTTAAAACATTGATTTTAAATAAATGGTTCAGAGGTCCTTAGTATAACCTTAGAATTAGAAATACTGCAATTAAATTTAAAGCTGATTTTAATCTAGATAGAAGCCCTGGTCTTTTAGTCTTTCCATTAGTTCCAGCTCTACCCAACCAGGAATCTGCTTCTTGTAATTAGTCACCCTGGCAGGAATGAATATATTCTAATGAGACACTTCTGCCTCTCCCGTTGATTATGTGACTATTGAAAGAATAGATGCTAAGAAATTAGAATTTTCCTGGTGATCTTCTGCTGGGAGAAGAATTGTCTGATGCATTGGGGGCACCCAGGAGGAATCTGCCTCAAGGACCATTTACAAGTTAGGGGGGCACAAACATTTCTGAAGAGCCTAGGAGCTAAGATAATGGTGGGCAAGGGGACACATCGTGGCTGGACTGCTTAGCTATGCATATGTTTTGTCAGAATCCCAAAGATGGAGTTAGGTAATGGTGACTAGTTTTCTCTGTTTCTTTTCCTAAAGTGATTACAATGAATAAATATATTTTTTTTCTGCATTTCTCAATTGATTTGGCTCCTTTAATTGGCTTGTGTGTGTGTGTGTGTGTGTGTGTGTGTGTGTGTGTGTGTGTGTGTGTGTGTAAACTGACTTGTTGGGACACACAGGGTTTGACTTCTGTGTGTCATGAAATATCCTTGTTTCCTTATTCTGAGCTTTTCATGTAGCTGGTATAAAATGGGTGGTGCTTTTGTGATTGGCTTTGATGCTTATAAGGGTTTAAAGTACTGCCATGTTACAGGAGGTCGCCAAGTTTCTTTTATGTAATGTTAAATCCATTTTGTAACAGAAAGTCCACACTTAATCCCTTATTTTCATTATTCCCACATCGAGGCAAAATATCATTAGAAAAATTCCAGAGTGCCTCCCTGCTTAAGGTCCCATGGTGTCTCACACACAGCACCAAGCAAACCATGAGCTCCTATGTGGCCTCCACCTCAGAGAGCAAAGGCAAGAGGTCTGAGCAAGCTGGGACAGGAAAGGGGGGATGGGTGAAAGCACCATCACGCTCTTGGGCGGAACCCGGTTTACCCTGACCTGTGCTCTCTGGGAGTCCCGCAGTGGGAACCCCCGGAGAAGGATGGCAGAGTTGCTCCTGAGTGGGCAGCGAAGATAGGGACACCCATGCAATGCGTAGCTGTCCTTGGTGTGAGCACGAAAGAAAGCGGTGCAACAGGGAGTCCAGGGAGCTGGGCAGGCAGGCAGCATGGGCGGAGACTTCTTTCAGGACCTCGCGGGAGTTTAACAGACTCCGGGCTGGGACCTGGGAAAATAGGGATCCACCCTGCCTGCTGCCTAGTCTCTATCCCAATTCCCCGGGTGAAGTGTGTGTGGATTTGTTCTTACTTCTCTTTGATATGTAACTACAGGAGCCAAATAATCAGGATCTTTAAAGTCTGTGGTAGTGGCAAACTGTTTCCAAGGAGCTGCTTGGTTGCCATCCACAGCAGAGTACAGCAGTATCCTGATGTCTCCCCTTGCTCTCTACTGTTTCTCTCTTGATTACAAGAAGTTAAGAGGACGAAGCCTGTGGTTTTCAGTTGTTTTGAGCTGAGCCTGAATAACTTTAAGAGTAATGATGCTGAACATACTTCCCCATGCGTTTTGGCCACCTTTAACTCTTTCATGGAAACTGTATATTCAGATCCTCTGTCCATATTTTATGGCTGAAAAAATTTTGATGGGTGTTCAGTTTTTTTATATGGGGTCATGTCATGTGTTTTCCCTTCCACCTTATGCACTTATGACCTTTCTTTTAAGTTAAGTTCTTTTTGGGGGAATATGACTTTCAAATGCATTTTCCATCTTTGTGATTTTTCTTTTCAGTACTTTCAATAATGTTTTTTTCATGCAGAAAAATTTTCATTTGTATGAGTCCAATTAATGAAGTTTAGCTTAGTTTCTCCTGCTTTTGAGGTCAACAGAAAAACTATTTTCAAATTTGATAACAAATATATTTTCACACTTTTATCAATACCTTTTATATAAGTTTTACCTTTATTTTTTAAAGCATGTTAAATGAACGTTTGCATATGGTAAGAGGTGGAGGTCCATTTTTAATTTTTCATGCCAATAGTTTTCCTAGCAGCCTTTAGCTCTTGATAATTAAAGAAAAAACAAAACAAGCAAACAAAAACAAACTCTACAACTCTTCCATGGGTAGTTTTGTGATCATCATCAAAAATCAACCAAATTGCATATTTTTATATTCTCTATTACTTTAGCACTTTAACACAATACATAATAAAGCATACAAATGTAAAAAACACCATTATGCATTAAGAATTATTTAATGCCAATATGTGAATTAATATCATTATGCGTTCAAAAAAAAAACTATAGATGTTACCTGTGCCAAAGAACCCAATATATTGATGCAACAGTTGTTTTTTAAATAAAGCTAAAAGCCAATCCCAGATCAGCAAACAATTGTGAAAGTATTATTTCCCAACACTATACCACTGAAAATGGAGATGAATCCTAAGCACTGTCCATTTTACTTTGGAGCTTTGGATGACTATTTAAAAAGAGTTATCTATTAATGAAAATCTTTTGGTAAATGTTACAAGACAAATGGTTGGACAGTTTTTATTTCCCTCGGGTTTGAAATATTCTGATAAAGTGATGTGTTTTATGAAATGACACTATGTTTTGCAAACTATGCTAAGGTAAATGGAGGAAGTCAGAAGTGTTTATTATTTACAAATAAGTACTTTCAAAATGAGAACACTTTCTCATTTTGATAAAAAGAAAACAACATTTATGAAAGTGCTACTACATTACTTTTCAACCCAGAGAAACAAAATCTTTGAATCTTGGAGCTGGGGTCACTCAAAAACTAAGAGTGCTTGTGAAGAAAGTAAAAGATCTTAAGTTCAGATATCCAACACCCATAGTAAGTTTAAAATTGGTCCATGTGCCTGAACCCCCAGTGTTGGGTATCAGAGAGGGATAGATGCTGGTATTACAATGGTATTGGATGCCCATTAAGAAAAAGTTATTTTCTTCTGGTCAAAAGTGTGGAATCTACCTTTGGGTGTGGACAGGCTATTGTCTCCTCCCTTAAGCTTGGTCTAGTTGGGTTACTCAGTCACCTGGCTAAGGATCCACCCCTCAGGAAGGCCAGTTCTCCTTAAGCTGAGTTAAAGTGCTGGGAGAAGTAATTACTCCTTTAATGCACTTTTTCCTTCCCAGAATTCCTCTGTCTGTGCAGTCCAGCAGCAGCCATGTGCTGTGCCTGCTGACTTTCCCAGATCCTTGCTCAGAAAAGTGTAGCTTTTTTGTTTCCTGCCCTTTGTCTTCTTCTTTCAAATACTTGTCAAAGCCTGGGTATGGTGATATTTTATTTGTACTGAAATGTGATTTTATTTGTATGTTAATAAATGAAGTTGCCTGGGGGTTAGAGCTAATAGCAAGCCATCGCAGAAACTGGGCGGTGGTGATGCACGCCATTAATCCCAGCACTTGGTAGGCAGAGCTAGGTAGATCTCTGTGTGTTCAAGGATACAGCCAGCAGTGTAGACACACGCCTTTAATCTCAATACCAACCATAGAAGATGTGGAGGTCTGTACAGACAGGCAGTCACTAGGAGGTCATGTGGTTGGGTTTACAACCAATGAGAAGGCAGAACAGAAACACAATAAAAAGACAGACACACAGGAAGTAGGTTTTTTTTTTGGAGAGGTAGGACCACCGCAACAGTAAAGGGTAAGGTTTTTAGCTCTTAGCTATTGCTCTGACCTCTTGGCTTTCATCTCTGTATTGGCTCTGTGTTTCTTATTTAATAAGACAGTTGGTTACATCTACACCTGGGCATGCCTTCCTCAATGTTCTGGATTTCTTATTCTAATTCCCAAGTTACCTTCCTATCCTTCTCCTGTGTGGTTGCTTACAAACTGTATAATTTATTAGTTTCCCTTCCTTATTACTACCTTTCCCTCCCAATGCTACCATATGGACGAACACACACACACACACACACACACACACACACACACACACACACATACACAGAGAATTAAAAGAAATCTGTGTATTTTAGTTTTGTAGGAAAGTAGTTAGAGAAAATAACACAAATTTTTCACAAAGGCTAAACAATACAATATTTAATTAGAATTGTTCTTCTCTGCCTTCCATATACATGTCCTGGCTCATAAATACCTCAAAAAGCCCATATTTACAATAACACAATAAAAAAATTAAAAATACAGTAAACATCTATTTTCTTCTTTTGTAACATGGAAATTCCTGGTTAAATAATAGATATATATTCAGAATTATTATAATATTATCAGATACCCTGGGACTGGAGATACAAGTTGTCATGAGCCATCCAAACTAGGTGCTTCTTACTGTACTCAGGTCTTCTGCAAGAACAATATGTGCTCTTATTCCTGAGCCATGTGTCCAGCTTTGTTTTCTGGTCATATCAGCTACTGCTGTTTCATAGCCATGGATTATCCCACCATCAGGTTTCCTTTCTAGTCACGTTAGTAAAAATCCAGGAATCCTAAACACCAGGAATACAACAGCAAATGGCAGTCATGTCTTAACATTGTGGTAGGGTGTAACACTCATTTGCATTTTCAGCAACAGCTTATACCCACACCACACTAACCTCCTCTTGGGCAGAGGCCATGCCTTACTCATTTTTATATCTCCCCTTCATAGAATGGCTTTTGAATAAAGTCATGTATCGAGTTCTATAATCCTCCTGTATATTATATGTTTCTCCTGGGTAGGATCAAATTCTAAGTGTAAAAACAGGACTGTACTACTCAGATAGCTAATTCAGACATAACTTGTTAGTGCTAATCTAGAATAGGAAGAATGCTTCTAGGCATAGTGTGGTTTCTGTATGTTGAGGAGACTATTTTTTGTTCATTTTTTTAAAAGAAAAACTAGGATTTTATTTTCACAGTTGCTGAACCTAGGAGCTACATACTGTCAAAACAGTTTAATGCTGACCAAGTTACATGGAAACTAATGTCTCTGACAGACATACTCTGGGATTTAAATGAACTATACTAAATAACCAAATACTAGTTGACTTTTCATGAAGCTGTTTGAACATATACTCTGTATTTAACTTCTCTACTGGGGCCACTAAGTGTCCGCAGCAGTAAGTTTGCTGCCTTAATTTTAAATGCTCTTTTTTGTCCTGTCCCAGGTAAGTTGTTTGTGTGAAAAATGTGCAGTTGGACTCTGGAGGGTGCTGGGAATCAGTTTCCCTGTGGTTTTTCCTGTTTAGAAAACAGTGTCCGGCTTGCCTCCGAATACAGAGTAACCATTCCTTGACGCCTGCTGTTGGAGGGATATATAAGCCCATGTGGGAAAGAATAAGGAGAGCTGCTTCCCTGACGAACTGAAACTGGGTGTCTAGAGTGCTGTTTAACGAAATCAGTGTCCCTAGCCAGATTTGGTGCTCCAGCTGTGCGGGTCACAGCAAGTGGAGGTCACCACAGGGACCTGGAAAGAGGGGTAAGTGAATGAGGCTCACCTTCACAAAGGAAGGGGGAGGATTGGATGTAACAGAGTAAAATAGGGTACGTACCATGGGTAATACTGCAAAAGCTCAGTTGGCCACTGAGGAACAGGAATTAAGTTAAGTAAGCAAGGAACAGGAATTAAGTCAAGTAAGCAAGGAACAGGATTAAGTCTATCACCACACTCACATTTGTGGACACCAGAGCTGAAGAAAGTCCTTGGTTTCTGACAGGAGGAGGTCTGAATATTCCAGATTGGGAAAGATGTTCTTCTGACTGATAAAGTGAAAGTGAAAGTGCAACTTTCAGAGTGCGAGCAAGCATTTGCTAACGCTCAGGAGGCAGAGATGAATGAAATTTGAAAAGGGAAAAGAAAGAGGTCGAGGTCCCTTGTAAAGAGCATATAAGGATTTTTGTGAAAAATTTAATGGATGAAGAAGAAGATGATGATCTTGCCTCTGTCTCAGGTTTAGTAGAGGAGGAAGAGCAGCTAGAAAAAGAGATAGAGGAGCTACAACAGAAATTGTGCCCTGCAAAAGTATATTGGCAAAAAAAAAGGGGTGTGTGTATGGTGTGGCATGAAACATATCCAGTCACTGAAACTCAGAATCAAGCTGGACAGGTGGTCCGGGAGCATGTTCCTTTAACTTTAAAAGATGAAGCCTCAGGGAGAAGCTGAGCCGTTATGGAGTTTAGTAAGAAATCCACCTGTGTTACTGCCTGTGAGTATTGATAGCCCTTTTTTTCCTGCTGTATTTTGTTCTAATTGGACAATTGGTACTGCTGCCAGCAATGTAAAACTCCAAGAAGGTTTTGTAAATATTACTTTGCAGTTAAAAAAATGCTCTTTGTTTTGAAAAAAAAAAATAGTACAGCTGGCAAGCAGCTTTCAAGATTGCCTAGTCCTGAGTAATACTTCTTTGGCAGACTTTGTAGGTAGTTCCAGCATGTCCCATGCTGAGGGTCTCCAAGTGCTCCTTTCCCTTTTGTTGTTTGGAATGGTGATGTGGGAGGGGAGGGACTACTGACTACTAAACTGTTCAGTTCTAAATTGTAGCTTGAATAATTGCTGGAGTGCAAATTGGTCCCATGTAGTGATTGTGAGAATACCTGCATTTGCAGTGATGCCTCTAGAGAGTCCTTCTGATCAGTTTCCGCTGCAACTGAAGAGGACAAGAAGAGACTTTGGCATTACTGCCACAATTGTTGCCGCTGTGGGTGCATCTGCTGTTGCTGCTACAGCTGCTGGGCTTGCATTATCTCAGACTGTTCAACAGGCTGCCGTTATCAACACATTATCTGAGAGGGTGGCTAGTGCCTTGGACATTCAGCAAACATTGAATGGACAATTACACTTTGGAATTCTGATGCTTAATCAGCAAGCAGTACTGTTATAAGAACAAATAGATATGTTGTTGATACGCCAACATATGTTATGTGCTTATGAAATGTCAGAAGTTTGTATAACCCCTCATGCAGCTTTTAATGTATCGGCCAAGGTTGCAGAATTGAATGCTTATTTGCGAGGGCCTTGGAATGGGACATTTTTGAACTAAGGATTAACGAAACTAGAGTTGTTCCTGTAAATGGTCATTAATGTCTAAAGCTGCTGGGTAGATTACTAGATGGGCAGGGTCTGTTTCCCTCTTATTAATCTGTACAGGCGGTATGGGAATTGGGTTATTTCTGCTATGCCGATGGCAACGCCAGTTCACTCGACACTGACAGGTAACCAAGCAAGCCCTTCTGGCCACGTCACCCTCTGAATCTGCACAAGTGTGGTTACAAATGTTGGACAGATAGTACCCAGAGACGGGCAACTCCTGTGGTCCTCATGTGACCTAAGGCAGGGGGCATAAGGGTAGCCCCCCCCCTGGACAAATAAGTTTGGGGATTGCAACAGGTGACCTAAGACAGGGGCTATCTGATCTTCCACAGGCTGTTCTAGCCGATGTGTTCCTTTTAAAAAATAAAAAGGGAGGACATGTCAGAAGCAGTAAGTTTGCTGCCTTAATTTTAAATGCCCTTTTTTGTCTTGTCCCAGTTGTTTGTGTGAAAAATGTGCAGTTGGGTTCCGGAGGGTGCTAGGAATCAGTTTTCCTGTGATTTTTCCTGTTTGGAAAACAGTGTCTGGCTTGCCTTCAGATCCAGAGTAACCATTCCTTGACTCCTGCTGTTGGAGGGGTATATAAACCCATGTGGGTAAGAATAAGGAGAGCTGCTTCCCTGACGAACTGAAACTGGGTGTCTAGAGTGCTGTTTAATGAAATCGGCATTCCTGGCCAGATTTCGTGCTCCAGCTGCACGGGTGGCAGCAACCAAGTACAATTCCAATTAAAAAAAATTAACTGTCACCAAAGAACAGCATGGATTTTATAGTCCAAGTGGTCATTTGGAGTGCTTGGCCCTTAGAAACTGTCCTTCCTTTGAATTTATAGGAGAAGCTCATAGTTGACACCAGTTTTGGGTCAAAAATCTGTGTCCAGACAGGACATATAACAAAGGGGGAACCTACTGCTATATTCTGCTAAATGACTATTGCATTAAACTGATTCCTAATGACTAATAGCTATACCAATAGCTTAAAGAATCTCAAGTCTCACCAAGAATATTTTGGAGTAGATAGTGATTAGTGTGGAGTCCTACAACTGGCTCAGGAACAGAGCATAAACAATGCTAAGTCATAAATGGGACATCTACATCACATACCATCCCTCCAAGCCTCAGGTTATTGCTGAAAAAAGCTAGCAAGAGCTAGAGGTGGTAGATAACTACAAGGAACCTGTGTGCTTCATGTGCACCCAGGCATCTGTACTATGACTCTCATGGATTGTGACAGATTGTGACAGCAAGGTCAAGCCAGAACAAATCTCAGCATGGAGAGGAGAGGTGAACATGGAGTCCCACCCCTAGCTGGGGAGCTATTAGTAATTGATATTGTTGGGAGAAGAGCCAGATCTTTTATAAGAATATTGCTTGTGATAAGTCTACCACACTCCAGTGGAAGGCTACATATCCAAGAATATCTGGGCAGCTCACATGGAACTGGAAGGGTGGGGGAAAAGGACACAAAGTTGGGTAGCTAATGAGCAGAAGTGAATCTGAGCAGTTAGGAGAGAGGTTTAATATAATTCAAACATAGGATACCAACTTCTCAAATAATAAGACTTTAAGGAAGACTACATGGGCTCAAGAGATGACTCAGTGGTTAAGAGTGGTTAAGACTGCTATTCCTGAGGACATGGATTCAATTCCCAGTACCACCATGGTGATTCTAGTTCTGGCCTCATGATCACCAGACATGCAGGTGGTACAGAGGTATACATGTAGGCAAAACAATCTGTGTGCGCATGTGTGTGTGAAATTATTTATTTATATATTTAATTAATTAATTTTTCAAGACAGGGTTTCTCATATAAGCACTGGCTGTCCTAGAACTGTTTCTGTAGCCCAGGCTGGATTGGAACTCAGAGATCCACCTACATCTGCCCTTGGAGTCCTGGGGTTAAAGGTGTGTGGTACCATGCCTGGCTACTGTTTTATTTATTTTGTCATTTTATATCTTTTTACATATAATAACTTTTTTTTGGAGACAAGTTTTCTCTGTGTAGCCTTGTCTGTCATGGAACTCATTCTGTAATCTAACCTGGTCTTGAAGTCACAGAGATCCCCTTCTATCTGCCTCCAGAGTGCTGGGATTAAAGGAGTGAGCCACCACTTCCAGGCTACATGAAATAATTTTTTAAAGAGTTAAAAAAGAAAAAGTTAAAGTTAGCGAGGCAAGATGGCACACACCTTTAATACCAGTACTCAGGAGGCAGATGCAAGTATGTTTCTATGAGTTCAAGGCTAGCAAGGCCTACTTAGAGGATTTCAGGATATGCAGAGCTACATAGTGAGAGTCTGTCTCAAGTATACAAGTCAACAATCATGAAGAAGAAGCAGTAAAAAAATAGAAAGAAATAAAAAAGAAAGTAATAAACAAAGAAATAAAAGTTTCACTCCAATCACTGGCCTGAAGTGTTGGCTCTGCAGTTAAGAGCTCTGGTTGCTGTTCCAGAGGACCCAGATAGATTCCCAGCACCCACATGGCTCTCAGACATCTGTAATCCAGTCCCCGTTTCCTAATCCATCCTCTAGCTTCTGAATGCACCAAGCACGCATGTGGCACACACACATGCATGCCGAGAAAACACTCATGTAGCATGGAGAAATAAATAAGATTTAAAAATAGGGACCCAAAATGAAATTTTAAAAAGGTAGGCTTGGAGAGGGATTAGAATACCTTATAAAGATGTTTTTATAAAATAAAAACTACAGTATGGAAGTTAATGAGGCAATATGCCTTTAAATTCTAGATATGCAGAGACTGCAATTAAGTGCTATCCGAGGCAAAAAGAGGGTGTTTGAAGTGAACCTTGGAAAGGGCATGTCACCTTGAACCCACTTGATCACATCTAAGGTAAACTTTGGTTTCTACTCAGGATTGCTTTGAATCCAAATATTGGCAGGAGCTGGAAACTGCTTCAGTTCCTATAATTTTTTCCCTTTGAACAGTCAGTGTTCTTTTAACCCTTGCAAGCAATGTTTTCTTTTGGCCAGTGTTGCCTTTATAGCTAGATCCTGTAACCTGGCCACACTGGCATAAGGTTTCCACATCCATGGAACTCTCTTGGCCATGTTCAGCTCTCTTCCTTATTTCATGCATTTCTAGCATCAGCTTGGTTGTGTTTTCCCAGGGTTAAGACACAGGGGTCACATTCTTTCCTGGGTTCAGAAGGAGCAAGGGCTTGTGACTGACCAGCTTTCTCATCTCTCCTTTTGTTGGACACTCTGCACTGTTGCAGTTACTCTTCCTTCCTGTCCTTGTCCATGCCTGATACTCCCCTCCCTGGGTAACCTGATCATAATTCTTTTCCCAACCTTTTTATTGTGGTGATATTTTGTATATGCTCTAACAAATAAAGCTAGGCTGGAGATCAGAGTGCGAAGCTAGCCACTAGTTAACCATAGAGGCCAGGCAGTGGTGGCACTCACCTTTAATCCCAGCACTTGGAAGGAGAAAGCCGAAAGATCAGGAGGTCAAGGCCACCCTGGGCTACATGAGATTTATCTAGTCTAAAAGAGAAATAGAGCCAGGTCATGGAAGCTCATGCCTTTATTCCCAGCACTAGGGAGATCGAGACATTAATACAAGGTGGGAGGATAGAGGAGCTCAGCCATTCAGTTTGAGGATTTGGTAGAGGTGAGCAGTCTCTCTAGTGCCTGGCTCCTTTACTTCTCTGACCTTTCAGCATTTACCCTGATATCTGACTTCAGGATTTTATTATTAACACCAATTAGAATTCACGCTACACTTTTGTAAAGTATACAGTCTACTTTACAGGTGTGACAGGTGTCCCAGGGCTCACTTCATCTTCACTAACTAGGGTTCCTGCTGCTTCTGAACTCTGAGCTTTGAACTGTTTATGGTGGAAGGGCTCAGCTCTGCATTGGTGGTAAGATGGTTTCTAGTTTCAGTGTTTGTGCTTCTCATTCAGGATTTCCTTCTTGTTGTTGATAAAATCGGGTTAGTTTCAGCTATGATATCAGGTTAGGATAGCTTTGTTCTTACATTTAGAATTTTTTCTGCCCATGAGAAATTGATAGTATATTCCCAGATTATAGAACTAGATTCTTAGATTCATTTAAAAATGATCCACAGAGAGTCACATTGTTCTATGAAGTGGGGATACATGAAGAAGAAGTAGTCGAGGTCTCTATCCAGGATGAACCTAACATAGGGTAGGTGTAAGCTGTCACTGAAAGTCAAATGAGTAATAGAACTTTTCACAATGCCATGACCTGGGTGCCATTTGCTGTTTTATTCCTGATGTTTAGGATTCCTGGATTTTTATGAACTGGAATAGAAATGAAATCTGATGGCGGTATGATGACACATGGCTATATCAGAGCAGTAACTGATATAACCTCAAAATAAAGTTGGAGTTGTGTGTCTCCCAGATTCATCCTTACTGAGCTTCCTATTCAATCCAGGATGGTCATGATGAAGAAGGGATCTACATGTTGTGGAGAGGACCACAGAGATGGACCCTCCTATAACATGTTGGCTGTATTTGCAGTGGACAGGACCACAAGTATGGTCCTGTAAAATAAGAATCAAAACCCACTCCCACAGGCTTGCCAATAGGCCAGACTTCCCTCACAGATGACTCTAGGCTTTGTGCAGGTAGCAACGGAAGCTAACCAGATGGATCACTAAATATTTTCTAGTTGGATTTGAGCCCCACTCTACTGGGAGGAAGCTGACACTATAAACCTGATTGAAGGTCCAGAAAATCCAGGCTTGGAACCTCTTATTGCTATTTTGCTGAATGGTCATTGCAGCCGGGAGTTTCTTGGACGCCATCTGGCCCTGTGGTCAGGATGAATCTCTCACCTGTGGGCATGCAGCCACTTATACAATAATTACTGAGAGGCTCATATGAATTACAAACTGTGTGGCCTGTGGCTTCAGCTTATATTAGCAAGCTCTTTTAATTTAAGTCAGCCCATTCCTATTAATCAATATGTTGCCCCGTGGCTGTGGCATTATGGATCTGCTGGCGACTTGTTGCTCCTCCTGCGGTGGCTGGCGTCTCTCCAGACTCCATCCTACTTCATCTAGTCTATAGTGTGAATGTACTGCCTAACCTTAACCTGCCCTGCCATAGAACAGTGCAGCTTTATCAACCAATCAAAGAAACACATACTCACAGCGTACAGAAAGACACTCCCCAGCAGGTCATCTTGGCAAAGTGCCTTCTAAATGTTAATGGTGACAGCCATAGCCATAGATCTGGCATGTTCTCAGCCTTTGTCAGAGAAGCTTTTGTTGTAATGGACACCATTCAACTCAGAGACTTACAACTGTCCAAAGGGCTGAGAGTGATTAAGTCTATGCCAAAGCTCAGGGAATACTGCAGAAGAATGTGGAAAGAATGTAAGAACCCGATAATAAGGAGAAATGTTATGGAACACTTTCTTCTGGACATGCCATGGATTTTTTTCATTCATAAACTCAAAAAATCTGTCAGGTGCACAAGACTTGCATAAGATCAGGTAGCCAATATTCCATAATAAGTGCTATTGACACTCGTAGATTCCAGAAGGGGTGAATCATTACTGTAGGGGTTGAGTGAACACTGATACATTGGCCATGATCCAGCAATGTCTCCCCATGAATTCATACATGCATATAAAGACAGTACTAATTGGACTTACTGGGTTATTAAAAACTAGAGGACAGGAAGTTGTAAGTTGAACATATTGGGTAAGATCCAGTGAGAAGTAAGAATGTGATCATGAGGGATCAATTTAATATTTTCCTGAATCAAGGTAAGAAATTCTGAATGAAGAAATTAAACAAAATGAACAAAACAAATTGTGAGTCTGTGGGAGACATTTCAGATTGGGAATATAATATGAGGTAAGTCATGTTGGGACTTAAAAATTGTGATCTTCTTTTCATGTGCACTTTATAAGTGAGAGGAAATGGAACTTTTGACAGTTCACATCTACTACAAAAGGCAGGAATAAGAGTGAGAGTCCAGGTCAGTTGTGACTAAGGGATAAGATGGAAAGCCTGCCTTGCTGGGATGCAGTGGGGGAGGTCTGTGTGTCCGTCCTCCCCACTTCAGCTACACCCTTTTCTTCTTCTTTCCAGCTTTAGCAAATTCCAGCAACAAAAGAGGCAACACTTCATGATGATGAGCATCACAGTCAGCACACACAGGCCAGCAGGAATCCAAGCACATCCAGAGAGTGGTACTGGAACCAGGTGAGGTCATGTGCTGCCACACGAAGGTGCTTGGCTCCTTTGTTGCACATGACGTACTCAATCCAGAAGACGGCTCTGTCCAGGGGCTTCACTGGCTGATCGTGGTGGATTCTTGATAGCTTCATGGCATTCCCCTTATAGCTAAAGACACCAACATCAAAAACAAATTAATTTACTTAAGTTCTTCAAGCCTAATAAAGCTTCAGTGAAAGCATCATGAGACTCAATAAATGCCATAGATTAGCACTAAGTACAGTGTGGTTTTGATTGGGACGTTTTTTAAAGATTTCCTGTAAGCTTATATTTTCTGAGAAATTCTTTCCAAAACTGAGATATCAAATCATTTTGGGAAGTAAATCTTTCCAGCAGAGCAAATGTTCATAAGCCTTTTCTAGCCCTGTAAGTGAGGTGATTTCATAGGGACTGAGCATGACCACATTGATTCTCTTGAGAAGAGATTGTGTCAAAATTCTCTAAAATCTCAATAAAAACACTATTGATGATTACAAATTAGGAACTGATGAGAATGGGACATACTTTGCACAAGATGACTTGAGGGCTGGGATGCATCTTAGAAACTATTTCCATCATCAAATCATTGTAAACTAACCTCTCATACAGTACATCCATAGGGATAGGTTGCAGTCTTGATTGATAGTTAAAGCTCATTCCACAGTGCTTAATATTTTTGTTGATGTTTTCAAACTTAGAGTAATGTGCTAGGAGATGTCTTTCTGTATGCTTTGAATATATGTTGTTCCCATATTGGTTGATAAAGAAAGCTGTATTGGTCTATGGCATGGCAGCTTAGAAGCAGACAGGAAATATAAGCAGATAGACAGGAAGAAGAAAGGAGAGGAGAGAGAGACACCAGCCTGCCACCCAAGGAAAAACATGCCAGGAGACTGCTAAGCCACAGAACATGTGGCACAACATAGATTAATAGAAATGGGTTAATTTAAGATATAAGAGCTAGCTAGCAAGAGGCCTTCCATAGACTATACAGTTTGTAAGTAATATAATCTGTGTGTTTACTTGTCCATGAAGCTGTGGTATAGGTGAGAAACAGGAAATCTGATTACACTAAAGATCAGATGAATTCTACTGTTACCTTGGAGAGAACCTATCTGGACCAGTGCCACTTGAACAAAATCACTGTACTCACAAAGGGTCATTTGTGACTGTCTTCACTGCATCAACCAAATCTGCATTGGACGTTGTGAGAAAGTCCAGTCTAACACCTGCTCCTTTGGTCTTCATGTGAACAACATTATCATATTGGTCTCCAAACAAAGGAATGCCAACCAGAGGGATCCCGTGGTAGATTGCCTCATAGATGCCATTGGTGCCACCATGAGTTATAAAAGCTCTAGTTTTAGGATGACCTAGGAAGGGGAGAAATTAAGGGCAAGTATTAATCATAAGTATGAGATAGAAAATGAGAGGCAGGGGGAAAAGGCACAGAAATGGTAAATATTCTCTAGATATCATTATCATAACCACAGGACTACATTGAATTCCTCCCATGTCTTAGAGCAAGGAGCACCACAAGTCCACAGAGCATTATTGAAGGCCACATAGAGGAGGTGCAGTATTGAAGCAGAATGTTTTTGTGCAGTGGACAAAAAGGGTAGAGCTCCTCCCAAGTGCAGCAAATAGCTTTACAAGCACAGCTAAAACAGCTTTACAAAACAGCTTTACAAGTTCAGGAGATTGTGTTCTCTTAAAGGAACAGTGAAGCCACTGCTCATGGTAGGTTGCCTCTGTGTAGTAGGGGGTTGGTTGATCAAACTGATGGAATGAGAATTAGGACAAGCAATGCTTCACCAAATATAGGACTGTCTCATGATGTGGAGTTTTGGGGGAACTAGTAACTGAAGAGTCATTAATGAAAGAATACCATTCTCACTGGCATTTGAAATTGCGTACAGTAGAGAGAGGAAAGGGTGTATGTAAAAGTGTAGAAATAGGAGGTGAACACAAACATGAAGAAGTGTCTTAAGTGTATCTGAAAGATAATTACAGTGGAGATGAAAATAGATTCTCCAATCTCCAATGTTACTCTACAGAATATTCACATTAACTTTTTACCCATTTTCTCCAGAAGTAGATCACAGTTGTCCTAAATACCTTAGTGTTGACATTCACCTTCCTGAGCAGTCATTCCTCATGTTTCAGGGATCTTCTCATGCTTACCAAGAAGGTCATTCTGGGGGATCCATTTGTACAGCTGAGTGTTGGAATCCAAGGTATCTGGCTTCTTGCCTTCAAATTGCCAAAGAACCTGTTAAGATGTAGCTAGCCTCTTGTTACTTTGGTCAAATGTCAGGTTACTCCTGTTAGAATTCTGGATAAATTAAGAATCAATGGATATAAATGCCCAGTCTGGAGGAGCCAGGAGGTGAGGATGGATGATGGGAACCGTGAAGAACTACTGCAGCAAGGATGCAACACTCTTCACTCTCCTGCATTTATTCTCATGCTTATCCAGGTGTCACCATGCCACCTTAACATTTAACCAACAGCAACTTAGACAAAGTTAGGTTCAGTAATATTAACCAGGAGCTCAGAAATGTGTCAAAGCTGGAGAGATGGTTTGGTGTTTAAGAGCACTGGTTGCTATTCCAGAGGACCCAGTATCAATTCCCAGCACCCACATGGCAGCTAACAACTGTCTATCTGTAATTTCAGGCCCTTGGGAGCAGACACCCTCACAGAAACAAACACGTAGGCCAAACATCAAGACACATTTAAAAAAATGTGTGATTGTAATTCCAGTTCAACAATCCACCTATGTTACTAATACACACATTGATTTTTCCAATATTTATTTATAGAAATTTTTCCTTTCAAAGTCAATATAAATATTTTTCAATTATATTGAGTTAATTTCCTTATCATCACTTTCATTATAGATATTTTGTTGGATTAGGTCCTTGTTAGAAGACATTGTCTATACACATGTTCAATTCAAGAGCAAGTGCCCATCTTACCTTCTATTTCAGCATTAAAAGCCACAGTCTCCCAGGTGGACTCTGGGTTGGTAAATCCTAGCCTACCTATTGTTTTGAATAGCAAGGAAAACATTTCCATGCATAAGCCCATTTTAATATGTGAGTGGTCACATTTGGCCAAGACCACAAAGGAACATTATGTTATTATAAAAACTCCATTTTTAAAAATTGACATTTTCTTCTTTTCTATTTTCTTTTTATTGAAAATAATTTTTTTCATACAATATGTTCTGTTGATATTTGATCTTTTCCTATTTTTTCTTTTCCTATGCTTAATCTTGCATGCTCAAGGAGCTCAGACATGCCTCTGAAGATCTTCCTAGTCGTGAACAGAAAACATAATTCATTTTCCTTCTACTTTTGTGTAACTATCTTTACTATCTGCACAAAAATTACACACGTGCATTTTTCATTCATTATGTAAGTTGATGTAAATTTTACTTCTTTCAGCTATAAAGAGGATGCTATGTGGTTATCTGCTGCGGGCCGCAGAAATATATCATAAGAACTCAGCTGGTTATGGCAAAGTCACTACCTGGAGGGATCAGGGAATTCCTCCAGAGGAAGCCAAATCCCAAGGAGTTTTTGGTGTTACTTGGCTTGTTATATATCAGCTGTATTCTGTTATGAAAATCATGTGTGCCTTCATAGTTTTCCCAATTGACTTTCCCCTAAGAAGGACTAACAGTGTAGACTGATCACTCTCTGGACATACACATTCCAGGTATTTGGAGAACAGCCTCAGGAAAGGCTTTCTCTGGAACCAGTTATCTCCCTTAGCCACTTTCAAGGACTACAGGAAACACCACCCAGGTGGACGCCCAACTGCCAAAGACTAACAATGATAACAGCCCACCTGAAAGTCTCCTGACTTAAATTCCACAAGGAGACACCACCCAGGGGGGCGCCCAACTTCCAAGGACTAACAAGTGATAGCAGCCCACGTACAAGTCTCCTGACTTACAGTAAATTCACAAGAGGACGCCGCCTAGGCCAGGTGGACACTAAGTAATAGTTTTACACAATTTAGCTTAGGCCCTCCTTTCTTACAGCCTTACTAACTTTATAGACCTCTAACTACTTACCTAACCACTTCTAGGAATATTTAGATAAACTTCTGTGCTAACAGCTATGCTCAGCCAGAACTCCCAGTTCAAGCCTCCCTGTAATTATCATTATTGGTAGCATCTGGCCAGGTCCATCACCGGATGGAGGAAAGTACCTTATCAGAGATACCTCTGTACTCTCTAAGAACAGACTTAAGCATCCAGGCTACCTGTTTGAGAAGGCCTGGCGGATGTGCAAATTAAGCCTTACTTCCTCTTTTCCCAAACCTTACCTCCAGTTCCAGATCTCCCTTTAGCTATCACCAGAGGCATCTAGCTGTACACAGGTTGCCTAGAGACTGAGCACACTTTTCCCCACCCTGCAGTAAATGGCAGACAGCTTGAACAGATAGGAGCCACAGGAAAAAAGAAGACAGTTTTATTTTCTCCCATTGACCTAGCAACTTATAGATTTTTAACATCCTTTACCAAACACATTTAAGGTTATAGTTGTGCACGTAAGATCCCTCTTCTTAGATGTTACCCATATTTAGCCTTTAGTTAATTCATTAGTCACTTCCCCTTTGGGTCACAAATGGTAATTAACAACTAGTGCCCCTCTTTGTAATTCTTTTTTTTTTTTTTTTGGTTTTTCGAGACAGGGTTTCTCTGTGTAGCTTTGCGCCTTTCCTGGAGCTCACTTGGTAGCCCAGGCTGGCCTCGAACTCACAGAGATCCGCCTGGCTCTGCCTCCCAAGTGCTGGGATTAAAGGCGTGCGCCACCACCGCCCGGCCCTCTTTGTAATTCTTATCAACCCTCCATTTGATCCTGATAGCGGACAATCACTGCCTGAGGAAGTTCAGGCTGAGTGTCCTGGGTGGAGGGGAGGATTGTGATTTTGGGGAGATATATAACTGTAAAGCAGAGGACAGGAGAGGGAAGAGAGAAGAAAATGGAAGAACGAGATGGGTAAGAACTGGAGAGGAACAAGCTGAAATGGGGAAGAACTAGATTGAAGAGCTAAAAGAGAGAACTAGAGGAACGAGATGGAAGATGAGGAAGAGACAGATGGGGAAGAACAAGATGAGAAAGAGCCAGATGAGAGAGAAGGAGACGGGAGAGAAGCTGATGGGGGAAAGAACTAGATAGATGAGAACCTAGAAGGGACAGAACTAGATGAAGGAATTAAAGATAGAACCTAGAGGGGACAGTAGATAAATATAGAGAGAAATCAGACAAGAAAGGAGCTAGACATGAGAACAGAACTGAAGCTGAGTATAAAGGATGTTATGCCAGAGGAATTAAAGCGAATGGACCAAAGAACTCTGTGTGCGTAGACTGATTTACCGACCTTAAAGATTCTCTGCTGGTTGATAGAGCCTTCCGCGGACCCTGGGAGGGGACTATCGAGGGGCTGGACCCCCATAGTCCTCGTTAGTTATCAGCCATTCACCATGCATGACCATCCCACAAAACCCCTGGACAGAGCTGTCTTCTGGATTGAGTTTGTCATGTGCCACAAAGGGGCCAAACACCTGAAGCCACTTGCCTACAACCTCACCTGGTACCAATACCACTCTCTGGATGTGATTGGATTCCTACTCACCTGTGTGGCAGCCATGGCTTTCCTTACCATAAAATCCTGCTCATTCATTTATCAAAAGTTTGCGAAGATGGGAAAGAAAATGAAGAATGAGTAGAGCTCATTGAGAATGTACTACATGAGCAAAATTTCAGCATCATTCTAATTTATGAACTGTCTTCCAAA
Source organism: Peromyscus maniculatus bairdii (assembly GCF_049852395.1). Lineage (NCBI taxonomy): Eukaryota > Metazoa > Chordata > Mammalia > Rodentia > Cricetidae > Peromyscus > Peromyscus maniculatus. The sequence goes on from NC_134861.1 coordinate 81,812,106, forward strand.
TATTCACTGATTAATTTATCAAGTCATATCTTCTTTTGACAGATGAAAAGGAAGGGGAAAATAATGTAATTATATTATATTCTCAAAAATTAAAGACATAATAAAAATGAAAATGCTGAGCAAGCTATAAGGAATAATCTAGTAAGCAGATCCCTTCATTACATCTGCTTCATTTCTGCCTTCTGATTTGTGCCTTTAACCTCTGACTACTTTTCGTCAGTAATGGACAGGGAGCTATGAGATGAAATAAACCCTCCGCTTTCTCAAATAAAAATGAATATTTTGAAAAAATTCAAACAAAGGAGAATCCTGGGCCTGGGCAGGGGCAGGTACCACTATGATGAGTAAATACGTGGTGGAGAGACGGGAGAGAAAGAGAAGTGGAAGCAGTTTGTGCTCTATGAAGAGAGGCAGAACTGCAGACGTGAAGGCAGCAGGAAACAACCCAATGTGAGAGGCCTGCACTGCCAGCTGAGGTCATGGTGATATCTGTGATGCCACAGAGGGCCATATCTGGGTCCGTGGACTTTCTGTATCAGGGGTCTGTGTCAGTGTTCATGGTGATGTGGGCCTCCTTGGTCTGGCTGCCATTTGAGGCCAGGTTAATGTCTGAGTACTGTTCTGAGCTGGTCCAACCACTACTCACCAGCCACCACACTGTAGCATCAGCGGTGACATGAGCACTTGCCTTTGCAGTTGGGGAGAGCTGGTTCCCTATGCCGGTGTAGAAGAGCTGACCTCATGACTTAGTGAGGAAGAGCTATTCTGTCCCTCATCTTGGCAATGCAGGAGAACTGGCCCTGTTGGCATGGATGTCGAAGAGCTGGCCCTGATGATGTGGGCACAGGAGAGGCAGCCTCACCCCCCGACTGTACATTATGGGAGAGTTGGCCCTGATGGCATTGGCAAGGGAGAGCTGGTGGGCTGATTAACTCAGGCACCACCCAGGCCAAGATTGGGGCTTTGAGTTGGCCCACCCCAACACCTACCCCATCTATGAGCTGCTGGAGTTAATGAAGGGGCTGGTCCTGCAGAAAGTAGCAGGAGCTCCATGACACAGGGCAACAGCAAGATATCTTACAGGAATCTCAGTGGGATCCAGCTCCAATAGTGTAGCAGAAGCCAGAGGCCTCGAACCAGACCATTGACACATTACAATGAACATTTTCAAGTGAAGCTGTTTGTACAAAAGAGTATAAGGTATGAGATACCATCTCACACTGCAGCTTCTTCCATGAGACTTTTTGTGATTTTTATTGTCTATTTTTTTTTGTGGGGGGGAGTTTATGGGGTGGAAGGCAGATATGGAAGGACTGGGAAATGAATGGGATTGGAATGCATGATGGGAAATTTCCAAAGAATCAGTAAAAAGTTTATGGGAAAAATTCAAACAAACAAACAAAGAAATAACCCTTATTCTAAAAGTAAGCAATTAGTGTGAAAAAAAATGAAATGAGTAATGATCTCATCCTGACCTCTCTTCTCACATTCACAGGAATCATGATTCCAGCTGGGTGTTGGGTAATACATGTATATGAGGTAGTTGGTTCAATGATTAATTTAAAAACATTAACTGAAAAATTCATGTATCTTATCATAATATCCTACTGATGATTATCTCAGAACAGAAAAGGCACTGTTAAATGGAGATAAAAGAATGAAATTGCACTGGAAAAGAGGTGGGAATATAAGTAATATGTACTGTCTTGTGTCAGAATGCTGAATGAGACAAATAAAGTTCTATATTTAATAAATTCAGAAATATACTATCTGGCAAAAATCCTTGCCCAGTTAGCATTTTTTCAAAGATCAGAGTTCATGGTTAAGTTTAAATGTTGCTCTCACAATTGCACTTTGCTCATCAGCTGTACCATTTGAATTAGGCAACCAAGAAAGAGTGAGGATGCAGAGGGCAAGGCCAGTGGGCAGTGGACCTCAGCAACTAGCATGCCTACACAAGACTTGTCTTTAGATTGTACTTGGCATATTCACACAAACATTTCTTTTTTTTTTGTTTTTGTTTTGTTTTTTTAAATTATTATTATTATTTTACAACACCATTCAGTTCAACATAATAGCCACAGAATCCCCTGTTCTCCCCCTCTCGCCCACCCCTCCCCCCAGCCCACCCCCCATTCCCACCTCCTCCAGATCAAGGTCTCCCCCGAGGACCGGGGTTGACCTGGTAGACTCAGTCCAGGCAGGTCCATTCCCCTCTCCCAGACCGAGCCAAGTGTCCCTGCATAAGTCCCAGGATTCAAACAGCCAACTCATGCAACGAGCCCAGGACCTGGCACCAATGCACAGCTGCCTCCCAAACAGATCAAGCCAAATGACTGTCTCACCCGTTCAGGGGGCCTGATCCAGTTGGGGGCCCCTCAGCCTTTGGTTCATAGATCCTGTGCTTCCATTCATTTGGTTATTTGTCCCGGTGCTTTATCCAACCTTGGCTTCAACAATTCTCGCTCATATAAACCCTCTTCTTACTCACTAATTAGACTCCCAGTGCTCCACCAGGGGCCCAGCCGTGGATGTCTGCCTTCAGATTCCTCAGTCCTTGGATGGAGTTTATGGCACCACTATCTGGGTGTCTGGCCATCCCATCACCAGAGTAGGTCAGTTCCTGCCGTCTCGCGACCATTGCCAGCAGTCTTTTGTGGGGGTATCTTTGTGGATCTCCGTGGGCCTCCCTAGCTCTCTGCTTCCTCCCCTTCTCACCTTCTCATGTGGTCTTCATTTACCATGGTCTCCTATTCCTTGTTCTCCCTCTCTTTTCTTGATCCAGCTAGGATCTCCCACTCTTTCCCTCGACTGTCGCCCTTCATTGTTCCCACTCATGACCAGGCTATTCATGTAGATCTCGTCCATTTCTCCGTGTCTTTTTTTGGGGTCCCATTTTCCAGGTAGCCTCACTGGTGATGTGAGTAGCAGTCTAGTCATCCTTGTTCCACATCTAGCATCTTCCTATGAGTGAGTACATACCATATTTGTCTTTCTGAGTCTGGGTTACCTCACTCAGGATGATTTTTTCTAGATCCATCCATTTGCCTGCAAACCGTGTGATGTCATTGTTTTTCTCTGCTGAGTAGTATTCCATTGTGTATATGTGCCACAATTTATTTATCCATTCTTCAGTTGAAGGGCATCTAGGTTGTTTCCAGGTTTTGGCTATTACAAACAATGCTGATATGAACATAGCTGAGCAAGTGCTCTTGTGGTATGATTGAGCATTTCTTGGGTATATGCCCAGGAGTGGTATAGCTGGATCTTGGGGGAGATTGATTCCCAATTTTCTAAGAAAGCGCCATATTGATTTCCAAAGTGGTTGTACAAGCTTGCATTCCCACCAGCAGTGGAGGAGAGTTCCCCTAGTTCCACATCCTCTCCAGCATAAAGTGTCTTCAGTGTTTTTGATATTAGCCACTCTGACAGGCGTAAGGTGGTATCTCAGAGTTGCCTTGATTTGCATTTCCCTGATGATTAGGGAAGTTGAGCAATTCCTTAAATGTCTTTCAGCCATTTGGGATTCCTCTGTTGAGAATTCTCTGTTTAGTTCTAAAGCCCATTTCTCAATTGGACTGTTGGTCCTTTTGATGTCTAATTTCTTGAGTTCCTTATATATTCTGGATATCAGTCCTCTGTCAGATGTGGGGTTGGTGAAGATCTTTTCCCATTCTGTAGGCTGTCGCTTTGCCTTGTTGACCGTATCCTTTGCTCTACAAAAGCTTCTCAGCTTCAAGAGGTCCCATTGATTGATTGTTTGTCTCAGTGTCTGCGCTACTGGTGTTATATTTAGGAAGTGATCTCCTATGCCAAGGCATTCAAGACTATTTCCTACTTTCTCTTCTAGCAGGTTCAGAGTAGCTGGATTTATGTTGAGGTCTTTGATCCACTTGGACTTAAGTTTTGTGCACGGTGACAGATATGGATCTATTTGCAGCCTTCTACACGCTGATATCCAGTTATGCCAGCACCATTTGTTGAAGATGCTTTCTTTTTTCCATTGTACACTTTTGGCTTCTTTGTCAAAAATTATATGTCCATAGGTGTGTGGGTTAATGTCAGGGTCTTCAATTCGATTCCATTGGTCCACATGTCGGTTTTTATGCCAATACCAGGCTGTTTTTATTACTGTAGCTCTATAGTAGAGCTTGAAGTCGGGGATTGTGATGCCTCCAGAAGTTGTTTTATTGTACAGGTTTCTTTTAGCTATCCTGGGTTTTTTGTTTTTCCATATGAAGTTGAGTATTGTTCTTTCCAGATCTGTGAAGAATTGTGTTGGTATCTTGATGGGGATTGCATTGAATCTGTAAATTGCTTTTGGTAAGATTGCCATTTTTACTATGTTAACCCTGCCTATCCATGAGCATGGGAGATCTTTCCATTTTCTGAGATCTTCTTCAATTTCCTTTTTCAGGGACTTAAAGTTCTTGTCATATAGGTCCTTCACTTGCTTGGTTAGTGTTACCCCAAGGTATTTTATGTCATTTTTGGCTATTGTAAAGGGTGATGTATCTCTAATTGCCTTCTCAGCTTCTTTGTCCATTGTATATAGGAGGGCTACTGATTTTTTTGAGTTGATCTTGTATCCTGCTATGTTGCTGAAGGTGTTTATAAGCTTTATCAATTCCTGGGTGGAATCTTTGGGGTCACTCAAGTATACTATCATGTCGTCTGCAAATAGGGAAAGCTTGACTTCTTCCTTTCCAATTTGAATCCCCTTAATCTCCTTATGTTGTCTTATTGCTCTGGCTAGAACTTCAAGTACTATATTGAATAAGTATGGGGAGAGTGGACAGCCTTGTCTCGTTCCTGATTTTAGTGGAATTGCTTTGAGTTTCTCTCCATTTAATTTGATGTTGGCTGTTGGTTTGCTATATATTGCCTTTATTATGTTTAGGTATGTTCCCTGTATTCCTGATCGCTCCAAGACTTTTATCATGAAGGGGTGTTGGATTTTGTCAAATGCCTTTTCTGCATCTAGTGAGATTATCATGTGGTTTTTTTCTTTGAGTTTGTTTATATGGTGTATTACATTGATGGACTTTCGTATGTTGAACCACCCTTGCATCCCTGGGATGAAGCCTACTTGATCATGGTGGATAATTGTTCTGATGTGTTCTTGGAGTCTGTTTGCCAGTATTTTATTGAGTATTTTTGCATCAATGTTCATGAGGGAGATCGGTCTGTAGTTCTCTTTCTTTGTTGCATCCTTGTTTGGTTTAGGAATCAGGGTAATTGTAGCCTCATAGAAGGAGTTTGGTAATGTTCCTTCTGTTTCTATTATGTGGAACAATTTAGAGAGTATTGGTATTAACTCTTCTTTGAAGATCTGGTAGAATTCTGCGCTGAAACCATCTGGTCCTGGGCTTTTTTTGGTTGGGAGACCTTTAATGACTGTTTCTATTTCCTTAGGGGTTATTGGACTATTTAAATAGTTTATCTGGTCTTGATTAAACTTAGGTATGTGGTATCTATCCAGAAAAATGTCCATTTCTTTTAGGTTTTCCAGTTTTGTGGAGTAGAGGTTTTTGAAATATGACCTTATAATTCTCTGGATTTCCTCAATGTCTGTTGTTATGTCCCCCTTTTCATTTCTGATTTTGTTGATTTGGATTCTCTCTCTCTGTCTTTTGGTTAGTTTGGATAAGGGCTTGTCTATCTTGTTGATTTTCTCAAAGAACCAACTCTTTGTTTCATTAATTTTTTGTATTATTCTCTTAGTTTCTAATTTATTAATTTCACCTCTCACTTTGATAATTTCCTGGCGTCTATTCTTCCTGGGAGACTTTGCTTCTTCTTGTTCTAGAGCTTTCAGATGTGCTGTTAATTCACTAGTGTGCGATTTCTCCAACTTCTTTATGTGGGCATTTAGTGCTATGAATTTCCCTCTTAACACTGCTTTCATAGTGTCCCATAAGTTTGGGTATGTGATGTCTTCATTTTCATTGATCTCTAGGAAGTCTTTAATTTCTTTCTTTATTTCTTCCTTAACCCATTGGTGATTCAGTTGAGCATTATTCAGTTTCCATGAGGTTGTAGGTTTTCTGTAGTTTTTGTTGTTGTTGAAATCTAGCTTTAAACCATGGTGATCTGATAGAACACAGGAGGTTATTCTGATTGTTTTGTATCTGTTGAGATTTGCTTTGTGGCCAAGTATGTGGTCGATTTTAGAGAAAGTTCCATGGGGTGCTGAGAAGAAAGTATATTCTTTCTTGTTAGGATGGAATGTTCTGTAGATATCTATTAGGTCCAATTGGGTCATGACATCGGTTAAGTCCTTTATTTCTCTGTTAAGTTTCGATTTGGGAGATCTGTCCAGTGGTGAAAGTGGGGTGTTGAGATCTCCCACTATTAATGTGTGGGGTTTTATATGTGGTTTAAGCTTTAGTAATGTTTCTTTTACATATGTGGGTGCCCTTGTGTTTGGGGCATATATGTTCAGAATTGAAACTTCATCTTGGTCGATCTTTCCTGTGACGAGGATGTAATGTCCTTCTTGATCTCTTTTGATTGATTTTAGTTTGAAGTCTATTTTGTTGGATATCAGGATGGCTACCCCTGCTTGTTTCTTAAGACCATTTGATTGAAAAGTCTTTTCCCAGCCTTTTATTCTTAGGTAGTGTCTATCTTTGAATTTGAGATGTGTTTCTTGTATGCAGCAGAAAGATGGGTCCTGCTTTCGTATCCATTCTGTAAGTCTATGTCTTTTTATAGGTGAATTAAGTCCGTTGATATTAAGGGATATTAATGACCAGTGATTCTTCATCCCTGTTATTTTTGGTGGTAGTGTGTGTGTACTTCTCTTCTTTGGGGTTTACTGTTGTGGCTTTATCTATTGCCTGTGTTTTCAAGTGTGTATCTGACTTCCCTCGGTTGGAATTTTCCTTCTAGTGCTTTCTGTAGGGCTGGGTTTGTGGATAGGTATTGTTTAAATCTGGCTTTGTCTTCGAATGTCTTGTTCCTTCCGTCTATGATGATTGAAAGTTTTGCTGGGTATATTAGTCTGGGCTGACATCCATGGTCTCTTAGTGTCTGCATTACGTCTGTCCAGGTCCTTCTGGCTTTCAAAGTCTCCATTGAGAAATCGGGTGTTATTCTGATGGGTTTACCTTTATAGGTCACTTGGCCTTTTTCCTTGGCTGCTCTTAATATTCTTTCTTTATTCTGTACATTTAGTTGTTTAATTATTATGTGTCGAGGGGACTTTTTTTTTGGGGGTCTAGTCTGTTTGGTGTTCTATAGGCTTCTTGTATCTTCATAGGCATTTCCTTCTTTAAGTTGGGAAAGTTTTCTTCTATAATTTTGTTGAATATATTTTCTGTGCCTTTGAGTTGGTATTCTTCACCTTCTTCTATCCCTATAATTCGTAGGTTTGGTCTTTTTATGGTGTCCCAGATTTCTTGGACATTTTGGTTCATGACTTTGTTGGCTTTAGTGTTTCCTTCGACTGATGGAACTATTTCTTCTACTGTATCTTCAATGCCAGAAATCCTCTCTTCCATCTCTTGCATTCTGTTGGTTATACTTGCATCCGAAGTTCCTGATCTTTTACTCAGGTTTTCTATTTCCAGCATTCCCTCTGTTTGTGTCTTTTTTATTTTTTCAATTTCCCTTTTCAGTTCTTGGACTGTTTCCTTTGTTTGTTTCATTGCTTTTTCATGATTTTCTTTCAGTGCTTTATTGTTTTCTTCCAGGACTTTAATGTTTTCTTCCAGGACTTTATTGTTTTCTTGGAGGGCTTTATTGTTTTCTTCTAATTTGTTTGCCCTTTCCTCTAGTTGTTTACAGCGTTCTTCCAATTTTCTTGTCTTTTCCTCTACACAAGCCTCTACCTTCTTCATGAAGTTACTCATAAGGCTACTTTCTTCTGCTTCTTCCAATTTTTGGTGTTCAGGTCTAGATGTTGGAGGCGAGCTAGGTTCTGGTGATGCTGTATTGCTCTTCATTTTGCTGTATGTACTTCTGCCTTGACGTCTGCCCATCTCCTTGTGGTTCCTTCTTGGTCTTATCAGTGTACTTGTTTCACAAAGAGCTGACAGACTCAGGAAGACTCTCTCTCTTGTCCAAAAGGGAGTTCTCTTGTCCAACTCTTTGGTCCAGAAGGGAAGTCAGGGGCAAGCTCTGGTCCAGAATGGCAGTCGGGGACAGGCTGGGAGCTGGGGGCCGGTCTCTAAATCTCAGGAAGTGGCTGGGGTCTTGGGCAGATGGGCGTGGGAGCAGGGCGCGGAGATTGCAGGGGCTTCCGGGGGTGCTGGAAAAGGGGATTCCTCCCGGTGGGGCTAGAAGGGGAGCTGTCCGGTGGCCAGAACCTGGTGCCAAGTTGGGCAGGTCCTCCTGGAGTGGCTGGTGCCCAGGGATGGGGTCTGGGCTGGACCCAGGCACTCACCTCTGGTCCAGAAGGGAAGTCGGGGGCAGGCTGGGAGCAGGGGGCCGGTCTCTAAGTCTCAGGAAGTGGCTGGGGTCTCGGGCAGATGGGCGTGGGGGCAGGGCGCGGAGACTGCAGGGGCTGTCGGGGGGCTTGGAAAAGGGGATCCCTTCCGGTGGGGCTAGAAGGGGAGCTGCCCGGTGGCCAGAACCCGGCGCCAAGCTGTGCAGGCCTCCCCGGAGTGGCTGGTGCCCAGGGATGGGGTCCGGGCTGGACCCGGGTACTCACCTCTGGTCCAGAAGGGAAGTCGGGGGCAGGCTGGGAGCTGGGGGCAGGTCTCTAAGTCTCAGGAAGTGGCTGGGGTCTCGGGCAGATGGGCGTGGGGGCAGGGCGCGGAGACTGCAGGGGCTGTTGGGGGGCTTCGAAAAGGGGATCCCTCCCGGTGGGGCTAGAAGGGGAGCTGCCCGGTGGCCAGAACCCAGCGCCAAGCTGTGCAGGCCTCCCCGGAGTGGCTGGTGCCCAGGGATGGGGTCCGGGCTGGACCCGGGTACTCACCTCTGGTCCAGAAGGGAAGTCGGGGGCAGGCTGGGAGCTGGGGGCCGGTCTCACACACAAACATTTCTTATAATATCATGTTAATAAAAGTCAAACAGAAACCTCACCAAGCAGGGAACAGTTGTCAGGCAGAAAATGCTGCTGCAGGTTTCCATTGGAGAATCTCCTCCCATGAGGATGCCATGGTGAAGTCCTTCATCTGTGTCAGGCCATCACATATGAGGGTCCAGAAGGTCCCTGAGAGCACAGGTAGACATGTGTGAGCTTATCAACAATGCTGGAAGTGCAATGGTAACCAAAGCTAGGGTCACACACAGAGGCCAGTTTCAAAGTCCTCTTTCAGATGAGTATCAGCATAAAGGTCCAGTAAACTGTTCCTCAGAAGGAGCACAGAATGTGATCCAAGGGGCCACTTCCAAAGTTCCAAGGCTTGTCTCTTTTTATTTTGCCTTAGCTTTGTGCTTACATCTGCTTCACTCACATTTCAGTGCTACCTTGTGATTAGTTCATTAGCACATCAAGGCCTAGCTTTAGTTGTGAGTTACCATGTGGTTGCTGGAAATTGATTTGGGTCTTTTGGAAGAGAAGCTAGTAATCTTAACTTCTGAGCCATCTTTTCAACCTGATATTTACACTATTAAAAAGGAACATTTTAACAAGTACAATGTAAATTTAAACATTACAATAGTAGTGCAGGTAGTCATATCCTTCTAGTTTGCTTTTTTGCTAGCAAAATACCTAAAGGCAGTGTGCCACACACTACAGATGCTGTCAGAGGAGGTCAGGTTGGTTTAGTGGATGAGTATGACACAAAATATATGAAACTTTGACTTTTATGATGCAGTATGTATTTGATACATAATCTGACAATATTTGTATTGCTTGTATATTGGAATAGTTATATACACATGCTTCTTAAAGAGCTATTCAGAGAGAAAGGTAGATGGGATACACCAACTCTGAGTCAGGTACCTACCCAGCCAAATGTCTTTAGAGGCACTCAAAATCAACCCACAAAGGAAGGATAGCACTATCTTTACTTGAAGTAGGAAGATATAAGAGAAAGAGTAAAAACAAAAAGTAAAATCAAAGCAAGTCACAAAGTCTATTTCAATAGTAAAGTACAGATCATGTTTTAGGAAACTGCAAGATAGTGTGTCATAAAGCCTCGATCTGTGGCTGTCATGATGAAGTAAGCATGTTATAAAATGATAAAAGTTTTTTAATCTGATTTAATATTGGACATTGTATTTTAACATAGATTTTGAAAGTAAACAAGCTTTTGAGCTGGTGTGTCTAGAGATAATTGACAATATTTTGTTGAGTTATGTTAACAGATGCTAACATTTAGATTATAGTTCTAGTGATGTGATAAGATTTAATATGTGCTGCATAACTCTGTGACTCAGCATTTTATGTTTCTGATTAGAGCTTACAGTTCTGAGAAATCAAGTGAAATTAACATCCGACTGCATGATTATGAGAAGTTGGCCTTAGGATATGTTAAACCCATTGCTTCTATTTTATGCTCTTATGTATATACAAATTCTCTGTCTGGTAATTCACTCAACTGAGCTGAAGATTTGGCAGACTAGTTAGTGATACTTTCAGACATACTTCTTCCTCTCACCCTTCCTTCCTTCCTCCTTCCTTTCTTTCTTCCTAGCTTTATCTGTCTATCTATCTATCTATCTATCTATCTATCTATCTATCTATCTATCTATCTATCTATCTATCTATTGAAGGACCCTAACCCTTCAGGCTTACACACACCCCCAAGCCCCAGAAGAATGAGGAACTAAAAAGCTAGTTCCAAGGGCAAACTGACTCAGCCATTACCCAACCACCCCTGCCACAATGTAACAATGCAAAGAGATTTCTATTAAGAGATGTGCTCAACTGTGACTGGGATAATTGCAAGTGTTCCAGGAAAGACCACTGTAACTTTGTGTAACTTTCACTCCCACCCTGATACCCCCCTTGAGGTTTCAGGAAGAATGTGCATGTGGACTGACTGTACCCACCCTGTGATCAGGCCATGATCTTGTGAAATTAGCCTCTAGACATAAATCAATCAAAATGAAATTGTATGGGAATTGTAATCTTATGGCTTTTGTGGGTTTTTCCTTTAAAAGTACCCATGTGGCTGCAGTAGGTGCAACTCTTGCTCTTGGGAGGAGAGTAGCCTGACTGTACAGCCGCATCAATAAACCTCTTGCTGTTTGCATCAGCTGGACCAGAGTCTGGGTTCTTGGGGTGCCCAACCAAGAAGATAGTAACCTGGGTCTGGGGTCTATCATTTGGAGGTCCCACTGAGATTTTGGGGTGCCCCTGGACCCCCACTTTGCCAATTGGAGGTAAAAAACGAGCTCAATCTATGTTTTATGTTATTGTGTTCTTGTCCTTTGTCTGGTTGATTTGGCATTTGTATTCTGTGCCTGCGCAGGTGCGCAGGACCTGTGTTTGGGACCTGTGAGGGGAACAGATGTGCTCAGACGTCCCCGGGTCCCTCCGGAGACCTCCAGAGTGATCTGGAGGAAGGAGATGGACCTAATGTCTCTCCTTCCAGGGTGGGGTGGGGGGAGCGAGGCTGTTCGCAGCCACTCCCATCTGAATCTGTACTTTCAGGTTGTCGCCAAATCGACCACCGTGCGGACTGTGTCTGTCATTGTCCTCTTTGTGTTTTATCTGCCTTTGTCTGTCTCTACCTCTTTTTCCCTCTCCGCATGGGGTAACAACTAACTACCCGCCTAAGTTTGACTTTAGATAACTGGAGAGATGTCCTCGCCCCGGCTTACAACGCCTCTCTGGACATCAAGAAAAAGAAATAGATCACCTTCTGTTCCTTGGAATGGCCGGCCTTTGAGGTTGGCTGGCCAGGGGACGGGACCTTTAATATTGATGTCATTCTGCAGGTGAAAGCTCGAGTCTTTGACCAAGGACCACACGGACACCCAGATCAAGTGCCTTACATTTCAGTCTGGGAGAGTTTGGCCAGACACCCACCTGCCTGGGTGAAGCCTTTCCTCACCGCTTTGCCCGCCCAGCAACTCTGGGGTCCCGACCTTCACTTCCTTCTTCTCAAACTCCCCTTATACCCTTACCGCCAGATCCACACACTCCCCTTGTCCCTTCAGCCCCGGCTGTGCCCCAACCGACTCTCAGTTCTCCCACTTCCTTCCTTTACCCTCTTAAGGAAATCCAGCGTGAAGAATCTATAGAAAAGAAACCCTCGGTCCTTCCAGAGGGCCAGGGGGATCTACTAATGTTGGAATCACCCCTCACCCCCCTTCCTTAAGCCAATCTGCCCACGCTGGGAAAAGAATCCTCTAAAATGGCTCTGGAGGCGAACTCTCCCAGCAGAGACCACTCTCCCCGCCAGGATCCCTCCTCTCCTCCCAGTAGCCACCTCTGCCTCCATTGTGATAGGGCTGGGGAGGCGGGAGACACTGGGACGTCACAGATTTTTCCCCTCCGCTCGGTGGGCAGCCAAACCCAATACTGGCCGTTCTCTGCTTCGGATCTCTATAACTGGAAAACTCATAATCCGCCCTTCTCCCAAGACCCCCAAGCATTAACTGGGCTAATAGAGTCCATCCTCCTGACCCACAGGCCTATGCGTGAGGATTGTAACCAACTTTTACAGGCCCCCCTTACAACCGAAGAGAGACAGCATGTCATCCTAGAGGCTCGTAAGAATGTGCTGGTGGATGATGGCAGGCCCACTCAACTACAAATGAAATCGAGGAAGCCTTCCCCTTGACTTGCCCCGAATGGGACTTCAATACCCTTCAATACCCCTCGCAGTAGGGAGCGACTCTGTCTCTATCACCAGATTCTTCTGGCGGGTCTCAAAGGGGCAGGTCGACGCCCCACCAATTTGGCTAAGGTACGTGCTATAGTAGTACAAGGGCCAGAGGAAGCTCCGGCAGGGTTTCTAGAGCGATTAATCGGGGGATACCGCATGTATACCCCTTCGACCTCCAGGCGCCTGACAGGCAGGCCGAGGTCATTGGACAATCGGCCCCCGACATCCGCACTAAGCTACAGGGGCTGGAAGGGCTCCAGGGGTATACCTTGCCAGACCTAGTAAAGGAAGCTGAAAAGATTTTCAACAAAAGGGAGACGCTGGAGAAAAAGGAAGAAAGGCCACGCAGAGAGCAGGAGCAAAGGGAGGAAAAGCTGCGTAGGGAACAGGAACAGAGAGAGGACTTAAGAGACAGAAAGAGAAATAAAGAATTGTCTAGAATCCTGGCCACCGTAGTCTCAGGGACAGAGCAGAATAAGTCTAGGCAGAATAGGAACCTGGGAAGCAGGAGGAGGCCGCCGCTGGAACAGGACCAGTGTGCCTATTGCAAAGAAAAGGGGCACTGGGCCAAGGATTGTCCAGCCGTATCCAGAAGACAAAAAGGCGCAAGCCTGTCCTGGTACTCTCCTTGGAAGAAGATTAGGTGAGTCAGGGCCAGGAGCCTCCCCCTGAGCCCCGGGTAACTCTTAAAGTGGGAGGCCAACCGGTGACATTCCTAGTTGACACAGGGGCCCAACATTCAGTCCTTACCCAGACCAAGGGGCCTCTGAGCTCCAAAACATCATGGGTCCAGGGGGCCACTGGGGGAAGACTATATAAATGGACTTCAGAGAGAGAGGTCCACTTATCCTCGGGAAAAGTTACTCATTCATTCTTGCTGGTACCAGACTGTCCATACCCAGCTGGGAAGAGATCTCCTCTCCAAGGTAGGAGCCCAAATTCACTTCCAAGAAAAGCGAGTCTCCGTTATAAACCCAAAGGGTCAGCCTCTCCAGGTACTGACCCTGAGACTGGAGGATGAGCACTGGCTACACGAAGCTCCTCCAAAACCCCTCCGAATGGACCCCAAATGGCTCACCAACTACCCCTTGGCATGGGCAGAAATAGCAGGCATGGGACTGGCCACCCAGCAGCCACCGCTGGTGATAACTTTAAAGCCTACCTCCACCCCTGTGTCCATCTGCCAATATTCTATGGCCAACGAGGTGAAAGAGGGTATAAGACTTCACATTGAGAGACTCCTACAATTGGGCATTTTGAAGCCCTGCCAATGGGCATGGAATACCCCCTTGCTGCCAGTCAAGAAACCTGGTACCAATGACTATAGGCCTTTCCAGGACCTGAGAGAGGTAAACAAAAGGACTGAGGACATTCATCCTACTGTACCTAACCCTTACAATTTGCTCAGCACCCTACCTCCAGGACATGTCTGGTACACCATATTTGATTTAAAAGATGCCTTTTTCTGTTTGAAATTGAGCCCTCAGAGCCAGACCCCTTTTACCTTTGAATGGAAAGATCCAGAGTCTGGATACTCGGGGCAGCTGACCTGGACCAGGCTACTGCAGGGATTCAAAAATTCCCCCACCTTGTTCGATGAGGCTCTGCATCAAGACCTGGCAGACTTCCGAGTTAACCATCCAGATCTGACCCTCCTCCAATATGTAGATGATCTGCTCCTGGCAGCTGAGACGGAACAAGGATGCCCCCCAGGTATCGGGGCCCTGTTAAAAAGACTGGGAGAGCTGGGGTATCGGGCCTCAGCCCAAAAGGCCCAAATCTGCCAGCGAGAAGTGACTTACTTGGGGTATCTTCTACTGGAGGGCCAGAGATGGCTAACCGAGGGACGAGGGACGTAAACAGGCCGTGGCTCTGATACCCCCGCCCTCTAGCGTTAAGAAGCTGAGAGAGTTCCTAGGGAGTGCAGGCTTCTGCCACCTCTGGATACCAGGGTTCGCAGAAATGGCGGCCCCTTTGTACCCCCTCACGAAGGCCAATGCTCCCTACACCTGGGGCGAGAAGGAACAGCAAGGCTTTGATAACATCAAGAAGGCTTTATTGTCAGCCCCCGCGTTGGGCCTCCCGGACATGAAAAAGCCGTTCACCCTGTATGTGGATGAACGAGGAGGGATAGCAAAGGGAGTCCTAACCCAACAATTGGGCCCCTGGAAAAGACTGGTAGCCTACTTTTCCAAGAAACTGGATAATGTAGCGTCAGGATGGCCTCTTTGTCTCCACATGATAGCCTCGGTGGCAACCCTGGTCAAGGACTCTGATAAACTCACATTGGGGCAGCCTCTCACAACAATTGCCCCACATGCTATAGAGACAGTAATCCGGCACCCCCCCCCCCCCCACCATCGATGGCTGTCAAACGCCAGAGTCACCCACTACCAGGCCATGTTACTGAATCCTGAACGGATCCGGTTTGGGACAGTTGCTCTTGGGAGGAGAGTAGCCCGACTGTACAGCCACATCAATAAACCTCCTGCTGTTTGCATCAACTGGACCGGAGTCTGAGTTCTTGGGGCGCCCAAGCGAGAAGGTAGTACCCTGGGTCTGGGGTCTATCACTATCTATCTACCTCCATCTCTCTTTCTTTTTCTTTTTTATGCAGACACCCATAAATTACAAAATAGAATCTCAGTGGGTTCATTTTTTTTGTGCAGTTTGACTATTCAATATTCATGAAGCCCCTCCCATCACTTAGTGACTTCTGATCTCTTAAGGGTCATCAAGCAACTAATATTGCCAATATAAATAGCAGGAGAATAATAACAAGATCTTGACGACCTGTATTCCCCGAAAGCTAAGTTTAAGCTAGCTACACAAAAGGGCTGATTGTGTTCCCATTCCGTGAAGGAGCCCACAGTGCCCCTAGTTTGTGCCTTATTCATTTTGACTCAAGGTCAGAGAATTCAAGCTTGTCTTTGCTCTCTTAGGCTGGATAACAGGATGTTTGGCCAAAGGCCAAACCAGATGTCTTACTTTTCAAGATTGGATAACAGGATGTTTTTCCTATCTATTATTTCTCAGTCCTCACTCTTCTATTCAGGACTGGTTGTCAGGTCGGGCAGGGCCCAGTAGTTCTGGCATTAGATACACTCCCTAGCTTACATGTCTGATGTTTTAGGATTCAGTTTCCAACTTCCTGACCTACACCAGGATTGGTTTCCTATTTCTTTTTTTTTAACGTAAGATAATGTAAGTTTTGTGCTTTCTGTGAGTTTATATCATGTCATCTCTATAAAGAGTGTAAATGAATGGTGTGGGCTGTTTTCCACCTTTGAGTTCAGAGACAATTCCACATATTTCAGCTGGAATTTACTCATTATTAAAATAAGAAATTGAATTTAAAAAGAATTCCCAAGCCTAAGAAAAGGCTTATCCATATAGACACAAGAAGCACACACAATGCCAAATAGATAAGACCAGGAAAAAAAACCTCCCCACAGCATATCACAATTAAAACACTAAGTATGTAAGTATACAGAAGAAATAAATAGTACTAGAAACTGCAAGAGGGGGAAAACACAAGTCATTCTAATTAAAGGAACAATTAACCAAGAAAATTTTCCTACCCTAAATATACATGCACCAAATTCTGGTGCCAATTTCATTAAAAATATACTACTGGATTTAAAGACATAGATTAACATTAATAGTAGGTGATTTAAGTACCCTACTTTCTCCAACATATTTCTCTAAAAGACTGGTCATCTGGACAAAAATTAAGCAGAAGAACATCAGAATCAAATAACATCACACAATATCTGGGATTCAGAGATATCTACAGAATATTCCCTAAACACCAAAGAATATACATTCTTCTCAGTGTCCCATGGAAGCTTCTCTAAAATAGACAGCACACTGAGACACAAAACAAGTATTGACAAATTCAGAAAGATTAAAATAACTTTGCATCTTATCTAAAGCAGAGAGAGAGAGAGAGAGAGAGAGAGAGAGAGAGAGAGAGAGAGAGAGAGAGAGAGAGAGAAGAGGGTAAAATAACAATAAGGATTTATTTATCTGAAGTTAAACATAATATATATGTCTATTATATACATATACATATACGTATACAGTTTAAATGAAATTTTCCTACCTGGATTGGAAAAACTCCTACAAGAGCCATAGACTGGGAAAAAAAAACCATAACATGCCTGAGAAGTCACCTTTTGAGTTGTTGCTTAGGGTTGCCCAAAAGACTCCCCAAAACATTAAAGATTATTGCTATTGATTTTGATTGATCCCCAGGGCTGGAAGATAAGTTCCTATTGCTGAAGACACCATGTACTTCAGACAAAGGACCCATAGGAACTGAGCTGAATCTGAACTGAAAGTCTCCTTCCTGAAGCCTAGCTTTCCTGGTAGCAGTAGATGTCATACAAGGGAGAAGGAAAACATCAACAGCCCTACCCAGTTATGATGCCTACAAACTATAACAATAACCAACATGGCATAATAGCATTAAGAGTACAACACTGGCACTTCTATACTGGAAATTACAAAACACCCTCTAATTGAACTTAAGACCCACTCAACAAGAGAAAATTCATACCTGGTACCAGAAACCTAGTTAACTATCTGGAGCAGATGACATCATTAATCTTTGAGGAGAACTTACAATGTATTTACTAAACCAGCAAAATTCCTAGCTGTATTCTAAACATTTATTCTTATACCCACAGATAATAGTAGCCTTTACCCCTCATTAAAAAGAAAACAAAAAACAAACAAACAAAAAACAACTTCTATTCTCAACAGATGGAGACCATACAGAAAACCACAACCAATCAAAATACAGAGCACATGTGATTACCTGGTGCCCAGATATGTAGCTAACATATCTACAACACAACTCCTATACCTAAGGCTCAGGGAACATCATGGAAAGGAGACAGCAAAAATATCAAAGTCAGAGAAACAGGAAGTCTTCTGTGAGAATTTGTCTTCTAGAAATGTCAAGGAAGCTGTGTGCATGAAGTCTTATCAACTTGACTTCCTAAACATGACCTGAAGAAGGAGCAGACCAATAGACAGGCTACCACAAAAGGGAGAAATTCCATAGAGCCCCAACCCAGGACAAAGAACTGCAGACAACTAAAAAATACTGGGATTAGGAGGAGTAGTCTTCCCTAGGGAATAGTCCCCAAATTGGTTATCCAATTCCAAGAAGCATGGTCTGAAATCATGGTCTGAAATCAAAGTAACATTATATGGCATTAGCAGGTTTTATTTATATATTTAGGTGAATATATATAATGTCTGTGTGTGTGTGTGTGTGTGTGTGTGTGTGTGTGTGTGTGTGTGTGTGTGTGAGAGAGAGAGAGAGAGAGAGAGAGAGAGAGAGAGAGAGAGAGAGAGAGAGAATGTATTTAGAGAAAGCAAGGAAGGGGAACACAGAAGAAGTTGGAGAGATGAAAAGGAAGGGAGAAATATTTTAATTATTGTAGTGGGTAGCTGTTCCAGCTTTGATCTGGAAGTTCCAACCCCCATTGAGGCTTTGGTAACTGTCATGCCTACAAGGTGGGATCAAGAGAGGACCTTGAAGACCTGAGATCCAGATGGGCGGCTCTCTTGGTTCCTGGACCCTGGACACTGGAGGTAGACTGAGCAGAGTTCTCCAGAGAACACCGCCGGACTGCGCCACACCTTTCCCAGACCCTGCAACCTACCTATCCTTTCACTTGTAAGTTACCACAAAATAAACCTCCTTTTAACCAATAAATTATATTTTAATTTCTAAAAGTAAAAATAAAAATGTAACAGTGCTATTGCAGAGGGTTTGTATGTTGCTGACTACTGAATAGGGGTGGAGAGGCTATCAAGTCTCTTTGGAGCCCATATGATTACATCACAAGCCATGTGATGCTACAGACATTGATGTTTTCCTTTCTAAGTGTAAATCTTACTTGAGCTTTATCATTCCATGCTGTACTCCCATTTATCCCTTTGAAATGGGAATGCTTATTGTGTAGCATTGTTTAGGGGGACTTTGTAACTTGGCTTTGATTTTATACAAATTCACAGTACAATGACTGTTTCAAGCATCAGGAGACATTTTGGACTTTGGTCTTTTTTTTTTTTTTTTTTTTTCTCTTTTGTAATTTTAATTGAAGCACTGCTAATCACTTGAGTCTTTTTAAAGCACCAAATTTTAATATCTAAGTCAATTTGGGAATGGGGGGGAACACTATCAGGAACTTCTCTCCAGAATAAAACAATATTACTCCTCCACATGTCCAAATTAAAATCTACTAAAACCCAAACCCCACACAGAGAAAAAAAATACTAAAATCACATTCTAGGGGGTCAGTGCATTCCGCAGTCTTTGCTGGGCTGTCTAATTGTCCTTCAGCTGACTTTCAAAAATTAACACCCTAGCTCATTAAAATATACATTTTCCCATTGGCTTTTTTAAATTAAAAATAATAATTAAAAAAACACTTGAAGGAATGGACTTTGGTCTTTTAAACATTGCTGGAACTGTTAACCATGGCAGATTTTCAAAGTCAAAATGAATGCATTTTAGTTTAGAAGTTGGTCAAGAGCCTATGCATCAAGGAGTAAACTCTTTTTTTGGAAATGACATGTTAGAGTTTCAAGTTAGTGGGGGAAAAGATACACAACAAGAGAAAATATTATCTATTTGACAGGATCTAAAATAACTTCATAGTCAAGCTTCCAGACACTTCTTAGAGGTAGGAGGACTGTTGCTTTAACTGTGCTGTTTGTTAGAAGATATTGTTATGTTCACAGGCCAAATCTTGCATAGGCCAATTGCAGGCAGTCGAGGTGCTGGGATGTAATGACTATATAGGCTGTGCTAAGGCCAGAAGAAACTCCACAGCCTTCCTTTCCACGTTTAGGGTCACAATATTCTATGATGTTCCTTCAGCAACAGATATGATTGTGCAAATGTCCTGTCTTTGACTGCCACTCATTCTCAGCACACTGAGCAACCATGCTTCTCTGCATGAATGGCTGTTCACTGCAAAGAGAAGCTTCTCTGATTAAGGCTAAGAGTAACATTTGCCCATGTGTAAAAATGTTGAGGGCAGGAAGCTGGTATTGTGTGGTTTGAGGAGTAGAATATGAAGAGGGGTAGGCTTTTTCTTCACTTGTGGAGCATGATATATGCTAAGTGATAAATTTTGGCTTCATTCCTATGTAGTGAGTTTTTTCTTCAGCCACTGGCCCCAAATAATGACACAGAGGGTTTTTATTAATTATGAAAGCATGGCCTTTATTTTAGGCTTATCTCAACTAGCTCTTATAACTTAAATTAATCCACTTATGTCAATCTATGTTCTATCACATGGCATTACCCCTCTTCCATCTTGCACCTACTGTTTCCTCTATTCATCTCCTGGTATCTCCCCTGTGCCTCAATTATCTTCTCCTACTTCCTCTCTCTGCCTAGGACTCCCACCTATACCTCCTTCCTAGCCATTGACTGTTCAGCACTTTATTAAACCAGTCACAGCAATGATTCTTCACACAGTGTACAGATATCCACCATTTCCTATGAGCTTTAATGATGTATGAATGCTGTGGATATCGTTCTATATAAATAAAACACTGATGGCCAGTGGCCAGGCAGGAAGTAGGTGGCCAGGCAGGAAGTAGGTGGGACAAGGAGAGAGGAGAATTATGGGAAGCAGAAGGCTGAGGGGGGAGACACTACAGCCACCGCCAGGACAAGCAGCATGTAAAGACTCTGGTAAGCCACCAGCCACATGGCAAGGTATAGATTTATAAAAATGGGTTAATTTAAGATAAAAGAACAGTTAGCAAGAAGCCTGCCATGGCCATACAGTTTATAAGTGATATAAGCGTCTGAGTGATTATTTTATAAGTGGATTGTGGGACTGCGGGGCTTGGGGAACCTGCAGAGAAGCCCTCCAGCAACATATGAATAGTAGGAAACATGTCATATGTGCACTTAGTTTTCAACAAGCTATTTAATCAAAGTTTTCGGAAGGGATTGCAGCACCTTGTGTGTTGGAAGAAATTAGGATATACATTACATATACAAACCAAAGAAAGGATACTAATGACAAGTGGTTACTATCTGACACAGTTTCTGTATGTACTGCTTAGTCCTAGCTTCATTTTCTGACTTAAATGGTGGGTACAAGCTGCCACATAGGCTAGATTGTAGCATGAATCTTAGAGGGTCTTATTAATAAAATCAAACCCAAAGCCAGTTATTGGGGTGAACACTGGAAGATCAGAGAGACAGAACAACCTCACCTGGCCAACTTTTCAGCTGATGTTGTTTCCTCAGACTGGAAGTGTCTATGTCCTCATGTCTGAATGACTCTCAACTAAACTGCTAAAAGCCTGAAAGCTTAACCAGGCCAAATGCTTCTTGTTCCTGGTCCTCACACCTTATATACATTTCTGCCTTCTACCACCACTCCCAGGGATGAAAAGCTCGCTGTCTGGGATTAAAGGCATGAGTCACCATACTTGGCTGTATCCTTGAACACATGGATTTCTGCCTTTGGAATGCTAGGATTAAAGGCGTGTGCTAACACTGCCTATTCTAAATATCTAGTGGCTTTTCTGTTCTCTGACCCCAGATAAGTTTATTAAGGTACACAATATTTTGGGGAACACAATACCACCACACTAGATGGTTTCCCTTATATACAATTTCAAGAGGACCTAAATTGTGTATTGAATATTATTAGTGAGGGATAGGAAAAGAAGGGTTCAAGAGAAGGTTCAAAGTTGAATCATCCTTCAGACAAGAGCTTTATTAACACTGGCAGACCGATGAGCATCAGAGAACAACGCGGTCTTCAGTAAGACGATTCAGTCCCATCAGGCAGAGGGATGTGTCTACTCTTCAGAGTTTATGAGGACGAGTTTCTGCACTAAAAACTTATTAATATGTGATCTGTGCAATGTGGCAGAGGCAGGGGAGAGGGACACACTTAACATAGGCTACATGGCAGGTCTTACTCTTTGGGTAGGACATTGAGAATGGTTATAGTGTGGTCTGTAAGACAAACATAATCAGGTTGTTCTTGGATCTCAGCAAGAAGGAAAATAGTGCAGATTCCTACCCTGTTTTGAGCCTTCTTTGTTTAGGTCTTGAAGTGGCCATGTACTCTCACAATGTCCATTTAAGTGTGTCACTTTAATTTGGAGCAGAGAAACAATTTAAACTTTATCTGACTTTAAATAGGTCTCTCACCAATATTAAATGTTATGTGATATTTTGATTGTGTTCTGACAAATAAAGCTTGCTTGTAGTCAGATGGTGGAGGTATCTACTAGCTGACCATGGAGGTTTGGAGGACTGTAGAGAGAAGAGACAGGAAGTGATGAGGTGAGGTATAGTGATATTGTGTGCCCCAATATATTGTGTAGCCTAATAAACTTATCTGGGGTCAGAGAACAGAACAGCCACCAGATGGACATAGAGGCCAGAAAATGGTGGCATACACACCTTTAATCCTGTCACTTGGGAGGCAGAGATCCATCTGGGTCTCTGTGATTTCAAGGCCACACTGGAAACCTCCAGGCATGGTGACACACACCTTTAATCCCATTAAGTGATGGCAGGAAGCAGAAAGGTATATAAGGTGTGAGGACCAGGAACTAGAGGCTTTTTTATCTTTTAGGCTTTTAGCAGCAGTTCACCTGAGATCCATTCAGATGAGAACCCTGAGGCTTGCAGTTTGAGGAAACAGGATCAGCTAAAGAGTTGATGAGGTGAGGTTAGCTGTGGCTTGTTCTACTTCTCTTATCTTTCAGTGTTCACCCCAATATCTGGCTACAGGTTTGTTTTTATTAATAAGACCTTTTAAGATTCGTGTTACAGTGAGGCTGAGAGAGGATCTCAGCCATTTTGGTTAGAGGAATCAGAGGAGATGGGGAGAAGGCGCAGTTACTTCCAACCTCTCCAGTTCCTCTGACCAAACGTTCTGAGATCTTGTCTCAGCCCTGCTTTACCCCTTCCTGTTCCTCTCTCCATAGTCCACTAAACCTGTGTCATTAACTGGTGGCTAGCTCTGTCCCCTGACTCCAAGCAAGCTTTATTTGTTAGAACACAAACAAAATATCACACAACAATTAGAGATTCCTTTTTAAGACACAGCTCATCTTTCCCACTTTTCACATGGATTATGGTTTCTACTCCCCATGCATATTCCAAGTTATTGGGAATATTTTATTCACCTTTTTTTGTGACTTTAGAAGCAAAAGATGAAGCTGAAAGTAGTGTTCTATTCATTTAGTCCAGCACATAGTTGGTATAAGCAGGAAGATCATAATTTTTAAAGTTGAGATGTCTATGTAGCTAGAAGAACTGAAAAAGATGGATTCAAGAGAAGGTTCAAAGTTGAATCATCCTTCAGGCAAATGCTTTATTAACATTGGCAGACAGAAAGACATCAGAGCACAGTAGAGTCTTCAGTAAGATGATTCAGTTTCACCAAGTGAAGAGAGATTTCTTCAAAGTCTATAGTTTGCTTGTGGCTAGCTTGGATGGTCTACATGGAACAAGTATCTATGTTGGCAGGTCAACTGGTACTGTTATTGTGAAGATCTTATTTAGGCAACCACATTGTTGAGATTTCATGGATGCAACATCCCTGTAATAGCTACAAAACACTTTTTTCCATCAAGTATCCAGGTCCTCTGGCTCTCACACCCTTCTCACACCTTTTCCAAAATGTTTCCATAACCTTTGATTGAGAAATTTAGCTCTGTAAGTATACTGATTGATCTTGGGCATTCAATGGTCATTTATTCTCTTTATCTTGACCAGCTGTGGATCTCTGCAATATTGTCCACTTGTTGCAATGGAAGCATTTTGATGAGGTGTGAGAGCTACACTTACCGTGGTTATAAGGATAAATGTTTAGAATGTAGTTAGAAAGTACACTTGTTTTGGAAAATGGCAGTAGGAGGTTCTCCTTTCGGGTCAATGATCTCTCCAGACATGGAGAGTTGATTAGGTTTACAGTACCATGCATGAATTTCTTACTACTGAGCTGGCCTCACATCTAATTAGACAACCCTTGGTCAACCACTGCTGTGGTTTTATCTATTGCCTGTGTTTTCGAGTGTGTATCTGACTTCCTTCAGTTGGAATTTTCCTTCTAGTGCTTTCTGTAGGGCTGGGTTTGTGGATAAGTATTGTTTAACTCTGGCTTTGTCTTGGAATGTCTTGTTCACTCCGTCTATGATGATTGAAAGTTTTGCTGGGTATATTAGTCTGGGCTGACATCCATGGTGTCTTAGTGTCTGCATTACATCTGTCCAGGTCCTTCTGGCTTTCAAAGTCTCCATTGAGAAATCGGGTGTTATTCTGATGGGTTTACCTTTATAGGTCACTTGGCCTTTTTCCTTTGCTGCTTTTAATATTCTTTCTTTATTCTGTACATTTAGTTGTTTAATTATTATGTGTCGAGGGGACTTTTTTGGGGGTCTAGTCTGTTTGGTGTTCTGTAGGCTTCTTGTATCTTCATAGGCATTTCCTTCTTTAAATTGGGAAAGTTTTCTTCTATGATTTTGTTGAATATATTTTCTGTGTCTTTGAGTTGGTATTCTTCACCTTCTTCTATCCCTATAATTCATAGGTTTGGTCTTTTCATGGTGTCCCAAATTTCTTGGACATTTTGGTTCATGACTTTGTTGGCTTTAGTGTTTTCTTTGACTGATGAAACTATTTCTTCTACTGTATCTTCAATGCCAGAGATCCTCTGTTCCATCTCTTGCATTCTGTTGGTTATACTTGCATCTGAAGTTTCCGATCTTTTACTCAGATTTTCTATTTCCAGCATTCCCTCTGTTTGTGTCTTCTTCATTTTTTCTATTTCCCTTTTCAGGTCTTGGACTGTTTCCTTTATTTATTTCATTGCTTTTTCATGATTTTCTTTCAGTACTTTATTGTTTTCTTCCAGTACTTTATTGTTTTCTTCCAGGATTTTATTGTTTTCTTCCAGGACTTTATTGTTTTCTTCTAATTTGTTTGCCCTTTCCTCTAGTTGTTTATAACATTCTTCACATTTTTTGTCTTTTCCTCTACACAAGCCTCTACCTTCTTCATGATGTTATCCATAAGGCTGTTTTCTTCTGCTTCTTCCAATTTTTGATGTTCAAGTCTAGATGTTGGAGGCGCGTTAGGTTCTGGTGATGCTGTATTGCTCTTCATTTTGTTGTATGTACTTCTGCCTTGACGTCTGCCCATCTCCTTGTGGTTCGTTCTTGGTCTTATCAGCACACTTGGTTCAGACAGAGCTGAGAGATTCAGGAAGTCTCTCTCTCTTGTCCAGATGGGAGCTCTCTTGTCCAAATGGGAACTCCGGGGCAGGATGGAAGCTCTTATCTGGACAGGCAGTCTGGGACAGGATAGGAGCTTTTGTCCAGACAGGAAGTCCGGGGTAGGATGGGTGCTCTTGTCCAGAAGGGAAGTCCGGGGCAGGATGTGCGCTCTCTGATCCAGAAGGAAAGTTGGAGGCAGGATGGGGGCTGGGTGCTGGTCTCTAAGTCTTAGGAAGTGGCTGGGGTCGAAGCCGATTTCTTAAATAGATGACACATTTTGAAAGTTTATGATACACACTGAATTATTCAGTAACTGTATAACATCCTTATTATAGGCCTCATGTCTTGTATAACAAAAATACATTACTGTTTCTTCCTTTGTCTGAAAAACACTGTCTTTTCTCTTTGTATATTATGGCTGACTTTCTCTAACATATTATAAATAACAAGAAAGGAATTTGCCTCCATTGCCATTGGTACTTTGTTATGATACAGTATGTTAAGCTTTACACTTGATGAGACATGTCCATAAATAGATCCCTTTCCCATGTATTCTGGCCTCTATTTATTTCACCACTAGAATCAAATATCTCTTTGATGTTTCAGTGTAAAATATTGAGTAGTCTCAATACTGAAACGTCACAACATGTAAAAGAAAAGCATGAACAGTAATTGCAATAATAATTCTAGTTTACAGTAAAAATGATTCAAAGTGTTCCAAGAGTCAAAAACATTTTCCTACAAATAAAAGAAATTAGTGAATGTCTTTTACTAAGAAGAAGCTAGTAAATGAACAACCATTGCATATCTATGTTTATAATCAATAAGCATTGATAAGTGTTCAATATGAATTCCTCATCAATCCCAACTCCTTATCAGCTTTGCCCAGACATGGATCACAGTGAAAATGGCATGCATTGGCTTTGCATCTTCAAATTGTTCTACTGTTCTGAGTTCTTCATACCAGCTACACTAGTATTTGCTTTCTAAGGGACTCATGTTTCAAAACCTCAAAGGATAACTCATTTTGATTTTGTTTATTTGCTTTGGGGTGTTAACTGGGTCCAATCTCATGTTTATGAATATTTGCTTTTCCTAGCATTTCTCTTCTATGTTTAAATCCTGTGTGTTGAAGAAGTTCTAGCTGATACATTATTTAATAAGATCTTTACTGTGATGAACACATAATTTTCTTTATACTTCCATGTGATCATCTTTATGATGCACAGAAATTTATACACATATGTGTTCACCTTCATTCTGTAAGTCAATGCCCATCATGTCTCCCTTTAGCTATAAAGAGAATGTGATGTGGTTGTCAACCATTCACCATGAACAGCCTATGAAGCCCCTGGACAGAGCTGTCTTCTGGATTGAGTTTGTCATGCACCACAAAGGGGCCAAGCATCTGAAGCCACTTGCCTATAACCTCACCTGGTACCAGTACCACTCTCTGGATGTGGTTGGATTCCTACTCGCCTGTGTGGCAGCCTTGGCTTTCCTTGATGTAAAATGCTGCTTGACTGTTTACCAATTCTTTGTAAAGATGGGAAAGAAAAATAAGAATAGGGTTCTTCAAGAATGAAGGCAAGACTCTCCCATTCAACTCTAGCACTGTGTATCAGGTGCTTCTGGTTTTAGGAGATATAGGGATACTTGACTTATCTATATATTTTACTCCTTAAAAATTAAGAAATTAACCATTTTAAATACTTATTTCCTCATGTAACTAATTTGTGCTGATTTACTGATGTAATAGTCCTGAGACCAATGATAACCACAGAAACACCATCTTATTTATGGGAGAAGAATAGAAAGCCTGAAGTTTTATTGTGAATTTTGTACATTGTGGTGGTATTGTGTTCTCCAAATATTGTGCACCCTAATAAACTTATCTGGGGTCAGAGAACAGAATAGCCACTAGATACAGAGGCTAGAAAATGGTGTTACTCACACCTTTAATCCTAGCCTTCTGGAGGCAAGGATCTCTGTGAGTTCAAGGCCACACTGGAAATAGCCAGGCATGGTGACTCACGACTTTAATCCCAGGAAGTAATGACAGAAAGCAGAAAGGGATATAAGTCGTGAAAACCAGGAACTAGACTGGTTAAGCTTTTAGGCTGTGAGCAACATAGTTCAGCTGAGATCCATTTGGATGAGGACTCAGAAGCTTCCAGTCTGAGGAAACAGGATCAGCTGAGGAATTGGCAAGGTGAGGTGGCTGTGACTTGTTCTGCTTCTCTGATCTTCCAGCGTTCACCCCAATACCTGACCCTGGGTTTGTTTTTATTAATAAGACCATTTAAGATTCCTGCTACAGCACATTTTTTAAACATCATTTTTAAATAAAATGGAATGAAATGAACTACCAGTGTCTGTCCCCGTCCCCCAAAAATGATCTATTTAAAAAGTGACAAGGCAGATTTTATTTAAACTACTAAAGTAGAGGACAGAGGCTTTGAGATACAATGAATCCAATTCTATAAGAAAAAAAGATGATTTTATAGAAACAAATATGAAGGGCACCAAGATGTTTCAGCTGGTAGGGGCATGGGTCACACAAACCTGTCAACTTGAGTTCAAGCCCCAGAATCCACAGATTATGAAAGGAGAGATTCAATATCACAGGATTGTTCTGTGCCTTAATTCTGTGTCTTTGCACACACATGCCTGTGTGCCCATATACACACAGCATACACACACATACACACTCATACACCACCACCACCACCATCAACAATAATACTAACAATAATAATGAATATAAAGTGAAGTTTAAAGAACATTAAAACATGAATAGAAGGGAATAAAGAAGTATGAATTAAAAAGGAGTCCTAGAGTTAGTGGAGAATTACAAAAGTAGGTGGAAAATTAATTTATGTGTCCTGGTAAGAAGGAAAAAGAATGTACAATTCACAGTTTCACATATATACAGATGCATGCACATAAACATTGAAAATTCAATCACCTTTAAAGACAGAATACAACTGAAGATTAGGATAACTTGCTCTAGGTACATTGTTAATCAAGTCCTATGTGCTACATGAGCCTAGAAATACATCTTTCTTAAATACAAAATACTTTGCTGATTATTTTTGTTATTTATTACACCAACTCGAGATTTTTCGTAATGCATTCCCCGCAGCTCTTCACAGTTGATGGCTTCTGGCAGGGTTGTGGGGAATGACTCAGTTACCTTTAGAGAGGTGGCCACTGGGAGTGTGACCATGCCCCAAGGAGTGAATGGACAGCACAGATTGCACTTGGTGTATTTTGGGGGGTAGTACACTGGGGAGGATGCATAGACCTGGGAAGAGTGGGAGGAGAGTGTGATAGGGGTGCCTTGCATGAAATTCCCAAATATTCAATAAAAATATCACACTGGAAAAAAAATTAGATCATCTGATACATTTTTTGGTTAGAAAAGTGGAAGCCATTTTACCACATGGTGCCTTGATTAGTCTTTTCATTGGATAGCTCTGTGCAACTGGACAGAACAAAAATACACAATGGAAGATGGCCTGCTTAGCTCCTGACAATAGCTGAGTAACCCCTGCTTAATTGAGTCTGCTTAGTGTTATAGCACAGTTCCGTTCTGTGGCAACAAGGTGACCTGTGCCTTCCCATTATTCTAGCTGCTTTGCTACCCAGAACAAGTATGTGAAAAACACAAACTTTTACACTTTTACTTATTTTGCTTTAACAACATATAAGATAATAATTGCAGAAGGAATAAATAGTCAAAATTGAATGGAAAATTTTGATATCATAGCATCTTTGCCAGAGAGAATAGCTTAAATAGTAAAAGGTTCTCAGGACCTGACCTACAATATCTACAATTAGCATTTTCCTTCTCAGGGCATAGTCTGCACAGTGAAGACAGACCACAACTAAACAGCATTTCTTTTGCTCAATAAACATCATAAAGTTGGATAGGGGATGTAATTGTCATGTTTGATACATGAAAAGATTTCTATAGTGTTCTTCAATGCAAAACTTGAGGATGATTATTAATAATACTAGATATGATAATAATGTACAGGAAATAGCAAGGATTTTTTTTTTACTGAACTTGAAATATAAGAGAATCAGTTAGATACAGTGTAGTGGGTAGCCATTCCGCCATCTACCTATCCCTTTATTTGTACGTTACCCACTAAATAAATCTTCCTTTTAACTATGTGGAGTGGCCTTAATAATTTCACCAATAATACAGCCTTCTTGTCACTGTGCAAAATCAAAATGAAGCTACTTTCAATATTTACACAGCAAATTAAGGTTAAATAGTGCTCTTTTCCATTGCCTTACTTTGAGAATGAGACTGAGCATGGAAATCTTTGTTTATAGCAGCCCATATTAATCTTCATTCTACATACTTTATAATTCACCTCAACCTTCCCATTGCTGTGTCCTTTTAATACAATTCTGATGTTGTAGCAACACAAACCACAATTCATTGCTACTTCACAACTGTAATTTTGCTACTGTTATGAGTCATAATATAAATATCTGATATGCAGGATATTTGACATGTGATCCATGTGAAGGGGTCAGTTGACCCTCTGCAACCCACAGGTTGAGAACTGCCTCTATAGACAAATAAACAGCCAATTAAACAAATTTTCACAGCTCTGCATTTTGGAAGTTTTTCAAAAACATAAGCATTTCTTGTCATAGCAACATGAGCAATGTTGAAAATTTCACTTATAGGTTTCCTAGTAGTGCTTACATAGTTGTTATTAATTTTTTATTAATATTTAATTTCAACTTATTATCTCGTGTATGTTATTGAACAAACTTAAGGAGATAACATTTTGACTATTCTGGCAAGAGGGAAGATATTCTAAAGACAAACACCACTGCTCCTTCTTTTGGCTATTAAGACTCTTCAAACAATAGATTCCAAGAAAGTCTGCTTCCCCAGGAATCTCATGCTGGGAGAAAGAAAAGGCTGAGTCCTTGATGCCAGCTAGTGGGCAAGCTTTTCTCTTGGGAAGAAACTTCACAGAGTTCTGGCAAATTTTCAGATGACCTTACAAAAGAGACTAGAGCCAGTGAGACAACGATCAAAGATGAGCAAGCCCACTCCTTTGGAAGGCTCCTATTGGATGCTTATTTCATGCCCTGTATATACCTAAATCTTTTAAGTACTCCCAGATGGACTGGGCAGGTAGGGTAGAGGCTACTGGAACTATATGCTCTTCTTTCCAGTGTGACCACATCCTTCCTCTTCTCATCATTACTTTTCTCGTTCATTGGTTTATATAGGACAGGTTGCTAAGCTTAGAGTTTTAAGACAGCAGGGACCCAAGCTTTATCCCTAACCACTTTTGTAACAGTTTCCAAAACTCAGTGAAATTTAAAAGTGCTGCAGTTGAAACCATAGAAAAATATACTTTCATTACATAATGAGTCTTACAGAAATTTGAGGGTAAGAAATCTGGAAAATTAAGACCCAGTAGCCAGGTATATAAATGGATATTCCATGATGACCTGCTTAGTAAGATGCTGGAGAACAAATGGTTATTATAAGGTTGATGAGACTCAGTAGGTATGATATACACATATATTCAATGACAATAATTATAAAAAAAAGATCATGGATTCCAGATGGATTGGGAGGAGGGGGAAAACATTGGAGGAGGAAGATGAAGAGTTGGAGATGATTCAAGAACACTATAAATGAAGTTTTCAAAAAATAAAAAAATCCCTAAAAACAAATAGAAAAATTGATTGAAGAGTTTTGACTCAAATATTTTGTTTTATTTTTATTGTATTTTATTACAATAAATTGCTGTGGATATTGCTCTGTATCAATAAAATACTAATTGTCCAGTAGTCAGACAGGAAGTATAGGCAGGACTAACAGAG
Organism: Peromyscus maniculatus bairdii; assembly: GCF_049852395.1. Lineage (NCBI taxonomy): Eukaryota > Metazoa > Chordata > Mammalia > Rodentia > Cricetidae > Peromyscus > Peromyscus maniculatus. Next base: position 81,842,996 of record NC_134861.1, read on the forward strand.
AGGAGAATTGAGGGAACAGGAAGGCAGAGAGGGAGACACTGCCAGCTGCTGCCATGACAAACAACATGTGAAGATGCTGGTAAGCCACGAGCCATGTGGCAAGGTATAGATTTATAGAAATGGATTAATTTAAGATGTAAGAACAGTTAACAAGAAGCCTGAGCCATTAGACCAAACAGTTTAAATAATATAAGCTTCTGTGTGTTTATTTTATACGTGGGTTATGGGACTGCGGGGGCTTGGTGGGACCTGGAAAGAAGCTCTCCAGCTACAATAAATTTATTGCACTTTTAAAGTAATGCTGATTATAGTATTTCTTCCTTTCCTGTCCTCCCACCAAGCCCTCCCATAGAACCTTCCCTACTATCCTTCAAATTCATGGGCTTTTTTTCAATAATGTGTGTGTGTGTGTGTGTGTGTGTGTGTGTGTGTGTACACATATTCCTAAATATAGCTAGTTCAATCCATATAATGGTATTTGTATTTATGTTTTCAGGACTAACCTTCTGGCACTGGACAATCAATTGGTGTGCTCTTCCTTGGGAAGACCACCTTCTCCCACTCCCAGCTTTCTTTGGTTGCTATAATTCTTCATGCAGGATGTGGACTTTTCTCCAGACACTTTGGCATGTCCATTAGTGTCCTTGTTCAGCCCACATTTGAGCAGTCATGTTAGTAAAACTTTATGGGTGTAGCTTCGGATATTACTAGATGACACAATCTCACAGCAAACTCGCTGTCCCTATATGTAATATTGTTAAGCCTTTACAGGATAGAGTAAAATCTTAAAAGTTTGCCCTATCTTCAAATACCTGCAGTCATTATTTCATAGCTGAGAATACTTTGCAAAATGAATGAAGAAAATGACCTCTTCTGTAGAAAGAGGTATGTTTTAATAACTCAAAGAAAGGCTGATTATCACTCTTTACAAATCAAAAGTGCATTCAAGTAGGCAAATAATACTTAAAACTAATTGATGCAAGAAATCATAACACTAACATCAAGGAAAAAGCAGACAGTGCTGAATTAATTGGATTATATATTGAATATTTTATCATACAACTAAATGGGCAAATTCAAATAAACCATCGACCAAAAGGACAAAAATAATTAATTACATGTTCTTTCACTATATTGATATATTTTACAATTATTTTTATTATATTTTTGTATGATGTGTGTATTTCTGTTCTCCATTTATGTGCAGTATCCAAAGAATCCAGAAGATCCCCTGGAACTGGAGTTACAGACGGGCATAAGTTACAATGTGGATGCAAGGGATTGAACTCAGGACCTCTGGAAGACCAGCCAGTGCTCTTAACTGCCAAGCCATCACTCCAAGCCCTGTAGATGTATTTTTAAAGAGGGAAGAAACCTATCAAACTACAGCATCCAGAGGCAAAATAAGATCTTAAGAGGTCTAAAAGCTAAATTTCCACTGTACATTTATTTTATTTTATAATTAAAATATAATTACACAACTACCTACAACCCTTCCCATGTTCTCCTCTAAGATCCATGACACCATTAGGCACAAAATAATTATATCATTTTTTCTTTACAGATGAAAAGTATTTCACAGTGTATATGTACCACATTTTCATTATTCATTCATCAGTTGAAGGATATTTAGGCTGGTTTTATTCCCTATTATGAACAGAGTGGCAATGGACACAGCTGAGCAAGTGTCTGTGGAGTAGGACATCACTTTTCTATTGCTGTGACAAAACTTACAGAGGCAACTTATATGTAAAAGAGTTTATTTTGACTTATAGTTCCAGGAGGCCAAAGTCTATAATGGTGGGGCACCATGGAAAGGTAGCAGGCATGGTGGGCAAAACAGGAAGCTGAAAGCTCCCATTTTAACTACAAGTATAAGCAAAGAGAGAAAACTCGGCCGAGCGGTGCTGGCAGCGCACGCCTTTAATCCCAGCACTCGGGAGGCAGAGCCAGGCGGATCTCTGTGAGTTCGTAGGCCAGCCTGGGCTACCAAGTGAGTTCCAGGAAAGACGCAAAGCTACACAGAGAAACCCTGGAGAGAGAGAGAGAGAGAGAGAGAGAGAGAGAGAGAGAGAGAGAGAGAGAGAGAGAGAGAGAGAGAGAGAGAGAGAGAGAGAGAGAACTCAAAGTAAGGTAAGGTTTTAAGCTCTCAAAGCCCATCTCTAATAAGATCCTTCCTCCAGCAAAGCTACACATTCTAAGCATCCCCATATGGTACCACCAACTGGGAGACAAGTATTCAAATACATGAGTTTGTGGGAGGGCGCATGGGATCATTCTCATTCAAACCACCAGAGATGTGGAATCCTTTGAACACATACAAAGGAGCAGTATGACTGGGTCATGTGATGTAATTTTAGCTTTTTTGAGAATTCTCCAGGCTGATTTCCAGAGTGATTACACGTTGGCAATCCCAGCATTGAACATGGGTTTCCCTTTCCTCACATGCTCACCAGTGTTCCTTGTCTGTTGTTTTCTTGATCTTAGCTACTCTGCCTGGAGTAAGATGAAAACCCAGGGGAGCTTTAATTTGCATTTCCCTAATTGTTAAAGACAATGAACACTTCTTGAGAGATTTTCACTTCATCATTTGAGAATTCTCTGTATGTTAATGCATTATTATGAAAATACCTCTCACATTCTAAGAGACTGGGAATTTTGCTCGACCTCACAGCCAGAGTTAATAATGCAACTTGAGGTCACTTAAGACACAAGACAGATATTTTGCTGTCTCCTCAGCCTGTTTGTCTAACCTGCCTTTATGAGGACAGTGTACCAACTGATCTTAATTGCCTTGGATCCCATGCAATCAGCTTTTACAACATAAGGTAAAGTGTAGCTGTGATTTTTGTATTATGTACTTTTCCAGAGCCTAAACCCAAAGTAATACATGTATATATGTGTCACAGTAGTAATGCCGGACACCACAAACTGGCTGAAAGAAACCATATGAAATGAATATCCAGAATAAATGCTGGAATGCAACATTCAGATAATACTCAACAGTGTTTGTTTGTTTGTTATTTTGGTTATGTGGGGTCATTTGGAGTCACTGACTTAATCTCTTGTAAAGCTATGTTGAAGATTTCTGTGAAGTATCCCCTCATTTCTTTCCCATGTGATGCTTTCTATGGTGTTTAATAAATATGGAGCAAAAGCCCTTTCTTAGGTACACAGAGACACACACACAAGTACAGACACAGAAGCAGATTCACAAGAGAATATTCAGGGAGGCACAGATATTTCATCATATACAATAAAATAATTCATTTATTATAATCTTGAAGTCTTTACACAGAAAGCAGTATATATGTATGTATATACATACATACATACATGGAAAAAGTACATGCACATCAGGATGAATTTTACATGCTCTGGAAAATTCAATTATATATTAAATGTTTTGAGTTTAACTATTACCCAAAATTGTTTCAAAACTGACTGTAGAATATTCCAAGTGTGTCATCCATTAAAAGTATTTTAGTATGGAAAGCTAAATTGTCACATATAAGGCCTGAAATGATGTAACCTTATTCATCTTTAAAATTTCTGGGCAGCATTATTTTTCTTTTTAACAGCAATGCTTCAAGACAGGATTATACCAGTAACTACAGATTCAAACAAAATTAAAATAATCATGTGTTGGAAGCCTTGCTCCAGATGGGTTCGATGACCGGGAGGGATGTGTGAAGTTGGAGCCAAGAAGAGATTGTCACCACCTGCTGTTGTTCAAACAAGTGGCTCTGGAGAGTCTGGGCTGTCTTTATTTATGCAATTTCAATATCAGTTTTACAATCAGTTTTGCTTCCTGAGTTTCTAAAAATGGATACAATAATTACCAGTTTGTTCCTTGGCTTCTTCCCCTTCCATCCCCCAAATATCCCACCGGTAGCCATTACCTTTTTATCTATATCTCTACTGTTAGAAGCATAGCAGTCTTGTAAACTATGAAGGAACTTCTCTAACTAGGCACATCTACAGGTAGAACAGTGGGCCCAGTAGGCAGCATGTATGGTTACTGTGTCATGCGGGGTGAGAGACAGTTTTGTCTCTTGGGGTTCATATTTACATCTGATAGAGTCTGGGTTCCCATGATCCACTCACTAGCCAAAGCTGGATCACTCTATTCTACATTTTGTACTACTCTATCTCCTCTGAAGGCATACCAGGTTTTTCCATTTATCCTATAGGAAACATAACTTGGAACCTGACTCTTAATAGCTGGCACTGTGTATCCCTTGTTTTTGTGTCTATCTCCCTTAACTTCTTAGAATATTGGCACAGTTATTAGAAATGAGGGAACTCGGGTTTCTATGATTCTGCTTCATTCCCTGTTCCTAGACTATTCCCATGAACTCCTGATACCATCTATTTAATAACATTTCTCAAAGACTCTTGTGGTAAAATCAATCTTTCCAGAATACCACAGCAAATATGGAATATTAAACTTCATGACCTACTGTGACTCATTCAGGCCAGCAGTATGGGTAGCGTAGGGAAAGCAAGGAGAGCATGTAGCACACACATTCCCAAGGCCATTCCCAGAATCATGCAGCAAACTGTTCACAGGTCTTTGCCAAATGGGTCAGGGTCTCCAGGGTCTTGCCACAGGGAGAGCCATTTGTACTATTCTCAGGCCTTGTTTCCCAAAGAAGTCACATGGCCCCTGCCAATCATGGATTCATATCTGAAGATGGCACATGAAGCCGAGACATCAACGTGAGGGTGTACAACTGTTGTTTCCTGCACTAGGTTACAGATTGAATGCAATATGGATACGAAAGAATGGATGATACAAATGTGCTAACTGGGTGTCTGCTTCCTAGCACTCTTTAAGCACAAAATCCAGCATTAAACATCTACCACAGAAAAGATATTCTTAAAACCAGCAAGAACTAGAAGCATTACTGAAGAGCAATGAAGATTGGCTGTTAGAACAAATATGTCTTCCCCAGAGTCACTGGAAGTCTGCTGGTGATGAAACATTCAGCCATCAGAAAAAAAAAGATGAATGTCTGCATACCAAATTAAATTCAACAAAATGATATCAAGACCTAGAAAATGATACACAAACTATCAATATTTCATCTGTTAGCACCCTAAGCATTGTTGTCTCCTTGGGTAATTTGGGATATATATATATATATATATATATATTCATATAAAATTATGATTATAACTGGAGACAGTGTACTCTTGATAGATGAAGTTATTGAACAAGGTATCAAATAGAGAATTTGGCAGAGGTGAGTTTAGTCAGCCATTGGTTCTGCATTTCTGGTGGTGGGCCCTTACGCATTCACCTGATGGTCTGACATATGATCAGACTTAATGTTTATCAGCAGATTTTGTTGGATTTTGGTTCGAGTACTAGTTATCTCCATTCTGGTTAGAAAGAGCCAATTCAGATGAGTTCAACTGTGTCCTTCATATGCAGTAATCTCTATGTACACTCACAAGCCATCATTTGGGTGGCCAAGTATTAGTTACCTCCACTATGGCATTTATTTTTCTAAATATAAGACTTATGAAAATCTTTCAGATGATCTGAATAATCATTCTAAGTTTATGATACCTTCATGCACTTTTGCTTACATCCTGCACTCATATTCTGTGAGATTATTTTGGTGAAGTTAGAATAGTCTTGCCTTTGCTCAAGCTGCTGAGTCACAGTGACATTTCTAATAGTCACATGCTGAGAAATGACATCAATTAAGGTTTGATAAAAGGGTAATATTTAACAACAAATAACTGGTCACATAAGGTGAGACCTAGGAATGATTACTTAATAACAGTGAGTACATGTAGGTTACAAATATTAAAAAGAGTTTTCTTTTTCCTTTACTGCTCTATTTCCTCTACTTGGCAATATAATGCTTTGTTATTTCTGCAAAGGTTTCTTCTATGATCTTTCAGAGGCTAATTATGCAAAACATATCATGTACCCCTGAAAACTATGCATGTATTCTCACACATTCCTCTATGTCTTTGATAGACAAATTTTGCTGCTTGGCTGTAATATATATACAAGTCATATTACCCCTTTTGCCTAAATGGCATAAAATGACAACTTTTTTCCTCTTTCCTTTTAATCAACTTCTTGGAATGCATACGAAATTAGAATTATAGCCATTTCAAGTTTGTTATTGCACTGAGCTATTATGAAAAGTCTTTATTTTCACTAACTGGTTTTCTATTTCTCCATGGCCTTTGAAAGTAGTTTCCAGTTTATTTTACATACATTTTGAGATTGTATCTCAGTCTGTAACTCAGTCTACAGGCACAAAAATCAAAGACCTACTCATCCACACAACCATAAGTCCTATAAAAATACGAATCTGAAAGGTATAATATATATGCAGAGGAAGTGGAGCAGATCTATGTGGGCCCTGTGCTGGCTGCTTCAGTCTCCGTGAATTCATGTGAGCCTTTCTCAGTTGATTCAGAGGGCCTTGTTCTCCTGGTGTCCTCCATCCTTTTTGACTCTTACATTCTTTCCTCTTTCTCTTTCTTCAATTTCCCTACTCTAAGGAGAGAAAGATTTAATGGAGATATCCCATTTAAAACTGTCTGTTTCAAGGACTTGCTCCCCCCTCTCTTTCCCTCCCTCCCTCCCTCCCTCCTTCCCAGCAAATTTCAATCCCTCTTCTCTATGCATAATGTCTGGCTGTGGGTTTCTACTTCTGTTCCTGTCTTATCCAGAAGGAAATGGCTCTGATGATGACTTAATAGGCACTGACTTATGATTATAGCAGAATATTACTAAGAGTCATTTTATTTATACTTTCTTTCTTTAGATAGTACAGTTTGGTTTTACCCTGGGTTTCTGGGCTCTCAAGTTTCTGGTTCTTGGTCACCAAATTGTCTTGTGGAATGGACCTTAAGTCAAACCAAACCTTGCTTGGCTATTCCCATAGGTTCTATGCCGACATTGCCCTAGCATATCTTGAAGTCAGAAGAGATAGTAAATCATAGGTTTTGTGACTAAATTGGTATTTATATTTCTATTTGTTAGCCTACAGAATATATTCTCATAACAAAGACATTATAACATAGGGATGAATGTTCCATGTAAGAACCAGCTTGACTACCCCAGTTCAATGAGTTGTGTGGGTGTTGTCCTCAGCAATGGAGCCCAGCAGTCAGTCTCCAGAGAACAACCCATTATCTTAGGAATGATCTGGGTTGTTAGTCATTTCCAACAAATCAATTTAATGCAACCCTGTTTGGATACTGAAAACTTCCTTTGGTGACAAGACATGGCCAGTTTGAACTCTGTCACTCTCATTTTTAGGAGACCTCATTTGGATCACCTTCATATATTTTAGGAAATTTCCACTGCACTAGGTTTCCATACCATTCCTCAAATGCCTCTCCATTCTAGCTGTCTCTCCCTGCATTCCCTCCCTCAATGCTAGCTCTCCTCATATGATCCTCCCTACCCCTTGCCCCCATCTATGGTCCACCCATAAATCTATTCTTTTTCCCCCTTCCAGGGAAATCCAAGTTCTCCCCCAATACCCAGTCCCTTATTCTATCCCTAACCTCTCTGTGTCTATGGATTGTAGGTTGGTTACCATTTATTTAATGGGTAATATCCACATATAAGCAAATACAAACCATATTTCTCTTTCTCAGTCAGGGCTACCTCACTCAGGATGATTTTTTTTTCTAGTTCCATCCATTTGCCTGCAAATTTAATGAAATCATTAACAGGGCCAGCTGGGAGACTGCTAATGACACCTTCTATTTCTCTACAGGTGGTTTGTCTATTTAAATTGTTTATCTGATCTTGATATAAGTTTGGTAAATGGTACTTATTATGAAAATTAACCGTTTCTTTAAGGTTTTCCATTTGTTGAAGTACAGGGTTCTTTTGTTTGTTTGTTTGGTTTGGTTTTTGTTTTTTTTGTGTGTGTGGGATGGGAGGGGGCGGTAAGCTTTTTATTTGTTTTTATTATTTATTTATTTATTTATTTATTTATTTATTTATTTATTTATTTATTTATTTATTTATTTATTCTTCTCTCATAGAATACACCCCACCACAGTTTCTCCTCTCTCTACTTCTGCCTGTTGGTTTTTAAAGTATGTCCTTATCAGTCTCTGGGTTTTCTCAGTGTCTGTTGTTATGTTATTGAGAACTTTTGGTGGGTATAGTAGTCTGGGCTGGCATTTTTGGTCTCTTAGACTTTGCAGCACATCTGTCCAGGCCTTTCTGGGTTTTAGATAGTATTTACTGTTATTAATTAATCATTCCCAGGTCTCATCTTATCAAAGCAAGAATTTGTAGTTAATTATTACCCTTTTGCCAAACCTTAATTGACCTCACTTCTCAGAGTGCGACTATGAGAAGTGTCACTGTGACTTGGCAGTTTGAGCAAAGCCGAGGTTATTCTAACTTCATACCTAAACAGATCCAACAGAAAATTCGCACAGAATATGAGTGAAGGATGTAAATGAAAGTTCATGAAGTTGTCACACTTAGAATGATGATTATTCAGATCATTAAGTATAGATTTTCTACTTACATCTCTGAAAGATTTTTATAAGTCTTACATTTAGAAAAATAAATACCATAGTGGACCTCAAACTAATACTTGGCCACTAAAGTAATGGCTTGTGAATGTGCTCGGAGAACTGCTTTTCCTTCATTGCTTTTGACTACAAGAAACCAAATCTTGTTATGCTTTGTTCTTTGTGGTCATTGTTAAAAGTAGATAACCACTGTGCAATATGAATAAGTGCATTAATAAATACCTCTAACTTAAAGTCCATCAGTTATTTAGATTCAAAGCAAAACCCACTTTTTATATAATACAGTCACGGAATACTCTAGTGTGCTAAGAACCAGTAGATATCATCTGTTCTTTATAAAGTTGATTGAACCTGTTGTTTATTGTTGATTTTTCTTTATGGTGCATATATATTTGAAGAAGTGGGAAAGTGTGGCATCCATATTAATCATCTCACTCTATTAGACCAATGAGACTGAAAAATATGTATTTAGATTAAGTGATATTCCCACTCTTTTTTCTCTTAATTTATTTCTGTGCAGATTTCTTTAATGTAAGCATGTTAAATTTGCCAAGGTTTCTTCTATGTTCTTTCAGAGACTATGCAAAAATATATCATGCACCCCTGAAAACTAAGCATTCCTCTGTGTCTTTGTTAGACAAACTATGGTGCTTGGCTGTAATATACTCAAGTCACATCGTACCCCCTTTGCCTAAATGGCATAAAATGACAACTTTTTTCCTCTTTCCTTTTAATCAACATCTCATGGAATAAATATGAAATTAGAATTACAGTCATTTTAATCTTGTTATTGCACTGAGCAATATGAAAAGTCTTTATTTTCACTAACTGGTTTTCTATTTCTCCACGGCCTTTAAAAATAGTTTCCAGTTTATGTTACATACATTTTGAGATTGTATCTCAGTCTGTAACTCAGTCTACAGGTACAAGAACCAAAGACCTACTCATTCACACAACCACAAGTCCTATAAAAACTCCAATCTGAAAGCTATAATATATATGCAGAGGAAGTGGAGCAGATCTGTGTGGTCCCTGTGCTTGCTGCTTCAGTCTCTGTGAATTCATGTGAGCCTTGCTCAGTTGATTCAGAGGGCCTTGTTTTCTTGGCAGTATATTCTTAAAGTAGGATATGGAAGTCTTGGATTAGGTCAGGTTTATTAAAGGATGAAATCAATATGGTATACTAAAAAATACAGAATGAAGCGGCACCTCTGCCTCTTTGCTCTCAAGGGAGAGATGGGGAAGAAAGGCCCATTGGGCCAAGGTGCTCCAATACTATTGGCTATTGGACCAAATTCCCACAACATATTTTCATACCAAAGACGTTAGAACATAAGGATGAATGCTCCATGTAAGAACCAGCTTGACTACCCCAGTTCAATGAGTTGTGTGGGTGTTGTCCTCAGCAATGGAGCCCAGCAGTCAGTCTGCAGAGAACAACCCATTATCTTAGCAATGATCTGGGTTGTTTGGCCATTTCCAACAACTCAATGTAATGCAACCCAGTTCAGATACTGAAAACTTCCTTTGGTGACAAGACATGGCCAGTTTGGACTCTGTCACTCTCATTATTAGGAGACCTCATTTGGATCACCTTCATATATTTTAGGGAATTTCCACTGCACTAGGTTTCCATACCATTCCTCAAATGCCTCTCAATTCTGCTGTCTCTCCCTGCATTCCCTCCCTCAGTGCTGTCTCTCCTCATATGATCCTCCCTCCCCCCTGCCCCCATCTATGGTCCACCCATAAATCTATTCTATTTTCCCCGTTCCAGGGAAATCCAAGTTCTCCCCCAATACCCAGTCCCTTATTCTATCCCTAACCTCTCTGTGTCTATGGATTGTAGGTTGGTTACCATTTACTTAATGGGTAATATCCACATACAAGCAAAATACAAACCATATTTCTCTTTCTCGGTCTGGGTTACCTCACTCAGGATGATTTTTTTTTTCTAGTTCCATCCATTTACCTGCAAATTTAATGAAGTAATTTTTTTTGGGCTTGGAGACTGTTAGTGACAGCTTCTATTTCTCTATTTAAATTGCTTATCTGATCTTGATGTAATTTTGGGAATTGGTACCTATAGAGAAAATTTTCAGTTTCTTCTAGATTTTACAATTTGGTAGAGTACAGAGTTTCTTTTGTTGGTTTGGTGTGGATTTTTGAGGGGTGGGAAGGCGTGGCAAGTATTTTATTTATTTATTTTTCTTCTCTCATACAATACATCCCAAGCACAGTTTCTCCTCCTTCCACTCCTTCCAGTTGATTTTTAAAGTATGTCCTTATGATTTTCTGGATGTCCTCAGTGTCTGTTGTTGTGTTATTGAAAGTTTGGTGGGTACAGTAGTCTGGGCTGGCATCTATGGTCTCTTAGAGTCTGCAGCACATCTGTCCTAACACTTCTGGCTTTTATAGTTTCCACTGGGAAGTTGGGTGTGATTCTAATAGGTCTGCTTTATACATATTTTTCCTTTGCAGCTTTTAATAAACTTTCTTTGTTCGGTACATTTAGAGTTTGATTATTATCTGGTTCCACCTATTTGGTGTTCTTTACGTTTCTTGTATTTTGATCGATATTCCCTTCCTTAGATTAGGGAAATATTTGTATACAATTTTGTTGAAAATATTTTCTGGTCTCTGAGCTGCATTTCTTAACTTTCCTCCATTGCTATTTTTCTTAGATTTGGTATTTTCATTGTGTCCCAGATTTACTGGATGTTTTGTATCAGGCATTTTTTAGATTTACCATTTTCTTTTACCAGTGTATCCATTTCTTCTATTGTATCTTCAATGCCTGAGGCTCTCTCTTCCATCTCTTGTACTCCTTGGTGAACTTTGCCTCTGTAGTCCTGCTCAAATCCCTAAGTTTTTTGTTTCCTCAGTTTGGGTTTTCTTTATCGATTCTATTTCCATTTTCAGGTCTTCAACAGTTTGTGTCCTCCCAATGTTTGCTTGTGTGTTCCTTGATCTTTTTAAGGGATTCACTCATTTCCTCTTTAAGGACCCCTGCCATCTTGATACAGACGGTTTTAAGGTCTTTTTCTTGTGTTTCAGTTATGTTAGAATTGTCAGGGTCTGCTGTGGTAGGATAGTGTGGTTCTAGTGGTGGCACACTGCCCTTGCTCTTGTTGATTGCATTTTCATGCTGGCTTCTGAGCATCTGGGATTATAAGATCTAGGTGCTGAATTCTGGTTTTGTCTTTGTTGGGTGGGTGTTTTGTTCCATGGTTTCTGTTTCCTCTCTAGATTTTAGGAGAGTGTGAGGGCTGTGTGTTGTCTGGTGGAAAACTGTCTATGAATGTAATTGATGTGGTCATCCATGGAAGTTCCAAGTAAAATGTATTTCTGAGTATTGAGTGCTAACACTTAAAATATAGAATAGGCTAAGAGTCTCAAGGGTTTCTTACAAGGGGGAAAAGCAGGTTGTTCAACGAGGATCTACATATTTTGTCTCCTTGGAATAGGGATAGAGAATAAAGAGAGGTTACTTCAGATGGTGTGATATAGGGCTGGAGATGATCTTTGGATATTTAAGTAGTTCTCATTATATCACCCATCTTATCTACATTTCTTCATGAATTTCCCAGACTTTGAATCTCTACAGAATTTTAATAGATTATAATTTGACATTCTATAGTTATTTGGAAGTTTGAGAACAAGAAACCAGATTTAATAGGAAGCAATACTTACATATGCAAATGGAGGCTTCAAAATGACATTTGTGATAAGACTAGAGAATGAGTAAAGAAAATATGAGTAGCAATCAATGAGACTAATAATAATTCAACAATAATACAATGCACTAATTGAGCATTTGGTATTGAAATTTCATAAATAAAATAAAAATTTATTCTATCTTTTCAGCCTTAATAGAAATGGTTCATTTGGAACCATTACGATTAAAAAAATATCCAACAATATTTAAGTTTAGCTGTGATTCAAAATTTTCTCTAATTACCCAAGTTAATTCATTCAGTATGTTTATCTTTTTTTCTAAAGTTCAAGTCTCCAAATGCACTGAGAAATAACCCTTTGCTGCATTATGGGTAACTATATTGTTACTGAAAGAAAGAAACAACCCCTCTTTATACTTGGCCTTTGTTGTTCATAAAGACATCTTTCCAAGTCATTCATTTTTTCCACCCAGCCTTCACTTACTGCTAGGGACTGTAGGTAACTCTTGCTCTGAAGTAATAGAAATTTAAATGAACTTCTATGCTTTTAAAAATATTTATGTGCCGGGTAGTGGTGGTGCACGCCTTTAATCTGCACTCAGGAGGCAGAGCCAGGCGGATCTCTGTGAGTTCGAGGCCAACCTGGGCTACCAAGTAAGTTCAAGGAAAGGCACAAAGCTACACAGAGAAACCCTGTCTCGAAACCCCCCCCCCCAAAAAAAAAATTATGCAAAAAGTATGGCCCTTGAAGTGCTTTGTATTGTGTTGCATAACTTCTAATTAATCTTACTGAATTTGTTGAAGATATTGTTTTTTTCTCAAATGAGTATATTTGGCACCTTTAAGACACATAATTTCAAAAGTTTAATCTAGGGTTTGTTTGTGAGTTTGGCTCACAAATGTGACAGAACATAATGGAGAAAAGCCTGGTAGATCACAGTTCTTATCTCATGACAGAAGGATGCATAAAGTAAGGAAAGAAAAAAGACAGGATCTCAATAACAATTCAAGAGCATGGCTTCATTTCTGCTACTTTAAACCATTTCCTAAATCTCCAAAAGCTTCCAGTAGGTTACCAGTGGCATGCCAAAACCTCTGAACATGGACCACAAGGCACCACTATCCAAACAGTAACAGGAGTATCTTAGTAATAATAATACAAAGACTTCAACTCCAGGGACAGGTTGTCATTTAACAGAGGTGATATATGCTTGCATAGTTTTAATGGCAAATCATGGGCAAGTTTTTGAGTATGAATTTATTGGAAATTTCATATCTTTATCAACTTTGTCCAAACATGCACCTCAATATTACTACATATTTTTTTTGTCTAGAAATTATGGTATTGTCTTGAACTGTGTGCATCATGGCCAATTTTGGACATCATGGTCTTTGACGTTACTTACCAGATAATTCAAGGCCTACATCCATGACATGACAATCTCTGCTGTCTCCATGTTACTCTTCAGGCTTCACTGATTACAGTTTCTAGTTTAACTATTTTGTTCCTCTAGCGCTTCTCTTTGCATTTCTAAGTCCTGTGTTCAAATGTTGCCTGTAGTGAAGTGAAGAGAGGAAATGATTTTATTCCATATTTATTCTCAGTTTTGTTATCTTTGTGAGAATTCTAAATCTATCATTTCTCCTTAATTTTATAAGTTAATGTCTAGTTTCCTTAAGCTATTAAGACAAAGTATATTAGCTGGCAATCCATGAAAAACACCCCATGAAGCTCCTTTATAGAGCAATTTTCTGGGTCAAGTTTGCCACCAGCCAAATACCTACAGCCATTTGCCCACTCTCAGTGAAATAACATTGTTTCCATGTGACTGTGTCCTGTAGGTCTCTATTGAGACCATTATTTTGCTTGATATTAAATGTCATTTGTTTATCAGAAGTTTATGAAGACAGGGAAGAAAAAAAATGGAGGTAAAGCCCTTTGAATACAGTGGTGTGATTGAGGTGTGTCAAGATCATCTTCCACGTTTTACAAGACTTTGAATTCCTGATTTCCCTGTGCACTTTACTCACAGTCAAACATTGAAAATGTACAATTCTAATTAAAGATTTACTAAAACAGTTTATTTAGTGCTGACACATTCACATTATCATTACTGAACATTAGGCTCACTGAAGCACCAACGTGGAGGTTTGAGAAGTTCAAGATTAATGTGCCTATTGTTCATTTTCAAAAGAAAATCTATTTGAATAAAACAAAATCAAGTGAACTCTTTTGTGTTGTATTGTTTTTGTTTATGTTTTGTTTATCAAAGAATTCCAGAGCCACATGTTTGTGAATTGTGGCAAGACATGCAAGTGTAGGTAGACCAATATAAATTGAGCTTAACTTTTACTTATACAAAGCCGACTGAGGCTTCAATATGAATGAGCAGTTAGTGAAGAGAATGGAAAAAGTTTGTGCCAAAGGGCATTGTCAGGATTTGGAAGTGTAACAGCCCCATGGGCTCATTATCATTTCCCAGTTGTTGGTGCTGTTCTGTCACTTTATAGCTGTAGCAGGAATCTTACAAGTTCTTATTAATAAAATCAAACCTGAGGCGAGTTATTGGGGTCCATGCTGGTAGATCAGAGAGACAGAACAAGCCACAGCTATCTCACCTCGCCAGATCCTCAGCTGGTCTTGTCTCCTCAGACTGGAGGCCTCTGAGTCCTCATCCGGAATGGGTCTCAGCTGAATTACTGCTCAAAAGCCTGAATGCTTAACCAGCCAAAAGCTTAACCAGCCAAATGCTTCTAGTTTCTGGTCCTCACGCCTTATATATCTTTCTGCTTTATACCACCACTCCCTGGGATTAAAGGCTGGCTTTCTGGGATTAAAGGCGTGTGTCACCATGCTTGGCTATTTCCAGTGTGGCCTTGAACTCACAGAGATCCAGAGGGATTTCTATCTCTGGAATGCTAGGATTAAAGGTGTGAGTGCCACCATTTTCTAGCCTTTGTATCTAGTGGCTGTCTGTTCTCTGACCCCAGATAAATTTATTAGAGTATACAATATTTTGGGGAACACAATACCACCACATATAGCCTCTTTGCCACATGAAGTATCTCTGGCAGATGTACAGCCACAGAGGTAAGACTGATGGGTTATAGCCTGCCTCTATTTCTAGCCCATATTTCTGTTTCCTGGGCTCCTGAGATGTGAGAAATCACAACCCCAAACCCCTACCACCAGGAACTTTGGTATGTCCTTCTTTCCATGATGAACTGAACCATCTCAAATTCTGAAGAACAACACACCAGTCTTCCTCCCTAAATGGCTTCTATCAGATATCACTCATGGCGATGACCAAAGGCACCACCACAGAAAAGACTTTTGAGCTACATAGAACTAGAAGATCATGAAAGAAAAGTGGAAATTTAACTGCAAATTTCTGGACCTAAGGATTTGACAATGGTAATTTTCTAGTTTCATACAATGACATTTACAAGAGAAAAAACATGGAGGGTGAGACCTCTTACGAAGACACAGCCCATTAATCAGCATAGACAGAATCCAGGATAAGTTTTCTCAAATCCCTCAGCACCGTATTAACACATACTCTTTATGATACTTGAAAGATAATATTATGTAAGTTTCATGAGATATGAAACATTCCATTATGGGGGCTGGAGAGAAGGTTCAACAGGTAAGAGCACAGGCTGCTTTTCCAGAAGACCTGAATTTAATTCTCAGCACCCACATAGCAGCTTACAAATGCCTGTAACTTCAGTTTCTGGGGATCTGGCACCCTCACACAGACATACATGCAGGCAAAACCACCAAATGCACATAAAAATAAATAAATCTCATGGTCTATGTGGATGCCTGAGACGATGTTGATGTCCATGGTCCATACTGCCACTGGAAATCATGTGGAAGTCCATGATCCATGCTGCTATGGGCATGGAAGCTGCTTTTGCAGTGCTATCGATGATAGGAAACGTATAATTGAGAATGAGAGACGATGAAGGCTTCTGTGACATCCCGCCCTCCAGAGCAACAGAGAAGAGAGAGAGAGAGAGAGAGAGAGAGAGAGAGAGAGAGAGAGAGAGAGAGAGAGAGAGAGAGGAGAAAGCAACAATCCAGGCAGGAGTCCTTAAAAATATTGATAAAGATGCTGAAATGTACCTCTTTGTAGTTGATGTCTTCTAGCAGGGGTGAGGTGGGGAAGGACTCAGCTGTCTTTAATGGGCTGGCCACTGGGAGTTTGACCGTGCTCCAAACAGTATATGGGCAACACAAACTGGACTTGGTGTATTTTTTTTCTTTTGTGGGGGGAGTGCAATGGTGGGAAGGTGGAACTGGGAGGGATGGGAAGAGAGTGCTATTGGAGTGCATTGTATGAAATTCCCAAATAATTAATAAAAATATTATGTTGGGGGAAAATCTTTTAAAAAATTATTCCATTTCAGACATTTCTTATTTCACAAAATCTTTATAGTTCTAACACTTTCCACTCAAAACTGTGGAACTGCTGTTATTTTTGCCTGAAATACCTTTTGAATGTGAGACCTTAAATACTTTGATTTACTACTTTTGCTTCACTGAATGCCTCTATGTATTAGACAACAACGTACACAGCATAGTACTTTGATAAATCCATATCTATACATATTAAAATGGTTAAATTAAGCTGATTATTCTCCTTGTTTTTATAATTTTATGGTAAAATCCATTCAGAAATTTTCAAACATATAATAGATTTTAGTTATTATAATAATTAGGAAAAGTAGATATTGGGGTTTATTCCTTGTGTTGAACTAAAAGTTTCTATCTTTAACCAATATCCACCCATCTCATGTCCCACCCCAACCCTTAGTGGTCACCACCATTCTCTATCTATTTGGTTTGGGCTTGCTCAGTGAAATTAGGAGGTATTGATGTCTCTATACCTGCTTCTTTCATTCACAACGTGTCCTACATATTCATCTGTGTTGCCACCAATGACAGAATTTCTGTGTGTGTGTGTGTGTGTGTGTGTGTGTGTGTGTGTGTGTGTGACATGCTCTTTACCCATTCAAATTTTGAATTCTTAGTTTGATTCTGGAATTACCAGAATTATTAATTCATAGTAATTATGAATAATACTTCGGTAAACAAAGAGCTGTAAATGTCTTTTGAATTAGTCCTAACTTTTCTTTATAAAAGCGTACATGCATAATTTCTTAGATGTGTACTGAATCTGCATGTTGTCCCTCCTTCCCTTTCCAAACCCTTCCATGCCACCATTCCCTCTCAAATTCATAGCTTCCTTTTCTCTAGTTACTAGTGTTACATATGTGTATATATATGTATATATGAATAAATATATAAATACAATCTATTAGTCCGTTAGGTGCTGCACATATTTATGTACATGTGTGTGTTTGTACATATGTATGTGTATATGTGTATGTATATACACGTATACACATGCATGTGTTTTTAGATTTGATCACTTAGATAACCAGTTGGGAGGTTCCTCTAGGCAGAAGACTGAATCTTCCTCAAGGGAATATTTTCAATGAAAAAATTATTTTCAATAGCTTATTTTTTGTCTCTGAAATCCTTGTCTTTGGACTCAGAAAAGTTTGGAAAATAAGCCCCAGAAAACAAAGGAATTAAGCAAAGAACAGTTTCCCTACCTAAAAAGAGATATTTCAGTTAGTTTAATGGTAGACTCATATTATATCCGCATTAGGTGAAAAAATAATAAATTATTATCAATAAAACTAGTTATAGCACTATGATAATGATGCCCCGAGAAGAAATATACTGTGATTATTTTTGTTAAACTGATTATGCTTACATGTGGTACCTATTTACACCACAAAGAAAAGACATCACATGAGAGTAAGGTAATAAAAACATAATGTAGTGTGTTATTATTCTTTAACTGCATTTATGTATCAGTAGAAACCTCATGGGTAGTATCACTAAACTTATTAGCCATCTTTTATCATGCATTGTTTCTTTTCCTACACTGACCTCTTGTGGACAGTTGGTGCTAATGCTCAGTTCAGGGTTGTAAAAACAGCGGGAATATCCAGCAATGATCAGTGTGGCTCAGAGAAACTGACAAATGAACTGAAACAATCGATGACACAAAAAGAAAGTAATTAACTAGAAATTCTAGGTATAGAAAGAAAATTTGAAGTCAAAATCCAATTGTAACTACATGCAGTTTGCAAGAGTAATGATATGATAAAATCAAAATGGACATAAATCACAAATATTTAAGTAAAATAAGATGGGTGATTGTGACTGAGAAAATAATCAGAAACAAGTGGATTGGGTACATAAATCCGGGATGAAGAAGGGCCTAATGTGCTGTGAAATAATCCTTCTGTACACTGTGAAGAGATGCTGCTCTCGTTGTTAAAGAGCTGACTGGTCAATAGCCTGGCAGGAAGAGGTTAGGCAGAGGAAGCAAACTGAGAGATGCTGGGAAGGAGGGGATGGAGTCACCAGCCAGACACAGAGGGAGCAGGAGATGAACATGCTGTGCTGAAAAAAGGTACCTCCATGTGGTAGAGCATAGATAAGAATTATGAGTTCATTTCAGTTGTAAGAGATAGTAACAAGCTTAAGTTATTGGCTGGGCATTTACAATTAATAATAAGTCTCTGTGTGGCTATTTGGGACCTGGCTAGCAGGACAGAAAAACTTGCCAACAGTGAGGTGGTAACGATGCTTTGAACCTGTTTATTGACAATTCCAGAGCACTTAGCTGACTGCTGGAAGCTATTGAACTTGAGATTAAGTGAGGTAGAAAATTAGTATTTCCTACTATGATCTTGTTCATTCTTTTCCTTTAGGATTTATTTTATTTTTAATTATGTGTTTGGGGTTTGTAAGTGCATGTGAGTGCAAGTGCTCACAGAGGGCAGAGACATCAGGTTCCCTGAAGCCAGAGTTACAGGCAGTTGTGAGCAGCTCAGTACTGGGAATCAAACTCAGTCCTCTGTAATAGCAGTACATTGTCTTAACTACTAAGCCATCTCTGCAGTTATTTTTTATTATTCTTTCTATTTCCTTTGAATTCACATATTTTTTACATTCTCTGCAACGGGTGAATGCACTTCTGATATCAAGAACTTATCTTTTTCTTCTCAGCTCAGTTTTGTTTTCCATAACAATGTATTCCTCTCTGAGCATTTAAATAATACTTACTTTGATTTTATAATTTTATGTTTACTTTTGTCTGCAATCTTTAGGTACAAAACTTGCTATTTTATACAGTGGGTGGCATTTTCTCAGTCACAATCTCCCATCTTGTTTTATTTAAGTATTTAAAAACATGTTAACTTATGATTTTATTAGTTATGTTATCATTAAACTGTTACAGTGATGGGACATGAAATTTTGGCTACCCAAATCTGTGTTCCTGTGCTATGTTCACTAATAGATCCAGAATAAATAACCTTTTGGTGAGAGCTGATTTTTCTTATGTTGACAATGGAAACAAACATAATGGAGGAAGGAATTACAAAAATAAGAACATGAGTCCACAGAACTAAATAATGAAGTTAAGCAGTGGTAAATAGTATGCTTGGCCACAGGAAAAGAAATGTAAATTAAAACTACTTTGACATCCCATCTCACTCCAGTCAGAATGGTTACCATAAGGAACACAAATGAGAGTATATGCTGGTGAGGATGTGTGTGGAAAGGAGAAGCCTTATATACCACGGTTGGGTTATATATTAGTGTAGCCACTGTGGAAATCAGTCTGGAGATTTCTTTCTTTCTTTTTCTTTTTTTAGTTTTGTCAGCTATGATCAGTGTATTGGAGTTATAGTAACCAAAACTGTTTTCTTTCTTTTTTTTAAATTAATTTTATTTTATTTTACAATACCATTCAGTTCTACATACCAGGAGATTTCTTAAAACAATAATAACAAAACTACCATATGATCCAGCTGTACTATTCCTGGGCAGACTCCCAAAGGACTTTATGTCCTACTACAGAGATGACTATACAAACATGCTCATGCTTCCCTGCTCACAATAGCCAGCAAATGCAACTAGACTAGATGTCCTTCCATGGAAGACTGAACCATGAAAATGCAGTGGTGCATATATATCACAGAATTACATTCAGCTGTAAAAAAATGAAATTTGCAGTAAAATGGATGGACTAGAAAACATTAAACTGGATGAGATAACCCAGGATCAGAGACAAATGCCCCACTGCCTTATGCTCTCTCTCATATGTAGAGCATAGCTTCAAGTATTTAGAGTTATATTTAACCCAGGGTGTCTATAGAAACTGGGAAACTAACATGGAGCCATGAGATGGGAATAATCCTGAAGTAATATTGAAACTGTATAATATGAGAAATATGAAAGTGGAGAAGACCAGACATGGCAAAGTTTAGACAAGTAGAGGGACTGAGAGATAAAGAAAAGCAGGTGGAGAGAGATCAAACAAAATTAAGTGTATCTGAAGAAGTCACATGGAAACCTACTACTGTACAAACTACTGGAAAAATATTTTGGAAGTGTCCTGCCTGAGCTTGTATAAGAAGCCATGTGGTTCATGTTGCACTTATTTACTGTGTCATGGTGTAGCAAGAAGACCCTCATCAACTGCCAGTGCCATGCTCTTTGGGCTTGTCATACAACAGAATAATGAGGCTTAGACATTTTATAGCAATACAAAATATAGCAAAACAAGCAAAAATACAAAAGGCTTTTACAATCCTGTAAATATGAAACACAGAATTATCAGTTTAACTTTATGTGTTAAGGTATGTGTATTTTTTTTTTGAGACAGGGTTTCTCTGTGTAGCTTTGCGCCTTTCCTGGAACTCACTTGGTAGCCCAGGCTGGCCTCGAACTCACAGAGATCCGCCTGGCTCTGCCTCCCGAGTGCTGGGATGAAAGGCGTGTGCCACCACCGCCCGGCTTAGGTATGTGTATTTTTAATGATCAAAGTTTTCAAATACACAATTACTTAATGACATCTAATTAATAACTATTGATTTACTTGCATTTATAATTTTATATAGCTATGCACAATACAGACCAGCCAGGAGGGCTTCCAGAGTATGCTATTTTTGACACTGCTCCAAAAATGCTACACACAAATTATATATATATATAACCTATAAATGCAAAGTCATTCTCTTGGTTGGAAGATAGCCTTACAGAACTAAAAAATGATACAAAACAATTTTTAGAACCTTAACGTCATTGAAGTTCTGTTTGGCCAACTACATTCCACACCATCAGAAGCTGCCTATTAACAGTGGACTTTGAAGTGTACGAGTTACACATTAACTTCTTGATTGATTTCTTGTTGGATATAAGCTTGGGTTCATAGGGATGACAAATGTAAAAGAAGCCTTTAAATTGCACTAAGCTACCTACAAAGCTCACCTCAGTTCTTCTGCTGATGCCAATGACATCTTCAACTCTGGAAATTGCATAAGAGTGCTGATGTGACTGGAAGACAGCCATCAGATCACTATCGTCACATCCTGAATGGACTTGTGCTGAGACCATGAGGTGAATTAGATTCTTACTGATCCCAGCAAACTGGGTTCCTCTAAATTTGATATTTTTCTCTGTATATTTGATGAAACAGCAGTTTGAAGATCACATCACGAAATGGGTCAATTGGTGAATATGTGAGTAATAAAAATGTTGATTAGGAACTATCAGTCCCAATAATGAAGAGGCTTTGCAGAATATTTGAATATTGTGAACTAGTGCTGCAGAGATTCATGATAAAACTACAGGACTCAAACTTTGATGTTATACTTGAAGATGCCACTTGTCAGTGTGGTGAGCTGGTGGCTGAGGTTCTTAAAATATGTTTTAAAAAAAATTACCTCTGCAATTCTTGCTTGGCTACACAGTAGAAAAGTACAGTGGAAGACTTTCCCTTCCTGTGTACCACTGTTCTCTCAGAGCTAAGTGAGCAGATGACATTCATTGAGAAGGTTTAAAAACACAATTTATGTGCTCTGTCCTTGGCTTTTGGTTCCAATCATTTACTGAGAAAAAATGGAAATAATTTTAGAGTGAAGTTCTAGGAACATTTTAAAATAGGTGTTGCATAATCTTAGTGTTTCTGTCTCTTTGAAGATGAACCTGTATCTTATTTTTAATCAAAAGACTGGATTTGTGTAAATCAATCAGAGAATCTCTTGTAAGATTGTGTCTCCTGGCAATATCAGAAGTTATAACCATAAAGTCTCACCAACATGACCAACTAAACATGAGATGAACAAGGACAACAACAAGAAACAAGTCAAAGTGGACATAGAAAAACCAGAAGGGCTCAGCCCTACACAATGAACTGCGTGCAGCTAGCTAAGGAATGCTGAAAGCAGGAGAAATAATCTTCTCCATCGAAGAGCATACCAGTTGATTATCCAAAACCAAATGGTCATCCCTGAAAACATACAAACAAGTAACATTATACAGATTTAGATATAGATTTACCTTTATTTATGTTTAGAAGTGTGTGTGTGTGTGTGTGTGTGTGTGTGAGAGAGAGAGAGAGAGAGAGAGAGAGAGAGAGAAAGAGAGGGAGAGGGAGAGAGAGAGAGAGAGAGAGAAGAGGGAGAGATCAAACATATATACATGTAACATTTAGAGTCACTTGAGAGATAGCTCAGAGGTTAAGAGCACTGGCTGCTCTTCCAGAGGTCCTGAGTTCAATTCCCAGCAACCACATGGTGGCTCACAACTATCTATAACTAGATCTGGTGCCTTCATCTGGAGTGCAGGCATACATGCAAGCAGAACACTGTATACATGATAGACAGACAGACAGACAGACAGATAGACCTGTATCTCCATTATTTAGAGTCCACATAAGAGAGAAAACATGTGATACTGTCTTTATTAGATTTGCTTAACTACCCTAATACGATTAACTCCAATTGTGTTTATTTTCCTGAAAATGACATAACTTCATCTTTTAAGGCTGAAAAGTCCTGTTGTGTATATAAACTACATTTTCTTTTGCCTGTACTGAAACCTATGTTGGTTCCATGACTTAGCCACTGTGAATAGGTTGCCACATTGATGCATATACATCTCTGTGATGTGCAACCTTGGAATCTTCAAAGGTCATGCTCAAGAGGGGTATAGTTGGGTCATATATAATGTAATTTTAGCTCTGTTACATTGTTTGCTTTTTTTCTGTATGTTTGTATGGTGTGTGTGTGTGTGTGTGTGTGTGTGTGTGTGTGTGTGTGTGTGTGTGTGAACAAACATACAAATACAACCTTCTGGAGCTCAGGGAACATCATGGGAAAGGGGGTAGAAAAATTGTAAGAGCCCAAATACCAGGAAGCCTGTTGTAAAACAGTCTCTCTGAGAGATGGCTGTGTAAACAAGACTGGAACAGTAGCAGTATCAATGAACATGTTAACATAAAAGGGAGAAAATTTCTAGAGGTCCCTACCATAGACAGAAAACAAACAAACAAAAAAACTGCAGGCAACCCTTTATTGGTTGTCCAGATCAGTGTGGTCATCACTGAAACCTTAGACACACAAACAACTAGAATGTTCCCTTGTTCTGAGAGCAGACTATTCATTTCATTTGCTCTTTTAGCAAGTGGGCTGACTCATATTTTCAGTGTTCCATTTTGTGAGTTCTTCATACATTCCGTGGTTTAATCCTCTCTCAGGTACGTAGCTGGCAGGGTTTTCTCTCATTCTTTAGGCTGTTTACCCTGGACTGTACCCTTCGCTGTGCATAAGCTTTTTAAATCTCATGCAGTCCCACAGGTCAGTTCCTGATTTCATTTCCTTATCTCTGAGAATTCTTTTCTGAAAGTCCTTGCCTAACACCATGTCTTGAAATACTGTCCCTGCTTTCTTTAACACTTCCTAAGTTCAGGTATAACATCAAGGTCATTATATATTTTGAATTGTGCTTTGTTCAGGATGAGGAATATTAATCTAGGTTCAGTATTACACATAATGATGTCAATTTTTCTAGCATTCTTTATTGCAGAATTTTCTTTCCTTCAATGTATGATTTTTGCATCTTCCACCCCCCAAAATAATGGTGCTTGTAGCTGTGCAGGTTCAATTACGAGTCTACTATTCTGTCCCATTGAAATACATGTCTCCTTTGTGCCTGTATTATGTTGCTTTTGCTGCTATGAACTGGCAGTGCAATTTCAAATTGTACATGGTGATACTTTCTGCATTATTCTTTTTGCCCACGATTGCAGGATATTTGGGATCTTTTGTCCTTCCATGTGAGTTTTAGGATATTTTATACTTCTGTATAAAGTATAATTTTTATTTTGATGAGAATTGTACTGAATTGTATCCGTAGTTGTGATAGTAGAGTAATGCTTACACTATTAAATATGTCATGAATATAGTGGGTCTTCCCATTTTCTAGTACCTTCTTACATTTTTTTCTTCAGTGTTTATAATGTCTACTGTAGAAATCTTTCCCCTTATCCCTTGGTTGAGTTTATTCCTAGGTTATACTTGGTGGTAGTGGGTTTTGTTTTAAAGCGGTTTTGCATAGATTTTTTTTCTTGATTTCTTTCTCAGAATGCTCATTATTGACATATATAAAGCGTCCTGGATTTTTGTATGTGTTTTTGTGTGTAGCATGCATGTGTGTATATATGTGCATTAGTGCATTGTGAGTGTGTAGTGCACATGTGTGTGCATTGTGTGGAGGTCTGAGGTTGGTATTGGGAGTCTTCTTCAATCATTCTCCATGTCTTTCACTGAGCCAGCCTCTCATTTGAACTCAGAGCTCACCAACACGAACTAGTCTAGCTAGCTAGTTTGATTTCAGTTCACCTGTCCTGAGAACTTGAAACAATGAAATATAAGTGGGCTACTTTATCCATTTGGGTTTACTCTGGTTCTCAAGCTTGAGTGGCAGGTGGTTTCACTACTGAGTCATCTCCCTGGCCTGCTACTGATATTTGTATATTGATTTTGTGTCAAAATATTGATGAAATAGTTCATTAGTTCTCAGAATTGTGTGGTGGACTTTAGGTTCTCTTACATGGATCACACAATACGCAAATATCAGAAAAAATTTTTCTACTTGTATCCAGTTTTTTTCTTTCTCTTGTATTATTGCTCTAGCTAAGATTTCAGGGACTATATTAAATACACATGGACAAATTGATCCATGTCTTTATGCCTGATCTCAGTGATAATGCTTGATTTTTCCATTTAGTATACTATTAGCTACAAATTTTTCATATATAGCCTTTCTTACATTCCTTCAATTCACAGTCTCTTGAAGACTTTCATCATGAAGGAATGTTGCATTTGTCAAGGATTTTCGGTATAAATTGAGATGAATTAAAACCTTTCTTGACTCTCCAGCCTTATGATCATTCTCAAATTTCATTTCTACTGTTAAATTTACAGGACTTAAAATTACTCATCACCATCTTTCTAGGAGAAAAAGTTGTGTTGTCTCCTGACATTCCATTTTCACTTTAGGAAATACTGCCCCATACGAAGATTCTAATTATAAACCAATGACCACATGAAGATCAAAGCAAAACTTCATTACTTGTATGACAAGGCAATGATGTTTATTTTTTATTTTTGAGATTATAATATATTTACATTTCTCCCTTCCTCCTTTGAAACCCTCCCATAGACCCCTCCCACTTCTCCTTCAAACTCATGGCCTCTTTCTTCAATGATTTTTATTGAATGCATTCATGTATTTGTGTATACATAATTATTCCTAAATATAACCTGTTCAGTCCATATAGTGTTACTGGTATTTATGACTTCACGCTGACTGTTTGGTCCTTCACCATCAATGGGTGTGCTCTTCCTTGGGAAGACACTTCATCCTCCTCCCAGCTTCCCTCCACTGTCTATAGTTCTTTGTTTAGGGCTGAGGTTTGTGGGCATTCCTCCATCCAGTTTTGCGGGTTCGTTGGTGTCATCCCTGTTCCTCTCTTGTTTGGGTGGCCATGTAGTTGAGATTTGGGGGATGTCATTTCTGACAGTACTGGGAAACACACAGTCTTCACAGTAAACTCTCTGCCTGTTGCAATCTCCCCACTCCCTGTTCTACAATGTTTCCTGAGCTTTAGGTGCAGGAGTGTTTTGTAGAAGTATTCACTGGGACTGGGCTGCAATGTTTCCTGAGCTTTAGGAGCAGGAGTGTTTTGTAGAAGTATTCACTGGGACTGGGCTGCAAACTCTGAAGTTTCATTGGTTGTTGTTTTCTGTAGTGGTCTCTGTCTGTTGCAAAGAGAAGTTTCCTTGATGAGGGGTGAAGACTACACTTATCTGTGGGTATACGACTAACAAGAGGGAAAGAAACCATGCCTGGACCTGAAAATCTAGCTAACTACTCCGCACTAGTGAAGTCGTGACTATTGGAAGAGAATTTACAACCATGAATTCACTGTGCATTTATTTTTCATCACCTGTTGGTTACTTTAAATTTTTTACATTGATTTGCTGCCAAATTAACTTCCTTCTATGTTAGTATCTCTATTTTTCCTTTTCAGATATAAATAGAATGCTATGATATTCTCAAGAATCCACCATGATCATCCAGTAAAGCCCCAGGATGGAATGATCTTCTGGATGGAGTTTGTCATGAGCAACAAAGGAACTACATACCCTCGGGTGACAACACATGTAGTCAACTGGTTCTAATACCACTCTGGATGGGTTTGGGTTCCTGACGGCCTGTGGTGACTGTGAAATCCGTTATAATAAAAATGTTGCGTATTTAAAATGTGGCTGGAAGTTTGTTCAAACTGGAAAGAAAAGATAAGGAAATCATATTATCAGGCAATCCTGTCCATTTTTGTAAAGGCTGTGATACCTGATTCATTTTACCTGTGACAAAACATTTCAGAAACAACTTGTCTAGTCTAATTGGTTTATAAGATATTCACTACCTGTCCTTAAAGAATCTGATATTTGAAGCTAAAGGAAAATTATTTTGAAAACGCATATAGAACTATGAATGTTTATTTTTGTTTGTTTTTATTAGTTCTTTGAGAATTTTGAAACATGTTTGGTCTTATTCAAGCTCCTTCCCCAAAATTTTCCAAGATCAATCCCTGTCCCTTCCATTCAGCCTTCTGTGTACAGCCCCCCCCCCATCAAGGCCATGTGCTACACGAATATTCTTAGATGTGTGGTTGTCAACTCAAAACATGGTTGAATTCTCAGGGGCTACATTTTTAGAGAAAACAACACTTCCTCTCCCAGTAGCTATGACTTTCTAATAGTTCCTTGGTTAGGGGTGGAATTTCATGCCCAACATCATCTCTGTGCTGGGATTTGGTCTGGTTTTGGCTTGCATGCGTCTTGTGCATGGTATCACAACTTCTCTGCATTCATATGTACAACTGTCCTGCTGTGTCCATAAGACACTGTTTCCTTGTAGTCACCCACTGCTTTACACTCTTTATATATCACCATTTCTACAATAATCCTTGAGCCATTGGTGGGGAAGGTCAGTATACATGTTCCATTTAGGGCTGGACATTCTGTGGTCTCTTATTTTATGAGCCTTGGACAGTTGTAGGTCTCTGTGTTGATTATCTACAATGAACAGAAGCTTCTCTGAGATGATATCTTAATCTAGGAGTATAATAAAACATTAGGAACTGGTTTACTACTCTGTCCGTTTAGCAGAACAATAGTAGATTCTCTCCTGGAGCCTCTGATTTGTCTAACTCTAGGTTCTTTACCCAATAATGGAGCCAGATATCCTTCCATATTTTATAACAAGCCTCAGATCTAATCATAAAATGATGTGTTGCTCCCATGGCATTCATGCTACTATTGCATCACATCATTGGGTACATCTGTCAGGCTGGTTGTTATCGTAGCTCACGGGGTCCACTAGTCATTACCAACCTGATTTCTCTGTGTTTCTATGTGTTCTATGATTAAAATATGTGGTGTCTTCAGCAATAGGAACACAGTAAATATGTGTTCCCCTTTCACCACATCCACTCCAATATTTGTCAGCATTATTTTTTGATTCAAAGCCATTCAGACTAGGGTAAGAAAAAAAAACTCAGTATATTTGTAATTTGCAGTTCTCTGATATCTAAGGATGCTGGAAATTTTTAGATGTTTCTCAGCAGTTAGTGTTCATCTTTGGGGAAATCTCTATTTAATTCTATGCCCCATATTTTTGAAGATAATTTTTTTCATACAATCTATTATGATCATGATTTCCATTCCTTCATCACCTTCTAGATCCTCTCCACTTCTCCACCCATCTGACTCTATGCTTTCTTTCTCTCTCTTTAGAAAACAAAAAGGCTGTCTCTGTGATTTTGCCCATCATGATCCTGACCCCCCCATCATATAATCCCTCCTCCCTCTCCTCAACTGAACCACAGGAGCTTGGCCAAGTGTGGATCCCTGCACCTGCTTCCATCAGTCACTCAATGTAGGTTCTATGATGACAATTAGGGTAGACACCAATCTGAGTAAAGGGCAAGGCTAGGTAGCTGACCTAAGCTAATGGGAGCTCATGGACTCTGGACTGGACTGACAGCTGCGGAATCTGCATGGGACTGCATTAGGCTCTTTGAATGTGGGTGACAGCTGCGTAGCTTGATGTGTTTGTGGGTCCCCTGGCAATAGGACCAAGACTTACCCTGGGTACACGAATTGACTTTTTAGAGCCCATTCCCTGTGGTGAGATGCCTTACGCAGCCATGATGCAGTGGGGAGGGGCTTGGTTCTGTACTAACTTGGTATGCAGCCTGTGTTGACTACCCAAAACAGGCCTTGAGGAAGGGATTTGGGGGTGGAATCTGGGGAGTTGGGGTGAGCAGGAGAAGAAGAGGGAGAGGGCACAGGGGTAAAATAAAAAATTAAAAAAGAAAAAAGAAAACCAACAGGCAAATTTTAAAAATAAGAAAAAGCACAAAAACACAGATACATAGACACACACGCATTCTCTCTCTCTCTCTCTCTCTCTCTCTCTCTCTCTCTCTCTCTCTCTCAAACAAAACCATAAAACACAAAATGAGAAATTATATACAAGCAGAAGACCAATAATGTAAAATGTCCAAACAAAGCAATGAGGGAGAAAAAAGTCTCCAAAGATACTATTGAGTTCAATTTGTGTTAACTATCTACTGCTGGACCTGGGTCTGCCCTTAAGTGTGGTCCATAGACCCAGTAAGAACAAATTCTATGCTCCACTTTTTATCTGGGTTGAAATAGGTGAAGGATCCATGTAGGCACCAGCTCCACTTCTCTGTATTCAATGAGTTGTGTAGGTGTTGGCTTCAGCAATGGAACCCCTCTGTCAGTTTGCAGACAGCATCCTTTGGTCTTAGCAACAGCCTGGGTTGTTTGGGGATTTCCATGGGACTCCCTCAGGCAACAACTCAATGGAATGCAGCCCAGTCCCACTACTAGAATCTCTGTTTGGTGACAAGAGATACTGAGTTTGGACTCCATCACTTTCATTATTAGGAGACCTCACTAGGATCACCTTCACATATTTTAGGAAGTTCCCACTACACTAAATTTCCATTCATCAAATGACCCTCAATTCCAGGTGTCTCTTCCAGAATCCTCTCCTTCTACCCTGTCCTCCATCCCTTTCCTGTCCACACCCACCTCCAGTCCACCTATAAATCTATTCTATTTCCCTCTCCCAGGGAGATCCATGCATCCTATCCTAGACACTTCCTCTACAACTAACCTCTCTGTGTCTATGGATTGTAACATGCTTATCATTTACTTGACAGCTAATATCTACTTATAAGTGAATACATACCATATTTATCTTTCTGGGTCTGGGTTACCTCACTCAGGAAGATTTTTTTTCTAGTTCCATCTATTTGCTTGCAAATTTCATGATGTCATTTTTAATACCCAAATAATATTCCATTGTGTAAATGTATCACATTTTCTGTATCCATTCTTCAGTTGAGGGAAATCTAGATTGTTTACAGTTTCTAGCTATTATGAACAAAGTCACAGTGAACATGGCTGAGCAAGTGTGGTACAGTGAAGTGTCCTATTGGAAGGACACTATATGTCCAAGAGTGGTATAGCTGGATCTTAAGGTAGATAGATTCCCAAATTTCTGAGTAACCACCATATTGATTTTTATAGTGGATATTTATACTTCCACAACCAAGGAAGGATTGTCCCCTTGCTCCACATCCTCAAAACATGAGCTGCTGCTTGTGTTATTGATTTTAACCATTCTGACAGGTATAAGTTGGAACCACAAAGTAGTTTTGATTTATATTTCCCCTATAGGTAAGGAAGTTGAACATTTTTTTTCTCATTTGTTCAGCAAATATTTTTTGAACAGCATCTTTGTTGGACATGGTTCTGGGTATCTGGGTCTCTATGTGAGAACATCAGTTTCTCACTGGTATCATTGGCAAATCTTTTGACTTTTTAAATTACTTCTAAAAATTATTTTATTTGTTTATTCTTCCTTCACAAAATACATCCCAACTGCAGCCTCCTCTTGCACTTCTCCTCCCAGTGTCCCCACCCCATGTCCCCTCTCCCCCAGATCCACTACTCTTCCCGTTTCCTTCAGAAATGAGCAGGCCTCCCAGTATGTCAACTGAACTCGGAATAGTCAGATGCAATAAGACTAAGCACAAGCCTCATATCAAGGCTGGGTGAGGTAACTCATTAGGAGGAAAAGGGTCCCATGAGATGGCAAGAGAATCAGAGACAACACCCACTCCCATTGTTAGGAGTCTAACAAAATCCCTAAGCTGATGAACCACAGCATGTATGCAGAAGACCTGGTGCAGATCCATGAGGTTCTGTGGTTGCTGCTTCAGTCTCTGTGATCCCCTATGAGCCCTGTTCAGCTGATTCTGTGGGACATGTTCTCCTGGCATCCTAAAATCCTTTGTCTCCTACCATCCATTCTCCCCCTCTTTTGTGGAGTTTTCTGAGCTCTGCTTAATATTTGACTGTGGGTTTCTGTATCTGTCCCCATCAGCTACTGGAGGAAGTCTCTCTGATGACAAATGGGTTAGGCATTGATCCTATGAGTATAACAGAATATCATTAGGAATCATTTAAGTGTTTCTCAGCCATTTGAATTTCCTGTATTGAGAATTTTCTGTTTAGATCTGTAACCCATTTTTTTTAAATTGGAATATTTAGAATTTTCTATATCTAATTTCTTGAGTTCTTTATATATTTTCAATAGTAGTCTATCAGATGTGGAGTTGGTAAAAATCTTTTCCCATTCTGTAGGCTATCATTTTGTCTCAATGACTATGTCTTTTGCCTTACAGAAACTTGTCAGTTTCATGTCAAATACCTCCCCTCAGGACTCTGGGAACCTTGTAAAAGAGGAGAAATGAAGAGGGGATGGAGGACACCAAGAAAACAAGGTCCTCTGAATGAACAAAACAAGGCACATAGGAACTCACAGAGACTGAAGCAGCAAGCACAGGGCCTACATGGGTCTGCACCAGGTCCTCTGCATATATATTACAGCTTTCAGTTTAGTGCTCTAATGGGACTCCTGAGTGGGAGAACAAGTGGTTTTCTGATTCTTGTGCCTGCTCTTGGGCCTCTTTTCCTGTTGGTGGGCTACTGTGTGCAACCTGGATATGATAGTTTTTGCTTTATTTTATTTTATTTTATTTTATTTTATTTTATTTTATTTTATTTTATTTTATTTTGTCTTGTTTGGTTGTTATCTCTTAGAAGACTCTTCTTTTCCAATGAAATACAAAAGAGAGTGGATCCAGAAGGGATGTGGGGAGGAAGTGGGTGGAATAAAGTGAGGAGAAACTATAATCAGGTTATATTGCATGAGAAAAGAATCTATGTCCAAAGAAAGGAAAAAGTATTCTGGATAATATATAGTCTACATGGCCATCATTTGGAAACTTTTCTATGTTTCTTTCTTTGAAAATTCTTTTTTGTTGTTGCATTAAACATATATTCTCATGTAAATACTTTGCCATGAATAAATCAATAAACAAGGCAATATTGCAAGATGTGTTTTTAAGTGTTTGGCCAATTTTAAAAAAAATTAAACCAATGATTAAAAAGTTTTAGAAAGTCCACATTTCATATACTAAAGAATTGGTAATATTTTTGCAGTGAGAAAATAATGTATAATGTAAATAAAATAGTGAATTAATAAAAAAGAGTATTATACAAATTCACATGGATTCAATAAAACTTTCGCCTCACCTAGTTGTTTCCTTCAGAGCGATGAAATGATCTTGAGTTCCTGGACGTCATGCCTTCACCTTTCAAGGACCATTACCTGAAAGGGGAGTGTGTGGTGCTTGGATAGGAACTCAGGTCTCTGTGTAAGGGAGACAAAGCCTTTACCAATCAAATTCCAGCCCCATTCCAAGGTTTGATTTCATAAAAGGCTACACATTGAAGGCTTGGTCTCCACATCATAACAATAAACATTTTAAGTGGTGGGGCCCAGTGTAAGGATGTTATGACATTTATTCCTAGCATGAGGTGAGGTACCTGCTGTGCCCTTCATTCTCCCCATGATGGCCAGAATAAATGCTGTCTCCTCACGAACTAATTTTTGTCAGCTATTGTTCCAGGAAGAGGAAAGTAGCATAAAGGGGAGTGGAAATGAGGCAATATAAGATCATTATGTTTGTAGATAACAACTGGATTTTAAAAGGTCAAGGTTGGGGCTTGGACATATGAAAAATGCTCAGTTTCAAGCACATTTTACCAAGACCAAATCGCCTTCTGTGAATTGCTGATAGACATCTTCCACTGTGGTTTAAGTATTCCCTGTAAGGACAAAGAGAGCTGAGAGAAGGATCTTTCCAAGCCAGTTATACAAGGTGCATTCCATGAGGACATTAAATTGATATTAGAGCAAAAGATGTCTTGCACACACAGTTACATAAGAAGAGTGAACATAACATTAAATCAGGTAAATTGGAGTACATACTTCTGGATTACAAATAGGGCTCTTCTACTAAAATTCTAAATTCCAACAACATTAACCTGAAAGTCAGAATATCTTCACTTCTTGCCATGAAAGAGTGATTTAGGTGCCCAAACTGGAAAACTTTTACAAACTTAGACAATATATAAAGGAAGACAGAGGCTAAGAGATGAAAATATACTACAATTTTAATTCCAGCTACTTCTTACATAGCTCATAATCAAGGAAAAAATTATACTCAATGAGTTCCAGATAAGCTAAAAGAATTTTCTAAAAGTATAATGATAAATATATTTAAAGTAGCTAAAATACCCTTTTCCTTTTGAAAATACATTGTGAGAGCTGAAGAGATGTCTCAGGGTAAGAGTACTTGTTTCTCTTTCAGAGGATTAGAGTTTGAGTTTAAGCACCTATGTTGGTTGGCTTAAAACTACCTATATGGATTCCTGCTTTGGGGTTCTGACACCCTTTTCTGACTGCCATAAGTACAGGCACACTTGTGCACACATGCACACACAGACATCTAATTAATTAATTAATCAATTAAAATGCACTCATATCTATAAATGTTAACGGTAAACAATAACATTGTAAATGATAAGTATGAGTAGAATGTTTTCTTAGTGTCCCCAAATAAGCATATTCAAAAGAAAATATGCCCAATGCTTGTGAAAATGTTGTGAGGTATCCACCAGAGAAGACTACTTGGATACCAGTTCAAGCCAATAGTAAGCTTTTATTCACTGACTGGAGAATACACTGGATGTTTGGGACTCCAATGAAGTCCCAAGTCTTTCTCAGGTTGAACTTTGAAGCACAAACACCACATCCTGGGTTGACACACCTCAATTAGCAAAACAGTTAGTCAGAAGTAGAACTACAGAAGCCAAAAAGTAATGTTAGTACATTTAGAGACTTTCCCAGAACTGTGGGCTTTGATAGATTAGGTATTTGTTCTTGTATTTTCTCAGTGTTTCTCAGGTGTTGCTGCCTATGTGCTGGGTTCCAAGGCCTGAACGACACTTCCACTATGGCATCAATTCTGCTAAGATCGGAAGGTCTGTTACAAAACACAACAAAGTAACTTTATTTAAGACCATGACAGTTAGTGTCTCTATCACTGCAATCATATTTTCAGTGGGAAGTACTACAGTTTGAATATGACCTGTCCACACAGGAAATCATGATAAACTGGTCATTGTAACAAGTTTGAAAAGCAGTAGAGATTTTTGACAGATGATTAGGCATTCAAATTATAAAGTTCTCCTGGAAATATCTTCGATCAGTTAGGGCTAGAGTAATTACCATAATAATAAATTGTTATGAAGTAATCCACATACTTGGCCTCTTTTGCACATACACATTTCACATTTTACTTTTCTGTCATTTTAAAATATAGACAAATAGCTGTCATTAGGTATTAACCCCAGGCTGTCTGGACTTCACAACCACCAGAATCATGAGCAAAATATAGCATTTTTCCATGCATTGTAGTATGCCACAAGTATTTTGTTATAGAAACATAAATGAAGTTTTTTTAATGATAAAAGCTTGATTTGAACAAATGAAATGCAATTTTATAATTCTATGGATTTACTGTGAAACATTGAACTGTAACTTTTGAATTCATGAATTGTATGCTATGTTCATTTTATATTATCAAAATGTTAAGTACATTTTAAACTGGCGATTAAATTTTGACACAGCTGCATTATTTTACTTTTATATTTCTAAGTAAAGGAAAAAAATGTAAGCAAAGTGGTTGTGGATATGAAAGAGGAAGGGAACGGCAAGCAAACTTTTATGACCTTTGGGTCATCTGAGTTCTATAGTACCCAAGTGTCCACATGATCAAAAGCCAAAAGAGTATTGATTTGTAAGAAGCCATAAAGGTTAGACTTTAACTTTTTTAATGCTTTGTCCTTAAAGTAAACCAGAGAAGGACAGCAAAATTTGGCAGAGCACTGGCATTGCAGCAATATTCATGAGCAGTGGGTTTCAGTTCTGCTGATATGTACTAGGGCATCTGTACAGAGGTCACAGGACACCTGGAGAGAATTGCTTCTCTCTCTCTCCCATGTATTTACATAGGATTAAACGCAGATCATCAGGATTGGCAGCAAATGCCTTCACCAGCACAGCAATCTTTCTGACTGTAGTCATTTTTTTAAATTGTATCTCTTAATTAAATAAAATGTAAAGTAAGGGTCTAGAAAGATAGCTTGACAGTCAAAAGAACTGACTGCTCTTCCAGGACCTCCATTTCCCCACAGGGAGGCCCACTCTTTTCTCTAACTCTAATCTCAGGGGGCTCCATTGCCCTCAGCTGGCCTCCCCAAGCACCAGGCACACAAGTGCTATACAAACGCACACAGCAGCAAAACACTCACACATACAAATAAATAAACTAAAAATGTAAAGAATATGTGAACTGATTGCAGGCTTCTACACTGGCTATTGGCTAAGTTGCCCAAGCCCACCGCATCCGTCCTACATTTGCAGGCCTGGCAATGGCCACACAGCTCCCGCACAGACTTTCCCAGGCGAGTGTCACTGGAAGCAAGCCTTCCTGTGCCAGCAGCGAATTCCCATGCCTAATTCCAATCATGCAGCTCCTGCACTGGCTTTCCCTAGTAAGTGCCATCAGAAGCCTGCCCAAGCCATTTCGGAACTTCTAGACATAGACCCGGACATGCAGTGCAGACTTTGCGAACCTCAACAGAATTTTATGCTTCAATACTGTCCCCAAACTCCAAAGCTCCAGGGGTATATCTCCTATAAGAGCCCAGACTGAAGCAGGCCAGAATACTACATCATACAGAAAACAAATGAGAAATGTCTACATGCCCATATCACAATGCAAAACACAATTATGAAAGGTCAAAACAGTATGCCCAACCCTTTAACAGAACAGTCCTATGGAAATGTTCTCCAGTGAAAACTACTTAGATGAGCCACAGGGCACATACAGCTAGGGAAGACTGCTTAATTGCTTCCTCTCTTGGCAGATCTCATAGTATTTTCTGGAACCATTGAAGTTAGACTGTAGGAAGAGGCTTACTGGTCAGATCCAGGTCAAATCCTCTGAGTTCTGTGTCCTAAGTGTGTAATGTCTTCAGAAATATGGTCCCACCCTAAATCCTTAAGAGGCAACCAAGGGCTGCATCAGTAGCCAATATTGTTGGGGAGTCACTTGGACAACCCCGACCAACCATTTGAAAGGAGGTTGTCTTAGTTAGGGTTTTTATTTCTGTGATGAATCACCACGACCAAAAGCAAGTTAAGGAGGAAAGGGTTTATTTGGCTTACACTTCCATGTCACTGTTCATCGTTGAAGGAAATCAGGACAGGAACTCAAACACATCAGGAACCTGGAGGCAGGAGCTGATGCAGAGGCTATGGAGAGGTGATGCTCACTGCCTTGCTCTTCATGGCTTGCTCAGCCTATTTTCTTATAGAACCCAGGACCAGCAGCCCAAGGATGACATGACCCATAATGGGCTCTCCCGCATCAATCACTAATTAAGAAAATGCCTTACATCTGGATCTTATGGAGGAATTTTCTCAGTTGAGTTTCTCTCCTTTCAAATAACTCTAGTTTGTGTGTCAAGCTGACATAAGACCAGCCAGCATAGAGGTATAGTGTGCTGGAGAGAAATCATGACTGATACTGGAAACCTAGCCAGCCTTTTGGGGATAGTGACATTATTGCCCTTAGGGTAAAAAAAATCAATGATTTTCACTTTGCTAGACCAGCACAATTCCTTACTACATTCTAAATCTTATCTTTATACCCATAGGTAAGTGTGTGCCTTAGTCAATGTTCTATTGCTGTGAAGAGACACTGAGATCATGGCAACTCTTATAAAGGAAAGCATTTAATTGGGGTTGGCTTACAGTTTGGAGGTTTAGATCATTGTCATCATGGCAGAAAGCATGGGGGCATGCAGGCAGACATAGCACTGCAGAGGTAGTTGAGAGTTCTACATCCAGATCTGCAGGAAGAGAAAGAGAGACACTGGGCCTGGCTTGAGCATTTGAAACCCCAAAGCCCACTCCCAGGGACACACTTGCTCCAACAAGGCCACAGCTACTTCAAAAAGCCACATCTCCAAATAGTGCCATTCCCTGGTGACCAAGTTTTCAATGATATGAGCCTATGAGGGCCATTCTTATTCAAACCACCACAATGTGGCTGTCACACTCTACAAGAGAGAATTATCACAAAAAAGCACAACTTGGCATAATTGAAAATATCAAAATGTCAAAAAGTTCTGCCCCAATAGATACATGTACATCATATTTCCTGTAAATACAGCTCAAAGAATATGATGAAAGAGAGAGCACATGATTGTAAGAGACAGAATGCCAGGAAGTGAAGTCTATGGTGAAACAGGTTCTTCTAGAGCCCGCATAGGCAAGCTTGAAGCCATGGCAATATCAATGGACATATTAATGTTTAAGGGAGGAAATTTTGTTTGTTCTCCACTCTAAAAAACAGCAAACCAATATTTCTACCTCATCCTCCCCTTTTTTCTACTTTCCTTGCCAAATCAGAGACTAGTGAGGAAAAGAGCATTGTCATCTCTCTCTCTCTCTCTCTTTTAAATGCTGTACTACTCTCCTTATAAAAGAAAGTTCTTGATAGGCGAGCAGCTGAGTCTCAGTAGCATTTACATCACCCAGAGCAACAGCCATACAAACCACTCTCCTGAAATAACCTTTGATTTTATCTGTATCTGTCCCTCTTTGGGCTACAATTGCATAGATGATTTTTCCTAGAAATATGAGAACAAATGTCCATTAAGATCAGAACAGGCATTGATTCCACTCAGGTGTGGCAAGGTGAGCCAAGGAATTTATTTAGTTCTTTACAAGAGCATAGAAGAGTGCATACCTGAAAGGCCCATCCCATCATGCTGAACTCTTAAGGAAGATGCATCCTTGGCATTTCCTATGTTACTTTGTGTTAGTGAGTTTTTCGTCAACTTGACATAAGTTAGTGTCATCTGAGAAGAGAGAACCTCAGTAGAGAAAATGCTTTAATCAGATTGTCCTGTGGGTCAATTTTCTTGTTTGATGAATGATTAGAAAAGCCCACCCCACTGTGACTGTTGGCATCCCTGGCAAGGTGGTCCTGGATGTAAGGAGAGCAAACTGAGAGAGCCATCAGGATAAGTCAGTAAATGTTGTTCCTCTATGGCCTCTACTTCAGTTCCTGCTTCCAGGTTATGGCCTTGAGTTCCTGCCCTAACTTCTCCTCATAATGAACTACAGCTCTAAGCTGAAATAAGCCCCATGTTCTCCAAGTTTATTTTAATCATGATGTTTATCATGGCAATAGAAATCTAAAGAGGATGCACTTGTAGACATGTCCACCAAAAACCCTCCAGGATCCAAGTAATTGTGTGTATATAATCTGGAAGAGATACGTTGTAAATTTTTTTTATTCCCCTGAGCATCTTAAGACTGCCTCTTCCTTTCAGGAGGGAATATGGCAATTTGAATGTAACATAATGCATCATACATAATCAAAAATTTTGAAAAATACCAAGATCTAAGAAATGCTGATTTCCCCATACCCTTGTTTGATCTTTACTGTTATGTAAGAAATAGGAGGTTCTCATGTGTGACTCTTCATATGACTCTAAAATGTTATATTTAAAGCAAGATAATTATACATTGAATGTGTTTGATTTTAGCTTATTAGTATCAGGCACAAGAAAGAAAGAAAGAGAGAGAGAGAAAGATGAAAGAAAGAAAAGAAAGAAAGAAAGAAAGAAAAGAAAGAAAGAAAGAAAGAAAGAAAGAAAGAAAGAAAGAAAGAAAGAAAGAAAGAAAGAAAGAAAGAAAAAAGGAGACAAACAAACTTTGTTAACCTCGAGTTCCTGTTCCATGTGCGTATTTACAGATGATATTACACCACCAGGCTTGTTAACTCATTGATGGTTTTGAAGTTATATGTTAACTTCCTGATTTATTCAACTTTGCATAAAAGCATGAAAACCTGCAAAGAATGATAGATGTCAACAGCATTCCATTTCAGCAAGATGTCTATGAAACAGACTTCAGTTTTGCTGCTGATACAGCTGATATGCTACTTTAGAGTTGGAACTTGTGGAAAAGTGCTGGTGTGGCCAACAGAATACAGCCATTGGATCAATATAAAGATGATTCTGGATGAACTTTTACAGAGAGGTCATGAAGTAACAGTTCTGACATCTTCAGCTTCCGTCCTTATTGAGCCTAGCAAGGAATCTTCTATTAATTTTGAGATTTATCCTGTGCCTTTGAGTAAAGATGATCTTCAATATACTTTTGAGGAATGGGTAACTCGATGGACATACGATTTTCAAAAACCCTCACTTTGGATATATTATTCAAAAATGCAACAAATCTTTAATGAATATTCTGATGTTATTGAAAGCTTCTGCAGAGCTGTAGTTTGGAACAAGAGTCTTATGAAAAAACTCCAAGGATCTAAGTTTGATGTCATCCTTGCAGATGCTGTTGGTCCCTGTGGTGAGCTGTTGGCCGAAGTGCTTAAGACACCTTTAGTGTACAGTCTCCGCTTCTGTCCCGGATACAAATGTGAAAAGTACAGTGGGGGGCTTCCACTCCCTCCTTCCTATGTGCCTGTGGTTCTCTCAGAATTAACTGACCACATGACATTTGTGGAAAGGGTGAAGAATATGTTGCAAGTGCTATACTTTGACTTTTGGTTTCAACCATTTAATGAGAAGACCTGGAGTCAGCTTTACAGTGACGTTCTAGGTAAACTGTCTTTCACTGTTACAGTGAAATCTGTAACTTGCTGCTTCTTAGAATGTGTGTGTGGATGAATATATAGTCATAGAATGAGGTTGCTAATTGTGAGCTAATAAAGCAAAAATAGAAGAAAACTAAATAGACTCAAAACAAGGCAGAACACTGTAGAGTTGTTCAGAACACTCCAGAAATTGCTCTCCATGCAAATTGAGACAAAGATTTCTCTTGGGAATCATTTGATGTATTCTATGTTTGTCTTAGTATAAGAAACTCTAGGTTTCAATGAACGCATTAGTGACTGTAGATATATGCACTAAGGACTTATAATTCACTACCATGACTATCTGTGTAGCACTAAAGAAAATATGTTCCCTTATAAAAGTTTCTTCACTTGCAAATTGAAACATTTATCTAGAATGTCATGAAAGGTCTTTCACAATTAATCATTATCTCTAACACCAGAAACAGTCAAGGGAACTTGGTTTTCTTGGAGTTTGAGACTTCTTAGATGCCTAAAACTGATGACTTAAAGCCTAAAATCTTGCTGAAAAAAATGCAGGCATTTTTATTGGCTGGTTTTTAAAAATGCCTTTCCATTAAATAAAATAACATCTAAATTAAGAGTAAGAAGAATTTGAATGTTAAATTTTTTATGGAAAATATCTAGCTGTAACTTCCACATATACAAATGTTAGCATTACCAATCCTTTCTGATAGACCCAGTACAGCAGTATCTAAAAGGAATTTAGTCATACCTTACAGATTATCATAGTGCATTTGAAGAATCAAGGATCAAGAAACTAGCTTCTAAAATACATAAAGTAGAGTAAATATTCCATGAAAGCTGTTTTTTTCAAGATTCTTTGCAGCAGTCAAAAAGCTTTGAAATTATTAGTGTAACTTTGGAAGACAGTGTAATTTTTACACAAATTATTATTTAATTTTATAATAATATTAAATTTAATATTAGTACATTTATATTATAAACCACAAGTGAAACATTTCAAATTGTTGTCCACATTATTTCAACTCATCACTAGAAATCACATGCTGTATGCCAGACAAAACCCTTTCATCCTTGTATATTTTTACTTGTTTTTGTGGTGCAGGAAGACCCACGACATTATATGAGATAATGGGGAAAGCAGATATATGGCTCATTCGAACCTACTGGGACTTGGAATTTCCCCACCCACTCTTACCTAACTTTGAGTTTGTTGGAGGACTCCACTGCAAACCAGCCAAACCATTGCCTAAGGTAACCCTATATTGTTTCCTCTGATAAATTGCTTTGTATCTTTCATGGAAACAATTCTTCAACACTCTTTCAGGATGTTGGGTTTCATGAGAGATATAAAAAGTGGATTAGAATTCTCTGACAACTGACATATACATTATTTCCATACTTTAACACATCTCTGTGTCACACTACCATTAAGCAAAATATCGTATCATTTTTGAATGTGGTCAGTGACTTAAGGGCCTTTATGTAGCTCATAAAAAAGAATTAATATTCTATTCAAGAACATTTAGTAAATGCCAGAGACATACATTGAAAATCTAAAGAAACAAGAATAAATTTCTCTAACAAAGAGAACTTATATTCTACTTGAACAGATTATAAGAATGAAGAAATGTTGTATATAATATAATAAATAGTGTGTATTGTGTTACCAGAGGAAGACAGATATGTGGCAGACATATCCAACAGAGATCACAGGCACTGTCCCAGAATCCTTGCATAGTTCCAATGACCTGGCCAGTGTGCAGGATTAGATGAAAGAATGAAAGGGAGAAAGAGGAAAGCAGACAATTCCAAGAGCTGTTGACAAAACTCCACACTCAGCCAAGCAGGATGACAAGCAGGCAGGTCATGTGAGAGCCTCGTCTAGGAGTGCTCCACATGGCCTCTTGTTCTTCCCAACTTCCTCCTAGTCTTTCTACAGTTATGTTTTTGCTGGTATTTTTGTTTTTGTCTTTGTAGTTTCCACTTATAAAAGAA
Organism: Peromyscus maniculatus bairdii; assembly: GCF_049852395.1. Lineage (NCBI taxonomy): Eukaryota > Metazoa > Chordata > Mammalia > Rodentia > Cricetidae > Peromyscus > Peromyscus maniculatus. The sequence continues at coordinate 81,884,865 of NC_134861.1, forward strand.
AACAAAGTTTCTCTTTGTGTGCCTGGCTTATTGCTTAACATGGTGACCTCTAATTAATATCTGGGTAGAACACAATTATGTTTATATACCAACACTTTTTTACACATTTGTCAGTTGAAGACTATCTAAGCTAATTCCATAATTGGGACATTGTGGGTAGTGGTATAATAAACATCGTTACGTGTATTTTTTTCTCTTTCTGACTATTTCTCTCAGATGTCTCACCCAAGAATGGCATAACAGAAGTGTACACTTAGAACTAATGTTATTTGTATGAAGAACCTTCTTTGTGCTTTTCATATTGGTATCACTTCACATTCCTAACTACAACAAATACATAAATGTTCAATATCATAATGTCTGTGCGAGTATTTGCTATTGCTTTAATTTTTATGACATACATGCTAACTGGATTATGATGGAATATCAACATATTTTGAATTGCATTTTCCTAATAGCTAAAAATATTAAAATAATTTTTCATATAATTATAGGCTACTTGTACCTCTACTGAGAATGGTCCCTTCTGGATCATTTATCTATGTTGACTGAATTATTTTTTCTTTTGATATTAGAATTTTTTTAAATTCATCTACAGTCTGGATAAATTCACAGATTTTTTCCCCCAGTTTTTAGAGTCTCTTCATTTTGATGATATTTTTCTTTGTTATTCAGAAGCTATTTCTATAAAGTAGTCCCACTTGTCAGTTCCCAACTTATTTACTGGGCTGATGGGATTCTAATCAGTAAATTACTATCTTTTTCAATGTCATTGAGTTCTCTTAGAGAGATTTGAACTTTCAGTTTCCATTTTTATGTCTTTTATCCATTTTGAGTAAAATTTCAGAGTGAGAAAGAGAGTTCTATTTTCAACCTATATGTGCGGATAAATAGAATTCTCTGTACCATTCTTTAAAAGGTCTGTCTTCAACTTCCACGTGCAATTTGTGCACCTTTGTTAGGATTATAGAAGATCTGTAAACTTATTTTTCATACTTGGTCTATGTGTCTCTTTGCTTTTTTCTGGTTCTTTAAGAATTTTATAGAGTGTGTTTTCATTATATTCAGCTCTCCCTAACTTCTCCCAAATCCACCTCTGATCCTTATCCACCCTAACTTGTGTTCTTTTTTCTTTTTTCACTCTTCTAGTCAAATTTGTGGAATAAAAAATTTTTAAATAGAAAAAGAAATCAACATAATCTGACATATGATAGATATTGTTAATATGCCACTGAATTTTACTTACAAGTATTTTATTCCATCTGTGTTCACTGGTGGTGTGTTGAAATTCATGTTTTTTTTTAACCAAATTGTAATAACAGAAAAATACTAGCTTAATAAGAAGGCTTAACAAATATTCCTACTCTTTCCACATTATGGAGATACTTGGGTAGCATTGGTATTATGTATTTATTGTAGCTGGAGAGCATTCATCATTGAATCTACTTAGTGTGCAGTGTTTGGCTTTGTAACAAATGTTCTTTAAAGTTCATTGTTTGTTACTGTTGTGTGTGTTTACAATGAAGTTCTTATATCCTCAGTTTTCTTTCATTTCTTCAAGATTTCCAGATGTGTTAGCATATTGATTTTATTTCTTTTTTGAAGCAGAGTTGGAGTTTATTGAAAGACATTTATAAAATAGATTTTAATATAGATTTTTTTTTCCTTTTTTTTTTAAAGATTTATTTATTTATTATGTATACAGCATGTATGACTGCAGGCCAGAAGAGGGCACCAGATCTCATTACGGATGGTTGTGAGCCACCATGTGGTCGCTGGGAATTGAACTCAGGACCTCTGGAAGAGCAGTCAGTGCTCTTAACCTCCGAGCCACCTCTCCAGCCCCAATATAGATTTTTTTTGAGACAGGGTTTCTCTGTGTAGTTTTGCTACCTGTTCTGATCTTGCTCTGTAGATCAGGCTGGCCTTGAATTTATAGAGATCCACCTGGCTCTGCCTCCGGAGCGCTGAGATTAAAGGCGTGCACTGCCACTGCCTGGCCATTAATATAGATTTAAATCACAAGGATAAGTAGAGAGATGTTCATGCCAAGATGAAGACATATGCAAGTGTGTATATGAACTTTGCAAGGGAGTGTCACAATTGCCTTTACAGTAGCCATACTACTGGAATTGGAATTTTTATTCATTCCAATTTTCTTTCTTTCTTTCTTTCTTTCTTTCTTTCTTTCTTTCTTTCTTTCTTTCTTTCTTTCTTTCTTTCTTTCTTTCTCTCTCTTTCCTTCCTTCCTTCCTTCCTTCCTTCCTTCCTTCCTTCCTTCCTTCCTTCCTTCCTTCCTTCCTTCCTTCCTTTTTGGTTTTTCAAGACAGGGTTTTTCTGTGTAGCTTTGCGCCTTTCCTGGGACTCACTTGGTAGCCCAGGCTGGTCTCGAACTCACAGATATCCTCCTGGCTCTGCCTCTTGAGTGCTGGGATTAAAGGCATGTGCCAACACTACCTGGCCCAAAACTTTTTTCATATAATACATTGTGATTATCTTCTGCCAGATCCTACCCACCTCCTTACCAATACTTTATGTTCTTTCTGTTTCTCTGTCAGTCGTGTGTGTGTGGTGTGTGTGTGTGTGTGTGTGTGTGTGTGTGTGTGTGAGAGAGAGAGAGAGAGAGAGAGAGAGAAACCACAAAAATGAAAATCAAAACAATGACCTAAAAATCAATAAGACCAAAAAATGCCCAAGCAAAACCAAGTGAAAGACAAAGCCCACAAAAGAAAAAAAAAAACTGGGATTTATTTTGTGTTGACCAAGTATTCCTGGGCATGGGTCTTGCTCTGGGATATGACTGATTTACCCAGTGACATTCTGAGAGAGAGAGAGAGAGAGAGAGAGAGAGAGAGAGAGAGAGAGAGAGAGAGAGAGAGAGAGTTGATTTTCCCCTTTGCTATAAGGTATCAATTGCAAAAAGCTTCTTAGTTAGAAATGGAAGTCCATGACCATTTTCAACTCTGAGTGCTGGGACCTGTGTGGGTCTTACGTGTGTTGCCACAGTCTCTGTGAGTTCATATATTCCTCAGTCTTATTGTGTCTGGAAGATACTGGGATGTCATCCATTCCTTCTGGCTTTTACAATCTTTCTGCCTCCTCTTTGTGTTGTTTTTAGAATACTTCCTAATGATCATCTAAATTTCAGTGATATCTCTAGTAACATTACTTTTATCTCTAATTTACTTATTTTGGTCAGTTGCACTGTAGCACAAATGTACTCTCAATGAATATTGAGTCCTGAAGCAGTGGAACCACTGATGATCTTCTTAAAATAATTTCAGTGATTACATGATTTCCTCTCATAAATTTTGTTGTGGTCCTTCAATGCTGCCATTCATTTGCGATGTCTCATCTCTCTTTGTAGGAAATGGAAGACTTTGTTCAGAGCTCTGGAGAACACGGTATTGTGGTGTTTTCTCTGGGTTCAATGGTTAGAAATTTAACAGATGAAAAGGCCAATATAGTTGCATCTGCTCTTGCCCAGATTCCACAAAAGGTGAGATAAAATGTCCACTAGGTGGACAATTGTATTATACGTTTACTGAACTCTGAAAGGATTTAAATAGAGAAAATTCCTGTGTGAAAAGCTAAATGAAGGTCTCTTTCCTATTAATCTCTAACACCATTTTAAAAAGAAAATTTTAAATTGTTCAGGGTGAAATATTAGTCTGCTTCTGACTGACCTCATGATCTGAAAGATTATAATTACATCCATGCATGGTTGTGCACAGCTGCCATCCTGGCTCTTAGAGACCAGAGTGGGTCTTTTGTTTCTCACATTTAAATACAGTTTATAATTTGTAGTGATTCCCAAGCTTTTCACATCTCAAAGAAGTGAGTAGAAAGAGAAAGAAAGGATGGGGAGAGAAAGAGGAAATAAAATAGTAAGGAATATACTGGAGCTGGTGTGATGACTCAGTGGCTAAGAGCATTGGCTGCTCTTCCAGAGAGCCTGGGTTTTATTGCTAATACACACACACACACACACACACACACACACACACACACACACACACACACACACACTAACTAGCTCACAACTGTCCCCAACTCAAGTTCTAGGAGAGCTAATACATTGTTCAGGCCTCCAGGTGGCATACTCGTAATGCACAGAATTACATGAGGGCAAGACACCCATATACATAAAATGAAACACAAATGTTTGTAAAGAAAAGGGGGAGGTGTCTTCCTCCCAATGGCTGATGTAGGAAAATATAAGAGAAAGGATGATGAAAACAGGTCCTGACCCTGAAGTGAGCCCAGGATGATAAGGTTATGATTGCATCTGCAGGAACTCTGCTTCTAGCACATGAAGTGAACATCTTTTCATGGTTGGTGAAAAAGCATGGAATTTAAGATGGAGTCAGGTTTAGGTCAGTATGCCATAGGAAGATTCTAGAAGCTCCTGACTCCAAATTTTTTGTATAGTTGACTCACTTTCTGAAAGCATCACTCTTTGGCTGTTTGGGGACTGAATTTACTCTAGTACTTGATAACAGTTTCTCCTGTCCATGAAGATATTTTTTTATGTAAACTTATTTTATGAAACACAGAGCATATAGAAAGTAAAAATGAACAGTTTGTATTCGTTTGTGAGGATTGCTTGTATTTCAGAACTCAGTTTGGCACTAAACATGAATTGTATTTAGAGCAATAGAAACCATGCTTAAAAGTTTCCTATTGACATTTTCCCCTTGGGCAGGCCTTAAAGTTTCATCTGAAACAAAGTAAATACACTTTTTAGTAAAAAAGAAATTATTTCTCAGAATAGTAAACTATATCAATATGATTTTTTATGCATCAAAAATAAACCTATTATAATGAGTAGACTAGGGAAGATGGGAATATAGGTAAAATTATGTGCCCATGACTCAAAAAGATATAAATTATATTGAATTTGTAATATAAGAGCTAGAATTTTGTATAATATATACATAATCATAAATTGTTACTAATTATATATAGTATTCCCATTCAGGATTGCATTAACTGCCTAAAATTTTCAGGTGTGCTTGAATTTGTCATTAATCATTAGACCTAAATAAATTAGCATGATGAAATATCATGCTCAAGTTATTATAAAGTTATGTACAGAAAATGTATTATTTATTTCAGTCTTTTAACATCTCATACTATTTTAAAACCTCCTGTCTTAATTTCATTAGCAATCATTTGGATAATGTTCAACTGAATAATCTCCTTGGTTCTCCAGAATCAAAATATCCCAAATCTTTTGAATTTCTGCAACTGAATAAGGTACTTTCTGTATGTAACAGGTTCTGTGGAGATTTGATGGTAAGAAACCAGAGACCTTAGGATCCAATACTCGGCTGTACAAGTGGATTCCTCAGAATGATCTTCTTGGTAAGACAGAGGTCAATAAAGTAAGAAAACAAAGGGAGCAACAGATCTTGAGGACAGTCAAAAACAAAGCAAATTTATTTCTATTTATTTTCATAAATACAAAATGGAAAATAGCTACTTATAAATTCTGTCATCCTATTATTAAAAATCATCTTCTCTATGTCTAAAATCTGCATACCTTCAGTTCAGGTGTAATAACTGCTCTAAGAATTGTTCAGAGACTGTATGAATTGCCCCTTTGTCTCTTGCTTCTTAATTTTTCATTATCATTTATCCTACTACAGGAATTTTTCCAATGCCACTGAGAATCTTAGCCCCTGCTGTTGCACCAACTCTGTAGTTCCTATGCAAACAAGCATACTATCTTTACCACAAAGTACTAATGTATTTCATGACAAATTGCAGCTTGATTGGCCTTAGATTCCACCATCTACTATCCTGGTGACTATAAACTACACACCAGACCCAGTGCCACAACCATTTCTATATAAATAGTCTACTTGCCTTCTGTGTTTTAATGTGGTATTTTAATAAATAAATTTCACACAATATATTTTAGTCAAATTAAACCATCAACTCCATTTATCTTAACTCTTCTCATATCTACCCTCTTCCTTCCCACCCACTCCCTTTTTTTCTCTTTCTCATTGGTTATTATTATTGCATCTGTACATACATATGGATATACAAACACAATCTGCTAAGTCCATCTAGTATTCCTGCTAGGTTTCTGAACTCACCATTGGTATTGGATAATAAATTTGAATTCATCCCTGGGGAAAACTGATTCTCAGCAGTCATTACATGTCTGTGCCTCTTCGCCTGGGGACAAGGCACTGTAACATTTTCTGCCTTTACGTTGGCACGTCAACTGGTATATTCATTGTACTGATCTTGTTTAGGCCACCATAAAGTCAAGATTCAGTGACTGCAGTCTCCCTATGCTGTATGAAGACACAATCTCAAAGCAGATTTCCTTGTCCTATGATTCTTACCTTATTTCCACCCCCTCTTCTGAAATGTTTCTTGAGCCATATATATAGGGGGTTTGTGTTATAGATGTATCATTTGGAGCTTCATACCCAAGGTCAGTTGTTCTCTGCATTTTGACAACTTTGGCTTTCTGTAATGGTCTCTGTGTGCTGCAAAAATAAGATACTTTGATGGGGGATGAAAACTACACATACATGTGGGTATAAGGTAAGGATTTCAAATCCAATGAGAAATGACATTGGTTTAGAAAAGTGACAGTTGTGGGTTCTTCTCTATGTTCACAGCCTCAGGGGAAATTCACAACTGGTACTATAAACCTAACCATGTGGATTCTTTTCCAATGGATCTTTTACCCACAATCTTCCTTTCATTTTCATATGTGGCAACCTTGTTTTCATTTTGCAGTTCTCGAGACACATACTACTTCTTCCAAATACTCTTCTCCTACCTCTCCAGCTCACTTAAGAGCTTCTTGATATAAACTTACAAAGCAGTTTCACTGCATATTTGTGGCTATACAACGTTTTCTATGAAAACAGCCCCTTTGGAACCCTTATATTTCACTTCTTTTTAATATTTTAATCAATGATTATGTAAAAATAATTCTAATTGTAGGTCATCCAAAAACCAAAGCTTTTATAGCTCATGGTGGAACCAATGGCATCTATGAAGCAATCTATCATGGCATTCCTATTGTTGGTATTCCATTGTTTGCGGATCAACCTGATAATATTAATCACATGGTAGCCAAGGGAGCAGCTGTTAGAGTGGACTTAGACACACTGTCAACTACAGACCTTCTCACTGCCTTGAGGACCATCATTAATGACCCTTCGTGAGTATAACTATTTTTTGTTTGAGTTTATTTTTCTTTTTTGAAACAGGGTCTCACTGTATAATCCCATGACTGACCCTGAACTCATAGAGATATGTGCTGGGATTAAAAATTGGTCATATCATGCTTGATGTATGCAACTACCTCTTTAAAAATATTGATAGAAAGATTATTATCATCATCATATTGATTTTAATCCCATTTGAAGGAGAATAACAGTGAAAAAATTATTTTGCATATCTGAAATATGTACTTGTTTTCAATAATAAAGTTACTCTAAATTCATATTTGCCTTCACATGAGAAATGATTAGTCTGAAAATTCTCTTTATATATGTAAATAATGTTTCAAATATACATCTACTGGTAGCAAGGACATTAAAATATAACAGAATATACATAATGAAGTATTCATGAACTTTAAAATTTATGAAAGAATGTTTAAATATTTATCAATATTTTCTGAAACTATAAAACTTTTGGTGAAAATTTATATTATTTCTATCATTTTTTAAACAGGGTCTCATTTTGTAGTATTGAGCTGGCCTCAAATTCAGAAAGATCCTTTGACTCTGCTTCCCAAGTGCTCAGATAAAAGGCATGTTCTACCAACCCTGCAATAGAAGCTGTAGTGACTAGCTTTGAGAAAATGTGTTCTAGATTCAATTTTATGACATCTCAAAAGCCCTTAGAATAGTTTAGGTCATAAAATTAATATTAAGTCTCACTGAACTCATAGCCAACATCTAAGACTTCTAAGCCAGTGATGTCAACAAAAGAACCCATGTTAGTTGAAATTTATGTTAAGGCCTGGACAATGAGATAAAAACAAGCACACTGAAATGAGAGACAATATTAACTTCATAACATACCCAGGGAACATCATTAGTAGCTTCAAGGTTTACCAGAAAAATGATGTACCTAATCAGAAAATCCATAGGCAAAACAACAAGGGAAAATGATGTTGGTTCTTATAGACACAGTCTCCATGTCCAGGTACAGAATTGGATTTTAGTTTCATTTTGTTGAGAATTCTGGTGGAAGTACTGAGTAAGAAAGAATTATACTTCAAAAAGTGTTTTCAAACATGAATCTAGTTGGAGATTGAAATTACAAAACAGAGGAAGTAGAGGAGAAACTGCAACTGGAGAGGAGATAACCAACAGGACACCTTACCCTGTGATGCTTAAGACAATTCTATGTCTACCTCACTTATTTGTCTTATATCATATGTTACATGGTCCTCACATGAAAAAGATTTAGTTCTCATTATTGATGATCTCTTGCCAATTTGAAAATATAGCTGAACTTCAAAAATTCCAATTAAGAATTAATATTTTATGGGAAAAAAGCAAGAACAGAGCCAGCACTTGTAACTGAGGTGCCAGTGGATGCTGGTAATCTCATCAGTTGGAAAGAGGATAGAGAGGTTCATTAGATATTTTTAATGCCAGTGTAACCTACACGACAAGTTCAGAACAAACTTGTGCTACACGAGGCTGTCTCAACTCTCCTCCTTTTCACTCAACTCTTCTCCCTGCCACTAAACTGTCCATCCTGTCCCTCAACTGTCCTGCATGTCACCTGATAAAACATAGCAAATCTATTTGGTTAATTTTGAGTCACTTTGGGGGCTTTATCTCAAACCAACAAATGTTAGGTAGCTCTGAAAATTAGTTTTATTTTAATTTTTGTTGTACACATTGTCCCTTCAGGTATAAAGAGAATGCCATGCGGCTATCAAGAATCCAACATGATCAACCAATGAAGCCCCTGGACAGAGCTATCTTCTGGATTGAGTACGTCATACGCAACAAAGGAGCCAAGCACCTTCGTGTGGCAGCACATGACCTCACCTGGTTCCAGTACCACTCTCTGGATGTGCTTGGATTCCTGCTGGCCTGTGTGGTGACTGTGATGCTCATCATCATGAAGTGTTGCCTCTTTTGTTGCCGGAAGTTTTCTAAAGCTGGAAAGAAGAAGAAAAGGGAGTAGCTGAAGTGGGGAGGACTGCTAACATGGGTAAAAAGAAGAGAAAAGAGTAGCTGCATTGAAGCCTCAAGAGTCCTGAGAGATGAGCATCTCACAGCTGCTCCCAGCAAGAAGAGGTTGAGATGCCATATCTTTCCCTCTAAGATAAGACAGTTTTTTGTCTTCAGTAAAGAAGGCTTTCATGTATTTCATGTTTAAGGTGTACAAGATTTCATGACAAATAGGCATTCAGTGCTATAAAACAAAAATCACATGTTCACTTTAGAGTGTTTTGATGTAATTGAGGAGCTATCCCCAACAACAATCACTGAGATTAACTGTGATTCACAAAAGTCACATGGGCATAACATCTTTGAAAATACCTCTCTAAATGTCAGTTACCTTTGCAAATATCCAGCCTGTTCTGACTTCATCTGTGGGACTCTTTTCTTTCTTGTTTTTACTACTCATAAATAATAGTGTTCAGGAGCCAGACTTCTGAAGTAGACTTGCTTTTCTCTTTGTATAAGGAAAGCCATTTTTCTGGTTATTTTCCTGTACACACACCACACATCCTTTATTTATTAAAGGAGCTGTGATGAAGGTTCCTCCTCGAATCAGAGACATTTCTCCATGGCATTCAAACAATTATTTCTACCTGCTTGTGTTAAATTCCATTACTTGGGAGGTTCTACAACTTGACAGGATTATTCATTCACTCTCTATCTTATCCCTTAGTCACAACTGACCTGGACACTATCTCTCTTATTTCAACCTTTTGAAGTAGACATGAGCTGTTAAAAGTTCCATTCCTCTTACTTATAAAGTACACAGGGTTAGGTACAAGAATCCAAGTCTCTGGATAAATGCAAGACAAAAGAAAATGGTATCAAGCACATGATGTGGATCCATATGTTATAGATAAAAAAATGTGTTGTGCAGTGCAGAATCACAAAAAGATTTACCCCATTGCCACCCTAATCACTGCAATAAAATATCCACACATTCTGAAATGGACTCCTGAAATAGTGAGTATTGAATTTCAGAATGTACAAGAGGACTTCTGTTCAAATGTAAGCTGAGCCTCACTGCAGCCCCAGGTGAAACTAACAAGATTTTATCAACAAGAAGGAAATCCTGAATGAGAAGCACACACACCAAAACTAGAAACCATCTTACCACCAGTGCAGAGCTGAGCCCTTCCACCACAAACAGTTCAAAGCTCAGAGTTCAGAAGCAACAGAAACCCTAGTTAGTGAAGATGAAGTGAGCCCTGGACAGCTGTCACACCCTAAAGTATACTGACTCCAAAAGGTTGGGAAATGAATTATGATCAGGTTACCCAGGGAAGGAAGCATCAGTCATGGACAAGGACAGAAAGGAAGAATAACTGCAATAGTTTAAAGTGTCCAACAAAAGAAGGGATGAGAAAGCTGGTTAATAAAGAGCCCTTGCTCCTTCTCAACCCAGGAGAGAATGTGACCCCTGTGTCTTAACCCAAGGGCAATACAAACAAGCTGATGCTAGAAATACATGAAATAAGGAAGAGAGCTGAAGCTGACCAAGAATGTTTTTTCAATTGAGAAACAGGCTATGTCAATGTGCTCAGGTTACTGGATCTAGCCATAAAGGCAACACTGGCCAAAAGAAAACTTTGCTTACAACGGTTAAGAGAACACTGTTCAAAGGGAGGAACATATCTGATAACATGCAGAGAGTCCAGCCTTCTGCAGGTCAGAGACTGGGAACAAGATGCAGAGTCAGCAAGAAAAACATACACACTTCTTTTCTGAGGGATAAAAGCTTTTATATTATTTGACTATTCTTTTTTTTTTTTTTTGCTTGTTCTACTCTATTCTTGTTTTTGTTCTGTTCTTCTACTCTGATATTCCCCATTCTCTTCTGATGACTTCCTTCCATCTACTTCTTCCTGATGTCTTCCTTCTACATCTTTACTCCTACCTATATCTTTTCTGGTTTTTTCCTTCCATGTATCTTTATTTTTTCCATTACAGCTTATATACCCCAGCAGAATCTTTCAAGCAATATAAGAATGACAATGTGGTTACATTCTATTTTTATGTGAATGATTACAGTGAATACAAGTAAAATAGCATATTTTCTATATATCTTAAATGTTTAATCATTTTATACATTACAAGTGGAAAACAAATTATCCCCAAGAACCCACATATACTTAAACATTTATCTTTTAGACTTCTCATAGATCAGGAGTCTTTCAGCTATAACTGCTTACATAGGCACTAGTCTTTATAATTGGCAGAAAAACAGATTACTAATTTCACTTTTCATATTTCAGAGTCCACTCTAATTATCTTAACTAACTATGCAATTCTTTGTTTTCTAGTTACAGAATTCATTATTTAGAACTTTGTTTTAGCTATGATGCACACCAAAATCCATGACCTTATTTCCCACTATCAAAAAGAGCTAACTTATGGGACGGGATTGTTCTCCTTATTCATTAACTTAAGCCACTGTCTGTATGGCTCCTCCAGAGAAACTCGTAAATCCTAGCTGTGTGACATTTCCTTGTTCTTATTTTCTATCCTCTATAGCCCTGCTTTATCAGGGGAGAGACAACACTGTACCCTATCTTTACCTATATTAATTTTCCCTATCATAATCCCTTACTATATTTGTTAGAAACCCGTAATAATTAAAATTATGTTTAAACTAACACCATTATTGCATATTATATAATAACATATTATTATTTCAGTTAAACAGTACAGCTTAAAATGAAATCATCTGCATCATAATCTACAGGTGAAAATGCCCAGTAGAACAGGATATATCCATGAGATAATCACACTACACTAAAGGCAGTAAGGATCCCCATGTGTCCATTCATGTACCAATAACAGAAAAAAATGGCAGCAGCAAACATGTAAAGGCACAGCAGTAACTAAAGACATTCTGAAGGCAAAGCCATATCTGAGATTGACCCATCAGTGCCCTGCTTCCTGGTGGGCTGAAATTCCAGAATTCAAGTGCCACTGGCTGCTCTTCTGACATGGCCATGAGCAATAACAAAAGCGGGCTCTGACTCCTGCCAATATTTGGATTCAAAACAATCCTAAGTAGAAACCAAAATTCACCTTAGATGAGATCAAGTGGGTTCAGGGTGATGTGCCCATTCCAAGGTTCATTTTAAACACCCTCTTTCTGCCCTGGTTAGCAGTTAATTCCAGTCTCTGCATATCTAGAATTAAAAGGCATATTGCCCCATTAATTTCCATACTTTGTTTTTATTTTATAGAAATTGCTTTGTAATGGGAAGCTAATCCCTCTCCAAGCCTACTTCCTCAGAATTACATTTTAGGTTCCTATTTTAAAATCATATTTATTTAATAAGGATAATAATTTAATAGGATAGCATCAGGATGCTGGGCAGGCCAGGGTATTATCTGCTGTTGACCAGGATTCTAAGAAGTGGGTCTGAATGCTAACATTCCTCCCCTTTTGATTATTATAAAAAGGTGAGTTATAGATAGAAAGTGGGGGGAGTAAGGGCACTGAGTTCTTAAGACTGCTTCCTGCTGACAAGCGGGGAAGGGGAACTTGGAGGTTGATGTCATGCCTGATGGTAGGTGAGTAAAGAAGCTCTTAGTTAGCTGTCACAGTGGAGTCCTTAGGCATCTGTTCCTTGAGGGAGTTGAGAAGGCAGATTGCTAGCAGAAAAAATAGCATTGGTCCTCTGAATGGGGCTAGCCATGGGAAGAGTGATAACTGCCAGAAAGCATGGAACAGAGAAGTGCCCTGGTTGTACAGAAGAGGCAAGTGTGAGTGAGACACTAGAACAGATATGTTCTTTATTGGGACATCTTGGAAAACTAGGTTCCAGTTGCTGGGTTGGTGCCCACTTGAGCCTGGAGAGGGGGGTACCAGCAGTGAATTGAGGGATGATGTGTTTTTCATGAGTACTTGAGCCATCCCATCTGCTGTTTCTCTGGAGGTGGGAAATGCCTTTATCCATCCTGGGAAAGTGTCAGCAATTCAGGAGATAACAGAGTTTTTATGAGTGGGCATGTGGGTGACGTTAAACTGCCAGTATTTGCCTGGTTGGTGTCCTCAGTTGCTACAGTGGCTGGTGGTGTATCTGGAGGGTCTCTGAGGGTCTGGCCTTGGCACAAGTCTTGAAGGAAGGGTCAATCTGTGCAGGGACCTATAAGTGTTTGTAAAATAATAGGAACAGATTTACATCTTAGTGTCACAGCAAAAGCTATGGCTTTGGGTTAAAAAGCATGAACATATCTTTAAATCTATAACCAGAGGAAACTGACTAAATGGAAGTGGTTGAGTGAGTGAAGGAGGAGGGCAGATCCCTACCCTCTCCAATACTAACCTGTCTCCTAAAAGCTGGTAACTGTAAAATTCACAGAAATTTAAGGACTCCCAAAACTGTCTGTAGTCAGTGATCTATCAGTTTATCAAAACTGCATTTATCAATGTTAAACGTTTGAACCTCTGAAGTTACATCTGAAACCAGTTTTATCCTGTCTAATGGAGTCTGTGAATGAGGCACACCTGCCTGTACTTTTGGCAGGAAACTTACTAATGAGCTACCAAGGGTTGGGGGAGATGTAGTGGGTAGCCATTTCAGCTTTAATCTGGAAGTTCCAACCCCCATTGAGGCTTCAGCAACTGTCATGCCTACAAAGTGGGGTCAAGGGAGGACCCGGGAGACCCGAGATTGGGATGGGCCAGCTCTCTCTCTGTTCCTGGACCCTTGGTGGTGGAGACTGACTGAGCAGAGCTCCAGAGAACAATGCTGGACTGCGATACACCTTCCCCAGACCCTGCAACCTACCTATCCCTTCATTTGTAAGTTACCCACTAATTAAATCTTCCTTTTAACTTAATAATTTCACCAATAGGGAGAGATGTAAAATTGGCAAATCCTGGTCATCAAACACCATTGGATCTGAGAAGGATAAGTAAGTGAACAGAACTGAGACAGCTTTCTAGCTATGTAGGCCGTCCTAGGTTTCTCTTAAATGGGAAGGAGGGGGGTCCCATCCACCCCTGTGACAGGAATTGACAAGGGAACTGTAGGACCCAAGGAAGAGGTTAGAACAGAATAGGTAGCTCCTGAGTCCAGTAGAGGGTCAATGGACTTAACTGCTACCTGCAGTGCCACCACAGGCTTGGAAAGGGAATGGGAGTCACTAAGTCTAGATGCCATCCCATCAGTCTTCCACCAGGCTTAGAAGTTCAAAGGCTGGGAGAGTCAGATGCCAATGTTGCTGAGGCTGGACTTCCATGGCATGGCATAGAGGATGAGCCTGCATGGGGCATTCGGATCTCCAGTGTCCAGGCTGTCAGTAGACAGGGCATGGCCTTGTGGGTGGCTGAGGGTCAAGGTGATACTGTGACCAGTGGCCCCAGGCTGCATGTGACACAGACTCCTGGTGGATTTGACTTGGGCTGAGCTCCAGCAGGATGGAGCCTCATGGTCAGCTTCCCTTGTCTCCTGTGTGTGGGGGCTGGGGGGGTCTAGTGGCCTCAGGGCAGCTGCCAAGGCATGGGCTTGGAGTGTAGCTTTCTGTTGCAGCTGTGCCCATTGGGAAGACTCAGCTGTCTCTTTTTGGGCATTAAAAAAAAGCCAATTTTGCCAATTCCTGTATGGGAATTGGGTACCCTCCTCAGGCCCTTTAAAGCTTACAGAAGCATCTGATTTGACCCACCTGGAAGCAAGGAGCATTTATATTGGCTGGGTTGGTCCATATCAGCTTTTAGTAAGTCCATGGCTTACAGGTTGAAGTCAGCTAGACTCATACCTTTGAGTCCTACAGATTTGGGTTAAAAATATGTACTTTTTTTTTTTTTGTTTAGAGAGTCAGGTACAGATTCGACAGAGATGTCTTTGGCCTGATGAAAAGTTTAAGTTTATATTTAGAAGACAACCAAAAAAAAAAAAAACAAAAAAAACAAAAAAACAAAAACAAAAGTCTAGAATCTTGAGCTTGTGACACAAACAGTATCAGAATTTTATTAATGTTAAAATCTGAACTTTTGAAATCTTAATATAACAATGTCATAGAAGGAGAAAGTAATCTGAAGCATTTAAATCATCTATTTATATCTTTGTAACTGGTATTTATATACTGAATCGTTTTCTGAGTCCTTCAAAGCATGCATGGACTTTTATATCTTATAACATGTTTTTTATCAAGAGACCTAATAGCTTTAGAACAAGTAAGGCTTGATTCATGATCTATAAAATGAGCTGGCAAGTTGTCCATAGCCTTATAAATTTAAATATCTTAAAAACTGTTAAGAAAAAAAAAAAGGTTTAGAATCCCTCAGATGTCTTTCCGTGATACCCAAAATAAAGCACCCATTTGCTTTTAGAAATAGCTAACTTTCCAACAAGGTAAACAAAACTTTTTCGCAACCTTTCAAGCATGTTAATGTCGCTACCCTATCACCTATTGGGAGAAGCCCCACCCACAGGCATGGGAGCTAGGAGGCTGAAGTGACAGAGCAGGGAAGGAGGATCCTCTGGGGCTTCAGGAGCTGCTGTCCCGCCCACAGAGAAGTGCAAGCTGGTGACAGCCGAGAGGGAGAAGACAGTATTGACAAGGCAGCTCAGGACTCCCCACTGCAGCATCTGGAAGGCAAGCTCTTGCTCAGGGCCTGCTGGGTCTCAGGCCCCCCTGTTCTTAGGAGCACATTCAGAGCCCCAGAGGAGTGCCAGACTGTGACCGGAGCCTGCACAGGCCTGCCAGGCTGGAGTCCTCAGCCCTGTAAAACAGTGCGTGGCACTGGGCAGAGCTTTCTTGGCCCAGAGCAGACCTCCCACATCCCCAAACAGACGACCTAAGCACTGGGCACACGACCAATACTTGAGCCATGGACAGGAAGTGACTTTCTGCTGCCGTTAGTAAAGATGGCAATGAGGCCATATGACCTGTCTGGGGGCCTGACCACGCGTCTATATATATATATAAAATATATATGTACACACACAAACACACACACACACACACACACACACACACACACACACATATATATACACACATACACATATATACACACACACATATATATGTGTATATATATATTTAACAAGACAAACAGAATACGTAAATGCAAGCATTAAAAACTCAGAAACTCAGTCACATGGCCACATCCATCATACACTTCCATTGGCAAATATGAAATAAACTTTTTTTTAAACAGAATGACAGACAAATCTTCCCAGGAAAGGTCAGGTGACAAAAATCCAGAGAGCAGAATTTCCAGGATTGCAGGCGTACACTGAGAGACAGCAAGGTGGGAGAAAGTCAGGGAGGAGGAGCAGGAGATAAGGGAGCCATCAAGCAGTGGCAGCAGGAGCTGAGGCCAAGGGCAGGTGGGTGCCAGAGGCAGGGGCTCAGTTCCCGGAGGCCGCCCTGGTGCCATGAGCGCTGGCAGCAGTGACCACAAGCGGGAGGGAGGAAGGAAGGGATGAGAGTGCATAGCCCAAGAATCCTTGGGTCTGACTAATTTCCCATGAGTGAGGCAGAAGGTGAAAGCTGCTGAGCAATTCATCAAAAGCAGAGCAGGGGACCGAAGGACACTGATGTCTGGGAAACAGAACAGCACAGGCTGCTGCGATGTTTCCTCAAACAGAGAACAAGGTGCCCCAATAGAGTGCCCAGTACTGGGATTTCCAGGTGAGACGAATCCTCACTTGTGAGAAATGAATAGAAGCGGGGTAGGGGCTTACCAATTTGAAGGTTCCAGGGATCCTAGTGCGTCTCAGACTGCGCCAGGGTGGGGCTCTGCGGAGCCATATAGCACCAATGTTGTGATAGGGTGTGAGAGAGATCTTAGCAAGTTTGAGCCAAGGTGCCCCACAGTGGGTGAGAGACAGAGATGCCATGCAGACAACACTCAGTGAAGAGTTTTATTTGGTGGGGGGAAGAGAGAGGGGAGAGGGAAAGAGAGGGAGAGAGAGAGAGAGAGAGAGAGAGAGAGAGAGAGAGAGAGAGAGAGAGAGAGAGAGAGAGAGAGAGAGAGAGAGAGAGAGAGAGAGAGAACGAAGGGGGAGGAGTTCTTTCTTAAAAGGAACATAGTATGCCATCAAGATGCTTATTGGCCAGGATTCCAAGAAGTGGGTCTGAATGCTAACATTCAGGTAAGGGTTGAGATTAAAATATAGAACAGGACAAATATATGGTACATGAATATTAATAAAAAACAATAGTAGTAAAAAATTGGGAACAAAGCTAATGTCAATCAAATTAGAAATGAGGAAGTGTGGACTTTTTGTTACAAAATGGACTTAACATTACATAAAGGAAACTTGGTGACCTCCTATAACATGACAGTATGTTAAACCCTTATAAACATCAAGGCCAGTCACAAAGTGCCACCATTTTACACCAGCTATACAAAAAGCTCAGAATGAGGAAACAAAGGTGTTTCATGACTTAGGAATCACAGCATGTGTGTCCCAACAAGCCAGTTTAACCCCCCCTCCCCACATATATATGCCAATCAAAGAAGCCATATCAATTGTGAAATACAGAAAAAAAACTTGATTTATTCATCGTGATCACTTTAGGAAGAGGGACACAGAGAGCCAGTCACCCTTACCCAACTCCATCTTTGGGATTCTGACAAGACGTATGCATAGCTAAGCAGTTCAGCCATGATGTGGTCCCTTGCCCAACATTACCTTAGCTCCTAGGCTTTTCAGAAATGTTATTCCCCTCCCCCCCAGCTTGTAAATGGCCCTGGAGGACAGATTACTCCTGGGTACATCCAAGGCATCAGACAATTCTTCTCCCAGCAGAAGGTCACCAGGAAAGTTCTAATTCTTATTGTCCACTCTTTCAGTACTCTGATAGTCAAGGGGGTAGGCAGAAGTGTCTCATTAGAATATATTCACTCCTGCCAGGGTGACTACCTGATTGGGTACACTGAAACCAATGGAAAGGCTAAAAGAACAGGGCTTCTATCTAGGATAAAATCAGCTCTAAATTTAATTGCAGTGTTTATAATTATAAGGATCTACTCTAGACCTCTGAGTCATATATCGAAAATCATTAAATAGTACGGTAAATGACTGGTGTTGCCAACCTCACATGAAAAAACACTGAACTGCAAAATAAAAACAAATGTAACTCAATAACTATGTCTTTACTCCAGTCTCTTATCAAGGAAGCTATATTAGAAAGAGAGAGAGAGATCTCACTTTCTACTGTTCTTCAAGTACATTATACATTCAAGGTCACTGAGAATCAGAAATCATTTTACATGTTCATATCTGTCCCCCTATTTTGCATTTGATATCCAGAGGCTGTAACTATCCCATGTAACTGAAATTTTCTCTGGTCTTGCCCAGCCCCATAGACCCCTGCAGTCACTTTTAAAATAATCACTTCAGTTATAATCCCATGTGTTTTTGCTTTGGTAGGTACAAGTTATACTTTAACTAACTGATTATTACTCTCTATATCTGCAAGAGTTGAGAAATCACCATTTGAAAGGCAGCTCTGAATTTAACCAAAATGTCTGTGAAAATGACAGCAGCCCTGCTTCTACTACAGCTGAGTGGCTTCTTTGGATCTGGGAGTGGTGGGAAGGTGCTGCTGTGGCCAATGGAATACAGCCATTGGCTCAACTTGAAGGTAATCCTAGAAGAACTTGTGAAGAAGGCCACGAAGTGACTGTTCTGAGACCTTCAGCTTCCCTTTCTTATGAAGTTGACAACACTTCTACTATTGAGTTTGAAACATACCCTTCATCATATTCCATGGCTGGTGTAGAGGAACTTTTCATAGAGTCAATCAGGAAACAAATTTATGAGATGCCAAAGAAATCATTTTGGAGATACTTTTCAATGTTGCAGGAAGTGGTTTGGAAGTATTCAGATTATTTTGAAAGTCTCTGCAAAGATGTAGTTTTTAAGAAGGAACTCATGACAAAATTATACAATTCAAGCTTTGATGTTATGGTAGCAGATCCTTTCATACTCTGCAGTGACCTGCTGGCTGAGATTCTCAAGACACCACTTGTGTACAGTCTCCGCTTCTTTCCTGGATCCACATATGAAAAGTACAGTGGAGGACTCCCACTGCCTCCTTCCTATGTGCCTGTTGCTATGTCAGAATTGAGTGATCAAATGACATTCATGGAGAGGGTGCAAAATGTAATCTACATGCTTTGTTTTGACTTTTGGTTCCAAACATTTAATGAGAAGAAGTGGAATCAGCTTTACAGTGAAGTATTAGGTAAGTGTGTGTTCAATTGAGATTGTTGCAGTCTAAATTTGCTGTGTCATTGAAGGTGAATTTGAAGCAACAGTATTGACAGCAGAAGGATTTATCTCCTGAGTAAAATGGTGAAAAGTCTGTGTAATTCTCTCAAAGCATCGTGGAAAACCTTATGTCCCAATGCCAAATGCAAAGCCTTGGTTATAACATGAACAGGACACGTCAGAAAGGCACACACCACAAAACAAAGCTTTGATAATTTCTCTAAGAAATAACCTCCATGGGCCATTTTACCTCATGTTTTAAAACAGTAGCTTTACCTGGGTTGTGGCATGATCATCATCATCATTATATTGATGCCATTGCTATCATTATCATGAGTAACATGCATACTTCTATTACGGGTGAGGAGCTTGTGCTCTGTGTTGCACATGTGGAAGGAAATCAGATTAAACCTTGATGAGTTTTTACTTCCAACTTTACTTCGATTTTTCAGGATGAATTCAGGTATTCAGGCTTGTATGGGGACTGAACTCAAGTTATCCTTGCCTGGTAAACACTTTAACCTTCTAATGCATTTCACTAGCCCCTAAAACAGTAGCTTTAAACAAATTCCATGTCTTCATGATTGACACATATAGGCTGAGCACTAATATACATTTCTAGGTATGTATATACATAGTATTGATAAGTTTTACATTTATGTAAATTAGTTTTCTCATTTATAGTTTGAAATATTTTCTCATTTCACCTACTAAATTTCTGCACAGCTATGAATACACTGTTTATGTACCAAGCTCAGAAAACGTGTAAAATCAGGATTTTGGAGAACCTATATTTATTTATTAGGGGGATTGAAATTATGTTTAGAATGTTTAACACTTAAGTGTATGAATAATGATTATTAGTTACAGTGTTTTAAAATATATCTGTTGACCATACATCACTCTTCCCTTATTTTAAGACTTGCTAGCCTTATTATCTGCAAACAAGCTTACACATACTTAATTATTACAGTCAATCATGAATCAAGAGCAGTATGAAGACAAGGAACTCAGGCATAATTGACAATTCTCTTTGAAGTCAGCCAGGGCAATATAGTAAGACTATCTTTCTCAAAATGAAATTCTGAAACAAAATTCCCACAAATGTGTACACTGGGCGTCACAGCACACACCTGTAACCCAGCAGTTGAGACATGGAGAAAGAGGATCTGGAGTTCAAGGTCAATTTTGGCTATATAGTGACATAGGGGCTACCCTTGGGTCCATCAGACTATCTCAAAACAAAATAAAACAGCACAAAATTCTCAGTTCCCTTAGAGGAGTATACATCAGGAGCACACAGCAGCTAAACAGGGCAAACTAGATTGAGAGTTCCAAGAAAAGTGTTTCCCTGAGTATGACCAACAGGATTCATAGATAATGGCACTGATTATACTTCACTTTAATAGCATATTTAGATATTTGGTAATCATGAATTTCCAAGGTGTGTTACAAATGTGGTATCTTCTCTCAAGTTGCTTGCACAGTGACTTTATATATATATCAAAGCATAAGAAATATATATATATATATATGTATGTATTAGTATAAGAAACTCATATTGCAAACTTATATCAGACATTATACACAGAGATATAGATAGATGATAGATAGATAGATAGATAGATAGATAGATAGATAGATACAGATATATAGATACATACAAATATGCTTTATAACCCACCCACCCACCCCCAAAAGAAGGAGGAAAACAAAAGAAAATCAAACAAATAGCCATTTAAAACTGTGGTATAGAACTAAACAGAGAATTCACAAAAAATATGAAATACAAATGCCTGAGAAACAATTAAAGAAGCATTCAATAGCCTTAGTCATCGGGGAAAGGGAAATTAAAACTACTTTGAGATTTCATCTAAAACTAGTTAGAATGGCCAAGATTAGCAAAAAATTATAGCTCATGCTGGCAAGGATGTGAAGGGGAATACCCATCCATTGCTAGTCAGAATGCAAACTTGTACAGGAACTATGGGACTTGGTGTATGGGTTCCTCAGGAAGATGGAAAGCGATATGCCTCATGATTCATATATATCTCTCTTGGACATATACACAAAGGATTCTACATCCTACGAAGGAAACACTGGCTTGTAGTTGTAACCATCTTGTTAAATAAGAAACACAGAGCCAAATACAGAGTTAAAAGCCAAGAGGTCAGAGCAATAGCTAAGAGCTGAGACTAAAAACCTTACCCTTCACTGCTGCTGCTATCCTACCTCTTTGCAAGAGAGCTACTTCCTATGTGCTTGTCCTTTTTATTGACTCTTTGTTCTGCCTTCTCATTGGTTATAAACCCAACCACATGACCTCCTTGTCACTGCCCATCTATACAGACCTCCAGGTCTTCTATAGTTGGTATTGAGATTAAAGGCGTGTGTCTCCATGCTGGTGGTATCCTTGAACACACAGAGATCTGCCTGTCATGTGATCAGGATTAAGGGCATGTGCTACCACTGCCAGACTTCTGCTATGGCTTGCTATTAGCTCTGACCCCCAGGCAATTTTATTTATTAACATACAAATAAAATCACATTTCAGTACGAATAAAATATCACCATACTGGCTCATCCATGACGTTGCTATTCATAAAAGCCAGAAACTGGAAACAGCCTAATGTTCATCAATAGATGAGTGGATAATGAAAATGTGGTGTGTTTACATAATAGAATATTATGCAGCCTCTAAAAAGAAAAACTAAATTATGAAATTCATAGGTAAATAGACGGAGCTAGGAAATCATGTTGAGAGAGGTAACCCAAATTAAAAAAAAAGACAATTATTATATTGTTAGTTTTTAAGACTGCAATAGACATGCTACAATGTATAAAATCACTGAAGCTTGGTATAGAGTAAGGGACTGGAGGATGAGAAGATCTCCCAAAGAAGGAGAAATACAATATATAGTTATGGAGAGACAGCGGGAAGCCTGACACAGGATTGAATGATGAAGAGGATCGGAAGTGGAGGATAAATGATAGAATAAAGGCCGGGAGCACAAATCCAAGGGCCATTTGGCTGTATGGAAACCTTCTCCTATAGAAGCTTCTTTAAAATAAAGAGATATGAAAGAAATCTAAGTGGAATTACCAAAGAATTAGGGAGACTAGACATCTCTCAGCACAAAGAGAAACTCCTGGTGTTATGAGTGGATCACATCTAATTGACTTGTTGGCCAAAGGAGCCCCATGGAAACCCCCAAACAACTCTGACTATTGCCAAGGCTATTGATTGCTCCCCATGAACTGATGGTAAGGCCTTATTGCTGAAGACCACACTAATTTAATTCATGGAAAAATGGAGAATTTGAGCTAGCACCTACCTAGAGCCTTCCTCCCTACTGTCCAATGTTCATGGTACTGAAAGGTACTCTGCAACCTATCAGAGGAGAAAGATAACCACCAACTCAGCTATACACTCTTAAATCTACAGAGGTGACTTGCCTGCATGATACGCTGGGGTAACAGTGGCAGAAATGTGGTGGGAGCAACAACCACTCTGATTGGAGTTACAGTCCACTCCGTGAGATAGAGAACCTAGAACTAGATAGGCCATGGGCCTAGGAAAAGTCCACATATTACAATTCTGCTAAAGGAACATAGGAATATAATGACATTTTGCTATATCCATAGATCAGTTTCTTGCTCAACCATCATCAGGAAAGCTTTCTCTTTATAGTGGATGGTAACTAATACAGAGTCCCATAAAGGGATAATGTGCAGAGAGTGAGAGACTTTGGAACACTCAGTCCTGAGTGTGATAAGATTGTAAGACACCAATGGATTTATGCCTTCCAGATACAACAGGAAAGTTATATCTATGATCTTACAGAGACTGTGGCACCAAGCACTGGGCAGGCACAGGTTCAAGCCATACAGGATCTCAATGTGGAGAGAGGGAAGAGTATGAGCTCCCATCCCTAACCACAAAGCCAGCTCCAACTGATTCAAACTGCTCTCAAAGAAAAAAAATTACTGTTCTCCATTAGAATGTCTCTGGATACATAAACCACAATTAAGGGTAGGCTCCATGTTCAGTAGTAGATGGTCAACACTAAACAAGTTCAATGATGTTTTTGTAGAGAATTTTTGTTTTTTGTTTTTGTTTTTGTCTCATATTGCTTTATTTGGGCTCTCTTTATCATACTGATTTTTGCTAGTGTGTTATGGTTGCTTTTGTATTTTCATGTGGTGTGTGTGTGCCACACACACACACATCTTTTGCCTTTTCGTTGTTCTTTTCATTTTTAATTTTGGTTTGTTTGTTTGCCTGTTTGTATTCTAAAGAGAGAAAAAGGCATGGAGTTGGATGAGTTGAAACTATGGGGGAGAGGAAACTATGATCAGAATATATTGTATGAAAACAATTATTTTCAATAAATAACATCAACATTTATAGGGGTCAAATGTGAGGGAACAACAAATAAACAATCAATTCAGGAGTGAATAAATAGGTGTGGTCTTATATTACAAAATGGGATTTGATGACTACACGGAACTAATTCGCATGCCTGCTATAACATGAAGAGTCCTCAAGAACTTCAGAAATATTGAAGCCATCTGCAAAAACCCACCCATATTATAATATAACTTATGTGATATGCTCAAAATAAGGAAACCATAACATACAGAAGTAGAAAAGAAGTTGGAAAAGACTCAATCAAGTGACAAGGGTAAAAAAAATTGTGGTTATATCTGGGATAATAAATATCTCTAAACTTTATTACAGTGGTTGGTTTACAGTTGACAGATTATGTTATAAACTTCAGGAGTATAGAGCTAATATTCATGGGTGATATGATATATGATTGCCATGTCATACACATTCATATGGGAAAAAGTCACTGAACTGTAATAGAAAAAACTCTGCCTCAGCAGTGTTGCCTTTATTTCGGGAGATATATATATATATATATATATATATATATATATATATATATATATATATATATATATATATATATATAATTTTTACTGTTCAAAACTATTTCAAAATTTCTAGCATACTACTTCACACTATGTGAGCCCCTATGAACCCTGCTTACTCGATTCTGTAGGCCATGTTCTTGTGGTGTCCTCTACCCCTCACAACTACAATCCTTTCTCTCCCTCTTCTGTGGGATTCTCTGGCTCCCCCTAGTGTCTCTGCATCTGCTCCCATCTGTTGCTGGATGATGCCCTGTCTGATGACACCTGGCCTAGGCACTGATCTATAAATATAACAGAATATCATTAGGAATAATTTTGTTGAGTTTTTTTCTTGCCACTCATGTTTGGTTCTATCCTGGGTCTCTAGGCTGCCCTGACTCTAGTTCTTGGCCATCCAGGCAGTGTCAGGTGTGGGATTTCTCTAGGTCCTCTACATATACCATATGGTTGTGTAGTTTGGTATTCTTGTGGGACTCCCAACAGTGGGAATGGGAGGTATCTCTAAATCTTTTGCTTATTCTTGGGACCTTTTCCCTACTACTGGGTTGCCTAGTTGAGCCTTAATATGAGGGTTTGTGCCTTGTCTTGTAACTTACTAGATCATGTTCAGTGGATATCCCTGAGAGGCCTCCTTTTTCTTTTAAAGGAAAATAGAGGAGGAGTGTATCTGGGGAAGAGGAGAGGTTGGGGGAGGATTAGGAGGAATGGAGGAAGGGAAAACTGCTGTTGGGATGTAATACATGGGAGAAGAATAAAAGAAAAAAATCTCTAACATACCAAAGATAAATTACTCATTTAAGGTCACTAAAAATCAGGAGTCATTTCACATGTTCACATCTGCCTCCTGGTTTTTGCACTTGGCATCCAGAGGCAGTGACTAACCTATCTGTATTTGCTTTGATGGGTACAAGTTGTATTTTAATTAATTGATTGTTACTCTGTCTAGATCTGAGTAATTGCCATTTGAAAGGCAGCTCTGAACTTAACCAAGATGTCTGTGAAAATAACAGCAGTCCTGCTCCTGCTCCAGCTGAGTGGCTTCTTTGGATCTGGGAGTGGTGGGAAGGTGCTGGTGTGGCCAATGGAATACAGCCATTGGCTCAACTTAAGGACAATTCTAGATGAACTTGTAAAGAAGGGTCATGAAGTGACTGTTTTGAGACCTTCAGTTTCCCTTTCTTATAAGGTTAACAACACATCTGCTATTGAGTTTGAGATGTACCTTTCATCCTTTTCCATGGCTAGTATAGAAGAATATGTCCTGGAATCAATCAGTAGATACATTTATGAGATGCTAAAGCAATCATTTTGGAGATACTTTTTAATGTTGCAAGAATTGCTTTGGAAGCATTTAGAATATTGTGAGATTATCTGCAAAGACATAGTTTTTAACAAGTAACTCATGACAAAAATACAAAATTCAAGCTTTAATGTCATGGTAGCAGATCCTTCCTGTCCCTGTCGTGACCTACTGGCTGAGATTCTCAAAATACCCTTTGTATGTACAGTCTCTGAGGCTTTCTTGGCTCCACATATGAAAAGTACAGTGAAGGACTCCCACTGCCTGCTTCCTACATACCTACTGCTCCATCAGAATTGAGTGATAGAATGAATTTGTAGAGAGGATGCAAAATGTAATCTATGTGCTTTGTTTTGACTTTTGGCTTCAAACATTTAATGAGAAGAGATGAATTCAACTTTACAGTTAAGTATTAAGGAAGTTCTTTTTTCAATTGGGATTGTTGCTTTCTCTCTCAATTTACTGCTTCATTGAAGGAGAACTTGAAACAACAGGATTGAAAGCAGAAAGATTTATCTCTCTTAAGTAAAATGGTGAAACGTTTGTGAAATTATCTGCCAAATTGAAAGCATTGTAGAAAAGCCTATATCTCAGTGTCAAATTGGAAAGCCTTGTCTATAACTTGCACAGGATACTTCATAATGGCACATACTCACCAAACAATGCTTTGTTGGTTTCTCTAAGCAAGTATATAGCTATTTTATCTCAGCTTTTAAAACAGTTCTACCTCGGTGGTATTTATCATCATCATCATCATCATCATCATCATCATCATTGTTATCATTATTATTTATTTGTGCACTGACTGGGAGGTTGTGTGTCGAGACACACATGTGAAGGAAGTTCAGCAGATAATTTGTGGAGTCTTTTCTCTCTTTGTACTTTTACACATATTCTAAGGGTTATAATAAGCTTTTTCATTGGTTGCCATCTCACAAGTAAAGACACGCAAACATTGATTATGAAAGCTTTTCCTTTAACTTAGGCTTCTCTCAATAAGCTCTTATAACTTAAATTAACCCATTTGTATTATCTACGTTCTGCCATGTGGTATTACCTCTCTTCCATTTGCACCTCTTGTTTCTTCTCCATATCTGGCTGGCATCTCCACATTTTTCTTTCCAGAGTTCTCTCTATGCCCCAAAGTCCCACCTATACCTCCTGCCAAGCTATCGGGCATTCATTTTTTTATTACATCAATCACAGCAATACATTTTCATACAGTGTACAAATATCCCACAAGAAAGGACAGAAGTATGTCTGCCACCTTACATAGCAAATGCTTTAATCCATTGGGCCATCTGGCTGACCCCTAAAATGATTGTTTTTAACTCATCCAATGTCTTCTTGAGTGACAGATTTGTAGATTGAGGATTAACACTGAAAGACCCTAACCCTTCAGGCTTACACCCCCCCAAGCCCCAGGAGAATGAGGAACTAAAAAGCTAGTTCCATGGACAAACTGACTCAGCCATTACCCAACCACTTCTGCCACAATGTAACAATGTAAAGAGATTTCTATTAAGAGATGCGCTCAACTGTGACTGGGATAATTGCAAGTGTTCCAGGAAAGACCACTGTAACCTTTGTGTAACTTTCACTCCCACCCTGATATGCCCCTTGAGGTTTTGGGAAGAATGTGCATGTGGACATGACTGTACCCACCCTGTGATCAGGCGGTGATCTTGTGAAATTAGTCTCTAGACATAAATCAATCAAAACGAAATTGTATGGGAATAGTAATCTTATGGTATTTGTGAGTTTTTCCTTTAAAAGTACCCATGTGGCTGCAGTAGGCATGACTCTTGCTCTCAGGACAAGAGTAGCCCGACTGTACAGCCGCATTAATAAACCTCTTGCTGTTTGCATCAACTGGACCGGAGTCTGGGTTCTTGGGGCACCCACCTGAGAAGGTAGTACCCTGGGTCTGGGGTCTATCAAACACATATTTCTACCATAGTTATCTACACAGCATGGAGAACTTATCACTTCTAAGGTAATTAGTTATTTTATTTAAAATTTGAAATATTTTCTGACTTTACAAAATGAATTTCTTCACAGTTGTGACATACACCATCTCCATCACAGACACAACAAGTTTATGAATGCAGGATTTTAGAAAATCTGTGTTCAGTCACTGAGGGTTTAAAATTCTTCTCTTTTAAACCTTTAATGGTCCTAGCAAATGGCTCACCAGGTAAAGGCACATGCTGTCGAGAACCTGAAGACCTTAGACCCATTCACCAGACATAAGGAGTGAAAGGACAAAATGCTTTCCCACAAATGTCCTACAAATGTCCTCTGAACACACACACACACACACACACACACACACACACACACACACACACACACACACAATATATTATATCCCAGCCTCACACTTGTAAACAACTCTGGCTACATTATCGGAAGTGCTTTCAGGAGACTCCCTGGCGTATTCATCTTCCCCTGACACTTATGTCATGGGTTAAACCTTCCTGTTCCGATCCCTCTTCAGGAAGACCCACGACACTCACCGAGTTGATGGGTAAGGCAGATATATGGCTCATTCGAACCAACTGGGATTTGGAATTTCCTCACCCTCTCCTACCAAATTTTGATTATGTTGGAGGACTCCACTGCAGACCTGCCAAGCCTCTGCCAAAGGTAAATATATTCCTGTCTGCTTGCTTCTCTTTGTCTTATATATTTGACAGGAGTGATTCTATTTCATTCCTTCAGAATGTTTCTGTCAAACTCAGAGTGTCACAGGAATTTAAATAAAGAAACTGGCCAGTAGAAATGAATGTATCTATCCCATCACAAGAGTCTGAATTTCTTTTATGGAGCCCTGTGGGACTTCAGAGGACAGGGACAGTTAGAGTCCTAGTCAACACAGAGAAAATCTCAGTGACTCACACAGAACATACAGATAGGTGACAGGGACACTTTACAGTAAAGCACTGAGTATACAGAGACACGAAGTGTGCACAGGCTCACCCACAAACACCAGCAATGCTGCCTTGAAGACAAACTGTGAACAAGTGTCAGAACTATGGAAATGTGGCAGAGAGGAAAGGCCAAGTTGCCTGGCAGTAAAAGTAAAGAGCAGAGGTGGATCACAGGCAGGGAAACAGTTCTGCATAGTGAGGAAATCTCAGCTCTCTCTGGTCACTAAAGCCTGCCCTTAGTTAATGACTGCAAATGAATTCCGTAAGCTCATAGGATGACATCCCTCCGAAGGTTCAGAGGAAGGCATTGTGATTTTAACGTAACACTTCATGATGCAGGACAAGTGAACATTTTTCTGCTCTAGTGTGAAATGACTCCGGAGACCCCTTTTTAGTTGTGCAGTACAGCAACGTACAGTCTGATCTTACCCCAAAGACCACATGTCTGTTTTCAAAGTTAGTTATGATGTAACTGGGAAGTCCAAAGGCTGAGGGATGATTCATACGTTGTGTGCAGGCCAGCGCTGTTTACAAGCCACTCTGTCTTTACATTAAGGGGACAGCAATGTCCGCAGGAGAGGTGGGAGGGAGGTAGAGTGAGGACTTCCAGGGTGTGCTGAGGCTGTCACTCAGTCGTGAAGAGCTGGCCCCGCATACCCAGTACACCAAAAAGGAA
Source organism: Peromyscus maniculatus bairdii (assembly GCF_049852395.1). Lineage (NCBI taxonomy): Eukaryota > Metazoa > Chordata > Mammalia > Rodentia > Cricetidae > Peromyscus > Peromyscus maniculatus. The sequence goes on from NC_134861.1 coordinate 81,914,159, forward strand.
AAAGAAGTGTGTGTGTGTGTAGATTCTAATCATGTTAATCGGGAATAATAGAGGGTGGACTGAAGTCTGAGATACAAGTTTTCTGTCTTAATCAATAACTTTGGATTCTTTTTGTCATTTGTGATGAGAATTGTTGTTTCTCTACAGCAACTACTTCCTAGTAGATTCTCAAATATTTCTCTGCATCTCAAAGAACATATATTTAATAAAGTACATCAATAATGCAAATGTGCACATTAAATTTTAGTGAGTATATAAGAATAGCTAAAAGGGCTGGAAAGATGGCTCAGGGATTAAGAGCACTGCCTGCTCTTCCAGAGGTCCTGAGTTCAATTCCCAGCAACCACATGGTGGCTCACAACCATCTATAATGAGATCTGGTGCCCTCTTCTGGCCTAGCAGGGATACATACAGGCAGAACCCTGTATACATAATAAACAAATCTTTAAAAAATGTATATATATTTGAATCTATAATATAATAATATATGTAATTATTAATAAATAATATAATGATATGTAATATAATATATTATATATATATATGTTATGTTTGTAACAAGAACTACTCATAAAAGAGGCCATGAAAGAGCAAGTAAAGGAATATACATTGTTATGTTGAATTATATGAATAGTTTTATATTATCTAAACAAAGAAACAATTGAATAATGTAACAAATAAAAAATGTTTTAAAAAAAGATTAGCTAAAAGAAAATGTTTGGAAAATTCTTAAACTAAAAACCTAAAAATTATTTAATTGGGTGAATATAGTATTAGCCATGATTTGAAAATCCTTCATATAAAAAAAGTGAACAAATTTCATGAACCTACTAAATATGTGTGTGTTCATATGAAATAGTTTAATTGAAATATTATTAATCCCACCAAATGAGTATAATACCATTATTCAAATACTTTGGTCAAATTATGCAAGCTTTATTTTCTGCCAGTCAGAGCTATTTCCCTAAAGCAAAGTTTGAGAAAATGGTGGCAAACATAGGGGGATTATAAAGCTTCCAAAACTGTAAGCCTGGGGGGTTTTCAATGGATGCAGAATTACCAAAGGAATTGGGTTATGCAGGAATTTAGTTAAAAACTTCAAGACTCCTTGGCAGAACTTCCTATCAGGGTAGAATTCAGGGTAGGTTCAATGAGTGATTCAAACTCATAGGGTGGGGAGCGTGTTAGACTCCACAGACAGGTTAAATCACGATCAAACATGAATTTTGCAGCAAGTAGAAACAAATTTATTCTGACCTCAACAAAATGGCTTCTGATATTATGAAGGAGTTAGGCTGGTCCATTGGTGTACCATGCATAAGGGATTATGCTCACCCTGACCCCACATCCTGACAAAAGAGCAAAACTCTAGGTATGGGATACTGGAACCTTTCATTGAGGCAGGTCCAAGCCCCTCCTCCTGAACCAAGGCTGTATAAGATATCCTACCACAGGCAGTGGACTCCAAAAAGCCCCCTCATGTAGCAGGGACAGATCCTGATCCCACTACCAGGGGTCCCCTTAAGCAGGTCAAGCTACACAATTGTCTGTCTATGCAGAGGGCCTAGTCCAGTCCCATGGAGGCTCCACAGCTATTGGTCCACAGTTCATGAGTTCCCACTAGTTTGGTTTGGTTGTTTCTGTGTTTCCCCATCATGATCTTGATACCCATTGCTCATAGAATCTCTCTTCTCTCTCTTTGACTGGACTCCTGGAGCTCGGCCTGGTGCTTGGCTGTGGATCTCAGCATCTACTTCCATCAGTTACTGGATGAAGGCTCTATGATGACAGTGAGGGTATTCACCAATCTGATTACCGGAGTAGGCCAGTTCAGGCACCTTCTCCACTATTGTTGTAGTCTAAGGTAGGGTCATCCTTGTGGACTCTTAGGAACTTCCCTAGCACCCTGTTTCTTCCTATCCCCATGATGTCTTCTTTATCATGGTATCTCTTTCCTTGTTCTCCCACTCTGTCCCTGTTCTAGCTCAACCATCTCATTTCCTTATGTTTTCATCTCCCATCCTCTACCCTTTATTGCCCCCCCCCCATTTACTCATGGAGATCTCATCTATTTCCCATTCCCAGGGCAATCCATGTGTCCCTCTTAGGGTTCTTCTTGTTAGCTAGCTTCTCCGGAGCTATGGGTTGTAAGTCTGGTTATTCTTTGCTTTACTTCTAGTATCCACTTATGAGTGAGTAAATACCATGTTTGTCCTTCTGAGTCTGGCTTACCTCACTCACGATGATATTTTCTAGTTTCATCTATTAGCCTGCAAATTTCATGATGTCATTGTTTTTTACTGCCAAGTAGTACTCCATTGTGTATATAGGTGGCAAACTTCTTTAATCCCAGCACTTGGGAGGCAGAACCAGGAGGATCTCTGTGAGTTCGAGGCCAGCCTGGTCTACAGAGCAAGTTCCAGGACAGGCTCCAAAGCTATACAGAGAAACCCTGTCTCAAACCTCCACCTTCAAATAGAGTACTATTATATGGTCATTTCTCCGCTAAAATAAGGGATTCATTAACTAAATGTCAGGAAATGAATAAGGGAGATTTGAGAGAGCTAATAGGTGAAAGAGTAGATCATATGAGAAAAGGAAATAATGTCTCTTATGGAGATTGTTAACTTATGTCAAAGAACATAAATAAGGCTTAATTGTGCTGTCTTCTTCTGTAATAACATTTTCCATACCACCTTTCTCTCAGCTTTCTTGTCATACAGAAAGGAGAGTGAGATGTCGCAAAGGTGAATTCTCAGGAGTCCTTAGCAGTGTGTTGTGAATGAGGGCATACCCAGGAACCATTTAAAATGAAAATACCTTGCATATTTCCACAGAAATTTAAAATGTGCTTTCTGTATCCCTGCATTAAGATAGAAGACAGAGGTAGGAATGTAACAATCTGTCACATGAACTAGGGGTCCCAGAGCCACACACTTAAGGATTTGAAATTTTATAACACAGTAATGCATTTGGTTCTAAAAATATGTGTTCGAATGAGTTGTGATTGATGACCATAGGTGTTAACATTAGAGAAGAAGGCATTGAATTCTATCATAGCATCTTTCAATAAATTGTACTCTGTGGAAGGAGAGAGAAAGAATATACCATTAAAATCTGTTTCATGGGGCCAGAGAGACGGCTTAAAAATTAAGAGCACTTGCTGCTCTTGTAGAGGACCCAGGTTTGGTTCCCAGCACCCATGTGGTACTTTACAACTACCTATAACTCGAGTTCCACAGACTCGGACTCCCCTTTTCTGGCCTCTGGGAGTACTTGCACACACATAGAACATATACATATGTGCAGGCAAAACACTCAAAAGAAAATCTTTTGGAAAATAATTTGTTTTACTATAAACCATTGGGAAATTATGCACAAAAATAATTAAGATGTATTTATGATTAAGATTCATAGAAGCTATTCATGAAGGAAGCATTGAATGTTACTTATATGTATAAAAAGCTGGTTTTATTTTTATATGCATGCTGTATGCATACAAAAATGTTATGTTTTTATTGAAAATTCATACAATATATTCTATAATTATTTTTCATAGAATACTTAACTATTCACAGCCATAACACAAATTTGCATATAAAATGAAGAGAAAAATGAAAAATAGGGAGAAAAAAATGTTGTTCTATAGGAGTAAAAATGTCCATATTACAGGACTCTAATTTTCTAAATGTATATCACATAATCAGCATGTGTACATGTATGTATGTATATATCAAGTAATTTTATGTATGTGTTTGCTGGGGTAAAACCCAAGGTTGCAATAATGGAACACATGTGACATGAAAATAGACCGTGATCCCTGCAGTAGAAGATGGAATGGGGAATGGAAGATCAGGAGCATGGGACAGCACAACAAAAGCAAATTATATTTCCAAATGTCACAATGAAGCCCACTGCTCTATGTACTGATTCAAAAAGGTGGGGGCCTGAAGAAACAGCTCACTGAGCCAGAGCAATTGCTGTTCTTGTAGAGGACCAAGGTTCTATTCCCAGCTCCTCAATATCAAGTAAAAAGAAATTTTTCCCTTTAGAAGTCGGGAAATGACCCCCCCCCCTCTAGAGACAGTTAACAAGATTTCCAACCAAGCAGGTGCCCTCAACTCACCAGACTAAAATCATATTCTACAAGTCAGGGAATTGAAGCCAGCCTATTAGAATTGGGGAACTGAGGAAACTGTCCTCCATTTCTTCTGAATTCAAATTCAAATTTTAAAGGATAGTAAGGTATTGATAGACAAAATATGTCCCATGCAACATCAACAAATGTTTTTTGATCAGGAATTTGACTCAACAATTGACAGCTAATCAGCCTATTTTGACTATTGACTATGGTTTCAAAGATGTGCATGTACGGTGAGGTATGGCCATGTCAGGACAACAGTGATGTGTTTTGGCTCTCTCAGTAGTAGAACATCAAAATGGTTGTGGGAAGAAAGTTATTCAGGATATTTAGGGTCAAACATCCCATAGATGGCATATGCAGGAGTTGAAAAATACATGAAGGATGACTAGGACCAATTTCAGCATTTGGATAAAATTAATCCAACAAGATCTGCTAAAGACTGTTTTCTCAGCTGGGTGGTAGTGGGACACAGCTTTAATTCAGTGACAGTCAGATCGCTGTGAGTTCAAGACCAGGGTGGTCTACAGAGCAAGTTCCAGGACAGCCAAGGCTACACACAGAGAAAACCTTTCTCAAAAAAACAAAAATAAAAAAAAGATTTTAAGAATGTTTTCTTTCATTCAAATGTGCAAAGGAGAGCACACAAATACTTAATTCAGGAGCAATTCCAGAAGACAAGTCCTATACAAAGTGAACTAAGAGAAGACAAATGGAGTTATGTCAAAGAAAAACTTATTGTCAAAAGTCACAATAGCTGTATGTACTGTCTTGAATCAATCACACAAGTAGAAACACACTCATATACACACATACACATACATACATACATATATATGTTCACACAAAGAAGCACAATAACATAAATTGACAACATATTAAATATCTTTCCAATAAAATGAGCACCTCTTAACACACACACACACACACACACACATACACACACACACACACACACACAATACACAATTGAAAGAAGAATGGACATTGTTATCAAAATTAGAAAAAGATTCATGGTCCATAAATTCCACTCTTTGGTCTGTATGCAAAACAATGGATGGAAGGATGATCACAGCTGCACTGTTCCTGACAGGAAGATGTGTGCTAGTTGAAGAATGGCCCCATAAGGTCATACATTTGAATGTTTGGTGTAAAGTCGAGGAACTGTTTATAAAGGATTAGGAGGTGTGGCCTTGCTGGTGTGTCACTGGAGACAGGCTTTGAGGTTTCAAAGGCCCAAGCCATGCCTGGTATCTTTCCCTCTGACTACAGTTTATGGATCAGGTTGAGCTCTCAGAAACTCTGCTGGTGCCATACTTGCCTGCCTACCACAGTGCTCCCCACCACAATGTTCATAGACTAAACCTCTGCAACTGTGACCAGGCTCCCAGGGGGCCTTAATCATGATGTCTCCTCACAGCATTAGAACAGTAACTAATAAAGGGAGAAACAATCTAGGTATCACTAGAAGTATAAGTAAACAATATATAGTACATAAATACAAAGAAACATCACTAAACCTTTAAAACTGAGAGTATAGAGACACATGGTATGACCTTTAATGACTGTACACAAAGTAAACAGCCACAGAACAAGACAGAAATAAGAAAATCTTATGTATACTACCCAGACTGGTCAAAATTATAGAAACAGAAAACATATATGATAACCAAGGGACTGGAAAGGGAGAAAGATAATGTTAGATTTAATTTCTACAAATCTTGTCTTTCAAGATGAAAATGTTCCAGAACTGTTTATATGAATGTGAAGATGTGTAACACACAGAACTGTAACCTTACAGTTGGCTACAACTGTCCATCTTATATGTGGATAGTTTTAAGCACCCACTACTCTATCATTTCTATTGCTGCTCAGTTTCATCCTGTGGATGTTTGTAGCAGGAATCTTAAAAGTTCTTATTAATAAAATCAAACCCTAGGCCAGTTATTGGGGTCAACGCTGGTAGATCAGAGAGACAGAACAAGTCACAGCTAACCTCACCTGGCCAGCTTCTCAGCTGGTCTTGTTTCCTCAGACTGGAAGCTTCTGTGTCCTCATCCAGAATGAATCTCAGCTGAAATGCTGCTCGAAAGCCTGAAGCTTAACCAGCCACATGCTTAACCAGCCAAATGCTTCTAGTTTCTGGTCTTCATGCCTTATATATCTTTCAGCTTTCTACCACCACTCCCTGGGATTAAAGGCTGGCTTTCTGGGATTCAAGGCGTGTGTCACCATACTTGTTTTTTTCCAATGTGGCCTTGAACTCACAGAGATCCAGAGGGATTTCTATCTCTGGAATGCTAGGATTAAAGGTATGTGCTATCACTGCCTAACTAGTGGCTTTTCTGTTCTCTGACCCCAGATAAGTTTATTAAGGTACACAATATTTTGGGGAACACAATACCACCACAGATGTTGGTGTCAGTTTTTATGCAGGTTATTTGTTGTTGATGCTGATATTCCATTAACAGGAAATAAAAGACTTTGTCCAGTCATCTGGAGAACATGGTGTTGTGGTGTTTTCCCTGGGTCCATGGTGGGTACCCTAACAGAAGAAAGGGCCAATGTGATTGCAGCAGGCCTTGCCCAGATTCCACAGAAGGTGAGATACAGTGCCTCAGTGTTGCATCCTGTTCCGGTATGATTGCAGAAACCTCTTTTGTGTGAAACTGAAGTTGTCCTGATAGCTCTAGCTCATCTCTGAAGTCACCTGTGATACAGAAAGACAGGGGACAGATGTCAAATAGTAGGCGATGTTTTTGATTAATAACTTTGTTATTAACTGTGTTCAGAAAAAAAAAACTAAATAAGAGTTTGTGAACTTAGTGTCAAGAAGGTATTATAGGCACAACAATATGCCTTCTTACTTCCTCCAATTTCTTGGAGGCTATTTGAGGACTCTGCACACACTACAGTATAACCATACAGCATTTAAATTATAGCCAGTATGTGCACCGGCCCAGTAACAATAAGAAAGCAATCAAAATTTGCAGTTGTGGGACTGCAGAAGTGCCTCATCCTTGAAGAGCATGTGTTGCTCACCCAGAGGACCTGAACTTACTTCTGAGACCCCAAGTTTGTCAGCTCACAACTGCCTGTAACTGCATCTCCATGGGATCCAATGCCCCCATCCAGCCTGTCATGACACCCGTACACTCTTTCCATACCTATGTATACACATACTGTCTTAGTTAGGGTTTCTATTGCGGTGAAGAGACACCATGACCATGGCAATTCTTATAAAGGAAATGTATTAATTGAGGCTGGCTTACCATTTCAGATGTTTAGTCTATTATCATTATGGCCAGTGGCATGCAGGTAGACATGGTGCTAGAAAAGGGGCAGATTCTACATCTTTATTTACAGGTGGCAGAAGGAGACTGTGTGCCACACTGGGCATAGGTAGAGCATATGAGCCCTCAAAGCCTGCCCCCACAGTGGCATATTTCCTCCAAGAAGGGTACACTTCTTCCAACAAGACCACTGCTCCAAATAGTGCCACTCCCTATAGGCCAAGCATTGAAACACATGAGTTCACAGGGGCCATACCTATTCAAATCACTACACATACACACTCACACATGCAGACACACTGGCTTACACATAAATAAAAATAAATCTTTACTTTTAAATGGAATTTTTGCTATTCTGGCTTATTGGCTTATCTGTTACTTTATTATTTAGTTGGTAGTTTGCTTTCTAAGGTGAGAGAAAGGATGGGTATGGATTTGGATAGATGAGGAAAGGCTGGGGGAGGGAAAAATATAATCAGAAGATACTGAATGAAAAAAATCTCTTTTCAATAAAATGAAAATAGAAAAAGAAGAAAATGTAAATTTTTAAAAAAATGAGGTTTGGTTTGCTTGGCGGTAGTGGCGCACGTCTTTAATCTCAGCACTCAGCAGGCAGAGGCAGGAGGGTCTTTGTGAGTTTGAGACCAGCCTGGTCTACAGAGTGAGTTCCAGGACAGGCACCAAAACTACACAGAGAAACCCCTTCTCAAAAAAAAAATGAGATTTGTATAATGGCATAATATCCCTTTGTAGCGTTGGCCAAATGTGACCACCTACATACTAAAATGGGCTTATGCAGGGTACTGTTTTCCTTGCTACACAAAACAGTAGGTAAAATAGGATTTGCAAACCCCAGGTCCACCTGGGGGACTGAGGATGTTAATGCTAAAATAGGAGGCAACTCAGACACTTGCTCTTGAAGTGACCCTGTGCATAGACAGTGCCATGCGACAAGGATATAATCTAATAAAATACCTTTGATAAAAGTGATGATACGTGAACTAACTCAAATATCATTGACAAATGTTTATATTGAATTTGGAAAGTAAAACTTCTATAAATATATATTAGAAAAAATCAAGTTATGTATTAGTAACATTGGTGGGTTGTTTAACTGTAATTTCTTTTTTTTTTTTTTTTTTTTTTTTGGTTTTTCGAGACAGGGTTCCTCTGTGTAGCTTTGCACCTTTCCTGGATCTCACTCAAGACCAGGTTGGCCTGCCTCTGCCTCCCAAATGTTGGGATTAAAGGCGTGTGCCACCACTGCCCGGCTCTTAACTGTATTCCAATCACACATTTCTTTTTATTTATTTTTTTAATTTGTATTGGTGTTTGGCCTGCATGTATGTTTGTATGAGGGTGTTGGATCCCTTGGAACTGGAGGTACAGACCAACTGTTGTGAGCTGCCATGTAGGTGCTGGGAATTGAACCTGGGTCCTGTGGAAGAGCAGCCAGTGCTCTTAAACACTGAGCCATCTCTCCAGCCCTGACAGATTTCTTAATCCTGCTTGACATTGCTGGACCTACCTTTGTCTAAGTTGCTGTGGTTTAAATGTTAAGGTGGCATGCTGACACCTGGATAAGCATGAGAATAAATGCAGGAGAGTGAAGAGTGTTGCATCCTTGCTGCAGTAGTTCTTCACGGTTCCCATCATCCAACCTCACCTCCTGACTCTTTGACATTGGGCATTTATAACCATTGATTCTTAATCGATCCAGAATTCTAACGGGAGTAACTTGCATTTGACCAAAGTAATAAGAGGCTAGCTTCATCTTAACAGGTTTTTTGGCAATTTGAAGGCAATAAACCAAACACCTTGGGCTCCAATACTCAGCTGTACAAATGGATCTCCCAGAATGACCTTCTTGGTAAGCATTAGGAGACACCTGAGACATAGGAATGGCAGGTCAACTCTAATGCATTTATGACAACTGTGATCTAGTCCTGGGGAAAATGGATACAAGAACTAATGGGAATATTCTAACACTAATATCCAGATGGGAGAATCCATTTTTATTTCTCCTTTAATTATCATTCCAATACATTTCAGTCACTTTCTTCTCTTCACCTCCTATTTCTATACCTTCACATATACCCTTTTCCCTATGGTAGGTCAATTTCAAATGCCAGTGAGAATGGTATTCTTTCATTAATGACTCTTCAGTTACTAGCTCCCCCCAAACTCCACATCATGAGACAGTCCTATATTCGATGAAGCATGGCTTGTCCTAATTCTCATTTCATCAGTACGATCAACCAACCCCCTACTACATGGAGGCAACCTACCATGAGCACTGGCTTCATTGTTCCTTTAAGAGAACACCCTCTCCTGAACCACAGCCTGTGCTTGCACAAGCTGTTTGCTGCACTTGGGGGCGGGGCTCTGCCCTTTTTGTCCATTGCCCAAAATCATTCTGCTTCCACACTGCACCTCCTCCATGTGGCCTTCACTTAACCTCTGTGGACTTGTGGTGCTCCTTGCTCTAAGACATGAGAGGAATTTAGTATAGTCCTGTGGTTATGATAATGTTAACTAGTGAATATTAACCCTTTCTGTGCCTTTTCCCCACCTCTCATTTTCTATCTCAGACTTATGATTAACACTTGCTCGTAATTTCTCCCCTTCCTAGGTCATCCTAAAACCAGAGCTTTTATAACTCATGGTGGCACCAATGGCATCTATGAGGCGATCTACCATGGGATCCCTGTGGTTGGCATTCCTTTGTTTGGAGACCAATTTGATAATGTTGTTCACATGAAGACCAAAGGAGCAGGTGTTAGACTGGACTTACTCACAATGTTCAGTGCAGATTTGGTCAATGCACTGAAGACAATCACTAATGATCCTTTGTGAGTACAGTGATTTTGTTCAAGTTCGTACTGGTCCACGTAGGCTCTCTCCAAGGAAACAATAGAATTTATCTGGTCTTATTCTAAGTTTGAAAACAGCAACAACAACTTAAAACTCATTTAAGCACTGTGGAATGAGCTTTCACTGTCAATCAAGACTGTAAATTGGGCTGGAAAGATAGCTCAGTGGTTAAGAACACTGACTGCTCTTCTAGAGGTCGAGAGTTCAATTCCCAGCAACCACATGGTGGCTCACAAGCGTCTGTAATGAGATCTGGTGCCCTCTTCTGGCCTGCAAGAACACATTCAAACAGAACACTATGTATAATAAATAAATAAATCTTTTTTAAAAAGATTGTAAATTATCACTATAGACTTACCGTATGAGAGTTTAGAATAATTTGATGATGGAAATAGTTTCTAAGCAAGTTATTAATGAGCTGCATCCCAGCCCTCAAATTATCTTGTGCAAAGTATGTCCCATTCTGTCCTGGCCAGCAGGGTGTCAACAGGGCAACCCACCTGCGGGAGAGAATGAAAGAGACGGAGAGACACGAAGGAAGACAGCAAGCCAGGGTTCTGATCAAGCTGCAAATTTTATTCTCCTCAGCAAGGCTTATATAGCATGGGAGGGGAGGGGGCAGGAAGGAGGGAAGGGGTGCAGGGCGTGCCAGACGTGCAGGTGAAGGGAGGTGTGCAAGTCGTGAGGCTGCAGGGTGTTGTGCTAGGTGGTAAGGTCATTGGTCAGGGCCCATTGTTCTGTTGCTATGCTACCTGACCTACCTGACTGCGGAATGTTCTTTATCTTTGGGGGCATCTGGTTTAGGGCCTGTGGCTTGTTCTCTGGCCTAGCTAGTACTTTTCCATGGTTCATGTTTGGTCCCTGACACCATTCTCACCAGTTCCCAATGTTTAATCATCAATAGTGTTTTTATTGAGATTACAAAGAATTTTGATGCCTTTTCTTCTCAAGAGCATCAATGTGATTATGCTCAGTCTCTTATGAATCACCTCACTTACAGTGCTAGAAAAGGCTTATAAACATTTGCTCTGCTGGAAAGATTTACTTCCCAAATGATTTCCATTTCAGTTTTGGAAAGCTTTTCTCAGAAAATGACAGCTTACAGGCAAACCTTCAAACATGTCCCAATCAAAACCACACTGTATCTAGGGCTAATCTAAGGAATGTACTGAGTCTCGTGATGCTTTCCCCAAACCTTCCATAGGCTTGATGCACTTAAGTAAACTAATTGGTTTTCCATGTTGCTATCTTTAGCTATAAGGAGAATGCCATGCGGCTATCAAGAATTCACCATGAACAGCCAGCGAAGCCCCTGGACAGAGCCGTCTTCTGGATTGAGCATGTCATTTGCAACAAAGGAGCCAAGCACCTTCGTGTGGCAGCACATGACCTCACCTGGTTTCAGTACCACTCTCTAGATGTGCTTGGATTCCTGCTGACCTGTGTGGTGACTGTGATGCTCATCATCATAAAGTGTTGCCTCTTTTGTTTGCTAAAGCTGGAGAGAAGAGGAAAAGGAAGTAGCTGAAATGGGGAGGACAGACACGCGGACCTCCCCCACTGCATTCCAGCAAGGCAGGCTTTCCATCTTATCCCTTAGTCACAACTGACCAAGACTCTGTCACTCTTATTTCAGCCTTTTGAGCTGTAAAAAGTTCCATTTCCTCTCAATTATAAAGTACACATGCAAGAGAAGACCACAATTTATTAAGTCCCAACATCACTTACCTCATATTATATTCCAGTCCTGAAAGGTTCCCCACAGACTCCCAATTTGTTTGGTTTATTTTGTTTAATTTATTCATTTCTAATTTCTAACCTTGATTCAGTGAAATAATAAATTGATCCCTCATGGTCACATTCCTACTTCCACTGGATCTCACCCAATATGTCCAAATTCCAACTTCCTGTCCTCTAATTATTAATAACCCAGTAAGTCCAATCAGTTCTGTCTATAGGTGCATGTATGCATTCATGGGGAGACATTGCTGGATCATCGCCAATGTACCTGTGTCCACCCAACCCCCATAATAATGATTTATCTCCTCCTGGAATCTATGACTGCCAAAAGCTCTTTATTTATGGGTGGAGTATTAGGAGAAACTCCCCATTTATTATGGAATTTTGGCTACCTGATCTTATGTAAGACCTGTGCAGCTGACAAATTCTTTGAGTTTATGAAGGCAAAAGCCATGGCATGTCCAGAAGAAAGTGTTCCATTAACATTTCTCCTCACCATCAGGTTCTTACATTCTTTCCCCATTCTTCTGCAGACTTCATCATTTTCAGCTCTTTGGGCAGTTGTCAATCTCTGAATTAATTCGTGAACACTACGACAAAAGCTTCTTTGACAAAGGCTGAGAATAAGCCAGATTTATGGCTATGGCTGTTACCATAAACATTGAAACTAGAAACCATCTTACTACCAATGCAGAGCTGAGCCCTTCTACCATAAACAGTTCAAAGCTCAGAGTTCAGAAGCAGCAGGAACCCTAGTTAGTGAAGATGAAGTGAGCCCTGGGACACCTGTCACACCTGTAAAGTATACCGTATACTTTACAAAAAGGGAAGCGTGAATGCTAATTGGTCTTAATAATAAAATCCTGAAGTCAGTTATAGAGGAAAATGCTGAAATGTCAGAGAGGTAAAGGAGCCAGCCACTAGAGTGACTTCTTACCTCTACCGAATCCTCAAACCAAAGGGCTGAGTTCCTGTCTCCTAATGCTTTGTATTAATGTTTCCATCGTCCTAGTGCTGGGATTAAAGGTGTGAGCTTCCACCACCTGGCTCTGTTTCTCTTTTAGACTAGATAAATCTCATGTAGCCCAGGCCTTGAAGTTGTGATCTTCCTGCTTTCTCCTTCCAAGTGCTGGAAATAAAGGTGTGTGTCACCACTGCCTGACCTCTATGGTTAACTAGAGCTAGCTCTGCACTCTGACTTCAGGCAAGCTTTATTTGTTAGAGCATATGCAAAATATCACCACACACACACACACACACACACACACACACACACACACACACACGTTGGAAAATCAGTTGTGATCAGGTTACCCAGGGAGGGGAGCATCAGTCGTGGACAAGGACAGAAAGGAAGAGTAACGGCAATAGTGCAGAGTGTCCAACCAAAGAAGAGATGAGAAAGCTGGTCAGTCACAAGCCCTTGCTCCTTCTGAACCCAGGAGAGAATGTGACCCGTGTGTCTTACCCCGGAAAAACACAACCAAGCTGATGCTAGAAATGCATGAAATAAGGAAGAGAGCTGAAGCTGGCCAAGAGAGTTCCATGGATGTGGAAACATTATGCCAGTGTGCCCAGGTTGAAGGATCTAGCTATAAAGGCAACAGTGGCCAAAAGAAAACTTTGCTTACAAGGGTTAAAAGAATACTGACTGTTCAAAGGGAGAAAATTGGAGGAACAGAGGCAGTTTCCAGCTCCTGCCAATACTTGGATTGAAAACAATCCTCAGCAGAGACCAAAGTTCTCCTTAGATGAGATCAAGTGGGTTCAGGGTGATGTGCCCATTCCTAGGTTCACTTGAAACACCCTCCTTCTGCCCTGGTTAGCAATTAATTCCAGTCTCTGTATATCTAGAATTAATGGCATATTGCCCCATTAATTTCCATACTTATGTTTTTATTTTATAGAAGTTGCTTTATAATGGGATCCTAATCTCTCTCAAAGCCTACTTGCTTAAAATTACATTTTAGTTTCCCATTTTATAATTTTATTTATTTATATTATTTTTATATGCTTCATGAATGTTTTTTTTCGACTGTGTGTGTGTGTGTGTGTGTGTACCACATGCGTGCTTGGTGCATTCAGAAGCTAGAAGATGGATTAGGAAACCCTCGGATTGGAGTTACAGAAGTGTATAGGTTGTGTGGGTGCTGGGAATCTAACTGGGTCCTCTGAAACAGCAACCAGTGCACTTAACTGCTGAGCCAACACTTCAGACCTGGGTTTGGGGTGAAACATATGTTTGTTTATCACTTTCTTTATATTTCATTTATTCTTGTATTTGTTCTTCTTTCTGATTGTTGACTTGTATACTTGAGACAGACTCCCACTATGTAGCTCTGGGTGACCTCAAACCCTCTATGTAGTCCAGGATAGCCTGTAACTAACAGAGATCTACCTGCATCTGCCTCCTCAGTGCTGGGATTAAAGGTGTGTACCATCTTGCCTGGCTAACTTAAACTTCTTTCTTTCTTTCTTTCTTTCTTTCTTTCTTTCTTTCTTTCTTTCTTTCTTTCTTTCTTTCTTTCTTTCTTTCTTTCTTTCTTTCTTTCTTTCTTTTTAATTATTTTAAGTACCTAGGCAGTGGTGGTACACTCTTTTAATCCCAGCACTCCAGAAACAGATACAAGGGGATCTCTGTGAGTTCAAGATCAGCTTGGTCTACATCCTTGTCTCCTAAATCAAAAAAGAAAAAAGATATTTTATGTAAATAATATAAATTAAAAAAGAGTAGTCAACAGTGGTAGCATAAGCCTTTAACTCCAGCACTCCAGGGGTAGAGGTAGATCTCCAAGTTCCAGGCCAGCCTAGTCCACAGAGAGAATTCTGGGACAGCCAGGGATACATGAGCAACTCTCTCTCCAAAAAAAAAAAGGTATTTGTAATAGACAAATATTTATAATAGACACACATATATATGTATGTTTAGAATTCCTATCCATTTTTGTTGTTACAGTGTTGGGATATAATCATTTTGTATTTGATTTTTATTTGTATTTTTGATCTGGGTTTGATATTTACCTTTATTTAAAAATAACTGTTTCATCAATAAATTATGCTCTTTGGCATAGGTAATATCTACAGTTTTTATGTACACATAATCATATTAAATCATTGGCAATAAAATATTCTTAAGGCTTGATGGTGGTTTTATTACTTTTATGCTGTATGAATTTTGTGTGAGAGTGCTAAAGTTATAGAGAATATAAAAATATATAATTGATTGATATTTGACAAGGATCACAAAACTATCCATGGTAAAGTTGCAGGGTTTTTTTTTTTTTGTTTGTTTGCTTTGGTTTTTTGATTTTTCTTTTTTTATCAAGGACTTCTAAGAAATTGGCATGAAAAATTAAAAATGGACCTCTAACTCTTTTTTGTTTTGTTTTGTTTTTTGAGACAGGGTTTCTCTGTGTAGCTTTGGGCCTTTCCTGGAACTCACTTTGGAGACCAGGCTGGCCTCGAACTCACAGAGATCTGCCTGCCTCTGCCTCCCAAGTGCTGGGATTAAAGGCGTGTGCCACCACTGCCTGGCTTTTTTTTTTTTTTTTTTTTTTTCTGGCTTTTTTTTTTTAAGATTTATTTATTTATTATGTATACAGCCTGTATGACTGGAGGCCAGAAGAGGGCACCAGATCTCATTGGATATGGTTGTGAGCCACCATGTGGTTGCTGGGAATTGAACTCAGAACCTCTGGAAGAGCAGTCAGTGCTCTTAACCTCTGAGCCATCTCTCCAGCCCAGACCTCTAACTCTTAAATGATCATGTAAAAGTATAATTTAAAATTCTTTAAGAAGTAAAGGTAACAATTATAAATATTAGATGTTAATAAATGGGTAAATATATATTTGTTATTGAATTTGAAATTTGTTTTTCTCTTTGACCTCAAAAGCAGAAGCAGCTAAGCTAAAGTTCATTAATTGGACTCATAAAAATGAAAACTTCTCTTCATCAAAAAACATCATGCCGGGTGGTGGTGGCAAAAAACATCATGCCGGGTGGTGGTGGAGGCGGCGGCGGCGGCGCACGCCTTTA
This sequence comes from Peromyscus maniculatus bairdii, assembly GCF_049852395.1. Taxonomy (NCBI): domain Eukaryota; kingdom Metazoa; phylum Chordata; class Mammalia; order Rodentia; family Cricetidae; genus Peromyscus; species Peromyscus maniculatus. The sequence continues at coordinate 81,930,243 of NC_134861.1, forward strand.
ATCCCAGCACTCGGGAGGCAGAGCCAGGTGGGTCTCTGTGAGTTTGAGGCCAGCCTGGGCTACCAAGTGAGTCCCAGGAAAGGCACAAAGCTACACAGAGAAACCCTGTCTCGAAAAAACAAACAACAACAACAACAACAACAAAACATTGTAAGTCCTGAAAACACAAATCACAAACCTGGAGAATGCATTTGAAATTCATATATCTCCCCCCCAAAAGAATTAAGAAATATATAAAGAAAGGTCAGGGGCTGGAGAGATGGCTCAGCAGTTAAGAGCTGCTCTTCCAGAAGTCCTGAGTTCAATTCTCAGCAACCACATGGTGGTTCTCAACCATCTGTAATGAGATCTGGCACGTAGGCAGACCACTGTATACATCATGCACAATAAATAAATCTTAAAAAAAAGGATCCATTCCAAAAAAAGAAAGGTCATATCTTCATAATGTGGAAGAGAAAACTCGTGACATGACTCAATATAAAATATGGACAAACGATCTGAATAGACATTTTTTATGAAAGAGCTACATGTGGCCAATATGCATGTGGAAGTATGTTCAGCATCATAATGATTAACGTCAACCAAGCTCAGCTCAAAACAATTGAAAACCACAAGAAGATGGGGCTTCATTCTCTTAACTGCTTATCATCAAGAGAGAAATGGTAGAGGGCAAAGGGAGACATCAGGATACTACAGTACTGTGCTGTGGATGGCAACCTGCGCAGCTCCTTGGAAACAGTCTGCTACTTCTGCAGACTTCAAAGATCTGATCATTAGGCTCCTGTAGTTACACATCAAACAGAGCCAAACAAACCTCTTCCAGGGAATTGGAATGGAGACTCAGCAGCAAGCAGGGTGGATCCCTATTTTCCCGGGTCGCCCCCCCCCCCCCCCGCCCCAACCTGTTAAACTCCAGATAAGAACTGCAAGAAGTCTAAGCCCATACATCCTGCCCGCCCAGCTGCCAGACTCCAAGCTGAACTCCACTTCCATGCTCACCCCAGGACAGCCATGAGTTCCACCTGGTGTCCCTTCCTTCAATACCCACTCAGGAGCAACTCTGCCATCTTGCTAGGCGGATCCCACTGCGGGGATCCCAGACAGCACAGGTCAGGGTAAACTGGGTTCTGCCCAAGTGCATGATGGTCTCCTCGGGGAGACCTTTATCTGGAGGAGGTGGGAACGGGGGCATGGGCTGGGGGAAGGGGAGGGGGGCAGGAAGGGAGAGAACAAGGGAATCTGTGGCTATTATGTAGAACTGAATAGTATTGCAAAATAAAAAAAAGAAAAAATAAAGGTTTAAAAAAAAGAAAAAAAAGTAAAGACAAAGAAATATTGAAAAGAAAAAGAAATAAACAGAGAATTCTCAACAGAGGAAGCCCAAATGGCTGAAAGACATTTAAGGAATTGCTCAACATCCCTAATCATCAGGGAAATGCAAATCAAAACGACTCTGAGATACCACCTTACACCCGTCAGAATGGATAAGATCAAAAACACTGAAGACAGCTTATGTTAGAGAGGATGTAGAGTTAGGGGAACTTTCCTCCACTGCTGGTGGAAATGCAAGCTTGTACAGGCACTTTGGAAATCAATATGGTGCTTTCTTAGAAAACTGATAATCAATCTCCTCCAAGACCCAGCTATACCAGTCTTGGGCATATACCCAAGGAATGCTTAATCATACCACAAGGGCACTTGCTCAGCTATGTTCATATCAGCATTTTTTGTAATAAGCAGAACCTAGAAACAATCTAGATGCCCTTCAACTGAACAATGGATAAATAAAATTTGGTACATATACACAATGGAGTACTACTCAGCAGAGAAAAACAATGACATCATGAGGTTTGCAGTTAAATGGATGGAACTAGAAAAAATCATCCTGAGTGGGGTAACCCAGACTCAGAAAGACAAACATGGTATGTACTCACTCATAGGAGGATACTAGATGTAAAAGAAAGATGACTAGACTGCTACTCATAACTCCAGAGGAGGCTACCTAGAAAACAGGACCCGAAGAAAGACACAGGAATCATCCAATAACAGAGAAATGGATGAGATCTACATGAACAACTGGACATGAGTGGGGGTAATGAAGGACAAGGTTTGAGGCAAAGAGAGCTTAAGGGAGCGGGAGATCCCAGCTGGATCAAGAACAGAGAGGGAGAACAAGGAATAAGAGACCATGATAAATGAAGACCACATAAGAATAGGAAGAAGCAAAGTGCTAGAGAAGTCCCCAGAAATCCACAAATACACCTCCACAATAGACTACTGGCAATGGTCAAGAGAAAGCCTGAACTGACTTACTCTGGTGATAGGATGGCCAAACACCCTAACTGTTGTGCTAGAAATCGCATCCAATGACTGAGGGAACTGGATCCAAAGATCCACAGCCAGGCTCCAGATGGAGCTCTGGGAGTCCAATTGGAGAGAAAGAGGAGGGATTGTATGGGCAGGAATTGTTGAGACCAAGCTTGGAAAAAGCACAGGGACAAACAGCCAAACTAATGGAAACACATGGACTATGAACCAATAGCTGAGGAGCCCCCAACTGGATCAGGCCCTCTGGATAAGTGAGACAGCTGATTAGTTTGAACTGTTTGGGAGGCATCCAGGCAGTAGGACTGCGACCTATCCTTAGTGCATCAGCTGGCTGTTTGGAACCTGGGGACACTTTGCTCAGCCTGGGAGGAGGGGACTGGACCTGACTGGACTGAATCTACCAGGTTGAGCTGAATCTCCAAGGGAGTCTTTGCCCTGGAGGTGATGGGAATGGGGTGTGGGCTGGGGGGAAGGCAGGGGGCAGGGAGGACAGGGGAATTCGTGGCTGATATGTAAAATCAAATTAAATTATAAAATTAAAAAATATATAAATAAAAAAAGTATACAGGATCACCTTCAAAGGAACAGAAACACTAAGATTATATAGCACCTATTTTAAAACATTCCTAGAACTTCACTCTAAAATTATTTCTGTTTTTTTCTCACTAAATGATTGGAACCAAAAGCCAAAGACAGAACACATAAACTGTGTTTTAAAAACTCGTCAATGAATGTCATCTGCTAACTTAGCTCTGAGAGAACAGTGGTGCACAGGAGGCGGAAGTCTTCCAATGTACTCTTCTACTGTACAGCCAAGCAGGAAGTGCAGTGGGTATTTTTTTAAACATATTTTAAGAACCTCAGCCACCAGCTCACCACACTGACACGTGGCATCTTCAAGTATAACATCAAAGTTTGAATCTTGTAGCTTTATCATGAGTCTCTGCAGCACTAGCTCACAGTAGTCAAATATTTTGCAACGTCTCTTGGTTATTGGGACTGATACTTCCCAAATCAACACTCTTATTACTTGTGTATTCACCAATTGACCCATTTTGTGATGTGATCTTCAAACTCCTGTTTCATCAAATATACAGAGAAAAATATCAAATTTAGAGGAACCCAGTTTGCTGGGATCGGTAAGAATCGAATTCACCTCATGGTCTCAGCACAAGTCCATTCAGGATATGACGATAGTGACCTGATGACTGTCTTCCAGTCACATCGGCACTCTTACACAATTTCCAGAGTTGAAGTAAGATGTCACTGGCATCAGCAGAACTGAGGTGAGCTTTGTAGGTAGCTTGGTGCAATTTAACGGCTTCTTTTACATTTGTTGTTCCTATGACCCCAAGCTTATATGCAACAAGAAATCAATCAAGAAGTTAATGTGTAACTCATACCCTTCAAAGTCCACTATTAATAGGCAGCTTCTGATGGTGTGGTATGTAGTTGGCCAAATAGAACTTCAATGACCTTAAGGTTCTAAAAATTTGTTTTGTATCATTTTCAGTTCTATAAGGCTATCTTCCAATCTAGAGAGAATGGCTTTTTTTTTTTTTTTTTTTTTTTTTTTTTTTTTTTTTTTTTTTTTTTGGTTTTTCGAGACAGGGTTTCTCTGCATAGCTTTGCGCCTTTCCTAGAGCTCACTTGGTAGCCCAGGCTGGCCTCGAACTCACAGAGATTCGCCTGGCTCTGCCTCCCGAGTGCTGGGATTAAAGGCGTGCGCCACCACCGCCCGGCATGCATTTATAGGTTTTATATACACATTGTATGTAGCATATTTGGAGCAGTGTCAAAAATAGCATACTCTGGAAGCCCTCCTGGCTGGTCTGTATTGTGTATAGCTATATAAAATTATAAATGCAAGTAAATCAGTAGTTATTAAGTAGATGTCATTAAGTAATTGTGTATTTGAAAACTTTGATGATAAAAACACACATACCTTAACACATTAAGTTAAACTGATAATTCTGTGTTTCATGTTTAGAAGATTATAAAAACCTTTTGTATTTTTTTTGATTTACTATATTTTGTATTGCTATAAAATGTCTAAGGCTCATTATTCTGTTGTATGACAAGCTTAAAGGGCACGGCTCTGGCATTTGGGGATGGTCTTCTAGCTACACCATGACAGAGTAAACAAATGCAACATGAACCACACAGCTCCTAATACGAGCTCAGGCAGGACACTTCAATTAAAAAATATTTTTCCAGTAGTTTGTACAGTAATAGGTTTCCATGTGACTTCTTCAGATACACTTAATTTTGTTTGCTCTCTCTCCACCCCTTTCTTTTCTCTGTCCCTCTACTTGTCTAAACTTTTCCATGTCTGGTCTTCTCCAGCCCCCTACTTTCATATTTCCTATGTCCTACAGTTTCAACATTACTTTAGGACTATTCCCATCTCATGGCTCCATTTTAATTTCCCATTTTCTATAGACATCCCACATTAAATATAAATCTATGTATTTAAAGCTACACTCTACATATCAGAGAGAGCATAAGGCAGTGAGCCTGGGTTATCCCATTCAGTTTAATGTTTTCTAGTCCATCCATTTTACTGCAAATTTCATTTTTTTACAGCTGAATGTAATTCTGTGATATATATGCACCACTGCATTTTCATGGTTCAGTCTTCCATGGAAGGACATCTAGTCTAGTTGCATTTGCTGGCTATTGTGAGCAGAGCAGCATGAGCATGTTTGTATAGTCATCTCTGTAGCAGGACACTTTGGGAGTAGGCCCAGGAATAGTACAGCTGGATCATATGGTAGTTTTTTTTTTTTTATTGTTTTAAGCAATCTCCAGACTGATTTCCACAGTGGCTACACTAATAGATAACCCAACCATGGTATATAAGGCTTTTCCTTTCCATGCGTCCTTACCAGCATATACTATCATTTGTGTTCCTGATGGTAACCATTTTGACTGGAGTGAGATGGGATGTCAAAGTAGTTTTAATTTACATTTCTTTTCCTGTGGCCAAGCATACTATTTACCATTGCTTATTTTCATTATTTAGTTCTGTGGACTTGCGTTCCTATTTTTGTAATTCCTTCCTCCATTATGTTTGTTTCCATTGTCATCATAAAAAAAAATCAGCTCTCACCAAAAGGTAATTTATTCTGGATCTAACTATTAGTGAACATAGCACAGGGACAATGATTTGGGTAGCCAAAATTTCATGTCTCATCACTGTAACAGTTTAATGATAACAGAAGCAATAAAATAATATGTTGCTGCCAGCCACAGGAATATGAAGTAGGAGTTCAGCTGATATTGACAAAGCTGTCACCTGGAAAATGTTAAGGACTTTTCCAGAGGAAAACCAAGACTTAAGGAAAACTTAAGGAGTCTTGGTAATATTAGCTTTTGAATGTATTAGCTGTGTCCTGCAATTCATTTCTTGTGTGCTGTTGGAGTTTCCCCATTTCACTTTTCCTTCAAGAATTTATAAGAGTGTGATTGATCACTAATCGGGCATAATTCTCCTTATACATTTGGGATAATTGTATGGATCCCCAACCTTGTTTACTTTTCATTAACATAAATCTGGCCAGAGCCATATTCTGGACAAAAGTATTTCAGATAAGATACCCTTTTTCCAAAGATGAATGCAGAGAAACTTTAGCTCATCCCATGTACAGGTAAGAAAAATTATCCACTAGTAATTAAATCCTTAATTCCTTACCTTCACCCTGGGTTATTCATACAAGACCCTAACTTAACCAGTGAAATGCTTAACCAGCCAAATGCTTCTAGTTCCTGGTCTTCACGCTTTTTTGCTATATGCCATCACTCCCTGGGATTAAAGGCTCACTTTCTGGGATTAAAGGTGTGAGTCACCATGCCTGGCTGTTTCCAATGTGGCCTTGAACTCAGAGAGATCCAAAGGCATTTCTACCTCTGGAGTGCTAGGATTAAAGGTGTGAGTGCCATCATTTTCTAGCCTTTGTATCTAGTGGCTGTTCTGTCTCTGACCCAAGATAAGTTTATTAGGGTGCACAATATTTTGGGGAACAGAATACCACCACATTTCCCTTTTTTGTCTAAAATTAAAAAAAGCTTATAAATAATACAAGAAAAATTATATCCAATAACTATATACAATATACACAGTCAAGATTTTAATAATGATGTCTAGTCCATTAACATTTGACAGATTCAGACAAAAAAACTCATTAATATATAACAATGTCCAGTCCAGTAATATTTGACAAATTCAGACAAAAAGTTTCATTACTTATCTTATTTAAAACAAGTAGTTCATTTTTAAAAGTATTTTTTCTTTTCATAATAGATTCAGTAATCTACCTTTTGTCATTTTTATATCTTCCCCTTTTACTTTTTTAGTGTAGATTCAGTGATCTACCCATTTATACTATTATTTCTTTATCTTTTTTCTCAGAATAGACTCAATGATCTATCTCATTTCTTTTTTTTAAACAAAATCTCTGAATCTAATCTCCTTGTTCAGCTTCTCCCCTGACCTTTAACAATTAACAACTTGTAACCAACCATCATAAACAATGACAATACTCAAAACTCATTAAACGACCAATAACCTCCCATTCCACCTCTTGGGGATGTGGGCATTGTTTTCTTAAAATTACTTCCTGCTTTCTAGGGGTGAAGACATCTTTAGGTAATCCTGAAAAGAAAATTTTTGGTTAATTGTCAAGTCCTGTATCATTTGTCCAGTCTCAGTATAATAGGAAATTTCAGGGCTTGTCATAAGTCCTTGTTCAAGTAGTCTGTCAGACTGGATCATCTCAGCTAGTCATCTCGAAATTGTCCTGACCAGTTTGTAGTCCAAAATAGATCATTCCTTGGTGTTAATCAGCTTAATGGTTTTTATCATAGTCCCTATGGAAACATTGTTGTGGAATTCTGTCATCTTTTTGAAGATTTCAAAGTTGCTGTTAGGCATGGTCATGGTTCCCTGCAGATTTTTTTTTCTGTGCCTCCTCTGTGGTTTGGAGCGATCCCAGTCTGATAAATGTCTGTCTCTTGGAACCATGAGTGTTGTTCCCTAGAAGAAAAAAATCTTCACAGTAATTTCTCCCCAACGTTTGTCTTGCCAAACTTTTCCAAACTGACCTTTGCCGATGCTTTCTTGTAACACAATGATCCTGGCAGTTCTTCTCTGAACAAACAGCAGTAAACTCTTTGTCCCAGGGAGCAGCATTACTGCAGTCACCAACATGATGAGAAGGAGCCAGCAATTCAGAGCAGCAGCTTTTGCCTCCATGGTCCCACTGCCCTTTGGGGCTGGGCCCTGGCCAAAGCTTCTCCTTAGCAAGCCTCCTAGGCCAGCCTCAAACTCGGGATCCTCCTGCTTCTGCCTCCTTCAGTAAATCCTACCATCATGCACCACCACAACCGGCTTAGGGTAGCTGGGGTCTGAGCAGGGGCCCGCAAGGCCACAAGCAAACAGCTTTTTAATGAGTTCATATCACGAACGTTGGGTGCCAGATGTAGCAGGAATCTTAAAAGTTCTTATTAATAAAATCAAACCGGAGCCAGGTATTGGGGTGAACACTGGAAAGATCAGAGAGACAGAACAAGCCACAGCTAACCTCACCTGGCCAACTTCTCAGCTGGTCTTGTTTCCTCAGACTGGAAGCTTCTGTGTCCTCATCCCAATGGTTTTCAGCTGAACTGTAAATCTGGTGCCCAATGTTCATGGTATCAATTCATATGAAATCTAAATGAGATTTACTGCTCACATTCCTGGGATGAGATGCTTTAGCCACTTATTAGTTACTGAATTAAGATAGTTATTTCCCACCAACCTAAGGAGATTTCTGACAAGGCCATACAATCAGTAGACACTAAACTTTGTTTCTTATGCAAATTAAGTTCTAATTCCTCTTCTCAGCAATTACTCTGAGCAAAAGTGCTTTTACTAACCAAAGGCTACAGGTTCTGACATAGGTTGCCCAGCAACCCAGCACACTCCCCCTCCCTATCCGAAAGCAGCTGCAGCAGGGAGGAGGAAACTGGAAAAGCTGTGCCAAAGACAGTTTACTGTCTTGTGACTTATTGATAACTAACATTTCACCTAGCCATTTCTAGATTATAGTTTGAGCACATAAATTCCCTAATTGATCTTAGCCTTTAGTTGATACCAACAGAGAATTCTCCTTTAGTCACTCTCCCCTTTTAGGTTGTTAATCTAACTGACAATTACTGAGTTATGTGCGGATACTTGTCACCTCTCTCTGTAACCCTGAAAACTTCAAATCTCACAATGCATTGTAAAACAGCATGGTTCATGTATATAGACAAGTTTCCCCGAAACACTTGTAGAATTGACTTAGAGCAATAAAACAAATGGACTAAAGAAAACACTTGTAGAATTGACGTAGAGCAATAAAACAAATGGACTAAAGAATTCAGTGTGCTTAGATTCATTGAATATCCCTCAGATTAGAATCCTCAGCTGGTTGGTAGACTCTTCTGCAGACCCTTGGAGCAAACAATATAGGCTGGACTCATTATTGTGTTTGTGTTAATATGTCAACGTGTCTTAAATACTGAAATAAAACAAAATGGGTGATTGTGATTGAGAAGATGCCACCCAGTGTATAAAATAGGAAGTTTTGTACCTAAAGATTGCAGATAAAAGTAAACATAAAATTATAAAATCAAAGTAAGTATTATTTAAATGCTCACAGAGGAATACATTGTTATGGAAAACAAAATGGAGATGAGAAGAAAAAGGTAAGTTCTTGCTATCAGAAGTGCATTCACCCCTTGCAGAGGATGTAAAAAAATATATGAATTCAAAGGGAACAGAAAGAATAATAAAAAATAATAAACAAGAACTTCAGAGATGACTTAGTAGTTAAGAGAATGTACTGCTATTACAGAGGACTAAGTTTGATTCCCAGTACTGAGCTGCTCACAACTGCCTGTAACTCTGGCTTCAGGGAACCTGATGTCTCTGCCCTCTGTGAGCACCTGCACTCACATGCACTTACAAACCCCAAACACATAATTAAAAATAAAATAAATCTTAAAGGAAAAGAATGAACAAGATCATAGTAGGAAATACTAATTTTCTACCTCACTGAATCTCAACTTCAATAGCTCCCTGCAGTCAGCTAAGTGCTCTGGAATTGTCAATAAACAGGTTCAAAGCATCGTTACCACCTCACTGTTGGCAGGTTTTTCTGTCCTGTTAGCCAGCTCCCAAATAGCCACACAGAGACTTATTATTAATTATAAATGCCCAGCTGATAACTTAGGCTTGTTACTACCTCTTACAACTGAAATGAACCCATAATTCTTATCTATGCTCTATTACACGGTGGTACCTGTTTTTTAGCACAGCAAGTTCATCTCCTGCTTCCTCTGTGTCTGGCTGGTGACTCCATCCCCTCCTTCCCAGCATCTCTCAGTTTGGCTCCTCTGCCTAACCTCTTCCTGCCAGGCTATTGACCAGTCAGCTCTTTATTAACAACGAGAGCAACACCTTTTCACAGTGTACAGAAGAATGATTCCACAGTACCTTACATTAGGCCCTTCTTCATCCCAGATTTATGTCCCCAACCCACTTGTTTCTGATTATTTTCTCAGTCACAATCACCCATCTTATTTTACTTAAATATTTGTGATTTATGCCCATTTTGATTTTATCATGTTATTAATCTTGCAAACTGCATGTAGTTACGATTGGATTTTGACTTCAAAATTTCTTTCTATAACTAGAATTTCTGGTTAATTATTTTCTTTTTGTGTCATCGATTGTTTCAGTTCATTTGTCAGTTTCTCTGAGCCACACTGATCATTGCTGGGTATTCCAGCTGTTTTAACAACCCTGAACTGAGCATTAGCACAAACTGTCCATAGGAGGTCAGTGTAGGAAAAGAAACAATGCATGATAAAAGATGGCTAATAAGTTTAGTGATACTACCCATGAGGTTTCCACTGATAAATGCAGTTAAAAAATAATAACGCACTACATTTTCTTTTTATTACTTTATTCTCATTTGATTTTTATTCTTTGTGCTTGAGTAGGTACCACACATAAGCATAATCAGTTTAACATAATCACAGTGTATTTCTTCTTTGGGCATTGTTATCATAGTGCCATAACTAGTTTTATTGATAAAAATTTATTATTTTTTCACCTAATACGGATATAATATGAGTCTACCATTAAACTAACTGAAATATCTCATTTTAGGTAGAGAAACTGTTCTTTACTTAATTCCTTTGTTTTCTGGGGCTTATTTTCCAACCTATTCTGAGTCCAAAGACAAGGATTTCAGAGACAAAAACAAGCTACTGAAAATAATTTTTTTATTGAAAATACTCCCTTGAGGAAGAATCAGTCTTCTGCGTAGAGGAATCTCCCAATTGGCTATCTAAGTGATCAGACCTAAAAATCACACACATGTGTATCATACACATATATGCATACATATATACAAACATACACACATATACACATATGTGTGCAGCTCTACTGGACTAATAGATTATATTTATATATTTATTCATATACACATTTGTAACACTGGTAATTAGAGAAAATGAAGCTATGAATTTGAGAGGGAATGGGGAGGAGGGAAATCGCATGAATTCAGTACACATCTAAGAAATTATGCATGTACGCTTTTATAAAGAAATGCTAGGGCTAATTCAAAAGAAATTTACAGTTCTTTGTTCACTGAAGTATTATTCATAATTACTATGAATTAATAATTCTGGTAATTCCAGAATCAAACTAAAAATTCAAAAGTTGAATGGGTAAAGAGCATGTCACACACACACACACACACACACACACACACACACACGCACACACACGAAATTCTGTCATTGGTGGCAACCTAGATGAATATGTAGAACACTTTGTGAATGAAAGAAGCAGGTACAGAGACATCAATACCTCCTAATTTCACTGAGCAAGCCCAAACCAAATAGATAGAGAATGGGGGTGGCCACTAAGGGTTGGGGTGGGACATGAGATGGGTGGATATTGGTTAAAGATAGAAACTTTTAGTTCAACACAAGGAATAAACCCCAAATATCTACTTTTCCGAATGATTATGATAATTAAAATCTATTTATACATTTGAAAATTGCTGAGTGGATTTTACCATAAAACTATAAAAACAAAAAGAATAATAGTCAATCAGCTTAATTTAACCATTTTAATATGTATAGATATGGATTTATTAAAGTACTATGCTGTGTACATGGCTGTCAAATGCATAGAGGCATTCAGTGAAGCAAAAGTAGCAAATCAAAGTATTTAAGGTCTCACATCCAAAAGGTATTTCAGGCACAGATATCACCAGTTCCGTAGTTTTGAGTGGAAAGTCTGTTAGAACTATACAGGATTTGTGAAATAAAGAAAGAAAGATCCATAGTGGAATAAATTTTCAAAAGATTTTTCCCCAACATAATATTTTTATTGACTATTTGGGAATTTCATACAAAGCACTCTCTTCCCATCCCTCCCAGTTCCACCCTTGCTCTCTCCCCACAAAAGAAAAAAAATACACTAAGTTGTAGCTAGAGTTTTCTGCCTTGCCCACAGTCAGGACAAATCTTTGTCACCCGCCAGTCCCACAGCCGCTCAGACCCAACCAAATAAACACAGACACTTATATTGCTTACAAACTGTATGGCCGTGGCAGGCTTCTTGCTAACTGTGCTTATAGCTTAAATTAGTCCATTTCCATAAATCTATACCTTGCCACGTGGCTGGTGGCCCACCGGCATCTTCACATGCTGCTGGTCATGGCGGCGGCTGCAGTCAGTCCTTCTGCCTTCCTGTCCTTTTATTTCTCCTCTCTGTTAGTCCCGCCTATCCTTCCTGCCTAGCCACAGCCGATCAGGTTTTATTTATTGATCAATCAGAACAACTTGACATACAGACCATCCCCCAGCACAGCCAAGTGCAGACCATCTCAGACACCTGCACTCAGGCCCATGGTCCTAATCATCCTCTATGCGGACCTGCTGGGTAAAGCCACAAAGAACCCAAGAACGGGCTCCCACAGGACATACAGAACATCCCACAGCATTAAGTCCAATTTGTGTTGCCCATATATTCATTAGAGCACAGTAAAACTCCCAGTGGCCGGTCTCTTAAAGACAGCTGAGTCCTTCCCCACCTCACCCCTGCTAGAAGACGTAGGTATATTTCAACATCTTTATCAAAATTTTTAAGAACTCTCTTCAATAGCTTCATGGCTCTCGCTCTCGCTCTCGCTCTCGCTCTGGAAGGCGGGTTGTCACAGAAGCCTTCATGGTCTCTCATTCTCAATTATGAGTTTTCTGTCATCGATAACACTGCAAAAGCAGCTTCCCTGCCCATACCAGCATGGATCATGGGCTTCCGCATGATTTCCGGTGGCAGCATGGACCATGGGCATTGCCTCAGGATCCACATAGACCATGAGATTTATTTATTTTTATGTGCATTTGGTGGTTTTCCTGAATGTATGTCTGTGTGAGGATGCCAGATACCTTGATATTGTTACAGGCATTTGTAAGCTGCTATGTGGGTGCTGAGAATTAAACTCAGGTCTCCTGGAAGAGCAGCCTGCGCTCTTACCTGTTGAACCTTCTCTCCAGCCCCCATAATGGAATGTTTCATATCTCATGAAACTTACATAATATTATTTTTCAAGTAACATAAAGAGTATGTGTTAATATTGTGCTGAGTGATTTGAACAAGCTTATCCTGGATTCTGCCTTTGTTGACTAATGAGCTGTGTCGCCATAAGAGATCTCACCCTCCATGTTTTTTCTCCCTGGGCCCAGAAATTTGCAGTTAAGTTTCCACTTTTCTTTCATGATCTTCTAGTTCTATGTAGCTCAAAATTCTTTTCTGTGGTGGTTCCTTTGGTCATCGCCATGTGTGATATCTGACAGAAGCCACTTAGGAAGGAAGACTGTGTTGTTCTTCAGAAGTTGAGATGGTTCATGTCATCATGGAAAGAAGGGCATACAAAAGCTCTTGGTGGTAGGGGTTTGTGGTTGTGATTTCTCACATCTCAGAAGCCCTGGAAACAGGAATATGGGCTGGAAACAGAGGCAGGCTATAACCCATCAATCAGTCTTACCTCTGTGGCTGTACATCTGCCAGAGACACTACAGGTGGCTAAGGTGCCATAAAGTGACAGAACAGCACCACCAAGTGGGAAATGATAATGAGCCCGTGGAGCTGTTACACTTCCAAATCCTGACAATGCCCTTTGGCACAAACATGTTTCTTTCTCTTCACTAACTGCTCATTCATATTGAAGCCTCAGTCTGCTTTGCGAATCTAAGAGTTAAACTCCTTTTATATTGGTCTACCTACACTTGCATGTCTTGCCAAAATTCACAAAGATATGGCTCTGGAGTTCTTTGATAAACAAAACATAAACAAAAATAACAACACAAAACAGTTCACTTGATTTTGTTTTATTCGAATAGATTTTTGTTTGAAAATGAACAATAGGAACATTAATCTTCTTGAACTTCTCAAACCTCCACGTTGGTGTTTCAGTGAACCTAATGTTCAGTAATGATAATGTGAATGTGTCAGCACTAAATAAACTATTTGAGTAAATCTTTAATTGGAATTATACATTTTTAATGTTTGACTGTGTGTAAAGTGAACAGGGAAATCAGGAATTCAAAGTCTTGTAAAACGTGGAAGATGATCTTGACACACCTCAGTCACACCACTACACATCAAAGGGCTTTACCTACATTTTTTTCTTCCCTGTCTTTACAATCTTCTGATAAACAAATGACATTTTATGGCAAGCAAAATAATGGTCTCCACAGAGACCTACAGGACACAGTCACATGGAAACAATGTTATTTCATTGAGAGTGGTCAATGACTGCAGGTGTTTGGCTCCTGGTGGCAAACTTGACCCAGAAGATTACTCTATACAGGGGCTTCATGGGGTGTTTTTCATGCATTGCCAGCTAATATACTTTGTCTTAATAGCTTAAGGAAACTAGACATTAACTTATAAAATTAAGGAGAAATGATAGATTTAGAATTCTCACAAAGATAACAAAACTGAGAATAAATATGGAATAAAATCATTTCCTCTCTTCACTTCACTACAGGCAACATTTGAACATAGGACTTAGAAATGCAAAGAGAAGAGCTAGAGGAACAAAATAATTAAACTAGAAACTGTAATCAGTGAAGCCTGAAGAGTAACACGGAGACAGCAGAGATTGTCATGTCATGGATGTAGGCTTTGAATGATCTGGTAAGTAATGTCTAAGACCATGATGTCCAAATTGGCCATGATGCACACAGTTCAAAACAATACCACAATTTCCAGATAAAAAAGTATGTAGTAAAATTGAGGTGCATGTTTGGACAAAGTTGATAAAGATCTGAAATTTCCAATGATTTGGTACTCAAAAACTTGCCCATGATTTGCCATTAAAACTATGCAAGCATATATCACCTCTTATAAATGACAGCAGGTCCCTGGAGTTGAAGTCTTTGTATTATTATTACTAATATACTCCTGTTACTGTTTGGATAGTGGTGTCTTGTGGTCCATGTTCAGAGGTTTTGGCATGCCACTGGTAACATACTGGAAGCTTTTGGAGATTTAGGAAATGGTTTAAAGTAGCAGAAATGGAGCCATGCTCTTGAAATTGTTATTGAGATCCTGTCTTTTTTTTCTTTCCTTACTTTATACATCCTTCTGTCATGAGATAAGAACTGTGATCTACCAGGCTTTTTGCCATTATGTTCTGTCACATTTGTGAGCCAAAGTCACAAACAAACCCTAGATTAAATGTTGAAATTATGTGTCTTAAAGGTGCCAACTATACTCATTTGAGGAAAAAAAAACAGTATCTTCAACAAATTCAGTAAGATTAATTAGAAGTTATATAACATAATACAAGGCACTGCAGGGCAGTATTCTTTGCATAAATATTTTTAAAAGCATAGAAGTTCATTTAAATTTCTATTACTTCAGAGCAAGAGGTACCTACTGTCCCTAGAAGTAAGTGATGGCTGGGTGGCAAAAAATGAATGACTTGGAAAGATGGCCTTTATGAATAAACAAAGGCCAAGTGTAAAGAGAGGTTGTTACTTTCAGTAACAATACAGTTACTCATAATACAGCAAAGGCTTATTTCTCGGTGCATTTGGAGACTTGGACTTTAGAAAAAAAGATAAATGTAGTGAATGAATTAGAGGCCAAAGAACTTGGGTAATTAGAGAACATTTTGAATTATAGCTAAACTTAAACATTGTTTTTTTTTATTGTAATGATTCCAAATAATATAATTCATTTCTGTTGAGGCTGAAAAGATAGAATAAAATTTTATTTTATTCCTGAAATTTCAATACCAAATGCTCAATTAGTGCATTGTATTATTGTTGAATTATTATTAGTCTCATTGATTGCTGCTCATGTTTTCATTACTCATTCTCTAGTCTTACCACAAATGTCTCTTTGAAGCCTCCATTTGCATATGTAAGTATTGCTTCCTATTAAATTTGGTCTCTTGTTCTCCAACTTCCAAAGAACTATAGAATGTCAAATTATAATCTATTAAAATTCTGTAGAGATTCAGAGTCTATGAAATTAATGAAGAAATGTAGATAAGATGGGTGATGCTACTTAAATATCAAAAGATCATCTCCTGCCTTATATCAGACCATCTGAAGTAATCTTTCTTCATTCTCTGTCCTTATTCCAAGCAGACAAAATAAGTAGATCCTGGCTGAACAAACTTCTCTTCCCCCTTCTAAGAAACCCTTGAGACTCTTAGCCTATTCTATATTTTAAGTGTCAGCTCCAGAAATACATTTTACTTGGAACTTCCATGGATGACCACATCAATTACATTTATAGACAGTTTCCCACTAGACAACACACAGCCCTCACACTCTCCTAAAATCTAGAGAGGAAACAGAAACCATGGAACAAAACACCCACCCAACAAAGACAAAACCAGAATTCAGCACCTAGACCTTATAATCCCAGATGCTCGGAAGCCAGCATGAAAACACAATCAACGAGAGCAAGGGCAGTGTGCCTCCACTAGGACCACACTATCCTACCACAGCAGGCCCTGACAATTCTAACATAACTGAAACACAAGAAAAAGACCTTAAAACGGTCTGTATCAAGATGGCAGGGGTCCTTAAAGAGGAAATGAATAGATCCCTTAAAGAGATCAAGAAAAACACAAGCAAACATTGGGAGGACACAAACCGTTGAAGACCTGAAAATGGAAATAGAATCAATAAAGAACATCTAAACTGAGGAAATGAAAAATTTAGGAATTTGATCAGGACTGCAGAGGCAAAGTTCACCAAGGAGTACAAGACATGGAAGAGAGAACCTCAGGCATTGAGGATACAATAGAAGAAATGGATACACTGGTAAAAGAAAATGTTAAATCTAAAAAATGCCTCAAACAAAACATCCAATAAATCTGGGACACAATGAAAATACCAAATCTTTGAATTATAGCAATGGAGGAAAGTTAAGAAGTGCAGCTCAGAGGCCAGAAAATATTTTCAACAAATCATATACAAATATTTCCCTAACCTAAGGAAGGGAATATCCATCAAAATGCAAGAAACATGCAGAACACCAAATAGATGTGCTGTACTAAAAGCTGCAAAGGAAAAATACCTATAAAACAGACCTATTAGGATCACACCTACTTTCCCAGTGGAGACTTTAAAAACCAGAAGTGTTGGAACAGATGTGCTGCAGACTCTAAGAGACCATAGATGTCAGCACAGACTACTATACCTACCCAACACACCAACAGACGTAACATAACAACAGACACTGAGGAAATCTAGAAAACCATAAGGACATTTTTAAAAAACCAACTGGAAGGAGTGGAAGGAGGATCAACTGTGCCTGGGATGTATTGTAGGAGAGAAGAAGAAATAAATAATTAAAATACTTGCAACCCCTTTCCACCCCCTCAAAAACCCAAACCAAACCAACAAAAGAAACAAAAAAAAAATTCTATACTCCACCAAATTGGAAAATCTAAAAGAAATTGTTAATTTTCTCCATCGGTACCATTTCCCAAACTTACATCAAGATCAGTTAGCAATTTAAATAGACAAACAACCTGTAGAGAAACAGAAGCTGTCATTAACAGTCTCCAAGCAAAACAAAACAAACAAACAAAAAACCCCCACAAAAACAACAACAACAAAAAAAAAACGACTTCATTAAATTTGCAGGTAAATAGATGGAACTAAAAAATAATCATCCTGGGTGATGACGGAGAAAGAGTAATATATTATGTATTTTGCTTGTATGTGGATATTTGCCATTAAATAAATGGTAACCAACCCACAATCCATAGACACAGAGAGGTTAGGGATAGAATAAGGAACTGGGTGTGGGAGGCACTTGGATCTCCCTGGAAGGGGGAAAAAGAATAGATTTATGGGTGGACTGTAGAAGGGGGCAGGGCATAGGGAGGATCATGTGAGGAGGGGAAGGAGAGACAGCATTAAGGGAGGGAATGCAGGGAGAGAGAGCAGAATTTAGAGGCATTTGAGGAATGGTAGGGAAACCTAGTGCAGTGGAAATTCCCTAAAATACATGAAGGTGATCCAAATGAGGTGTCCTAATAATGAGAGTGACAGAGTCCAAACTGGCCTTCTCTTGTCACCAAAGGAAGTTTCCAGTATCCGAACTGGTTTGTATTGAGTTGATTTGTTGGAAATAGCCAAACAACCCAGATCATTGTTAAGATAATGGGTTGCTCTCTGGATACAGACTGCTGGGCTCCATTGCTGAGGACAACACCCACACAACTCACTGAACTGGTGTAGTCAAGCTGGTGCTTACATGGAGCATTCATCCTTATGTTCTAATGTCTTGAGTGTGAGAATATGTTGTGGGAATTTGGTCCAATAGTCAACTGTATTGGAGCAGCTTGACCGAATGGGCATGATCTTCTCTGGAGATTACTTGACTGGGTAAGAGCCTGGGAGAAGAGGCACCCCCCTCTCTTAGACTGTGGAGGGCTTGCTGAAGCCAGGGCTTGGTGACCTCCAGACCTTCCCCATTTCTCCCTTGGGAACAAAGAGGCAGTGGTGCCACTTCATTCTGTATTTGTGTGTATACTGTACTGATTTCATCCTTTAATAAACCTGACCTAATCCAAGACTTCCATATCCCACTTTAACAATATACTGCTGACTCTTCATGGGAGGCCTTGCTTTGGAGGAGGTGGGAATGAGTAGTAGGTTGGGGAGAAAGGTTAGGGGACAGGAGGATGGGAGAGAGAGGGATCTGTGGTTGGTATGTAAAATGAATAGAAAATTTCTTAATAATAAAAAAGAATATACTCTGCATACCACCAAAGAGAAATATAAATACCTACCTAGTCACAAAACCTTTGACTTATTATCTGTGCTGCCTTCAAGATATACTAGGGCAATGGTGACCCTGACCCTGTAGGAGAAGCTAACCAATGTTTGATTTGACTTAATGTTGTTTACACAAGACAGAAACCCGTACCCAACACTGCTTCGTGACCAATAACGAAAGACTTGATAGCCCAGAAACCTAGGGCAAAATCAAACTACTGTCTTAAAAAAGTATCAATAAAATGACTCTTAATAATATTCTGCTGTACTCATAGGTCAGTGTCTATTCAGTCATCATCAGAGATACGTTATTTTGGAGCCAACAGGAACAGATGCAGAAACCCACAGCCAGACATGCAGAGAGAGGGCCAAAGAAAGGAGGGAGGGAGAGAGAGAGAGCAAGTCCTTGAAACAGGTGATTCTAAAATAGGATGTCTCCATTAAATCCCCTCCCCCACTTAGATGTCAGGGAACTCAAAAGAAGAGGAGGAGGAAAGAGTGTAAGAGTCAGAGAGGATGGAGGACACCAGGAAAACAAGGCCCTCTGAGTCAACTGAGCAAGGCTCACATGAATTCACAGAGACTGAAGCAGCAAGCACAGGGCCCACATAGATCTGCTCCACTTCTTCTGCATATATATTATAGCTTTCAGATTAGTATTTTCATAGGACTTGTGGTTGTGTGAATGAGTAGGTCTTTGATTCTTGTGCCTGTAGACTGAGTTACAGACTGAGATACAATCTCAAAATGTATGTAAAATAAACTGGAAACTATTTTCAAAGGCCGTGGAGAAATAGAAAACTAGTTAGTGAAAAAAAGACTATTCATAATAGCTCAGTGCAATAATGAGATTGAAACAGCTGTAATTCTAATTTCATATGCATTCCACAAGATGTTAATTAAAATGAAAGAGGAAAAAAGTCATTTTATGCCATTTAGGCAAGGGGGTATGATATGACTTGAGTATATTACAGCCAAGCAGCATAATTTGTCTATCAGAGACACAGAGGAATGTGTGAGAATACATGTGTAGTTTTCAGGGGTGCATGATATATTTTGCATAATTAGCCTCTGAAAGATCATAGACGAAACCTTGGCAAATTTTAACATGCTTATATGATATAAATCTGCAGGGAAATAAATGAATAGATTGATGAGAAAAAAGAGCAAGAATATCACTTAATCTAAAACATATTTTTCAGTCTCATTGGTATAATAGAGTGAGATGATCAATATGGATGCCACCCTTTCCCACTTCTTCAAATATATATACAGCATCAAGAAAAATCAACAATGAACAACACATTCAGTCAACTCTATAAAGAACAGATGATATCTACTGGTTCTTGGCACACTAGAGTATTCCATGACTGTTCTATGTAAAAAGTGGGTTTTGCTTTGAATCTAAATGATTGATGGACTATAAGTTGGAGGTATTTATTAATGTACTTATTCATATAGTACATTATCTCTTTTAACAATGACCAGAAAGAACAAAGCATAACAAGATTTGTAGTCAAAAGCCATGTAGGAAAAGCAGTTCTCCATGCACATTCACAAGCCATCACTTTGGTGGCCAAGTATTAGTTGGAGGTTCACTATGGTATTTATTTTTCTAAATGTAAGACTTATAAAAATCTTTCAGAGATGTAAGTAGAAAATCTATACTTAATGATTGGAATAATCATCATTCTAAGTTTATGATACCTTCATGTACTTTGTTTACATCCTTCACTCATATTCTGTGTGAATTTTCTGATGGATCTGTTTTGGTATGAAGTTAGAATAACCTCGGCTTTACTCCAACTGCCAAGTCACGGTGACACTTCTCATAGTCACACTCTGAGAAGTGAGGTCAATTAAGGTTTGACAAAAGGGTAATAATTAACTACAAATTCTTGCTTTGATAAGATGAGACCTAGGAATGATTAATTAATAACAATGAATACTATCTAAAAGCCAGAAAGGCCTGGACAGATGTAGAGTCTAAGAGACCAAAAATGCCAGCCTAGACTTCTATACCCACCAAATGTTCTCAATAACATAACAGACACAAAATTGAATGAGAGAAGATCAAACAAACAAATAAATAAATAAATAAATAACAAATAAAATAGTAACCACCCCCTTCCTGTCCCCCCCCCCCCCCAAACCCCAAACCAAACCCAACAAACACACAAAAGAACCCTGTACTTCAACATGAATAATTTTCTTGATAGGTGCCACTTCCCAAACTTATGTGAAGATCAGAAAAACAATTTAAATAGTCAAACAACCTGTAGAGAAACAGAAGCTGTCATTAACAGTTTCCCAGCTGCCCCCACTAATGACTTCATTAAATTTTCAGGAAAATGGATGGAACTTGAAAAAAAAATCATCCTGAGTAAGGTAAGCCAGACCAAGAAAGAGTAATATGGTATGTATTTTGCTTGTATGTGGATATTAGCCATTAAATAAATGGTAACCAACCCACAATCCATAGACACAGAGAGGTTAGGGATGGAATAAGGAACTGGGTGTGGGAGGCACTTTGATCTCCCTGGAAGGGGGAAAAAGAATAGATTTATGGGTGGACTGTAGAAGGGGGCAGGGTGTAGGGAGGATCATGTGAGGAGGGGAAGGAGAGACAGCACTGAGGGAGGGAATGCAGGGAGAGAGAGCAGAATTGAGAGGCATTTGAGGAATGGTAGGGAAACCTAGTGCAGTGGAAATTCCCTAAAATACATGAAGGTGATCCAAATGAGGTGTCCTAATAATGAGAGTGACAGAGTCCAAACTGGCCTTCTCTTGTCACCAAAGGAAGTTTCCAGTATCCGAACTGGTTTGTATTGAGTTGACTTGTTGGAAATAGCCAAACAACCCAGATCATTGTTAAGATAATGGGTTGCTCTCTGGATACAGACTGCTGGGCTCCATTGCTGAGGACAACACCCATACAACTCACTGAACTGGGGTGCTCAAGCTGGTTCTTACATGGAGTATTCATCCCTATGTTCCATGTCTTTGTTATGAGAATATATTCTGTAGGCTAACAAAAGAGAAATATAAATACCAATTTAGTCACAAAACCTTCGACTTACTATCTTTTCTGCCTTCAAGATATGCTAGGGCAATGTTGGCATAGAACCTATGGGAATAGCCAAGCAAGGTTTGGTTTGACTTCAGGTCCATTCCACAAGACAGTTTGGTGACCAAGAACCAGAAAATTGAGAGCCTAGAGACCTAGGGTAAAACCAAACTATACTATCTAAAGAAAAAAAGTATAAATAAAATGACTCTTAGTAATATTCTGCTATAATCATAGGTCAGTGCCTATGATTCCTTCTGGACCAGACAGGAACAGAAGTAAAAACCCACAGCCAGACACTATGCATAGAGAATGGGGATTGAACAATGCTGGGAGGAAGGGAAGGAGAGAGAGAGAGACAGAGACAGAGACAGAGAGACAGACAGAGAGTCAGAGACAGAGAGAGAGACAGAGGGAAAGTCCTTGAAACAGACAGTTTTAAGTGGGATATCTCTATTAAAATCCTTCCTCCCTTAGAGCTCAGGGAACTTTAAGGAAGAGGAGGAGGAAAGAGTGTAAGAGTCAGAAAGGATGGAGGACAGCAGGAGAACAAGGCCCTCTGAATCAACTGAGCAAGGCTCACATGAATTCACAGAGACTGAAGCAGCAAGCACAGGGCCCACATAGACCTGCTCCACTTCCTCTGCATATATATTATAGCTTTCAGATTGGAGTTTTTATAGGACTTGTGGTTGTGTGAATGAGTAGGTCTTTGATTATTGTGCCTGTAGACTGAGTTACAGACTGAGATACAATCTCAAAATGTATGTAAAATAAACTGGAAACTATTTTCAAAGGCCATGGAGAAATAGAAAACCAGTTAGTGAAAATAAAGACTTTTCATAATAGCTCAGTGCAATAATGAGATTGAAACAGCTGTAATTCTAATTTTATATGCATTTCACGAGATGTTAATTAAAATGAAAGAGGAAAAAAGTCATTTTATGCCATTTAGGCAAGGGGGTATGATATGACTTGAGTATATTACAGCCAAGCAGCATAATTTGTCTATCAGAGACACAGAGGAATGTGTGAGAATACATGTGTAGTTTTCAGGGGTGCATGATATATTTTGCATAATTAGCCTCTGAAAGATCATAGGCGAAACCTTGGCAGAAAGAACAAAGCATAATATTGCCAAATGAAGGAAATAGAGCAGTGAAGGTAAAAGAAAACTTTTTTAATACTTGTAACCTGCATGTATTCACTGTTATTAATTAACCATTCCTAGGTCTCACCTTACATGCCCAATAATTTGTTGTTAAATATTACCCTTTTATCAAACCTTAATTGATCTCATTTCTCAGCATGTGACTATTAGAAATGTCACTGTGACTCAGCAACTTGAACAAAGCCAAGATTATCCTAACTTTACCAAAACACATCCAACAGAACAATCCCACAGAATGAGTGCAAGATGTAAACAAAAGTGCATGAAGGTATCATAAACTTAGAATGATGATTATTCAGATCAGCTAATAAAAAATTAATACCCTAGTGACGGTAACAGTTACTTGGCTCCAAAACGATGTCTTGTGAGTGTACATAAAGAATCACTGTATATGAATGACACAATTGAGCTTATCTGCACTGGCCCTTTCTAACTAAAATGGAGGTAAGGAGAGCTGGAGCCCAAATCCAACAAAATCTGTTGATAAACATTAAGTCTGATCATATGTCAGACCATCAGGTGAATGTGTCAGGGCCCACCACCAGAAATGCAGAACCAATGGCTGACTAAACTCACCTCTGCCAAATTCTCTATTTGATCTGTTGTTTAATAACTTCATCTTTCAAGCCTACACTGTCCCCAGTTATAATCATAAATAAATATATACATACATACATACATACATACATACATACATTCCCAAATACCCAAGGAGACAATAATGCTTAGGGTGCTAATAGATGAAATATTGATACCTTGTGCATCATCTTCTAGGTCTTGGTATCATTTTGCTGAATTGAATCTGGTATGCAGACATTTATCTTTTTTTTCTGATGGCTGAATGTTTCATCACCAGCAGACTTCCAGTGACTCTGGGCAAGACATATTTGTTCTAACAGCCAATCTTCATTGCTCTTCCGTAATGCTTCTAGTTCTTGCAGGTTTTAAGAATATCTTTTCGGTGGTAGATGTTTAATGCTGGATTGTGTGCTTAAAGAGTATTAGGAAGCAGACACCCAGTTAGCACATTTGTATCATCCAATCTTTCATATCCACATTGCATTCAGGCTGTAACCTAGTGCAGGAAACTCTCACTTAACAGTTGTACACCCTCACGTTGATGTCTCAGCTTCATGTGCCATCTTCAGATATGAATCCATGATTGGCAGGAGCCATGTGACTTCTTTGGGAAACATGGCCTCAGAATAGTATGAACGGCTCTCCCTATGGCAAGACCCTGGAGACCCTGACCCATTTGGCAAAGACCTGTGAACAGTTTGCTGCATGATTCTGGGAATGGCCTTGGGGATGTGTGTGCTACATGCTCTCCTTGCTTTCCCTACGCTACCCATACTGCTGGCCTGAATGAGTCACAGTAGGTCATGAAGTTTAATATTCCATATTTGCTGTGATATTCTGGAAAGATTGATTTTACCACAAGAGTCTTTGAGAAATATTGTTAAATAGATGGTATCAGGAGTTCATGGGAATAGTCTAGGAACAGGGAATGAAGCAGAATCATAGAAACCCAGAGTTCCCTCATTTCTAATAACTGTGCCAATATCCTAAGAAATTAAGGGAGATAAACACAAGAACAAGAAATACACAGTGCCAGCTATTAAGAGTCAGGTTCCAAGTTATGTTTCCTATAGGATAAATGGAAAAACCTGGTATGCCTTCAGAGGAGATAAAGTAGTACGAAATGTAGAATAGAGTGATCCAGCTTTGGCTAGTGAGTGGATCATGGGAACCCAGACTCTATCAGATGTAAATATGAACCCCAAGAGACAAAACTGTCTCTCACCCCGCATGACACAGTAACCATATATGCTGCCTACTGGGTCTACTGTTCTACCTGTAGATGTGCCTAGTTAGAGAAGTTCCTTCCTAGCTTACAAGACTGCTATGCTTCTAACAATAGAGATATAGATAAAAAGGTAATGGCTACCGGTGGGAGATTTGGGGGATGGATGGGGAAGGAGCCAAGGAACAAACTGGTAATTATTGTATCCATTTTTTAGGAACTCAGGAAGCAAAACTGATTGTAAACTGATATTGAAATTGCATAAATAAAGACAGCCCAGACTCTCCAGAGCCACTTGTTTGAACAACAGCAGGTGGTGACAATCTCTTCTTGGCTCCAACTTCACACATCCCTCCCGGTCATCGAACCCATCTGGAGCAAGGCTTCCAACACATGATTATTTTAATTTTGTTTGAATCTGTAGTTACTGGTATAATCCTGTCTTTAAGCATTGCTGTTGATAAGTAAAATAATGCTACCCAGAAATTTCAAAGATGAATAAGGTTACATCGTTTCTGGCCTTATATGTGACAATTTAGCTTTCCATACTAAAATACTTTTAATGGATGACACACTTGGAATATTCTACAGTCAGTTTTGAAACAATTTTGGGTAATAGTTAAACTCAAAACATTTAATATATAATTGAATTTGCCAGAGCATGTAAAATTTATCCTCATGTGCATATATTTTTCCATGTATATATGTATGTATATACATACATACATACATACATACATACATACTGCTTTATGTGTAAAGTTTTCAAAATTATAATAAATGAATTATTTCATCATATATGATGAAATATCTGTTCCTCCCTGAATGTTCTCTTGTGAATCTGCCCCTGTGTCGGTACTTGTGTGTGTGTCTCTGTGTACCTAACAAAGGGCTTTTGCTCCATATTTATTAAACACCATAGAAAGCATCACATGGGAAAGAAATGAGGGGATACTTCACAGAAATCTTCAACATAGCTTTACAAGAGACTAAGTCATTGACTCCAACTGACCCCCACATAACCAAAATAACAAACAAACAAACAAACAAACACTGTTGAGTATTATCTGAATGTTGCATTCCAGAATTAATTCTGGATATTCATTTCAAATAGTTTCTTTCAACCTATTGTGGTTTCCAGCATTTACTACTGTGACACACATATATGCATGTATTACTTTGGATTTAGGCCATGGAATAGTACATAATACAAAATCACAGCTATAATTTGCCTTAGGTTGTAAAAGCTGATTGCATGGGAAATCCAAGGCAATTAAGATCAGTTGGTACACTGTTCTCATAAAGGCATATTAGACAAACAGGCTGAGGAGACAGCAAAATATCTGTCTTGTGTCTTAAGTGACCTCAAGGTGCATTATTAACTCTGGCTGTGAGGTCTAGCAAAAGTCCCAGTCTCTTAGAATGTGAGAAATACTTTCATAATATTGCATTGTCGTACAGAGAGTCTTCAAATGATGCAGTAAAAATCTCTCAAGAAATGTTCACTGTCCTTAACAATTAAAAAAATACAAATTAAAGCACCCCGGGTTTTCATCTTACTCCAGTAAGAATATCTAAGATCATGAAAACAACAGACAACAAATACTGGTGAGCATGTGAGGAAAGGGAAACCCATGTTCAATGCTTGGATTGCAAATGTGTAATCACTCTAGAATCAGCGTGGAGAATTCTCAAAAAAAAAAAAAAGCTAAAATTACATCACATGACCCAGTCATACTGCTCCTTCGTATGTGTTCAAAGGATTCCACATCTCTGGTGGTTTGAATGAGAATGATCCCATGCGCCCTCCCACAAACTCATAGTTAGTGGTACCATTTGGGGATGCTTAGAATATGTAGCTTTGCTGGAGGAAGTATATTATTAGAGGTGGGCTTTGAGAGCTTAAAGCCTTGCCTTACTTTGAGTTTTCTCTCTTTGCTTGTACTTGTAGTTCAAAATGGGAGCTTTCAGCTTCCTGTTTTGCCCACCATGCCTGCTATCTTTCCATGGTGTCCCACCATTATAGACTTTGACCTCCTGGAACTATAAGTCAAAGTAAACTCTTTTACATATAAGTTGCCTCTGTAGGTTTTGTCACAGCAACAGAAAAGTGATGTCCTACTCCACAGACACTTGCTCAGCTGTGTTCATTGCCACTCTATTCATAATAGGGAATAAAACCAGCCTAAATATCCTTCAACTGATGAACGAACAATGAAAATGTGGTACATATACACTGTGAAACACTCTATTCAGCTGTAAATAAAAAAATATTTTGTGCCTAATGGGGTCATGGATCATAGAGGAGAACATGGGAAGGGTTGCAGGCAATAATGTAATTGTATTTTAATTAAAAATAAAATAAATCTACCCTGGACATTTAGCTTTTAGACCTTTAAAATCTTATTTTGCCTCTGGACAGTGTAGTTTGATAGGTTTATTCCCTCTTTAGAAATACATCTATAGTGCTTGGAGAGATGGCTTGGCAGTTAAGAGCACTGGCTGTTCTTCCAGAGGTCCTGAGTTCAATCCCTTGCACCCATGTTGCTGTGCTCTGCTTTGCAGACTATGCTCTGATAAGGAAAATTCTAATTGTAGATATTGCAGGTCAGGTCTTGAGAACCTTTTACTATTTAAGCTATTCTCTCTGGCAAAAATGCTATGGTATAAAAAATTTCCATTCAATCTTGACTATGTATTCCTTCTGCAATTATTATCTTATATGTTGTTAAAGTAAAATAAGTGAAAGTGTAAAAGTTTTTGTTTTTCACATACTTGTTCTGGGTAGCAAAGCAGCTAGAAATGACTAGCTAGGTGAGTAACGGAAAGGTACAGGTCACCATGCAGTAAAGTGGCTTCCTTTTTTTTTTCTTTTTTTTTTTTTAACCAAAAATGTGTCAGGTAATCTAATTTCTTCCAGTGTAATATTTTTATTGAATATTTGGGAATTTCACACAAGGCACCCCATCACACTCTCCTCCTACTCCTCCCAGGTCCACACACCCTCCCCAGCATACTACCCTCCAAAGTACACCAAGTGCAATCTGTGCTGTCCATTCACTTCTTGAGGCATGGTCACACTCCCAGTGACCTGCTCTCTAAAGGTAACTGAATCATTCCACACACCCCTGGCAAAAGCCATCAATTGTGAAGAGCTGTGGGAAATTCATTAGGAAAAATCTTGAGTTGGTGTAATAAATAACAAAAATTATCAGCAAAGTATTTTGTATTTAAGAAAGATGGATTTCTAGGCTCATGTAGCACATAGGACTTGATTAACAATGTACCTAGAGCAAGTTATCCTGGATTTCAGTTGTATTCTGTCTTTAAAGGTGATTTAATTTTCAGTGTTTATGTGCATGCATCTGTATTTATGTGAAACTGAATTGTACATTGTTTTATCCTCTTACCAGGACATTTTAATTAATCTTCCACCTACATTTGTAATTCTCCACTAACTCTAGGACTTCTTTTTAATTCATACATCTTTATCCCCCTTTACTCTTGTTTTAATGTTCTTTAAATTTCACTTTACATTCATTGTTATTGTTGGTATTGTTGTTATGGTGGTGGTGGTGGTGGTGGTGTATGAGTGTGTATGTGTGTACATGCTGTGTGTATATAGGCATATGTGCATGTGTGTGCAGAGACACAGATTTAAGGCACAGAACAATTCTGTGATATTGGTTCTCTCCTTTCACAGTCTGTGGATTCTGGGGCTTGAACTCAGGTCCTCAGGTTTGTGTGACCCATGCCCCTACCAGCTGAAACATCTTGCTGCCCTTCATATTTGTTTCTATAAAATCATCTTTTTTCTTATAGAATTGGGTTCGTTGTATCCTGAAGCCTCTGTCCTCTACTTTGGTAGTTTAAATAAAATCTGCCTTGTCACTTTTTAAATAAATCATTTTTTTTTGACAAACACTGGTAGTTCATTTCATTCCATTGCATTTTAAAAATGATATCTCTGAAAAATTCACAATAAAAACTTCAGGCTTCCTATTCTTCTCCCATAAAGAAGATGGTGTTTCCATGGTTGTCATTGTTCTCAGGATTATTACATCAGTAAATCAGCACAAAATTAGTTATATAAGGAAATAAGTATTTTAAATGGTTAATTCCTTAATTTTTAAGGAATAAAATATGTAGATAAGTCAAGTAGCCCTATATCTCCTAAAAGAAGAAGCACCTGATACACAGTGCTAGAATTGAATGGAAGAGTCTTGCCTTCGTTCTTAAAGAAATCTATTCCTTTTTTTTCTTCCCAGTGTTTACAAAGAATTGGTAAACAATCAAGCAGCACTTCACAGCAAGGAAAACCATGGCTGCCATACAGACGAGTAGGAATCCAACCACATCCAGAGAGTGGTACTGGTACCAGGTGAGGTTATAGGCAAGTGGCTTCAGATGCTTGGCCCCTTTGTGGCGCATGACAAACTCAATCCAGAAGACGGCTCTGTCCAGGGGCTTCATAGGCTGGTCATGGTGAATGGTTGACAACCACATCACATTCTCTTTATAGCTAAAGGGAGACATGATGTGCATTGACTTACAGAATGAAGGTGAACACATATGTGTATAAATTTCTGTGTATCATCAAGTTGATCATATGGAAGTATAAAGAAAATTATTTGTTCATCACAGTAAAGATCTTATTAAATAATGTATCAGCTAGAACTTCTTCAACACACAGGATTTAAACAATAAGAGAAATGCTAGGAAAAGCAAATATTCATAAATAATAGATTGGACCCAGTTAACACCCCAAAGCAAAATAAACAAAATCAAAATGAGCTATCCTTTGAAGTTTTGAAACATGAGTCACTTAGAAAGCAAATATTAGTGTAGCTGGTATGAAGAATTCAGAACAGTAGAACAATTTGGAGATGCACAGCCAATGCATGCCATTTTCACTGTGATCCATATCTGGGCAAAGCTGATAAGGAGTTGGGATTGATGAGGAATTCATATTGACCACTTATCAGTGCTTTTCATTATAAACATAGATATGCAATGATTATTCATTTACTAGCTTCTTCTTAGTAAAAGACATTTACTTTTCTTTTCATAAATTTCTTCTTCTAGTTGTTAACTGTTAGATGGAAATAATAAAACTATATTTTCCTTTATTTGCAGGAAAATGTTTTTTACTCTAGGAACACTGTGAATCATTTTTACTGTAAACTAGAATTAGAGTAAATTAATGCAACTACTGTCCATGCTTTTCTTTTACATGTTGTGACTTTTCAATATTGAGTCTACCCTGAAATATATTAGAGAAATGCAGCCATATATACACAGAGAGAAGACAATGTTTTTCATACAAAGGCAGAAATAGTAATGTATTTTTGTTATACAGGACACGAGGCCTGTAATAAGGATGTTGCACAGTTTACTCAAGACTAATACAGTGTGTGTCATAAACCTTCAAAATGTATCATCTATTTCAGAAATCAGCTTCATCTAGTACCATCACTATGTCTATTAAGGATTAGAAATGTATGCAAGTATCTATACAAGAGGATTTTTACCTAATGATCAAGAAAAATATTATTTTTCAAAACCTGTAAAAAGAAAATTTGTTTCACAAAGTGCTTATTAGAATAACTAAAATTTGTTTAAATTGAGTTAACTTGCTTTAAAATGTATCTGTTGTTCTTTTGACACTAGTCTCTCTCTCTCTCTCTCTCTCTCTCTCTCTCTCTCTCTCTCTCTCTCTCTCTCTCTCTCTCTCTCTCTCTCTCTGGTGTCAAGACAGGGCTCCTCTGTGTAGCAGGCCTAGTTGTCCTGAAACTTGCTCTGTAGACCAGGCAGGCCCCAAACTCTCAGAAATCCACCTGCCTCTGCCTCCTGGGTGCTGGGATTAAAGGCATGCACCACCACTGCCCAGTTAAAATTTCTTTCTTTCTTTTCTCTCCCTCTCTCTGTTTCTCTCTCTCCTTCCTTCCTTCCTACCTTCCTCCCTTTCTTTCTTTTTTCCTTCCTTCCTTTCTTCCCCATTACAGTTTCAAACAAAATTTTTTCTGCATGAAATACATGCATAATATTGTTGATGAAAGAAAGACTATAATGAGGAAGCATAACGATTTAATGTTCTGAAGTATTTTGGAACGAAAATCATTATTGTGTAAGATATTTGGCAATTGAACAGCAATATGCCAAATTCTTTCTTTCAAATCAATTTTTCAAAATTACATAATTCTTCTAAACAAGGCAACCACAACTTGAAAATCTAAGGATATGCACTGTTTATAACTAGAATCCTTTTTTTTTGATGTTATTAATTGGATAAAAATCAAAGCTCTATTTTTCACCACAGATCAGCAATAGAATCAAATATTGGCAAATACAACTTTGTAAAATTAAATTTAATTGGAATTAGAGATTAATTTTATCCTACTGGTTAACAAAAAGCCATTATGAGGAGATTTTTTTTAAGTAAAAGAAAAATGGTGGCTCTGTTCATTTGCTTCACTATACTACAATTTCAACTGTCAGTAGGTATTTTAACAAATAAAACTCTATTTATTCTAAAATTAAATCTCTGATAATTTTTTTAGTAAAACAATTGTGAAGTACTTTGGTTTAGGTTGTTGGCACATATTTTTTATTCTAGAACTTTATAGGATGAAAGAGGAAGACATCAAGTTAAATCTAGACTGTCTAAAATAAAATAATGAGAAAACACATTGACATTCCTTCACTATCTAATGTAGGTCTTTTGTAGTATCGTTGTTTCTTTTGGTTAATTGCTGCTCTCTGGACCTTCTGATGAGAAATTATCTATAATTAATAGGCTAGTGGCATAGCTCAGTGACAGAATAGTTGCTCAGCATGCATGTGTAAAGTCCAGGGTTCCGATACAAGACAAATAAATAGATACATGGTTATACTCACGAAGGGTTGTTAATGACTGCCTTCAGTGCATTAAGCAGATCTGTACTTGTCATTGTATGAAAGTCAACTGCAACAGCTGCTCCTTTGGCCACCATGTGAGCAACATTATCATGTTGTTCCGCAAATAAAGGGATGCCAACCATGGGGATCCCATGATGGATCGCCTCATAAATGCCGTTGGCTCCACCATGAGTTACAAAAGCTTTAGTTTTTGGATGACCTAGGATCAGAAGAACAACAGAAAACATATTAAATACAACTCTTAGATATAAGTATAAATCTATAATAAAGTGGTCAAAGGGGCAGGGTATTTTTTAATATGAAAATTGAATTGAATTCCTTAATTTCCTTTAGTATCTCAGACCAAAAATCACCCAAGTACACGGTAGTGTAATGGAGAGAGCTGCACCTACTGTTTTCTTTTAAATGTGATGCTAGGGTTTACAGAAGAATTAGTTGAGAGATTAATGACAGATGTGGAATGAGACGACACTAGAACGATGGGAAGTGATTTTCAGTTGAACACACAGAGTACATACCGGATGGAAGAAAATGAATGTCTAAGGAAGACATGTTGTTGTTATAACTCACTGACTTAAAGAGTTCATATGTTCTTAGTGCCACTTATCTCTTTCTTGCTTTTTCTTCCATTACCCTCTTCCCAGGGTAACAAATGAAACCAAAGGTGCTTGAGGAATCAACAGGGAGACATTGTTGTGTAGGCTTGCTTTTTAGTACATACATATTCATGTGTGTGTGGAGAGGGTAGGGTTGGAAGAAGTTTTGCGGAGTGTGGTGATGCTGGCAGTCTCAGGAACCATAAACTGTTATCAAAAAATCCAGTGCCAAAAGTGGAAAACTTCACTATCACGCGGCAGGCGGGGGATAATCTCTGTCCAAGACTCTTCCCAAACAATATAGACCCTAGCCATTGTCCTTGACTGCTTCCCAGAACTTGAAGATAAGACCCTATTTGTGGTTGGAAGATTTCTGTGTCCCGGCCAGCCAGCAGTCAAGAGAAACTCTTCCACTCACATCCCCCAAGTAAACACACAGAGGCTTATATTAATAATAACTGCTTGGCCATTTGCTCAGGCTTATTACTGACTAGCTCTTACACTTAAATTAACCCATAATTCTTATCTATGTTTGGCCATGTGGCTTGGCAGCTTTTCTCAGTTCTGCCTTGTCATCTTGCTTCCTCTGTGTCTGTCTGGCAACTCCTGACTCAGCTATTCTTCTTCCCAGAATTCTCCTCTCTGCTTGCCCTGCCTATACTTCCTGCCTGGCTACTGGCCAATCAGCGTTTTATTTATCAACCAATCACAGCAACACACATTCATAGCATGCATACAGAACGACATTCCACAGCACCTATTGATGAAGACATTATACTCCTTAGACATAGGACCTGGAGGAATTGAGATGCAATTGACTTGGAAACTTCCTCTCTAAGGACTTTCATAGTATTAGAACATGCTACATAAGATCTCTAGGGAGAAATGTAATCAATAGTCTTATCAGCTTTCAAATCTATGAATTTTAACAATGACTGGCATGGCAAGATATCAATAATGGCAAAATTGTGGCACTTTTATCTTAGGATTAACCAAGGGTTGTCTAATTAGATTTGAGGTCAGCTCAGTAGTAAGAAATTCATGCTTGGTATTATAAACTTAGTCAACTATCCACGTCTGGAGAGATCATAGACCCCAAAGGAGAACCTCCTACTGTCATTTTCCAAAACAAGTATAATTACTAACTACATTCTAAACATCTATCCTTATAGCCAATATAAGTGTAGCTCTCACACTTCATCAAAATGCTTCCATTGCAGCAAGTGGACAATACTGCAGAGATCCACAGCTGGTCAAAATGAAGAGAATAAATGAACATTGGATACCCAAGATCAATCAGTGTACTTACGGCAGCTAAACTTCTAAATCAAAGGCTATGGAAACATTTTGGAAAAGGTGTGAGAAGAGTATAAGAGATAGAGGACCAGGATACCTGGTGGAAGAAAGTGTTTGGGAGATATTGTAGGGATGTTGCATCCATGAAATCTCAACAATGTGTTTGCCTAAATAAGACCTGAACAATGACAGTACCAGCTGACCTGCCAACATAGGGGAAATTTCACAGAGTCCTATTCCTAGAGGAAAAGATATGGGCAATCAATGGCTACCATGATGGAAGAGCCAGGTTTCTCCAGTATGAACTCCCTGATATATTATCCAATACTCTATTGTCAGCCCTAAACATGTGTATATAACAAGGAACAATAAGTGGACTCAGTGGGATGGGGAGGTGGTAGGGGGCAAAGCAGGAGTTGTAGGAGGGAGAGAGAAGGCTGAAAATGATGTAAATATAGTACTTATGTACAACTTTCTCAAAAATGAAATATTTCACAAAAGAGCAATAATAACTAACACATTTATTAAGCCTGATACAAGGCTTTTTAAGGCATCCAGGACAACCATGTAATCAGAGTGTTATATTGTTTCATGATAAACATTGTGAATTTTTTCTGATGGAAAATATTGTCATTGATGATTAAAAAGGACTACTGTTTCTTAGTGGTTTTTGAAAAATTTCTACTTTAGAAAAGAGGACAGGTATAAAATTGAATCAGTAAAATCCAAGGTATGTACAAAACACTCTCTGTAAGAGGCAGTTGCTTTTACAATGCACACATTGTTTCTGGAATAGAAAAAAACAATGTCAGCTCATACTGCATTTTCTTTCAAGTTAAAAATCAATATTTTAAAATTGGTTTTATTTTTGTGTTTTCTAAAAAGAATCAGTTTGCTTCCTGTTGCACTATAGTCTGTGACTCATGTTTTCAGTATTTGTTTCCCAGAGTCTTACCTAAAAGATCATTCTGAGGCATCCACTTGAACACCCTAGTATTGGGTCCTAAGGTGTCTGGTTTCTTGCCCTCAAATCTCCAAAGAACCTGTTAGAGGTTAGAGAATAATTTATACCAGGATTCAAAACTTAAAACATAGTATTTAAAAAGTTAGATGGTGCTTAGCTAAATACCGTTCACAGCCCAGGTGTTGGAAACCAGGAAAAGAGACTTTAGACAATAAGAACTATCAAAAAAGTGAGACAGAGTATGACAACAAATCGCCTGTGTTTCTCTTTATACTTAGTCAGTTGGATGTCATCATGATTTTTCCATGTGCAGTTACATACATACATGAGAGAGTTAATGACATGTGAATGTATTTTTAAAAAGTTTATGTGGTCATAATTCAGGTACAAGAAAAAATGATTAAACTTTTGCTATATACTTCTAATTTAATCCAATGATTAAAGTATTTGCTATATACTTCTAATTTTCCATTTTTAATTTCATGCCAGTTTAAAATAACCCCAGATTTTACTTATAGTCATCTTTCCTATGTTATTTTAATAGAATTTGGCATTTTTAGTTACTAATTATTTATTTTTTGAAATTATTCCATATTCACAGTTTTCTCTATTTAGGAGATTTTTGGAAAATATGTCTTCATGGAGAATCAGAGAATGAGTCATCTGTCCAACTCACCCTGATAATAATCTCACAGGGTGTAAATGTTTAAATCCACTAACTGCCAGTGATATGGTTGCCTGGCAGAGCATTTCCCCAGGACATAAAGGTCCACATGCTTGCTTGCACCCTTCTGCATGTTGAAGAGGTGGTGCCTCCACCATGAAAATAGCAACCACAGAGAGTGATTTTGACATATTTTTTTTTAACAAACAAAACATAAAATCTAATATTCCTCATCTTTTGGTGAGAAATCGATTCTACTTAGGAATCATAAGAAGCATAGAGCATCTCGTCACATGAGTCACATTACTGTCACTGAGACTGAGTGTTCCTTTCATATAGAAAAAGAAGCTGGCTTGCTGCTCATAAGTGATAGTAGCTGTAGAAACAATAACAAAATCCTAGTGGTGCCACATTGGTTCCATGTGATTGCACAACACTTTGAGGTTAATATGACTTTTGAAATCCCAAGCAGTTCTAAAGCCAGACCACACAAATGGTGCTAATTTTAGAAATCCCAAGCTTCCCTCATAAATTGGAGCTCCACCTACATGTTTAATATCTGTTTGCTGCAAAATGTTTAAACTTAACTTCGGGATCTCAAGGGAAACCAGCACAAGTGATACAGGGAGACTTCATGTGATAGAAAGCTAAAGTCCAGTTCCTAAGTACTCCCATAGTTCTATGGATGATGTTTGATTATGTATAGGTCACCAAAAGGACAGGAAACACTCCACCCTCTCTTTTACATCTTCCTGTTATCTTTCTGTTTTAGGTTTTGGGAGGTCCTAGAAGGGCCAATTCTTCCATTTTTCTCAATGAACGTGGTACAAAAGGACTGAGGTGCTAGCCTTCTTCTCTCTTTCTCTGAAAAGTCTTCTGAATGCTAACTAAGCAATCCTAGTCCAGAATTCTCATAAAGAGGGAAGGGTTCCCTGGGGAATCTAGATGCTACTAGAAGTCTACTATATGTTATACCACAGAATTTTTTCAATATCTGCTAATAATGCTATTAAATAAAACTTCATTTTCCCCTGAATGTTTAGATTTGAACAAGACAAGGCTCAAGAAAAAGGAGTGACTATTGAGAATTTAGTTGTTTGTTTTTGTTTTTTTGTTTTGTTTTTTGTTTGTTTGGTTTTTTTTTGCTTACAGTATGATCACTCACCATGCTTCTCTGTGATCATGATGTTTATGTCAATGTTAATGTCAATCAAAAACACATTCTGCAGAATTTGCTATATTTAACCTTTATTTTTTTTAAACTGGCTTTATTTTAAGGCAAATCATAATACTTCATTTTTCATAAAGGATCCTTCCAGTGTCAGACCTTTCCAGATGTTAATAAACTCAGTAGATAATTGCCTTCCATGAGGGCACCATCTTACCTTTTGTGGAATCTGTGCCAGGGCTGATGCAATTGTGTTGGCCCGTTCTTGTGTTATGTTTCTGATCATCGACCCCAGAGAAAATACCACCACACCATGTTCCCCAGAGCTCTGTGCAAACTCTTCCATTTCCTGTGGATACAGAAATTGTTTTACTACCGGAAATCAAGCGCAGATGAAATGCTATTGAAATTGCCATTAAACTAGGAGAAAAATGAAGTATTAAGTATTACAGGACTGATAAGTACTACTGGTCAAGCACATATAAGACAATCATTGCTGTCTTAATCATTTATGGGGATCAGCACTATGTATATTCCCATCTTTGAGCAACAAGTATTTCAAGTATTACATTCCAAAAAAATTAAAATTGCAATAAGTCCATCATATGAGGTGATCAGAAAGTTGTAATCCTCATTTACATTTATTTCTTAACATATAGAAAATGTGATTTTTCCCCTTTCTTTCATTTCCTGTGACCAGTGGTGATTTAATATAAATAAGGACAGTGATATAAAACATTTTTTGCTGTGACATATATGTCTGTAAGTTATGTAATATAAACCTTACACCATTGTTGATTTAGAGTACTAAAGGATTCTGATAAAACAATTAAAAATGTAATATTTACATATGCAATCTGTATAGTAATTTTTTGAAGCTGTGTTTGAAGAAGATATTTTTATTGTTTATAAAAGTATAATACATATTGATCATACACAAATTAATTTCACTTTGTATAGTTCAGATACATATATTATTCATGTATAAATATTGCAAGACACTTGAAACAATTTATAAACTTCTGATTTCTTTTTTTTTAAGGAAAGAAGTCACAAAAGCATTTGATAAGCGCTGGAAAAGCAGGTAATTGTGGAAGAGAAAAATATGAATTTTAACATTTATTTTTACTTAGTGTGTTTGTGTGTGTGTGTGTGTGTGTGTGTATAAAACAGTAACCATGAGGAGGGCAGAAGACAAAAAAACAATCTTCAGAAGTTTTCTCTTTTCACCATTTATGCTTATTTCCATGGATGAAACTCAAGTTATCAGGTTTTCAGTCTAGTCTTTTGCCTGCTGAGTCATATTTTCAGACTAAATACAGAAATTTTAACACAGAATAAGACAAAGTTTACAATATATAATTCAGGTTAAAATCTTGTTTGTGAAACATAGTAACAATTATTGTTATAACCAGTTATGATCATTGCATTGTTGCACATTGTTTTTCTTGTTTTCTATCCCTTGTTCTAATACTAATAACACTGCCCATTTCCCTTAGTGGAAATCGAGGAATCCTTCAAGTACAGGATAAAAATGTGCAAAACCTACACACGTGTGGAATCATCCTTTGATCATGGAAAACTACTGTGTATAGTCTAGATGATTAACATTCAAACCATTATTGGATGTTAACCTTTAAAACTACTTCAGTGGTTGGTGAGAAGGCTCAGTAGGGAGGATTCTTATTACTAAGTCTGATGACCTGAATTTGATCCTGTAATCCACATGCTAGAAGAAAAAACAGACTTCTGGAATTTGCCTTTAACATTTGTACATGTACTATGATGTCCTTCTCTCCACATGCATACACAGTAGTATATATGCACACATACATCACACAAATTAAAAATAATTGAAAAATACTTTAATGTTATGTAGTTGCTACTGATATAAAAATGCAAGAATTCTTTGGCTATCGTAGTATATGTCATTAAAAAAAAGCTTACTCTCTATAACTGTCTTACAACTGTTGTGGTGATATATTGTGTCCCCCAATGTATTGTGCACCCTAATAAAGTTTATCTGAGGATCAGAGGAAAAAGGCAGTCACTATATTAAACATGGAACTCAGGCAATGGAAGCATGCCTTTCTACTTAGCATTTAGGAAGCAGAGATCCATCCAGATCTCTGTGAGTTCAAGGCCACACTGGGGAACAGAGCCAGGCATGATGCCACTTGCCTTTAATCCAGCACCATCCATAGAGGTCTGGAGGTCTGTACGGACAGACAGGAAATGATGTAGTTGGGTCGAGAGAGGAAATGATATGACAGAATGGAAAGGCATAGGAGTGAGTATACAGGAAGTAGGTCTCTTTGCAGGCTGAGGGCTGATAAGGTGAGGTTTGTTGTGGCTTGTCCTATTCTTCTGATCTCTCTGTTTTAACTCTAATAACTGGCTCTGAGTTTTTTAATTATAAGACCATTTAACAATTTGTCTTACAAACTGTGATGTTCATTTCATATCAGATATTATGTCAGAATGACAGGATAATTTATATCTAGTTACTGTTTTCATAAGCAGGTGGTAAGAATAACTAGGTGTTCATGCGCAGTATATATTTTTTCTATGGTTATTCTGGCAAGGAGCTGTGATGCCAGGACCCCATTCCCCAATGAAGTTTTAGTGGTCTCCTGTAATCTGGCATAAGACAGAAAAAACATCATCAGTCTTCCCAAGGAATGAGCCCCAAACTCGTTATCCAATACCAATAGATCTGCTCCTTAAAAAATGTATGCATATGAGCAACACTCAATGGACTCAAACATTGTATTATGTGTTCTCTCTCTCTCTCTCTCTCTCTCTCTCTCTCTCTCTCTCTCTCTCTCTCTCTCTCTCTCTCTCTCTCGTGTGTGTGTGTGTGTGTGTGTGTGTGTGTGTGTTTAATGACAAAGAAAAAACAAACAAAAAACCTCTTTGTCAATAGAGTAAATGATTCCTTTTATACCCTAAGCTACAAAACTGTGAGATCTCAAGTGAGTAGTGCATTAATTAGTAGACTGAAAGCAAGGAAATGTTGAGTTTTCTTGTAAAGTAATTGAAGCCAAAAATTCATGATATTGAGGAATGGTCTTCTGCTTATGCTAAGATACTGTTGAAGAATCTTGACAGGATACATTTTAGGTTTGCACTTTTTTCTTCCTGTTTCCAAAATTTATACATTTACTTTCCTAAGTATATATGGTATATATCTTTTAGGACACTGCTTGAGAATGTGTTAAAATTCTCATTATTATTGAAGAAGTAAATATAAAGTTTCTTCAAATATAAGATAATTACTAGTTTTAGTAAATCATTATGGTTTGAATGCAAATGTCTCCCTTCATGCTCACTGGTAGATCCTTTGGCTGCTGGTCATTACACTTTTTGGGGAGTTTTGGAAATTTTATGAAGGTAAGTCTACTTGACTCCATCAGGTAATTGTTTTCTTATGTTGGGGGCAGTCCAACTAATGCTCTACTTCCTTCATGGTATGGACAGTTCCTTCCATACACTTCTGCCCCCAATAGGGTCTGCCTTAATCTAGGACCAGCACCAACAGAGCCGAGTCCTGAAACTTCCGAGTCCATGACCAATATATATCATTTGGTACTGTGGTTTGTTCTGTCAGGAATGTTGTCTCAGTCTAACAGTAACAACAAAAATACTGGTGACAGAAATACTCAACATTAACTTGGCATTACCCACTTAGAAATTGAGATACTTAGTTTCACTGGTTTTAATCTTTCTCCCAAAGTCCATATGATCTTGGTACTGTTAGACTCTGATTAGATGTACTGTGATCTATGAGTATTCTATTCTATGCTCACCTTTTTGCTAGCTAAACTGTAATAGCAGCCTCCTAAGGTTCTTTATTTCCAGTCTCGCTTCTGTGCAACCCAAGTCAGGGAACTGCACATCGAAGGTGCTTTTTTTTTTTTAATTTTAAAGAAAATCTGATCTTAATTCTCCTCAGTTCAGTTCCCTTCTCTGCTCATAATGACATAATTAACATTTGAACCACTTTCCTATTATGAACTTTTAAATATTATGTTTATCAAAAGCCCCCCCCCCCCCCGCTGTCTATACCTTCTTACTTAAGCACACATACAGTCCTAACTTCTTATCTTTTTATATCATCTTAGCCTTATCCTTTGACCTCTCTTTCACATCTTGGGGTTTTTTGTTTTGTTTTGTTTTGTTTTTTAAATCAATAATTTTAGGATGTGTTTTATTATTTCTATTCAATTGTCTCTTTATATTATAATCACTTCCTTAAATATATTCCACTCAGTTTTTATTGAGTATAGTCTATCTTCCAAAATGGGTTTGGTTTAGGCAGAAACTTCTCTACGTTGTTTCTCTACATACCGAGAACTTATTGAGATGTATGTTAATCACTTGACAGTTTTTGCATGAATATGCATCACTTTATTATAGCATTGAATTAAGCTGTTTCCCCAAGGTTCTTGTGTTATTCCATAAATGGAAGGAAATGCATAGATCTGTGGCTGTTTTAACCTTGAGCATCCATTTGGCAGGATGTTTTCCCCCACTTCTGATTCTTTCTCACTGGAAGAAAAACTAAAAGAATGGTGTAGAACCATTTTTACTGAAATGATGGAAAAATGAAACAAAACTAAACTAAAAGGATGTACTTACCTTAGGCAAGGGTTTGGCAGGTTTGCAGTGGAGTCCTCCAACAAACTCAATGTTTGGTAAAGATGGGCGAGGAAATTCTAAGTCCCAGTAAGACCGAATGAGCCACATTTCTGCTTTCTTCATCGTGTCAACCATAGTAGTAGGTCTTCCTAAATAGAGAAAGGAGTTGGAGATGGAAGAGCAAAATGGTAATGAAAGTATTGCCATATGAATAAAATATATATTGTCTGAAAAATTTTGAAATGATTTTACTCAAAGTGTATATTCATGAAACAAATATATTTACTTTATGTACAATGCAATTTATTTGTGGTTTACATAATATATGTATATTAAAGGTAAACTCAGATGAAATGCTAAGTCACCTTAATAATTCAGCAATCCTATTCATTATATAATCCATGAAGCCCCGATGTATCTGCCATGCATTTTGTTCTATTCTAAAGCTTCATAAAAGCAGATACAAATATAAATGAGCATTTTAGCTCCAGAGTCAAGCTATCCCAGCATAATTATGGACACAGCTTTTGCAGGAATTATGTTAATTTCTACAACAAACAAGCTATCCCTTGATTCTTTGTTTTCTAAGAGGGTTATGCCTGAAAGAATTTCTGGCATCTATCTTTACTTTTCCTTTGTATTAGCAATGTAATAATATCTATTTCTTTGTAGAAATATTTACAAATATTATCTGGAAAGTTTTCAGAAACCACGAGAGTAGAAATTTTTGCTCTTGCTTAATTGTGCCTTTCTTTTTAAAACTAGAATACCATGACTGCCAACAATACCACCAAAATATATTTGGGTCCAAGCTTCAGTAGTTTAGGTCTTTAAAATGGAGGTTTGGACATGATGCTGTAGTGAGATTGTTGTACAATATTGTGTTTCATTTAATCATTTCAGCATGAAAGACATCTTGCATCTAAGAATATCTTTAAGAGTAATGAAAGGTAGGCCCTCATCCTCCTGATGAGAGACACAACTTACCTAAAATTTCACTGAAAAATGGATCCCAATCTTTAGCAGGAAATGACTCATAGAAAAAGTCAAAATAAAGCAAACATATCATATTTTCTACCCTCTCCATGAATGTCATTTGGCCACTTAACCCTGACAAAACAATAGGTACGTAGGAGGGAGGGAATATAAGTCCTCCACTGTACTTTTCTATTGCATAGCCATTACCAAAGCGAAGACTGTACACAAAGGGTACTTGGAGTAACTCAGCTATCAGCTCACCACAGGGACCAATAGCATCTGAAAGAACAACATCAAACTTGGATTTCTGTAGTTTTGATATAAGCTGTTTGTTCGAAACTGCTTCTCTACAAAGCTTTAACCACAAATCAGAAAATTGCCCAAACATTATGTTCATCGATGGGTAATATCTCCAACATGTATCTTTCGGCACATCATATACCCACATATTGACCCATTGGGTAAAAAACTTTTCTACTTCATCATTATTGGAAGCTGTAGGAAATGTTTCATATTTAAGACCAGATGGTTTTTTGGGATCGAGAAAGATAGAAGATGAAGGTCTCAGAACAGTCACTTCATGACCCCTTTGTACAAGTTCATCCAGTATTATCTTTAAATTCATCCAGTGACTGTATTCCATCGGCCATACCAACACCTTCCCACAGTTCCCATATCTGAAGTAGCAACTCATCTGCATCAGGAGCAGAACAGACATCCACTTCACAAGCATCCTGGGAAATAAAAATCCTTCTGTTCACAGCGTGTTTCCTTCTGTCTGTCACTACTTGCACTTTTATCTAAGAAGAAATTAGCCCAGAAGTTAATATATAACTTGCATTGATTAAAGCCGGTAACTGAATGACTATATGACCTTCAGCATATTGAAGGACAGAATAGAGAAGGCTAATTTTATTTGCTACCCTTTTACATGAGTGTGTTTAATGTCTCTTTTATGATAATGTGTTTTCAATAAGCTAGGGGCTGATGAGTGCATGTGCAATCATCTAAGATGCATAGATACTAGAATAGTCTATAAAATGTCTTTCAAAAGCAGTGAGAGGACTAATGTGGCTGCTTTCTGAATTCTCCTCTAAACAGAATGGAAAGCATATTAATTTACACAGCTGTTCATTATTTCTTCCATAGAATGAATAAAAAATTGTAGTAATATTCTTAGATGTACTTATGTACATAAAATTCACCAAGTTAAACTGTGTGACAAATGTTTTATAGTATATTTGCAATAAAGCATAAACTCCTTGACTACAAGTTTGCAAAAATTTCATGAGAAGCAGTAACCTTTTTCAGTCATCACTTTGGCAAAGCCAAAAAACCTGTGAAAGTGAAACAAGCCATTCTACTAGCACATTCTAGGAAGGGCCAAAGTATGAAAGGATGTGTTGAGATAGCACATCCTGGGTGTAAGGGCCAGAAGCAGTGGATGGCTGGGGCAGAACAACATTCTCTGGGCATTACAGAACCATTACACATATGAATCACAGACTGTGGCTGGATGCACAAAACCCATACAAGTTTAAAACACCCATAATCCCAGAATGGATGGGGGATAATTGAAGTCCCATGTCTACCTGAGGAATTATTGGTAGGTGTTGACTGCTAGGGAGGAAGAGTGAGAAGCTCCAGTCTTGAGAGGGGCAATCATGCTCCAGGAGATGACGTTATACCCATCCACATCCTGATTGTATGTGTAAGTGAACTCAACTGGGTTTCAAAAATGAACTTCCGAAGTTGGGAGTGAAAAACAGTGTGGGGTAGTGAGAAAAATGGAGGGGAGAGCTGGTGTTTGACCAATACATATTATATACATGTCTCAAACTGTCAAAAAATAAAACAAAGGTCTTATAAAAGGAAACTGAGCACAAGGCATCTACAGTCTTGGCTCAGAAAGCAACTCTGAACCACAGGGAACTTAACCTGCCATGGAGAAAGGAAACAGGAGACTCCTAGTAGCTTCTTGTCGTGATCTGGATGGAAGAAGGCCTTGTTTCTCAGAATCTTTGCAGCTGGTTTGGTGAGCTTCGCAGTTAAGACACGATTGTATATTACCAGAGTAAAATAATCCAGTACATATTTCTTCCTCTATCACCAGATCCTCTGGCATAGATCATCTTAAGTTGTGTTGTAAGTTATCTGACCAACTTACCTATGACCCCTGTGCCTTATGTCACCCTGCTCTGTAATCCTGATACCTATCCTGTGTACATTCACAAACTGAGAAGCATATGGGAAATCTATTCTATATGTTTCACTCAGTAGAATCCCTTGTAAAATAATAATAAATGTGCTCACTCTTCTGTTACCATTATAGCATTCACCAGAGCATGTTTCTACATACTTGCCTCTACAAAAAGCTTGGTTCAATGCCTGAATGGATTGATTCAGAGAAGGTCCCATGACCCCACCACAACAGCTAAATAGGACACCCTATTTTTCTACCATACCAAGGCTCTCACAAGCCAATTACCTGGTTTGACTTATTCATCTATACCTCTAAGATGCTTTAATAACTGATTACCTTTTTCTCAGACTCTCAGAGTCTTATAAAGACACTGGTAAGTATTGAATAAATGCACCTATATACCATTCACTCCAGGAAACAGCATATCTGCTATTTCTGAGAATGTCAACTCCTACAAGTGCATCCATGCAGTCACTGGATGCTGATTCATGTTCTACTCCAGGCCCTTGATGTGGTCCAGTAATCCCTTAAGATTTCAGGTTGGTATCCT
The DNA here is from genome assembly GCF_049852395.1 of Peromyscus maniculatus bairdii. NCBI lineage: Eukaryota > Metazoa > Chordata > Mammalia > Rodentia > Cricetidae > Peromyscus > Peromyscus maniculatus. Next base: position 81,974,953 of record NC_134861.1, read on the forward strand.
ATCTACTATATTACATTCATGAATGGACATGCCTGGACTCAACATGGTGACCCCATCCTATATAACCTGTAGAAAATGCAGAGCTGATCATGTAATGCTAAGACTAATAGTTATCCAGCTTGCTAGAAGAGTTGAAAAGTAAATTATGATAAAAGTGCACAACCCATTCAGCCTAGGACAAAGAAACATACACCAATATCACTGCTTACTATAGCTGAAGATGCTGTAAAGACACTGTACTAAAACACTCTAAACACAGTAAAAATTATCATTGAGAAGTTTTAATTATTTAAAAATAAGATCCACTCATTAGTTATTTTTGTCATCATTAGGTGAGTGCCTGACAAAAAAGCAAGTTATAGGAGGAATGGTTTATGTTGGCTTATATTTTAAGCAACTGGTGTCCATCATGTCATTGAATCTGTAAGAATGTTCATGGTGATGAGAGCCTTAACAGTTATTCCTTGTATGCTGTAGAACTAAAAAGTTAATATTCTTTGGAAATGCCTGCACATAAATACCCAAGAATTATATCATAATGCCCTAGGCATTTCTTAATCAAGTCAAGTTAATAACTGAAAGTAGCCACTATGCCATCCTACATATAAATTAAATACAGTTGACTTGCTCTGTGGGCAAATCACAACACAGTGACACAAAATTTATAAAACAATAAGACAAAATATGACTCTATGGGAGAAGCAGAACTATAAGAAACTGAAATAGACATATTTCCTTATTAATCTTAGAGTAAATTAGAAATAAGAAATTGAGTTAAACATACAGACAAATAACGTCAACAAAAGCAATATTGGGATTGAACTATTATCAAAACCCAACTGACCTAACTAATGTTGATAGCAGATTTTACACAATAGTTGTGGGATATATATTCTACCATCAGAACATGGCACATTCTCCGGATCTATCAGTCATAAATTAGGCTCACAAAACGATCCTCAGTATGTTCTGAAAACCTAAACATTCAATTTTTCTCTATTTATTCTTTTACAATTTCAACAAAACAACCACTCTCACTTTATTTTTGAAGTACCCTGGTGATTTGACAGCCAGGAGAAAGATGATAGGCGAAATCAGAACCTTGTGAGGCTCTAAGTGTTACATGTGGCCTCAGCAGATCCCACACAGGATGTATTGCTTGTCAAGCAAACAACAGAAGTTTGGAATTCAGATCTTCTGTGTTCTAACCTCTGTTGCAGCTGAATTCTTACCTTCCACAATTTCAAGGTCTCTCAACACATTGTCTTCTCTTTGGTGGCAACTCAGGTTATAAATATCTCTCTATATAAAATTCATTGTCCTTCCTCATCTCCTCTAGTATTGTATAGTGTGTGGGTACATGTGTGACATCAGGCTGCTATGTACTCTTCAGAGGTCTACCTTAAATGGACCATTCTTTACTAATCAGTGTAAGTAACTAACACTGCATATTAAAGAGACCTGGTTCCTCCCTCCCTCCCTCCCTCCCTCCCTCCCTCCCTCCCTCCCTCCCTCCCTCCCTCCTTTCCTCCCTCCCTCCTTCCCTTTCTCCTCCCTCCCTCCTTCCTTCCTTTCTCCTTTCAATCTTGACTTCTATTTCCTTGTCTATATTTGCTTCCTGTGCTGCTCTAGTGGTTGGAGAGATCCATGGGTGAGGGGACTATAGCACCAACAGAGGATGACTTCTTATTGTATATGTCACACACACCCTAAAAATGACACCGTCTTTTAGATACACTTCTATTTCTATTCTTCTATGTGCCAAATCTTGATGTGCATTGAACTTGAATCTCTGACTACTGCAGACCTATTACAAACAAGACTGTTTGATTGTTCCAAATTAGTGTCTGAAAAACATTTAACACTGATTGTCTAAGAGGCAAAAGTTCTCTAAAGACAACAAAGAAACAATTACCCCTAGAAAATAATAATGTCAGGAATGTCTGTTCCTTTGGACTATTACATTCTTTGTGTTCACCAAAATTGATGAGTTCAAATGAATAAGTAGATTTTAGAGTTCAGATTTTATGTTTGAATTTAAAAGTAGGTCAGAAGTGAATCATTCTTGAAATTTCTTCCACCAAGCAACATATTCCATTACTTTTGAATTTAGTGTTACTCAAGTTCTCAGAACATAGATAGAACACAATCAGATTCTTCACTAGAATGCAGCATAAATGGCCACTAACACAGTCCCTGACAAAATCCTCATTATCTGCTGAAACCTCATGGACCCAGCTCATGCTTTCTACACCTTGCTTTTTCACTTTCTGGTCTTCTACGTTCCAATCCAAATGCCCCACAGAATTTGCTTACAGAATTCTAGATTCTCGCATTCTCACATGTCCATATTTTCCATATTTCTTTAAAAAAATCATTAGACAATGATTTGTGAACCCTGTAGCCAGCCTATCATGGTAATGAGCCCATTTATCATCACTAATTTTCTGTATTGGTTACCATTCTCATCATTATAACCATACAACCTACAAAAACTCAGAAGAGGAAGCATTTGTTTATGCTTTTATTTTTAGGGTTGTACAAGACAGGATCAGTCACACCTATTGCATCAGGAGTGTGAGGCATTTATCTCGTATTTGAGTGAATCAGGAAGAAACTGGACATGAAACAGGACCATAATATAGATTGTAAAGTACCCTCTGCCCCCGTGACCCATTCCCTAGAACCAGGCTCCATCTCCTCAATGTTTCCACACCTCACAAAATAAGTCTAAAATGGAGAATCAAAATTCCATAGACATACATGTATGGAATATTCAAATCATAACTTATCTTATGACTTTCTAAATAGAGGACTAAGAAAATAGAATCTACCTTTTCAGTTATTCCAAGATAAAATATAAATAGCATGCTTTTTGCTTAATGGAAAATGGGAAGCAAGTGTATCATTCCTATATAATTGTAGATATAGAAGCTTGCTTCCCTGTAACTTCTGTGGAAGTTTGAGTGTATTGGCTCACATAAGCCCACGGAGTGGCGCTATTAGGAGGTGTGGTCTTGTTGGAGAAAGTATGTCACTGTCAGGGTGGACTTTGAAGTCTCCTTTGCTCAAGCTTCGCTCAGTGTGACACTCAGACCACTTCCTGTTGTCTGTAAAATGTAGGATTCTCAGCTACTTCTCCAGCACCATGTCTGCCTGCATGCCACCTTGTCCCACCATGATTATGATGGATTGAACCACTGAACTGTAAGTGAGCCACCCCAATTAAGTGTTTTCATTTATAGTCATGGTGTCTCTTCACAGCAATAGAAACCCTAACTAAGACAGGCTTTGAACCCATTTTTAGGAGTTACTAGGTTATCACATTGAAGATTTGACTTGGAAAATGCACTCAACAGTGTATTTCCTCTCAGGTTACTGTTCCATATCACCATCTTGGGACTATACATGGTAGGGTTCCTGTGAAGTAATTCGGTAAATGCATTGACAACTTAGTTTATTCAGCCTTATAAACAAGCCAATGGTCTCTGCCACCTCCATATTGCCATAGGAAGTAGCACTTCATGCCACAGATGGCTCAAACTCTAGAGAGTCTTCTTGGAAAACAATGTGCCTTCTCATCCAACTGTTGCCCAGGTATCAATTTTAAATTTTTTGCTCATTTATCTGAAGCAATATGATAAACCTCAAGCACAGGAAAATTGTCAGGAAGCTGGACTTGAGGGTATTTTTCCTGAGAAGCCCTAAGGAGCAGAAAAGTAATCCCATCCACCCATTACTTAGCCTAGGTAGTTGTCTCAAAGGCTAGTCTGAACGGTTTTACCTCTGTTGAAACTCTTACGAAGCACTCAGGTAGCCTAACTCATTCTTATATGGACCCCAAAAGAGGTTGAACAGTTCATTCTCAGAAACACTGCCTAATAACATAAGAAGAAAATTCACATCTGCCAAGAAGCAACTGGACTCCTCAGTGATAAGAATGGATCCACCTAGAAATAACCGTTACAGACCTTGGCTGCCCTGGGCCCAAAGGTGTGGCTTCACGTCTGTGCAATAAACCATCACCCTATCATACTAGCTGACAGGATACAAGCCACAGCAAATGTTATCAGTACAAAGCTCTAACCAACAGTTAATCAGACTGATAGTAACAAATGTTTAAAAACAAACTAACATGGTATAATTTACATTACGGTGTTTATTTATTTTCAATCTTATTTTAGTTGTGAAATTTGTAAGAGGAAATGCCAGAAAATTTTTGCTTTGGTAAACCTATTTTTTTTTACACTGCTTCTTCCTTTGGGTAATGCAGACATATGGATGCTGTTTGAAATTTCCTTCCTTCCCTTTGAAGAAGGAAGAATTGGCCACTTTCCACTCTGGAGGGATTTGGTTCTTTTGGAATGCTTCTACCCTGAAATGACCTAGGTAACCTAATAGGTACCCTAACATGTAACTAGTTGCTACAGAAGCATTTCCAGAGTTGCCAATAACTGTCCTTCACTAGAAAAGCCATGTGCAAGCTGGCATTACGATTCACAGCCCCCTAAGCCTAGGCTACTGAAATAACCCTATGGCTATTGCAGAGGAGGGAAGCCACACTTTTGGACCCAAGGTGCTTCCTGTCAGTGTCCACGGTCTGTAACAGTTACTTCACGGTGGATACATTTTCACAATGGCACAGCTCTTCTTTTTCACAAGAGGAGGAGATAATATTTTTTTAAAAAAAGATGTTGCTTTCTCCCTTTTTCAAAAAAAAAAAATATAATTAATGCCAAAACACTAAAAACACTGCTTGTATACGAGATAAGGAAGAAAAAAGTAGCCAAAAGATTTAAAATTTGGAGTAAAGGATTAAGCATTGAGGAGTTGGCTACACAGTCTTAGAAAATAAGACACAGGTTTGCGCTTCTTATTCATTCTCATTATAAAGCTATTGTAATAAAAATACTGGCACTTTAAGGAGAGTTAAAGGTTGCAGAAACAAAAACGAACACAAGCACCCAGGATACATATGTATATGTTTTATACATTAAAATGTACATATTTATATATGTATATATTGTATAAATTAAAAATCATGTCCTCCAAATAAATGGAGAAATTATATTCAGTAAAGAGAATGGGAAACTGCAACTAAAATTGAAAAATATAATGTGTCGATGTTGGTAGAGTAAGAAAGGATAGTGTTTAATGAGAGAAAATAGTCGCCAGCGAGAGCAATTAATGGGACAATAGCACCAAATGGGATATGCATCTTTAATGCTGTGTAAGCTAATAGAAACATATGGGTTCTCCAGTGGTACTTATGCAAATAACACATTGCATTAATTCCACTCACTAAACCTTTACAGATAGGAAAATAGGTATACACCCATACTGGTTCTGAATATGACTTTTATAATTGTAAAATGAATTTGGAGCTCTTTGGAGAAAAAGACAATTATTAACCTTGGAAAATAAAGATCCAATAAAAAAATTTTACCTAAGGCAGTCAAATAGGTAAGATGATACCACCCTGAGCTCTGAAAAACAGTCTCCCACAGGATAAAGGGCCTGTCAAATATCTTATAGAGCTGGTTAATAAAATGTTTGGGAGCCACATCTAATCAGGATTTTATGTTATTACTAGAAGGTCACTGTGGCATGTCTTGGATTAACTGGTCTTTGGGATTAGATGAGACAAACAGAGCATTATGTAGAATATACAGTTGACTGCAAGCTAAACTTGAGTACTCTGAAGGCCCATAGTGGGCAATTACCAAAGGGATGATTGTTCTTACATTTTAAAAAGGTTTTATGCTATTTTGTGAAGTCCCTGTTATGATTGTTCTGTTTCCACCAAGAGTCCACAGATACAACTCACACCCACTTCTTTTGACCAGTAAGTCTTGCAGTTGATCAGATAAACAAGAATTAGAGGAAAAGAGAATAAAGGGAATTTGTGACAATAGACATGCTTTATTGACCAGGAGAAAAAAGACTTCCATATATTGGCCTCTGTCAGTCTCATCTTCCTCTTTTTCCCCCTGATCATTTGCCATCCTTTCAGTTGGCATTATCAGTTTTAATGAGGGATAATTGTGAGATAAAACTTTCCATCTTTTAGGGAAGCTCCTTAAGATCCAGAATGTCTTGAGAGGTGAAATAGTCCATCCTACAGGAAAGCTCTTTTACACAGGATGTTCTGAAGGATACTGAAACATTCTTTTCTTGAGTGTGGGAAGTAAACAACTCAAAAGCCTTTAGGAACTCCCTGAAACTGATCAGATTCATTTGACCCTCACTAAATGTCTATAAGTAGTAAGAAATGCTAAGTTATACTCTTTTATAAGATGAATAATCTGGGAGAGGAAGAAACTATTCAAGCTGTCTGGAAAAGTTTCAGAACAACTGAGTTGCTTTGAAAAGACATTCTCCAATCTGTCAAGTTGTGCAGTGAGCTCTACTTTTCAAGATTCCACAAGTATGATAATATGGAGTCTGTCTTGTAATCAAAACAGAACAACCACTGAATTGTTTTACTGTGGTAAAATTTGTTGACCACAATTTTAAAACACTTACATAAAGAGACATATTAATAGATGAATACATTAACATACTCATATGGACCTATTAGAAACAGCCACAAAAGACTGACTGTTCAAAGGATTATATCTAATATCAATCATGTGGTAATAAAGAGTCATAGGATGAGAACAGAATATGTATAAAGATATAAAATATTAGTTGATGTTTCATTTAAGAGTAGCAAATAAACTACTCAAATGTTTAAAACAAGGATTATTTTAAATTTTATTAGTATTTAGAGACATGCTCAAGCTGATCAAAGATATGCTCTACAGTAATTGAGAAAATAATAGAGGTATTTAAATTATCCCTCAAGAAAATTATCTCAGGTTTGGACTAGCAAACTCTATTCAAACTGATAATGGGCCTCTTCTTCCTCTGCTTCTTCCTTCTCCTTCCCTCCTTTTCTTTGTTCTCTTGTCCCATGTAGACCATTCAAGCTAGCCACAAGCTAACCTCATAAACTTTGAAGACATCTCTCTTCATTGGTGAAACTGAATCATCTTACTGAAGACTCTACTGTGTTCTGATGTCTTTCTGTTTGCCAATGTTAATAAAGCATTTTCCTGAAGGGTGATTCGACTTTGAACCTTCTCTTGAACCCATCTTTTTCAGTTCCTCTAGCTACATTGACATCTCAACTTTAAAATTATGATCTTCCTGCTTATACCAACTATGTACTGGACTAATTGAATAGGACACTATTTTCAGCTTTATCTTTTGATTCTAAAGTCACAAAAAGGTGAATAAAATATTGCCAATAACTTGGAATATGCATGTGGAGTAGAAACCATAATCCATGTGAAAAGTGGGAAAGACGAGCTATGTCTTAAAAAGGAATCTCTAATTGTTGTGTGATATTTTGTTTGTGTTCTGACAAATAAAGCTTGCTTGGAGTCAGGGGACAGAGCTGGCCACCAGTCAATGACACAGGTTTAGAGGACTGTGGAGAGAGGGACAGGAAGGGGTAAGGCAGGGCTGAGACAAGGTCTCGGCACTTTTGGTCAGAGGAACTGGAGAGGTTGGAAGTAACTGCGCCTTCTCCCCATCTCCTCTGATTCCTCCAAACCGAAATGGCTGAGATCCTCTCTCGACCCCAGCTTACCACTTCCTGTCTCCTTTCTTTACAGTCCTCCAAACCTCTATGATCAGCTAATCGATAGCTCTGTCTCTGACTACAAGCTTTATTTGTCAAAACATGATCAAAATATCACATAACATTAAATATTGGTGGGAGACCTATTTAAAGTCAGATAAAGTTTAAATTGTTTCTCTGTTCCAAATTAGAGTGACACAGTTAAATGGACAATGTGAACGAACATGGCCCCTTCAAGACCTAAACAAAGAAGATTCAAAACAGGGTAGGGATCCACACTATTCCCCTTCTTGCCCAGATCCAAGAACAACCTATGTTTGTCTTACAGATCACACTGTAAACATTCTCAGTGCCCTACCCAAAGAGCGAGACCTGCCATGTAGCCTATGTTAAGTGTGTCCTTGTCCCCTGCCTCTGCCACATTGCACAGATCACATATTAATAAGTTTTTTAGTGCAGAAACTCCTCCTCGTAAACTCTGAAGAGCAGGCACATCCCTCTGCCCGATGGGACTGAATCGTCTTACTGAAGACCGCGTTGTTCTCTGATGCTCATCTGTCTGCCAGTGTTAATAAAGCTCTTGTCTGAAGGGCTATTCAACTTTGAACCTTCTCTTGAACCCTTCTTTTTCTATCCCTCACTAATAATATTCAATACACGATTTAGGTCCTCTTGAAATTGTATATAAGGGAACCCATCTAGTCCACGTGGCAGCTTGTATCCACCATTTAAGTCAGAAAATGAAGCTAGGATTAAGCAGTACATACGGAAACTGCATCAGATATTCTTTCTTTGGTTTGTATATAATCTATATCCTAATTTCTTCCAACAAACAAAGTGCTGCAACCCCAACCAAAGTGCTGAAAATTTTGATAAATAGCTTGTTGAAAAGTAAGTGCACATATGACATGTTTCCTACTATTCACACATCATTGAAGCTCATAGGAAATGTGGGATATTTGTACACTGTGTGAAGATATATTGCTGTGGTTTAATAAAGAGCTGAACAGTCAATGGCGAGGCAGGAGGTATAGGTGGGATTTCTAGGCAGAGAGAGGAAGTAGGAGGAGATAATTGAGGCACAGGGGGAGACACCAGGAGATACAGAGAGGAAATAGGAGGTGCAAGATGGAACAGGGTAATGTCATGTGATAGAACATAGATTGACATAAGTGGATTAATTTAAGTTATAAGAGCTAGTTGAGACAAACCTAAACTAAAGCCCATGCTTTCATAATTAATAAAAAGCCTCTGTACCATCATTTGAGGCTAGTGGCTGAGGAAAACTTCACTATATAGGAATGAAGGCCAAATTTATCACTTAGCATATATTATGCTCCACAAATGAAGAAAAAAAACCTACCCCTCTTCGTATTCTGCTACTCATAGCAAACAATAACAGCTTCCTGCCCACAACATTTTTACACATGGGCAAATGTTACTCTTAGCCTTAATCAGAGAAGCTTCTCTTTCCAGTGAACAGCTATTCATGCAGAGAAACATGGTTGCTCAGTGTGCTGAGAATGAGTGGCAGTCAAAGACAGGGCATTTGCATATCTGTTGCTGAAGGAACATCATAGAAACGGGAATACAATATTGTGACCCTAAACATGGAAAGGAAGGCTGTGGACTTTCTTCTGGCCTTAGCACAGCCTATGCAGTCATTACATCCCAGCACCTCGACTGCCTGCAATTGGCCTATGCAAGATTTGGCCTGTGAACATAACAACATCTTCTAACAAACAGCACAGTTAAAGCAACAGTCCTCCTATCTCAATTATCCTAATCTAAGAAGTGTCTGGAAGCTTGACTATGAAGTTATTTTAGATCCTGTCAAATAGACAATATTTTCTATTGTTGTGTATCTTTTCCCTCACTAACTTGAAACTCTAACATGTCATTTCCAAGAAATGAGTTTACTTCTTGATGCCATAGGCTCTTGACCAACTTCTAAACTAAAATGCATTCATTTAGACTTTGAAAAATCTGCTATGGTTAACAGTTCCAGCAATGTTTAAAAGAGCAAAGTCCAAAATGTCTCCTGATACTTGAAGCAATCATTGTACTGTGAATTTGTATAAAATCAAAGCCAAGTTACAAAGTCCCCCTAAACAATGCCACACAATAAGCATTCCCATTTCAAAGAGGTATAAAATGGGAGTATAGCATGGAATGATCAAGCTTAAGCAAGATTTACACTTAGAAAGAAAAACATCAATGTCTGTGGCATCACATGGCTTGTGATGTGGTCATATGGGCTCCAAAGAGATTTGATAGCCTCTCCACCCCTATTCAGTCATCTGCAACATACAAACCCTCTGCAATAGCTCTGTTACATTCTTACTTTTACTTTTAGAAATAAAAATATAATTAAAATATTTCTCCCTTCCTTTTCTTCTCTCCAATTTCTTCTGTGTTCCTCTTCCTTGCTTTCTCTCATCACATTCTCTGTCTCTCTGTCGATGTCTCTCTCTCTCACACACACACATACACACACAGACATTATATATATTCACATAAATATATAAATAAAACCTGCTAATACCATATAATGTTACTTTTATGTAGATGATTTCAGACCATGCTTCTTGGAATTGGATAACCAATTTGGGGACTATTCCCTAGGGAAGACTATTCCTCCTAATCTCAGTATTTTTTAGTTGTCTGCAGTTCTTTGTCCTGGGTTGGGGCCCTATGGAATTTCTCCCTTTAGTGGTAGCCTGTCTATTGGTCTGATCCTTATTCAGATCATGTTTAGGAAGTCAAGTTGATGACTTCATGCACGTAGCTTCCTTGACATTTCTAGAAGTCAAATTCTCACAAAAGACTTCCTGTTTCTCTGACTCTTATATTTTTTTGCTGTTTCCTTTCCATGATGTTTCCTGAGCCTTAGGTATATGTGTTGTGTTGTAGATGTGTCAACTGGGGATGGCTGGGCACCAGATAGTCACATGTGCTCTGTATTTTGATTGGTTGTGTTTCTCTGTATGATCTCCATCTGTTGCAAATAAAAGTTGTTGTTTTTTTATGTTTTTTTTTGTTTTCTTTTTAATGAGTGGTAAGGGCTACTCTTATCTGTGGGTATAAGAATAAATATTTAGAATACATCTAGGAATTTTACTGGTTTAGTAAATACATTGTAAGTTCTCCTCAAAGATCAATGATGCTATGTATTCTAGATAGTTAGGTTTCTAGTACTACGTATGATTTTTCTCTTGTTGAGTGGGTCTTAAGTTCAATTAGAGGGTATTTGGTAATTTCCAGTATAGGAGTACCAGTATTGTACTCTAAGGCTATTATGCCATGTTGGTTATTGTTATAGTTCGTAGACATCGTAACTGGGTAGGGCTCTTGGTGTTTTCTCTCTCTCTTGTATGAATCTACTGTTACCAGGAAAGCTAGGCTTCAGGAAGGAGACTTTCAGTTCAGATTCAGCTCAGTTCCTATGGGTCCCTTGTCTGAAGTGCATGGTGTCATCAGCAATAGGAACTTATGTTCCATTCCTGGGGAACAACCAAAATCAGTAGCAATAATCTTTAATGTTTGGGGGAATCTTTTGGGCAACCCTAAGCAACAACTCAAAAGGTGACTTCTCATGCATGTTATGAGGGTTTCTTTTCAGTCTATGGCTCTTGTAGGAGTTTTTTTTAATCCAGGTTGGAAAATTTCATTGAAATTGTATATATATATATATAATAGACTTATATATATTATATTTAACTTTAGGTAAATAAATTCTTACTGTTATTTTACCTTCTTATCTCTCTCCTTCAGATAAGATGCAAAAAGTTATTTTAATCTTTCTAAATTTGTCAATATTTGCTTTGTGTCTTAGTGTGCTCTTTTAGGGAAGCTTCCATGGGATGCTGAGGAGAATGTATATTCTTTGGTGTTTAGGGAATATTCTGTAGATATCTCTGAATCCCAGATATTGTATGATGTTATTTGATTCTGATGTTCTTCTGCTTAATTTTTGTCCAGATGACCAGTCTTTTAGAGAAATCTGTTGGAGAAAGTAGGGTACTTAAATCACCTACTATTAATGGCTTGATGTTAATCTATGTCTTTAAATCCAGTAACATATTTTTAATGAAATTGGCACCAGAATTTGGTGCATGTATATTTAGGGTAGGAAAATTTTCTTGGTTAATTGTTCTTTAATTAGAAGGACTTGTGTTTTCCCCCTATTGTAGCTTCTAGTACTATTTATTTCTTCTGAATACTTTTATACTTAGTGTTTTAATTGTGATATGCTGTGAGGAGGTTGTTTTTTTTTTCCTGGTCTTATCTATTTGGTGCTTTGTGTGTGCTTCTTGTGTTTTTATGGATAAGCCTTTTCTTAGGCTTGGGAATTCTTTTTAAATTCAATTTCTTATTTTAATAATGAGTAAATGCCAGCTGAAATATGTGGGATTGTCTCTGAACTCAAAGGTGGAAAACAGCCCACACCATTCATTTACACTATTTATAGAGATGACATGATATAAACTCACAGAAAGCACAAAACTTACATAGTCTTATGTTCAAAAAAAGAAAAAGGAAGCCAGTCCTGGTGTAGGTCAGGAAGTTGGAAACTGAATCCTAAAATATCAAACAAGTAAGCTAGGGAGTGTATCTAATGCCAGAACTACTGGGCCCTGACAGACCTGACAAGCAGTCCTGAATAGAAGAGTGAAGAATGAGAAATAATAGATAGGAAAAACATCCTGTTATCCAGTCTTGAAGAGTAAGACATCTGGTTTGGCCTTTGGCCAAACATTCTGTTATTCATCCTAAGAGAACAAAGACAAGCTTGAATTCTTTGACCTCGAGTCAAGATGGAATTAAGGCACAACCTGGGGGCACTATGGGCTCCCACACAGAATGGGAACACAATCAGCCCTTCTGTGTAGTTAGCTTAAACTTAGCTTTTGGAGAATACAGACCGTCAAGATCTTATTATTATTCTCCTGCTATTTATATTGGTAATTTTAGTTGCTTGATAACCCTTAAGAGGCCAGAAGTCACTTAGTGGAGGAAGGGTCTTCATGAGTATTGAATAGTCAATACTGCACCAAAAAATGAACCCACTGAGATTCTATTTTTGTGGTTTATGGGTGTCTTCATAAAAAAGAAAAAGAAACAGAGATGGAGATAGATAGATAGATAGATAGATAGATAGATAGATAGATAGATAGACGATAGGAAGAAAGAAAGGAAGGGTGAAGGAAGGAAGGAGGAGAGGAAGAAGTATGATTGAAAGTAATGTTAACTAATCTGCCAAATCTTCAGCTCAGTTTAGTGAATTACCAGACAGGGAATTTGTTTATACATAAAAACATAAAATAGAAGCAATGGATTTAACATATCCTAAGGCCAACTTCTCATAATCATGCAGTCAGACATTAATTCCACTTGACTTCTCAGAACTTTAAGTCCTAATCAAAAACACAAAATACTGAGTCACCAAGTTATGCAGCAAGTATTAAATCTTATCACATCACTAGAACTGTAATCTAAATGTTAATATCCGTTAACATGACTCAACAAAATATCATCAGTTATCTCTAAACACGCAGGTTCAAAAGCTTAATTTCAAAATCTATGTTAAAATGCAATGTCCAATATTAAGTCAGATTAAAACACTTCAATCATTTTATAACATGCTTACTTCATTATAACTGCCACAGATTGAGACTTTATGAAATACTATTTTACAGATTTCTAAAACATGATCTGTAGTTTATTACTGTAATAGACTTTATGACTTGCTTTGATTTTACTTTTTTTTTTTTAACTCTTTCTCTTATATCTTCCTACTCTAAATAAAGCCAGAGCTATCCTTTCCTTTGTGGGTTGATTTTTGATGCCTCTAAAGACATTTGGCTCGGTAGGTACCTGACTCATAGTTGGTGTATCTTATCTACCTTTCTCTCTGATAGCTCTTTAAGAAGCACATGGACATGACTATTCCAGTATACAAGCAATACAAATATTGTCAGATTATATATCAAATATATACTGCATCATACAAATTAGAGTTTCATATATTTTGTCTCGTACTCATCCACTAAACCAACCTGACATCCTCTGACTGCATCTGTCGTGTGTGACACTGCCTTTAGGTATTTTGCTAGCAAAAGAACAAGCTAGAAGGATATGCCTATCTGCAGTACTATTGTAATGTTTAAATTTACATTGTACATGTTAATATGTTCCTTTTAAATAATGTTAATATTACCTGTAAGGATGGCTCAGCAGTTTAGATTACTGGCTTCTCTTGCAAAAGACCCAGATCAATTCCCAACAACCACATGGTAGCTTATAACCATTTGTAATTCCAGTCCCAGGAGAGATGACACTAGGCAGCCCAGATAGAGCCAAGCTAAAGGTAAGCCTTGATGTGCTAATGAACTAACCACAAGGTAGCACTGATATGTGAGTGAGTCAGATGTAACCTGTGACCCCTAATAGCACAAAGATAAGGCAAAATGAAAAGAGTCAAGCACTGGAACTTTGGAAGTGGCTCCTTGAATCACATGCTGTGCTCCTTCTGAGAAACAGTTTACTGGACCTTTGTGTTGATACTCATCTGCAAGAGGACTTTGAAACTGACCTCTGTGTGTGACCCTAGCTTTGGTTACCATTGCACTTCCAGCATTGTTGCTAAGCTCACACATGTCCACCTGTGCTTGCAGGGACCTCTGGCCCCTCACATGTGCTGGCCTGACACAGATGAAGGACTTCACCATGGCATGCTTCCTAAGCATCCTCATGGGAGGAGATTTCCCAATGGAAACCTGCAGCAGCATTTTCTGCTGGCAACTGTTCCCTGCTTGGTGAGGTTTTTGCTTGACTTTTATTAACATGACATTGTAAGAAATGTTTGTTGTGAATAAACCGAGTATATTCAAAAGACAAATCTTGTGTGGGCATGCTAGTTGCTGAGGTCCCCACTGCCCACTGGCCTTGCCCTCTGCATCCTCACTCTTACTTGGTTGCCTAATTCAAACGGTACAGCTGATGAGCAAAGTGCAATTTTGAGAGCAACATTTATCCTTAACCATAAACTTTGATCTTTGAAAAAATGTTAACTGGGGAAGGATGTTTGTCAGAGAGTGTATTTCTGAATTTATTAAATATAGATCTTTGTTTTATTCAGCATTCTGATAAAAAGACAGTACATTTTATTTAAATTTTCTACATCTTTCACAATACAATTTCATTTTTTTTTAACTCCACATAAGATTGTCTGCCTTTTCTGTTCTGAGACAATCGTGAGTAGGATATTGTGATAAGATACATGAATTTTTCAGTTTTTGTTTTTAAATTAATCATTGAACCAACTACCTCATATACATGTAATTACTCTATACACAGCTGTAACCATGACTTCTATGAATTTGAGAATAGAGGTCAGGATGAGATCTTTATTCATTTCATTTTTTTTCACACTATTATTTACTTTTAGAATAAGGGTTATTTCTTTGTTTGTTTGAATTTTTCCCATAAACTTTTTATTGATTCTTTAGAAATTTCACATCATGCACTCCAAATCCACTCATTTCCCAGTCCTTCCTTATTTGCCTTCCACCCCAAAACCTCCCCCACAAAAGAAAATAGAAAATAAAAGATCATAAAAAGTCTCTGGGGAGAAGCTGCAGTGTGAGATGGTGTCTCATGCCTTATACTCTTCTGCACAAACAGCTTTACATGAAAATGTTCATTGCAATGTGTCAATGGTCTGGTTTGAGGCCTCTGGCTTCAGCTACACTATTGGAGCTGGATACGGTTGAGATTCCTGTAAGATATCTTGTTGTTGCCCTGTGTCATGGAGCCCCTGCTACTTTGGTTCTGCAGGACCAGCTCCTTCATTAACTCCAGCAACTCATACATGGTGTAGGTATTGGGGTGAGCCAGCTCAAAGCTACAGATCTTGGCCTGGGTGGTGGCTGAGTTGGTCAGCCCAACAGCTCTCCCTTGCTCATGTACCAGGGCCAGCTCTCCCATAATGTACAGTCGGGGGGTGAGGCTGCCTCTCCTGTGACCACATCATCAGGGCCAGCTTTTCCACACCCGTGCCAACAGGGCCAGCTCCCCTGCATTGCCAAGATGAGGGACAGAATAGCTCTCCCCGACTAAGTCATGAGGTCAGCTCATTTACACTGGCAGAGGAGGCCAACTCTCCCTCACTAAGTCATGAGGTCATCTCTTCTACACCAGCATCGGGGAACAGCTCTCCCCAACTGCAAAGGCAAGTGCTGGTGCTACTGTGTGGTGGCTGGTGAGTGGTTGGACCAGCTCAGCACAGTACTCAGACATTAAATGGCCTCAAATGGCAGTCCAGACCAAGGATGTCCACATCACCATGGACATTGACACAGACCCCTGATACAGAAAGTCCACCGACCCAGACAGATATCGCCCTCTGTGGCATCACAGATATCACCATGACCTCAGCTGGCAGTGCAGGCCTCTCACATCGGGTTGTTTCCTGCTGCCTTGATGTCTGCAGTTCTGCCTCTCTTCATAGAGCACAAACTACTTCCACTTCTCTTTCTCTCCCGTCTCTCCACCACGTATTTACTCATCATAGTGGTGCCTGCCCCTGCCCAGGCCCAGGATTCTCCTTTGTTTGAATTTTTTAAAATATTCATTTTTATTTGAGAAAGGGGAGGCTCTATTTCATCTCATAGCTCCATGTCCATTACTGAGGAAAAGTAGGTCAGAGGTTAAAGGCAGGAATTAAAGGCAGAACTGAAGCAGATGTAATGGAAGAACTCTGGTCACTAAATTGTTCCTTATAGCTTGCTCAGCATTTTCATTTTTATTATGTCTTTTATTTTTTGAGAATATGATGTAATTATATTATTTTCTCCTTCCCTTTCATCTGTCAAAAGAAGATATGACTTGATAAATTAATCAGTGAATATGGGGAAGGCAGTTCATAAATTAGAATGATGCTGAGATTTATCTCATGTAGTACATCCTCAATGAGATCTACTCATTCTTCATTTTCTTTCCCATCTTTATAAACTTTTGATAAATGAATGAGCAGGATTTTATGGCAAGGAAAGCTATGGCTGCCACACAGGCGAGTAGGAATCCAACCACATCCAGAGAGTGGTACTGGTACCAGGTGAGGTTGTAGGCAAGTGGCCTCAGGTGCTTGGCCCCTTTGTGGCGCATGACAAACTCAATCCAGAAGATGGCTCTGTCCAGGGGCTTTAAGGGCTGGTCATGGTGAATGGTTGATAACCACATAGCATTCTCTTTATAGCTGAAAGAAGTAAAATTTACATCAACTTACATAATGAATGAAAAATGCACGTATGTAATTTTTGTGTCGATAGTAAAGATAATTACACAAAAGTAGAAGGAAAAGTAATTATGTTTTCTGTTCATCACTAGGAAGATCTTCAGAGGCATGTCTGAGCTCCTTGAGCATACAAAAAGAAAAATGGGAAAAGATTAAATATTCCTAAAGTAGAGTTTGGGGGAAGCTATGCCTTAAATACCAAATATATCAAAATGAGATGTTATTTGATTATATAAAATTCAGTTATCCATAAGCAATTATTAATCACTTGGTTGCCAAGTGCATACTAGTGTCAGGGGGTTTCAATAGAAGACAAGTCCCTTTCAGATCTTCATGGTGGTGCATATTTGTGTAAAACAGAAAGAGAAACACCAATGCACTGAATCATGCCCCAATTTCTCTTTTCCTACCACTATTTTTGCCTTCAGGAAAATTCTTGCTCCTTTGGTCTTCAGTAAGAAACACAATGAAAAATAAATAAATAACAAATACACATATTAAAATGTTATACTCACGAAGGATTGTCTATGACTGCCTTCAATGCGTTGAGCAAATCTGACCCTGACATCGTTCTAATATTTAATGCAACAGCTGCTCCTTTGGCCACCATGTTGGCAATATTATCATGTTGTTCTCCAAACAAAGGAATGCCAATCATAGGGACTCCAAAATGGATTGCCTCATAGACGCCATTGGCTCCACCATGAGTTACAAAGGCTCTGGTTTTTGGATGACCTAGAATAAGATGAATTCTGGTTAGCATTAATTAGCATACTTAGACATGCAATGAGAAATGTATACTATCAGTAACTGAGAGCAGATATTCTACATAAAGATTCTTTTTTATTAATTAATTAAATTTGTTTATTTACATCATTTATTTAGTTTACTCTCTCCTTATCATAAGAAAACCTACGTGAAGATCCAATCCTCATAACCTCAGTGAAATGTTTTCCTATCTTAGAGCAAGAAGATACTAAATTTTAGAGAGATGTTTGCAGATTGGTTTATGACTTGAGACTTGAACTATGAAATACTGATTTCCAGTTGAACACATGGAGTACATGGCAGATAAGAAGAAATGAGTGTTAAAAAAGACCAAGTGTATACCAGAACTTGTTATTGTAAATAAATAATTCATTCATTTAATGTAATATAAGGTATTTTGAAGTCAACTAGAATAGATTTGCTTTCCAGTCTTACCTAGAAGGTCATTCTGAGGGAGCCATTTGTAGACTCTGGTATTGGGTCCTAAGGTGTCCGGTGTTTTACCATCAAATCTCCAAAGAACCTGTTAAGTGTTAGATAATCTTTATTGCCGGAGTAATTTAAAATTATTCAGACTGAGCAGGTTTTATATTTAGGAATATAAGTGGGTATATATGTATATGTGTATGTAACCAAAATAATTAAAAAAAATCTATGAATCTGAAAGATAGCAAGGAACATGGATATGAGAGTTTTGGAGTGAGGAATGAAAGGGGGGAAATGATGCAATTGTATTATAATTTCAAAAATAAAAATAATCTAAATAGAACCTTTTAAGTTTAGATATAACATAGCTAAATACCTCCCATAGGAGGGATGAAGAAATCAGAGGAGGTGAGAAATGAGAACTATTGAGAGACTGAGACAAACAATGTGTCAGCAGTCTCTGTGTTTATTTTTCCATTCAGACAGATTGAACATCATCATCATTTCCAAGCAGAGATAGACAAATGAGATGGTTGATGATGCATGAAAATATTTAATACAATGCCATGGTGATATAATTCAATTTCAGAAATAGTAGCACATTACTAATAATTTATATTTTATATAAATATATTTTGATAGTTTAAAATCTAGTTTTAATATCATAATGTTGTAAATGCTTTAGAGTTTACTTTTATTCACTTTTTCCGTGTTTTTTTTTAAATGAATTTCAAGTCATTGTCCTTGATTATTTATTCATGACAAATATTTGTGTTCTACAATACTCTCTGGTCTGGAGTTCTTTGAAACAATGCCATCATGTTGGCCAATAGGGTCATCTGACCCATCCTGAAGAAACCTTGCATAGTGTAGAGTTGGAATATTGTCCAGGAATGGAGTCACATGAAGAGAATTCTGAGTGCTTGAGAGAACACTCTAGGAAAACAGGATAAGGGTCTTGTGACCTCAATTTTTTCAAAACACAAGACTGTTCCTGGCATGTGTTTTCACCCTCCTCCCAGGTGTAGCAGAGAGGAGTGTGTCTACTTCAGGTTAACCACTGCTGCTTGCTACTGTTAAGCAGAGAATGTTTAAACTGTCCTTTTGTGACTCTGCGGTGGCTTGCAAGCAAATGGCCCCCTAGGCAGGTGGCACTATTAGGAGGTGTGGCTGTGTTGGAGGAATTGTGTCACTGAGGGGGTGGCCTTTGAGTTCTCTTTTGCTCAAGCTTCCCTCAGTGTTACTTTCTGGGGAGTTCCTGTTGCCTGCCAGATGTAACACTTTCAGCTCCAGTGCCATGTCTGCCTGCATGAAGCCATGCTCCCCTTGATATAATGGACTGATTCTCTGAAACTTTCATTGAGCCATCACAATGAAATGTTTTCTTTGTTAGTGTTACCGTGGTCACAACGTCTTTTCACAGCAATAAAAACCCAATTATGTCAGCCTCTATGGAATAACATGTTTGTTCGTTTGTTTTGTGTCACACATGGCTTGTTCTTTTGATTGTATACAGCTTCAACTCATGTGATCTTTGCTCAAGTGACCTTTCTTAACCCTCAGAGTATGCATTATCTGATTCTCTGAATAAAATTGGCTATGGCATGAGACTTTATTCTGCCTCATTTATTAACTCCATTCTCCCAAGACCCACTGTCTCTGGAGCTGTGACAAGGGGCTTCTGAACAGGGAGATGAAATTGGCTATGTGATAGGAGTGGGGGAATCTCACAGAAGGAGGTGAATGAAAAAATTGGGGCAGAAACTGGGGAAGGCTTTGCCTTATGTTGAGGCTTGTGGATCTTATTTTTTTTTAAAGGAGGAGCACAGGTATCAAAATCACAGCTATTAGTCTGTACAAATTTCTTATGACTATAATCCCTAGTTTCCAAAAGAAGGCTCTTCAGATGAACAAGTGTAGCACAGAGTCTGAATGAATATAAAAGGAATATAAATAAGGAGAAGAGATTCCCATTCAATTTTGGGTCACTTTGGCATTGATTTGGACTATTATTAAAATACTTAAGGAAGATGACATTATTAACATGAGAAAGAGATGGCTAATTCCTGGCATGAATATAAACTGTATGATCACACCTTAAAACTGGTAAAGGAGGCAAGGGAAAAAACAAGAGAATATTTTCCCAGTGTAGATAAATCAAAAGTAAAAACAGCACCACTGATAACTGCACAGGTGATGGATCACTCAGCTCCCTTACTGGAGTCTCCTCTAAAGATGTTTCCTGTATTGCCTAAAGAATATCCTGAATCATGGGGTGAGGAATCTGATAATAAATCTAATCTTGGATTATCTCCATTGTTTTGATGAGGATTTAGGAGAGATTATGAGAAAGCTAGCTTTACAATCTAGACAAGCTAGTGTATGGCATCGAAAAGGAATTTATTTACCAATTCTTCTCTGGCATCACAAGCTGAGCTTGGTACTTCCAGTGAAATTTGAATAAAATCAAAATATTTATCAGCGACTAGAATGGATACAATGATAGATTTTAAGAAGGCTTGTATTTCCTATATACCTACTGCTCCATGTATTTATGAATATTTTTTGATTGGAACAATAATGTACAAAGTTTGCCATAGATTTTCATATAATTTCTAAAATGGTTCTTAGCCCTTTCAAACTTCTTCAGTGGCAATTGTGACCTGCAGATGAAACCCATAAAAAAGTTCTTCAGCTAGGACTGAGGAGTTATCCTGAAAATGTCAAATGTGAAATAATGACAGAGACTGGTAGGTGGGTTTCAACAGATTATCAGGTGCATAATATGACTCCTGCAGCTCGCCCACATGTTAGGGTAGTAGCCATGGCTGCCTGGAGACTGATATGGAATCTGACTTTGGGTCTAGTTATAAAAAAAAATATATACTTCGTCCCTATGAACCTTATGCTAACTTCATGGGGATACTCAAAGTTGCTATTCAAAAATCAATGAAGGCAGAACAAATTCAAGAGTTATTATTAAAATAGTTTGCTTCTGATAAATGCCAATGAAGTTTGCCAAGGATTAATCAAGCCTCAAAGAGAAATAGAAAATATTATGGACTTTCCAAAGTTATGCAGAAATGTACGGATCTATAAACATAGAGCAAAATTAGCTGCTCTAGTAATATATGCTATGTAAAAACAGGTGTTAGCAAAGTGTCCACTTAAAGAAGCAATGTAAATTGTCTCTACAAAAATTGAATGCTTAGAATCAATGAATTCCTGGTGTTCCCTATATGCAAGAAAGGAAAACATTGGGTTAAGAAATGCTGATCTAAATATGATAAGGATGGTAATACATTGCCTGACAACAATAACCGTACCAGTCAACAATAGGGAAGCATGTTGAGGGGTCCTATCCTGCCTCAAACAGTTAAACTTTTACCAGGTTGCAATAGTTTATCCATGAAAGGAATCATAGCTCATACAAGAATCACTGATGAGCCGGGCGGTGGTGGCGCACGCCTTTAATCCCAGCACTCGGGAGGCAGAGCCAGGCGAATCTCGGTGAGTTTGAGGCCAGCCTGGTCTACAGAGCAAGATCCAGGAAAGGCGCAAAGCTACACAGAGAAACCCTTTCTCGGAAAAAAAAAAAAAGAGTCATTGATGAAGATTATACAGGTGAAATTGCCATCTTGATCACAGTGCCTACTAATTGGTCATTTAAAGCAGGAGAAAAAAATTGCAGTTATTTTTGTTGTCTGTGTAGTCTCTACATGAACAACAACAACAACAACAAAAAAACTGTGAGTGAGGATTCAGTAGTACAGATAAGACTGTAGCATTAAGCACCTTATTAAAAGAAAATGATAAACCATTATTGGGTTTAAAAATAAGAGGAAAAATGTTTACAGGATGAATTGGTCATGGAAATGATGTTTCTATTATAACGATGAAATAATGGCCTTCTGAATGGCCTGCTCTAGAGGAATAAATTCCACCCTGATAAGGTTGGGAACTATGAACTCTAGCAAGATTAAACAAAATGCTACAAAATTACAATAAATGTGCCCAGAAGGCATAATGGAAGTTCTCCAGCCTTATATTACTCAAATTCTGATTGAGAGACTTTCTATAACAATCTTATGCAGAAATCTATATGCCCAACTTTAACGCTGCCCATTCATCACATTTGCAATTGATGATTCAAAGATTGGTTTATCAAAAATGAAAAGGACTATGAAAAGAGTTACAAGGGATTAGGGAACCTATGTTCCCACATGGATAAGGTCAAAAGCATGGCATGGGTTTTTCAAGGGAGCCAAAAAATATATAAAAAAAATCTAGTGACTCTGTCGGCACACATAATGACCTGTTTCTAACAGAAAAGTTATGGGGTCTTCACAAGTTAGTCAGAGAATAGTGGATAATGGGCACATAGAGCCCTCTTTTTCTCCCTGCACACTGAAGAGGCCTACTCCAAAGTTATAATGTAGAGTCATGCTACGTTCCCAACTTTTTCAATACCTGCTTACTGTTATTCTGGTAGAAATAATAAATAATAAGCCGGGCGTTGGTGGCGCACGCCTTTAATCCCAGCACTCGGGAGGCAGAACCAGGCGGATCTCTGTGAGTTCGAGGCCAGCCTGGGCTACCAAGTGAGCTCCAGGAAAGGCGCAAAGCTACACAGAGAAACCCTGTCTCGAAAAACCAAAAAAAAAAGAAAAAAAAAAAAAAAAGAAATAATAAATAATAAAGATGCCCTCCTGCAAAATCTAATGTATGCAGTGACTTTAAATATTCAACAAACACAACAAGCCACTCTGATGCATTTGGCTGTCTACCTACTCTGGATAGCGAGTCATCATCAAGCCAGCCTTTCAGAATGTGCACACAGTGATCATAGTGTTTTATGCAAGTCACTCCCAGTCAAAAACACCTTCTGTAGCATTGTTCATCTGTTGTGAATATCTGTTTCGAAATTTGGCTAAGGTAGATGAGAGCTTTCTTACAATTTTACCTTTCACATAGGTAATCAGACCTGTGAGGACTTTCACAGACTTAGTATACAGTTGCCTCTCATGGAGCACTTTACCTCACCTTTTGTGGAATCTGGGCAAGGGCCCACGCAATTTCATTGGCCTTTTCTTCTGACATGTTTCTGACCATTGACCCCAGAGTAAACACCACAACACCATGCTCTCCAGAACTCTGGACAAAGTCTTCCATTTCCTGTGATGAGAATTTGTTTCATGACAAAATAACAATTATAGAAAAGTTACTTATGAAACCTCTACAAAAAACTAGGAGAATAAAAATTGAAATGTTCCTAGGAATTTTTAGAATAGTGGTGTTAAAACATACAGAACACAAAAATGGCAATGCAAAAGACTTTGGACTTCACAGGAATCAGTACAGAGTCTATTCACGTATTATGCTGCAAAAATTCTAGATATTTTCCTCTGGCAAAGTTAAAACTCAAGAGTGCAAGCATCATATATGAAGTAATCATAAAACTATATCTTCATTTACATGTTTTCATCCTACAGAAAGGGTGACATTTTCCCATTGCTATTTCATTTTTTCTCCTCTAATAGCTTGTTTAATATTAACTAGTATTTGATCAAATAATATCTCTGTTGTAGTATGTATGTATGTGGCAGTTAACACAAACTCCCTATTATGATTAATACAATGTTTTGGTTCTTTTTGAAATAATCATACATTCGTGGTAAACATGTACTACATAATTTCCTGATATTGTGCATAAATAGGGTATTCTCAAAGATGAATTCCACAATTTACTGGTTGGATTAAAAACTATGTTGTTTCCCTAGATATCACAATTACCTTGGATATATGTTCATCATAGCTTTTGATGACTGATAGTGATATGATGAGTTTAAATAATTTAATTTTTGTATCTTTTGTGAGTGGTTTTATATGTGTTTGTGCATTTTGCACATGTGTGTTTGTGTATGTGCTTATGTGTTGAGCACATCTGTTCGTGTGTGTGTGTGTGTGTGTGTGTGTGTGTGTGTGTGTGTGTGTGTGTGAATGCTGGATTGCTTCCCTGTCTTTGTTTTAGCACATGGATGCCAAATGATAAAATCTGATGTCTTCTTCTATCAATCTTTAACATAGTTTTCGAGACTGTCTCACATTGAACACAAATCTCACCATTTTTAACAGAATAGTGGACAGCAAGCTTCCAGTATCAACCTGTTTCTGCAACCTCAGTACTAATTCATAGTAATATGTGGGGTCATCCAGCTTTTTACATGGGTATTGGGAATGAAACTTACATCTTCATAGTTGCTTGCTAAGGATTACCCAATGGCTAACCACCAAGTACCCTAATTGACTTAATTTAACTTACTGATATGAATATTTCCCAGGTCTATCACATTCTTTCCTGAGTCTATTGAACTCCTAGTTAGCAGGATGTTTAATTCCACTTCTTATATCTCTCTATCACTGGGAGAAAAATGTAAGAAGTGTCGAATCACTTTCACCAGAAATCAAATCAAATGAAAAAGAGATTACAAAAACATATTTACCTTAGGCAAGGGTTTTGCCTGTTTGCAGTGGAGTCCTCCAACATAGTCAACATTTGGTAAAGTTGGGTGAGGGAACTCCAGATCCCAGTAGGATCTAATGAGCCACATTTGTGCTTTGCCTACTGTCTCAGTGAAGGTAGTGGGCCTTCCTAGATGAAGAAAATGAGCACATGAGGAAGAGAAAAGTTGACGGGATTGTCATCTGAATATAAAATACATTTTCTTAAAAATGAAAAAAGTTATATTTGATGTAGAACATGTGCATTTAAGAAGCAGTGTTTATTGACATGTAACATAATTTGCATTTGTAATTCAATTTGTGGCTTATATAATATACATAAATGTCAGTGTGAGTTTATTTTAAAGCAAATGGTAAGAATTTCCTCATGTCTCCCTAGTAATTTGAAATAATAAATAGTCAATGAAAAAACCCACTAAGCCACTATATGAATGAGCACACACTTACTCCTCCCTAAAACTTCAAAAGGAACAGTGTAAATATAAGCACTCATTTCAGGTCCAAAAGTGACACCACACTGTGTACCCTGGCCAGACTTCCCCAGGGTCACTGTGGTTTGTAGCTAGTCCTTCTTCCTTGTTTTGCAAAAGAAGCTGTAAAGTTGATGTATGTCTGAATTTCTGGTTAGTGTCTCTACTTCTGTTTCATATTAAGAAATTTAACAGTACTTATCCTATAAAAACAATATCAATATTTTCAGAAACTATGACAATAGGAATTTATGGCCAGTCTTAACTATGGCATTTTTTAAGAGAATAAAACATGACTTCAGAAGGTAAAGACTGAGTGCATGAGTGTCCCTGCTTCTGTAGTATTTAAACAGTGGATGTTAGGAAAGCACACAATAAAGGATGTGGCATTGGCAGGAACCTCAGTTCCATTTTTAAGCCTGTGAACTGACATGTATCTTTCAAAAATAAGGGAATTCTCAAGAAAATACAGAAAAATATTTTAGGATTTATGTTTTTATTTATGTGTCTGTGTGAGTAGGTGCTATGTTTATTCAGGTGCCTGCAGGTGCCATAAAAGGGCAGCAGCTCCCTGAAACCAAAGTTACAGGCAATTTCGAACCATTTGATCTGTGTGGGTGCTAGGAACAGAACTCAGGTACTCAAAATGAACAGAAAACACTCCACCTTTTGTCATGATTTCAGATCCCACATTTTCATTTTAAATAAAGACAGTGGCCTGTGTAAAAGACAATGATTTCTTGAATGTCATATACATATTGAAACTGTAAAATATGTCATCCTGTAATCTACAGTAACCAAGATTTGGTTAACTAGCTAGTGACTTGTTAAAACAGATGAAAAATTACAGTCAAATGAGTAAAGAATCACTTAGGGAAGTCTATTTACATTTCTTTGCTAATGTCTAGCTCACCAGAATGTCCCATGTCAGGACTGCTGCCTGCTTCTATTTGATCAATATCGGGAGCTTTTACAGGGTTAGTGAGTTTGGTAGCTAATATCATATTACATTGGATCACCTATAAAAGACAGCTTCACTTTGTATTTCATGGACATAAGAATGCATTTAAATACTCATGAAATTTAAGTCAATGAGTTCCTGATAAGAAACATAACTTACCCAAAGTTTCACTGTAAAACTGACTCCATTTCTTCTCATTAAATGTCTGGAACCAAAAGTCAAAATAAAGCATGCATATCATATTTTTCAGCCTCTCCATGAATGTCATTTGCCCACCTAATCCTGACAGAATCATAGGTACATAGGAGGGCGGGAGTGTTAATCCTCCACTGTACTTTTCCATTGTATAACCAGGAGTGAAGCGAAGACTGTACAGAAAAGGGATCTGGAGAAGTTCAGCTATCAATTCCACACAGGGGGCAACGGCATCTGAGAAAAGGACATCAAACTTGGAATTCTGTAGTTTTGTCATAAGTTGTTTGTTTGTAACTGTGTCTTCACAAAGACTTTGATAGGTATCAGAATATTCATCTATCAGGTTTTGTAGCGAAGGAGAGTATGATAAACATGTGTCTCTTGGTACTTCATAAGTCCATACATCCACAAACTTGTTGAAATACTTTTCCAGATCGTCTTTACTGAGAGATGTGGGGAAAGTCTCAAACTTCAGGCTAGGTGATTTTTGGGGATCAACAGTGATAGAAGATGCAGGTCTCAGAACTGTCACTTCATGACCCCTCTGTGCAAGTTCATCCAGTATTATCTTCAGATTCAGCCAATGACTGAATTCCATCGGCCATACCAACACCTTCCCACAATTCCCAGATTTGAAGTAGCAACTCATCTGCAGGAGCAGCAGAACAGACATCCACTTGACAGGCATCCTAGGAAATCAAATCCTCTGTCCACAGTGTGTTCCTTTTTGTCATTGCTCATCCTTATATCTAAGAAGAAAAAGCCATGAGTTAAAATATAACCCAAGTTGGTTAAAGCAAATACACTAATTGACTGCACTGAACTTGGGAACTGACTAGAGATAGTAAAAGCAAATATTAATTATTTCATATTTGCACATGAGTGTTTAATGTCATGTTTTACAATTAATCAAATTTAGGGTCAGTTAACTCTTTGCATAACTTTTCTGTTTGTAAGAGTTTTGAATAGTAGCAAGAACACTGGTTTAGTGCAACGTTAGTCTCAACTTCTCAACACAGAATACAAGATGCAGTAATTACACAGTTTATAAGTATTTTCTGGGTATCATTTTTCAAGAGTTTTTGTAAGAATGTTGATTAATGTATTCACTTACATATAATTTCTAAAATAGCTTGACAGTGCACCTAACTCACCTGACTGACAGAAGCCCTGGGAAGGAGATATGCAAGAGCCTCCTCCTACACATGTCCCTAGGGAAGCAACTGAACAGACTTGCCTGAGTGATATTCTCTCATTAGGCATCCAGTTGCTTCGACTTACATATCCACTGGTTTATCACAAGCCCAAGAAGAAGCTGAATAGCTTCTTATCAGAATCTTAGTCCACAAAGACCTTGAGAAATAGATGGAGACATGTATATATTGCTAATATTATATTATTAAAATATATTAGTAATAAATATCAATATATATGTACATATATTCCCTGCTCTCAAGGAGACACCATGGCCACTGATCCTGAGATCAGCAATCTCTGTAAGGTTGCCCAGGCACGTCTTGGATACTGACATGTGAGCTGCCTGTATCTTTTGTGTGCCTTGGTATTCTGATGAAGCTATAAATTTTCAAATAACTCTAGAAGGCATCATCTAGAGACCTTCTTTCATTATAGAAGCTACCTGTAGTAGTCAATGTCTCATCACATTGACGGAATCTTTCACCAAATCCAAATTTTGGTAACACAGGTGTATTTTGTCCCGTGATTTGAAGGGGTCATATTCATCAGTGAAAGCAAGGTCTATAGGAGTGAATGTGAGGGGATTATGTGAGAGGGACACCCCACATCATGGAGAACTGAGAAGTTAATTCTTTTCTGGAATTTCCCTCACAGATATACCCAAATATTTCTTTCAATAGTGCTTTTACCAGTCAACTTAGCCATAAGAATTCTATCAACTCACAAAAATAAACAATAAGAGTGAAGAAAGGCCTGATAGATACACAAACAAGAAATATAATTAACGTTAACATGTCAAATTCCTTAATTAAATCAAATAGACTATCTAATTCAAACGAGCATCTAATCATGAGACTCTATATATAAGAAAATTACTTCATAGGTAACAAACACTTACATGAATATTGGAAAATACATATACAAAAGCATACTACAAGTAGTAGATACACTTATAAGTGTCAAAAATAGAATTAACTTAAGCGTGTAAAATATGATCTCTAAGATCACTATATATTTACAAAAAATATCAGTGTGACAAATGGAAATCACTATAATACATACACATTCATTTATATTCCACAAATATTGGATGTGAATAAGAGACTCTACCACAGTAAGAATTGGAGTTCTGAACACCTAACTTCAAATCAATGGGGAGATCACTCAGGCAAAAATTCATCATAATTTAATATATAGGTCCTTCACTTGCTTAGTTAGAGTTACTCAAAGGTATTTAATATCATTTGTGGCTATTGTAAAGGATGATGTATCTCTGATTTCCTTCTCAGCCTGTTTGTCAATTGTATATAGAAGGGCTACTGATTTTTTTGACTTGATCTTGTATCCTGCTATGTTGCTGAAGATGTTTATAAGCTGTATCAGTTCCTTGGTTGAATTTTTGGGGTCAGTCATGTATACTATCATGTCATCTGCAAATAGCAAAAGCTTGACTTCTTCCTTTCCTTTTTTTATTATTATGATTATTTTATTTTACAATACTATTCAGTTCTACATAACAGCCACAGATTCCCTTGTTCTCCCCCCTCCTGCCCCTCTCCTCTTCCCCCCAGCCCACCCCCCCATTCCCATTTCCTCCAGAGCAAAGCCTCCCCCAAGGACTGAGATCGACCTGATAGACTCAGTCCAGGAAGGTCCAGTCCCCTCCTTTCCAATTTGTATCCCCATAATCTCCTTATGTTATCTTATTGCTCTGGCTAGAACTTATAAGTGTCAAAAATAGAATTAACTTAAGCGTGTAAAATATGATCTCTAAGATCCCTATATATTTACAAGTTATATTACATTTATATTTATATTTATATTGAATAAGTATGGGGAGAGCCAACAGCCTTGCCTTGTTCCTTATTTTAGTGGATTCGTTTTGAGTTTCTCTCCATTTAATTTGATGTTGGCTGTTGGCTTGCTGTAAATTGCCTTTATTATGTTTAGGTATGTTTCCTGTATTCCTGATCTCTTCCAGACCTTTATCATGAAGGGGCATTGGATTTTGTCTAATGCCTTTTCAGCATCTGGTGAGATGATCATGAGGTTTTTTTCTTTCAGTTTGTTTATATGGTGGATTATATTGACGGACTTTCCTATGTTGAACCACCCTTGTGTCCCTGGGATGAAGCCACTTGATCATGGTGAATAATTGTTTTGATGTATTCTTAGAGTCTGTGCAAAGAGATCCATGGTCAGGCCCCAGGTGGAGCTCCAGGAATCCAATTGGCCAGAAAGAGGAGGGATTGTATGAGCAAGAATTGTTGAGACCATGATTGGAAAAAGCACAGGGACAAATAGCCAAACTAGTGGAAACACATGAACTATGAACCAATTGCTGAGGAGCCCCCAACTGGATCAGGCCCTCTGGAAAATTGAGACAGTTGATTAGCTTGAACAGTTTGGGAGGCACCCAGGTAGTGGGACCGGGACCTGTCCTTAGTGCATGAGCTGGCTGTTTTGAACCTGGGGCCTATGCAGGGGCACTTTGCTCAACCTGAGAGGAGGGGACTGGACCTGCTTCGAATGAATCTAGCAGGTTGAGCTGAATCCCCAGGGGAGTCCTTGCCCTGAAGGAGATGGGAATGGGGGGGGTGGGCTGTGGGGAGGGCAGAGAGGGAGTTGGGAGGAGGGATGACAGGGAAATCTGTCGCTGATATGTAAAATTTAATCAAATTATAAAATTAAAAAAGAATTTAATATAAACTCAACTGGCTAAACAGATAGTTACAGAAAATTACATTCAACAGGTATAGGATACACATTCCCCTCAACAGCACATGGCACACTGCCTTGGAAAAACCGTGAATAGGACCACAGAAACTATTCCCAATAAACTAATACAAATTAAAAGCACAGTTTATGATCATAGCATAATAAAACAGTAATTTAGCATTAGGAACATCATAAGTTGTAAAAACACAGAATTTGAAAACTTCATTTGATATTTCCAGTAATCCAAGGAAGAAATTATAAAGGAAGTAAAACATTTTCTTGAAATCAATGAATGAAAACACAGTCCACCAAATTTTATGAGGTAGGGCAGAAGATGAAAGGGGACATTGTATAGCACACATACCTACATAAAGCTAGACAATGTTCAAATAAACCCAAATTGTTTAATTCAGGTCCCCAGACAAGCAAAAGTAATTAAAACAGAAGAAATTAGAATAGGATTCATTCATGAAAGTCCCTGAGGAAATTGCACCCAAGGGCTGTATTGACAAGTGGAGCTGACAGTAAAAGTGTTAGAATAAGCATAATGCAAATGCCCAGAGATAAATAAGTTGTTAATTGAAGACCAGCATATTACAAAGAGAGAAGGGTGTATATAAAGTAAAGAACTAATACATTCTGGAATTAATAAGAACATTTTTTTTGTAAAGTAATATAATTAAAATGTAATATTTGTGAATGAGTAAATAATAAAATGTCTACAGTCAGCATGGATCAGAATTGGTAGGCTTTCTGATTTCTTGAATGAAATTGACTTGTAATGTTACCAATAGGTCATTCCTGACTGTTCCAAAAGTGGTCAGTAAAGCAAATAGATGTGCTTTTATCTTAATACTCTACAGTGTTTCTTTGTCCCTAAATTGTATGTTAACATTCTCTTCAGTCTACCTGATTTATTAAACTTAACTATTTTGTGAATTCATTCAATGTTGTCTCAATTTATCTCTTTCCTAACTTACACCTTAGCTTTACTCATTACAATAGATCAACTTTTTAAAAAGTCATCTAATCAGACCCATAATTCTTTATTATTCCTAGTTCATCTCACACTAGTTGACCTTTCTTCTAAAATAATGCTGAGTCACTTTCAACATCACTTATCAGTTTAGCTTAAATAATTCAGCAAAGTGAAGATTACTCTTTCTGTACCTAAGAGGAGAAGTATATAAAAATAAAAAAATTCAAAAGATATAGATATTTATTATACATGCTCTTTATATATAATATAAGTATATTAAGAAATAAAACTTGAATATAGCATATCTTTGGAAAAGTGTTCAGTTATATAATTAGATGTGTTATTGCAATTAATATTTTTCTTACACACTGATTTAATAAGGACAAATATATATCTATCATAATTATAGCACAAGACAACCACTTTTCTGTTTCCTGCTTGACAGTTGTACATAAGGAATGATGATATTTAAGAAAAACTAGTGGGCCCAAGAATATTAAGTATTCTATCTACCTGAGTCCACTGATCTAACTAATGTAGAAAAAGAATTCAACTTACATTCATTCTCATTTCACATTTGGATGTCAGATATATGACCACTGTTGTGGCCACAGAACAACACCCAGCTCCAAACTCACCTTTGTTAGAATTCCTGGGTGTTCTCTTCCTCAAACATTTCATTTCCAATAGGACTCCAAACCTCTTACTTATGATTCTCTCAACATGAGGCAACACATAGCTAGCAATATGCTACTAGACTGCTAATATTTGCAATGCAAAAAATGAAAATTTTGAAATCATATTAATTGCTGTATCAATTTCTAACTTTCACTCAGTTTCTAAATTTTCTTTGCTAAATATCAAATGAAAATCTTGACATATTATTTGTTTCCCAAATAGGGGATTATTGATCTTTATGAACCTGGGACCCTATGTGTTTAATTTAAAATATTATATATTTTACATAAATAATGTAAGAAGAAACCTAGTATTATGTCTGCAAACATCCTTCAATACCTAAAGAGTTCTGCATGTTTCAATTCAGAAAACTATTAGTCATACAATGTGTTCCTGAAGTAGTTGACTCAATTTCATGTTTTTTCAAAATTAAACTCATGGTTCTCTAAGTTTTTCTCCAATTTCAATGGCGGTTGGTATTTCTACCTTTAAGAATTATATTCAAATTAAAGACATATGCCTGGGTTATTAAAGATGTAGAATTTTATAAATGAAAGAAATCATAAGTAAATTCATTGTTTATTTGTGATATGATTAAATATTTCAGTTATTATGGAAGTGAATGAGTTTTAAAAAATAATAGCTACAAACATCATGTGAAAGAATTAGTGAACTTCCTGTTTCCTTGGTGGATCTTGACTTATTGTCCTTGAAATGGGTGTTTCCTAAGTATTCTAGAAGGTGCCCACAAATTGCATAACAGTTATGAGTTTTCTTAATACTTTACACAAGGGGTCTCTTCATTTTAAAACTGATCTCAATTTCTCTTTCACAATTCACATCATCTCTACTCATTGAGATAGGTTGGTTGTTTCTAAATGTCATCGTATTAAACAAACAGCTATTGGTTAATTTTTACCAGGATACCACACAATGACTGACCTCATTTCTTCTCCAATGATGCTGATTCACAGTCATCATGACTCATGATTTAGTTTACATGTTTGAGTAATATAAAAATTACCCTATATGTACCTACAAAAAAACTGTGCAAATAGAAAACTTCTGAGTGAAGACATATGCAATTTAAACCAATTTTATATTTTCTTACATCTTGAATTAGTAGAGATAAGTCTCCACCATGCCTGATTCTTTAAATGACTTCCTGTTTTGGTTCCTGTTTGACAGAATTGTGATATTAGATGGAAACCAATGGCCCTCCAACATTGACTCCTCTATCCAACATTGACATAATTATTTCAGTAATTAAACAACAGCTATGCTTATATGTCAATTATAAATATATTTCTGGATAGCTCATAAATAACTATCAGTGTTGTTTCAATATGATATCCAACTCTATATTTATCTTTCTCAGAATGGTTGCATATTATATTTCTTTTTAAGCACTTCATTTCTAAAAGAACTCCGTGCCTCTTTCTTATGGTATATTGTTATGAACCATACCTAAGTAGTAATGATGCTAAGAGTACTAGGGTAGGTATATAGTACTTTTTTCCAAAAATATCTGTTGACTTCAAATGGAATGACTCACAATGATACCCTGCTATATCCCTAGATCAGTGTCTCATTCAGCCATCATTAGAGAACCTTCCTCTTGCAGTACAGGGGAGCTAATACACAGATGCACAACTGGACAATGTATACAGAATGACAGATTTTGCAAAACTCAGTCCTAAATGAGATGTCTTCATCAAGCCACTACCCTCTGGGCTCTGGGAACATGCTGGAAGAGGATGTAGAAATATTGTAGGAGTCAGGAGGAATGGATGGCATCAAGCAAACAGTTTCTTCAAGATACAATGGATCTAACACATGCATGAATTCACAGAGACGGTGATAACATGTACAGGACTGAACATGTTCAATACAATGGGGTCAAAGTACTAAGAGAGGGACACTAGTTCTCATATCTAAACAAGAAGATGTGTCCGATTAACAACTGCTGCAAAGGAAAATTGTTTTTATTTTCCAAATAAAATGATATGGGATATATAAACCCCATTTAAGTATAAGCCTCATGTCAACTGTAGACTGTTGACACAATACAAACCCAATGGTATTTTTGTAGATTTATGTCTCATATTGCTTTGTTTGGGCACTTTTTGTCTAATTGGTCTTTTGCTTGTACATTAGGGTTTCTGATTTTGTGTTTTTAAGGATTGTAGGTGCATATTTCTTGTACTATTTGTTGATAACTTTTCTAAGTTAAGAAGGCATGGAATTGGTTGTGTGGGGAAGTAGGGATGATCTAGGAGTAGATGAGAGAGGGAAATGATGATCAGAATATATTGCATGAAGTATCAATAAAAAAAGAAAAAATGTACCTTTAGATTATTTAGAACTATGTACTCAATCTGCTGTCCTACTGTGTGCTTAGCCTGCTTAAATTTAACCTGCGATTAAGAAAGCAATGACACCAACCTCATCACACCTTCCAGTCACAACCTTTCACAACCTAAAAGAAGTGTGTAGCTTTAAGCTATATGTTATACCATGCTTGTGACCCAGAGTATTATATTGTGCATATGTATGTGGTGGTAATAATTTTCTGCAAACAGAATCCATACTGATATGACCCCTAAGAGACAAAAATATAAATTTCAAAGGCAGCACTTGGACATAAGTTGATAACCCCGGTGTGTGGGTTTGGGTGTTGTTTCAGGCCAGTTGGAGTCAGTAAGGTTACTTCTTCCCTTGTGAAACCCCCATAAAGATATATGTAAAAGTATCTCTGCTCCTTTCCCACAGCATGTTTTCTATTTTGATCAGTAAATATAGAACAAAGACCTTTGTTTTTTTTTTCTTTTTTTCTCTTGTGTGTATCCAGATTTTTTATTTTATAATTTAATTTAATTTTACATATCAGCCATGGATTCCCTTGTTCTCTCCTCCCCCACATTTCCCCTAGCCCACCTCCCATTCCCATCTCCTCCAGGGCAAAGACTCCCGTGAGGATTGAGTTCAACCTGGTAAATTCAGTCCAGGCAGGTCCAGTCCCCTCCTCCCAGGCTGAGCCAAGTGTCCCTGTAGAAGCCCCAGGTTTCAAACAGCCTGGATGCCTCTCAAACAGATCAAGCTAATCAACTGTCTCACTCATGCAGAGGGCTTGATCCAGTTGGGGGCTCCTCACTTATTGGTTCATAGTTCATGTGTCTTCATTCGTTAGGCTATTTGTCCCTGTGCTTTTTCCAATCTTGGTCTCAACAATTCTCGCTCATACAAACCCTCCTCTTTCTTGCCAATTGGACTCCTGGAGCTCCACCTGGGGTGTGGCCATGGATCTCTGCATCCTGTTCCCTCAGTCATTGGATGGAGTTTCTAGCACGACAATTAGGGTGTTTGGCCATCCTATCACCAGAGTAGGTCAGTTCAGGCTTTCTCTCGACCACTGCCAGTAGTCTATTGTGGGGGTATGTTTGTGGATTTCTGTGGTCCTCTCTAGCACTTTGCTTCTTCGTATTCCCATGTGGTCTTCATTTATCATGGTCTTTTATTCCTTGTTCTCCCTCTCTGTTCTTGATCCAGCTGGGATCTCCCGCTCTCCTAAGCTCTCTTTCCCTCGACCCTTGCCCTTGATTTTCCCCACTCAAGTCCATGTTGTTCATATAGATCTCATCCAACTGGATATCAACATGTAGAAGGCTGCAAATAGATTCATATCTGTCACCGTGCACAAAACTTAGGTCCAAATGGATCAAAGACCACAATATAAATCCAGCTACTCTGAGCCTGCTAAGAGAAAGTAGGAAGTAGTCTTGAATGCATTGGCATAGGAGATCACTTCCTAAATATAACACCAGTATAACACCAGTAGCACAGACACTGAGAGAAACAATCAATCAATGGGTCCTCCTGAAACTGAGAAGCTTTTGTAGAGCAAAGGATATGGTCAACAAGGTAAAGTGGCAGCCTACAGAATGGGAAAAGGTCTTCACCAACCCCACATCTGACAGAGGACTGATATCCAGAATATATAAAGAACTCAAGAAATTAGACATCAAAATCCCCAACATTTCAATTAAGAAATGGGCTATAGAACTAAACAGAGAATTCTCAACAGAGGAAACTCAAATGGCTGAAAGACATTTAAGAAATTGCTCAACATCCCTAATTATCAAGGAAATGCAATTCAAAATGACTCTGAGATACCACCTTATCCTTTCAGAATGGCTAAGATAAAAAACACTGAAGACACTTTATGCTGGAGAGGATGTGGAACTAAGGGAACTCTCCTCCACTGCTGGTGGGAATTCAAGCTTGTACAACCACTTTGGAATTCAATATGGTGCTTTCTTAAAAAATTGGGAATCAATCTCCCCCAAGATCCAGCTATACCACTCTTGGGCATATACCCAAGGAATGCTCAATCATACCACAGGGGCACTTGCTCAGGTGTGTTCATATCAGCATTGTTTATAATAGCCAGAACCTGGAAACAACCTAGATGCCCTTCAACAGAAGAATGGATAAATAAAATATGGTACATATACACAATGGTATACTACTCAACAGAGAAAAACAATGACATCATGAGGTTTGCAGGCAAATGGATGGATCTAGAAAAAAATCATCCTGAGTGAGGTTACCCAGACTGAGAAAGACTAACATGGTATCTTAATAGGAGGATACTAGATGTAAAACAAAGATGACTAGATTGCTATTCACAACTCCAGGGAGGCTACCTAGAAAACAAGACCCCAAGAAAGACACAGGGATTGCCCAATGACAGAGAAATGAACAAAGACCTTTGTAACAGACAAACAGGCAATATGGACAGGCAAGAGAGGCAGATAGATCAGACATACAATAAACAAGCTACAAAGTATAGACACACTGAAAACATGGGGAGAGATGTGGAAAATTCAAATTTGGGCTCACTCTTCTCAACTACTAGAAGAGGAAGTATTTTTGTCTATATTTCTATTTAATGTGATATCACCACAGCTATTGTCTAGGGTACTAGACTTACAATATTTGGCATGATCACAAATGCAGTTTTAAGTAATATTATATGGCTTGCCAATTTCTGTTTTCTTTCAGCTCCAATATTTTGTTTTTCTAAATATTGTATCCTACAAATGTTTCTACTTTCTCAGATGGCTTAATGTTAATCTTCATCAATAAGAAGCAGTGGAGTACATATTTTTAAATATTAAATAATTTATTTAAAAATTTAGGACAATACATTCTATTGGTATCTGAATTATTTATTTTAAGTCCTTTTTATTGGTGGCCAGATCAAAAGCATGTTTATCCACCAAAAATTATCTTCATGCCCAGGTTCAAAGATCCAGACTTTTAACAGGCAAATCCTACAAAGATACATCAACATTAGATGAGGGTCAGAGTAACCTTGAAATCTTTACTCCTGGCAGATCATGGTAGTTATTTTAGACCTAATTTGTCAATTATTTTAGTCAATACATCTGGACAATGGTCAAGGGTATGGAAATCTCAAACATGTGGACTGGGCTGCCATGACTGTTGGGAGGGATAGGATGGAAAATGTCTAACCAAATACAAAATGAAGTCAGAACAGCTGTCTTTTTCTTATAGAGTTGGCTTCAGTGTATCCTCAATTTTCTTCCATCTACTTTGCTGGTTTGAAGAAAATCTGCTTTGTCATTTTTTAAACAGATCATGCTTTTGTCTTCTTTGACAGACACTGAATGTCCATTTCCTTCCGTTTTACTTAAAAAGACGATATACTGCATATTCACAGTCAAATGTCAGGCCCTCTTTTTTCTCCAGCAAACAGGTTGATGTTTCTGTGATTGTCATTATTCTTAGGATTATTACATCAATAAATTAGTGTGAAATATAATTACTTGATAAAATAAAGATTTGGAATTGTTAGTCTTTTAAGTTTTAAACTGTAAATATAACTAAGTAGCCCAATATCTTCTAAATTAAGAAGGAAAATCTTGCTGCACTGAATACACAGTCTTAGAACTGGATGGAATAGTCTTCCCCATTATGGCTGTAGATATTATCCATGTTATTAAAGAGCCCTATTTTCTTTTTTCTTTCCCATCTTTACAAAGAGTCAGTAAACAGTCAAGCAGCATTTTACAGCAAGGAAAGCCGTGGCTGCTACACAGGCAAGCAGGAATCCAACCACATCCGAGAGTGGAACTGGCACCAGGTGAGATTAAACGCAAATGGCTTCAGGTACTTGGCCCTGTTTTGGCGCATGACAAAATCAATCCAGAAGACAGCTCTGTCCAGGGGATTCATTGGCTGGTTGTGGTGATTGGTTGATAACCACATAGCTTTCTCTTTATAGCTAAAGGAAAATACAATGGAAGTAAACTTAGAGAACAAATTAAAAACATACATGTTTGTTTTTCCACAGGTAGTATAAATGATTACAATAAATGTAGAAGAAAATAAATTATTTTTTCACTCATCATTAAAGAGATCCTAATATTCAGGCAAAAAAATGACCACAAAATATTGAACACAGATGAAAAAGATAGACAAGGATAAATATTTGTCAGCAATAGACTGGACCTCTAAAGCCCTAAATACAAACAGAAAAATGAAAAGAACTGAATTATCATTTGTGTGTATGAGACTTCAACTATCTAGTAAGTAATTATTAGTTACACAGGTGTGTAAAGTTCATGTCAGTACCAGAGTTTAGAGACAGGAGGCAAATTTCTGTCAAGTTATCATTGTGGTTCCTATGTAAGCAATGCTGAGAGGGAACTGGAATTGTTTTGGACTTTGTATTGACCATTTATAATCACAATTGATTATAACTATTATTGTGGGTAGTTCCTTATACTTAATGACCCTGATTGTTCCTTTTTGCCCTTTATATACCTCTCTGTGAATTTGAGCCTTTGATAAATTATTAATGTCCTGTAGAAAAATTTTCCCTTTTGTAGTTGAGGACATGGCTAATCCAGCCTGAATTCTGAAGTGTGCTATACCATAACGCAGTAGAATGCCAGCAGAGATAACATCCTTTCCTGCTATTATAAATATCATAGTGAGAAGACCGTTTTTCATGTGGGAGTGCAAATCTTAATGAGTTTTACAACATAACACGTTATTTTCATATAAAAGAAAACAAACCATGTTCCAGAAAGTGTTGGTTTAAATAACCTATATCTCCTAAAATCCTAGAAATGCTCTGTATAAATGTGTGTTTTT
This sequence comes from Peromyscus maniculatus bairdii, assembly GCF_049852395.1. Classification (NCBI taxonomy): domain Eukaryota; kingdom Metazoa; phylum Chordata; class Mammalia; order Rodentia; family Cricetidae; genus Peromyscus; species Peromyscus maniculatus. The sequence continues at coordinate 82,013,977 of NC_134861.1, forward strand.
ATCACCTCTGTACAAACAAAGGTGTTTTCTTGTTATTTAAAGTCAGTAAAGAAAAGGAAAAATACAGAAAATATTTCTGATGAGAAGACAGATGATATAATACAATTAATATTGATATGTATACTGAAGATTTGAAAGGTGAATTTTTGTACTTTGCAAAGCTTAGGTTTTAAATAAATGTTTTCCAAGTTATAATTTGAGAAGAAACTTTTATTATTATTATTATCAAAATAAGACAACCACAGTCCTGACTCCTAAGGATATGCACAGATGTAAAAAGCAACCTCATCTCTCCCCACTGGTGTTAAATGGGTCAAATCTAAAGCCCCAGTTCTTTGCCATTTGTCAGCAATGGAGTCAACATATTTGCTCAAAACCCTCATGGAGAATTAATTACTATTCAAAGGAGAGCTTGATTATGTCTGGTTGGTTAACAACGTAAGTCATTATGGAAGAATTTTTAAAGAGCAAAGAATTATATGCAAAAAGAAGTATTCTTATCATTTGTTTCACTAAATAATGTTTTTAAAACATAAAATTGTCCTAAAGAAAAGTTTCTGTAGTTTAATATCCACAATTGATTTATTTATTTTTAAGATTTATTTTATTAATGTTTCTGAATATTTTGCATGCATTAATGTTTGTTCACTATGTGAATGCCTGTTTTGCCTGGAGACAAGAAGGGGGAATCAAATCTTCTGTAAATGGGATTATGTAAGCCTATGAAGAACCATGTGAGTGCTGGAGACTGAGGCAAATGTCTTCAGCCACAACAGCAGGTTTTTAAACCACTGAGCCATATATCAAGTTGTGAATTTTTACATTAACTCCCTTACTGAAGTCTAATGCTAAAAATCATAGTTCTGATAAGTGATTCAGATTTCCATTTGACATTAATGTTTCTCATCATCAGTTTTTCCCCTAATTCTTCCTTGTAAAATAACCCTTGAAAGTTTAAGTCATTATTTGCAAGACTTTTTCAAAATATTGTACTTATTGTTCTTCCAATTCTGGCAATGATTTTTCACTGAAAGAAGGAAAGGTTCAGGGTGGTAGTACATGCCTATAGTGTTAGCACTCTGAAGATGAAACAAGAAACATTGAAATTTTAAGAACATATCTCATCTCTATATGTAGTTAGACCCACCTTGTCAAAACCCAGAAAACAGCAAAAGTAATTCCACTTGGACAATCATACTGATTTATCTTTGCCGTATTTATTTTTGTCTTTACTCTTATAACTGCACCAAATAGCTATGAAAGAAATACTATATAATGGATGTATAAATTAATAGGTAACTAAATAAAAAAAGATTAAGACAGAGCTCACTGTTAAAGCACATGCCCATCTTGTGCAAAATCATGTTCAAAGGCAGGACAAATAAAGCAGTAGATACGTAAGTAAATATGGAAGAAGTTATACTCACAAAGGATTGATAATGACTGCCTTCAGTGAATTGTGCAAATCTGAACTGGACATCATGTGATTTCCAACCCAACAGAGGCTCCTTTGGCTTTCATGTGAACAATGTTATCACATTGTTCCCCAAATAAAGGGATGCCGTTATCTCCAGAACAACATAGTGTCTCACATCTAAACTACTTAATGTAATTTAGAATATAATGGTTTTTATCTCTCACATACTAAATTCTTGAATTGTCTTTCATATGTATTTGGTATCTCAACCTCAAGAGACAACAGCAAGTGACTGGGCAGAATTGGTTGTTTTTCTGTACTCTTGTTAGCAATACCTCCAGAATACCAGAATTCCTCACTGTGCCCATTAACCACTTTTTTCTGTATTCATGTTATTTTTTTTATCAATGCCACCATCAATCAAAAACTCATTCTGGCCGGGCGGTGGTGGCGCACGCCTTTAATCCCAGCACTCGGGAGGCAGAGCCAGGCGGATCTCTGTGAGTTCGAGGCCAGCCTGGGCTACCAAGTGAGTTCCAGGAAAGGCGCAAAGCTACACAGAGAAACCCTGTCTCGAAAAACCAAAAAAAAAAAAAAAAAAAAAAAAACTCATTCTGTATTATTGGAGCATTTACCATGTAAAACTTATAGTTTGAAACAGGTTAACTTAGAGGTATCATAATTTTAATACATCACATACTAAATATCTAGAGTTAGACTTTTTCAGATTTTAACAGACTGGATATATAATGCATTCCATGGGAGCCCTTTACCTCCACATTCCTTGGTCTTTTCTTCTGTCAAATTTCTGTCATTGACCCCAGAGAAAACACCTTCACACCATACTCTCCAGAGCTCTGGATGAAGTTTTTCATTTCTTCTAAAGCATTTGTTTCATCAGAAAACAACAACAATAAATACAACTGAACAAATTATTATAAAGTTTTTGTATTAAAAATGAAATGTTACAAATTATTAGAGGAGTATAACAGGTAGAAGTCGCAGAAGACAAAATATTCCATCTTGTAAACTTCAAATTTTATAGATATCCATACTAAGTATATTCACATTGTTGTGAAACAAATATTCCTGATACTTTCATTTGGGGCAAGATAGACTTCATTGTCAGTAAGAATTATTAAAGGTGTTCCTAAAATTATTATTCTCACTTAAATTTATTTTTTATCTTATAAAAGTATGATTTTATTCCAGTTTTCTTTTTGATCTGTTCCCTGGTAAACTTCTTATAAGATTTGCTTGGTAAAACAAGTCTAATGTTGTGTCATATACATACATAAGTTAGTTCATCTAAATTCTAGTGTTGTGCTATATACACACATAAGTTATTAATCTAAATGTCCTCTCATGGCTCCTTCAGAGTTATTAAATGTATTTGATATTATAACTTTAAAGGTGTAATGTACACTGTTAGTTTTCTGGCTGCGTTGTGTTCTTACCCTGTAAGGAAATGTCACGAAACACGACAGAATCCGCTTATGAGAGTTTATTAGAAAACAAAGGGACAGAGAATGCAGGCCTGTGGGAGAGACGCGTGCGTGGAGAAGAGGGTGGGGAATATCGCGCTGGACTTTTAAAACCGGCTGGGGGCGTGGCCAGGTCACATCACTACTCTATGCGTGTGCTTAGATCACATGGTCACGTTGTGCGCTTACATGACCATGCAATGCCACGGACTCTGATCACACGAGACCCCTTGGCCCAGAACTTGCTAGGCAGAGATATCCGGGCCCACCGGGTATCCTAGCTACGAGACGCTTTTGATCCGGAAATGGCTAGGCGGAAGTGTCTGCCTGGTAAATGCGATCGTGTTGTAAACCCTTCATACACCCATTTAACTCTTATAATCATTCTTTAATATTGTGTAGAAGTAGGTACTTCCAGTGTTGACTGTATATACAACTGATGCATACAGTGAGTATGTACCCTCTAACTGCTTCTCTTTATTATTCAAATAGATATCCTATACAATGATAGGGTAGAGGAATTCATGAAGCACATTAAGAAAATTTCTTTTTTCTTTATTATTATTATTATTATTAAGAAATTTTCGAGTCACTTTACATACTAACCACAGATGCCCCTCCCCTCCCTTCTCCTGTCCCTCAACATTCCCCCGCAACCTACCCTCCCATTCCTACCTCCTTCAAGGCCAGGCCTTTTGTTTTTACTCTTTCTCTTATATCTTCCTACTTCAAATAAAGATAGAGCTATCCTTCCCTATGTTGGTTGATTTTTGGTGCCTCTTAAAGACATTTGGCTGGGTAGGTACCTGACTCAGAGTTGGTGTGTCTCATCCACCTTTCTCTCTGATAGCACTTTAAGAAGCTCATGGACACGACTATTCCAATATACAAGCAATACAAATATTGTCAGATTAAGTATCAAATACATACTGCATCATACATATCAGAGTTTCATGTATTTTATCATGCTCATCCACTTAAACAACCTGACATCCTCTGACAGCATATGTTCTGTGTGACACATTGCCTTTAGGTATTTTGCTAGCAAAAGAGCAAGCTAGAAGGATATGCCTATCTGCAATACTATTTTAATGTTTAAATTTGCGTTGTGTTTGTAAATATGTTCCTTTTTAATAATGCTAATATCAGGTGAAAAGATGGCTCAGCAGTTAAGATTACTGGCTTCTCTTCCAAAAGACCCAGATCAATTTCCAGCAACCACATGGTAGCTCACAACTATTTGTAATTCCAGTCCCAGCAGAGATGACACTAGGCAGCCCAGATAGAGCCAAGATAAAGCTAGGCATTGATATGCTAATGAACTAACCACAAGGTACACTGATATGTGAGTGAATCAGATGTAAGCTGTGACCCCTAATAGCACAAAGATGAGGCAAAATGAAAAGAGACAAGCATTGGAACTTTGGGAGTGGCTCCTTGGATCACATGCTGTGCTCCTTCTGAGAAACAGTTTACTGGACCTTTATGCTGATACTCATCTGAAAGAGGACTTTGAAATTAGCCTCTGTGTGTGACCCTAGCTTTGGTTACCATTGCACTTCCAGCATTGTTGATAAGCTCACACATGTCCACCTGTGCTTGCAGGGACCTTCTGGCCCCTCATATGTGATGGCCTGACACAGATGAAGGACTTCACCATGGCATCCTCATGGGAGGAGATTCCCCAGTGGAAACCTGCAGCAGCATTTTCTGCCTGACAACTGATCTCTGCTTGGTGAGGTTTCTGTTTGAATTTTATTAACATGAAATTATAAGAAATGTTTGTTGTGAACAAACTGATTATATTCAAAAGACAAATCTTGTGTGGGCATGCTAGTTGCTGAGGTCCCCACTGCCCACTGGCCTTGCCCTCTGCATCCTCACCCTTACTTGGTTGCCTAATTCAAACGGTACAGCTGATGAGCAAAGTGCAATTGTGAGAGCAACATTTATCCTTAACCATAAACTTTGATCTTTGAAAAAATGCTAACTGGGGAAGGATGTTTGTCAGATAGTGTATTTCTGAATTTACTAAATATAGATCTTTGTCTTATTCAGCATTCTGATAAAAAGACAGTACATTTTATTTACATTTTTGACATCTTTTACAATATAATTTCATTCTTTTCTTTAACTCCACTTAACATTGTCTGCCTTTTCTGTTCTGAGAAAATCATCAGTAGGATATTATGATAAGATATATGAATTTTTCAGTTATCTGTTTTAAATTAATCATTGAACCAACTACCTCATATACATGTAATTACCCAACATCCAGCTGTGATCATGACTATTATGTGTATAACTAACATTTTGGTGCCAAAACCGAGCGGGCGCTTCCGGGCGCCCTGCGCCTGGAAACCCGTGAACCGGGGAATCTGCTCCATACGTGACAGACCGCTCTCTATTCGCCTGAACCGCATCCAAATTGCATCCAACACCGCTTTCTTCCATTGGTGAGTCCCCCCATTTTTCGGCCAGCGTAAACGGTTTCCTGAATCTGTGAGAACTACTGTTGATCGTCCGGCGCCTCACACGTATTCTTGAGACTGGGGAACCCCTGACCACAGTTTTAATTGGCTACGGTCAGCCCCTATCACAGGCCTAACTTTTCTAGCCGTCTTCCACGTCTGCAGCCTGAGATATTTCTGGCGTTAGAGCCACAGCCATTGGTGCGTCCTGGGTACCACGTGAGGCCGGCACGTCCATCCCCTTGATGAAGGGGCAAAGGTTGTCTGGATTCCCAGGCAATCCTTTCCTCACCGTGAGGGGGACCCTACTTCTCGGGCTGACAAGTCGAGGAGCAGCCTGTGCCCGGTATCCATCCTTGGTTTTGGGGACGCCTGGGGCCTTGGCTCCGGATCACGTTTATTTTTTTATTTTTTATTTTTCTGCCTCTCCGCTGCAGACATGAGAAACAAGGCTTCCAACATGTTAGTCCTTCCTCTCCATTAGGCTGTCTTGTTGAAGCTTTAAAACCTCTCAGTTTAATGCCTTACATAAAGATTTCTAAGCTAACTCCTCTATGTTCAAAAAAGTGGCCAAAGTATGCTTTACAAAATAACAAAAAATGGCCGCTGAGCAGCTCCTTGGATCCCGATATTTTACGGGAGCTATCCAATTACTGTCAGCGTTCAGGCAAGTGGAAAGAGTTGCCCTATGTGATAGCCTTTTTCTTTCTCAGTGCTAAACTGTCTCTTCTAGATTCTTTTTCTCCTGCTCATATGATGTTAGCTATGCCTAAACTGGAGGATTCTCCAACTCTGGAATCTCTAACTTTAGACCCTGCTAATGAACTTCCACCTATTCAACCTCCAGCTCCAACTCCTAGAACAACCATTCCTTCCGCTCCCCCTCCGGACTCTTCCTCTTCTAAAGCTGTTTCTTCCTCGGCAGCGGCTGCTTCCAAAAGCCCTGCCCTGGCTCCAAACCTCACTCCCCCTTCCACCCGCTCTCAAGCTGCTAAATAGGCTGATTCCAGCCATCCAGACCCTTCCACTGTTCTCTCTTTGTGAGAGGTGGCGGGTGTGGATGGACTGGTTAAAGTTCATGTCCCATTCTCTCTAGCAGAACTCTCTCAGATAGAAAGTAAGCTGGGTTCTTATACGTCTAATTCTGCTTCCTTCATTAAACAGTTTCAATATATAACTCAATCTTATAGTCTCACCTTTCATGATACATACAGGATACTTTCTAATAATTTACTTCTGGAGGAGCACAGGCGGGTATAGGAGCAGGCTAGGACTCATGCAGACGAAATTCATCAAACTAACCTTTCACACCCCCCGGGAGCTGAGGCTGTTCCTGACCGAGAGCCACACTGGGACTACAACACCCAGAGTGGCTGTCTAGCCAGAGATAGGTTTATTACCTGTCTCCTGACAGGCCTCCATAAGGCTGCCCTAAAACCAGTAAACTATGAAAAACTAAAAATGGTAATTCAGGATAAGGACGACAATCCGTCTCACTTCTTAGAGCGGCTCACCAAGGCTCTACTTCAGACCAGCTTAGACCCAGAGAGCCCTGAGTGCAGGCAGCTGCTAATGACCCACTTTGTCTCACAGAGCTTCCCTGACATTAGGGATAAACTTAAACGTTTAGAGAACGCCATCTGACCCCACAGGCAGATGTGCTGGCGATATCATTTAAGGTGTACCATGGTAGAGATGGAAAAAGTCCATAAAAGGAGCTGCCAGATGCTGGCAAGCAACATCTGACCGGCTCCCCGAAAGCCTTCTGGTCCCTCTTACAAATGCGGGAGAGAAGGCCACTGGGCACAGGCGTGCACCACCGGCTCACGAAGGGTACCAGCAAAGCCTTGTCCAAAATGCTACCAAAAGAGTCACTGGTCAGCTGACTGTCCTAATGTCCTAAGCCACATAGGAACGCCAGATGAGGACGACCACGACCCTCCGGCTGACTTTGTAGGCTTGGCTTACAGTGAGGACTGACACTGCCCGGTTTCCACCCCCGCCCCTCCCATCTCACACAGGGAACCAAGGGTAATAATTAAAGTAAATGGGCACCCCATCTTGTTCCTTTTGGATACCGGAGCTACCTACTCTGTCCTGAGAGAGTTTTGGGGGCCCACTTCTCCTGCTCGTCTCCCTATTGTCAGGGTTGGGGGACAGCCTTATCTACCTCAGCAGACACCGCCACTTAATTGTATTTTCAGAGGCATCCCTCTCACACACACATTCTTAGTGGTGCCAAGCTGCCCTGTACCTTTAATGGGGAGGGATCTCCTCGCTAAGGTAGGAGTGTCCATTTCTTTCGCTCCACACATTTGCCTCATCCCAGACGCGCCAGCAGCCCCTCTACTCCTCCTCCTAGCCACTAACTCTTCTGACTCTAACAATTCTTTTCCCTTACCAGCTTCTCAGGTAGACCCAAAAGTCTGGGATACCCAAAATCCTTCTATTGCTAGACACCATCAGCCTGTTTGTTAACCAGTTACAAGATCCTGCCAGGTATATCACCCAAGCTCAGTACCCTCTCTCACTCCAGAGCCTGAGAGAACTTAAGCCCATTATTTCTGAGCTCCTCAGGAAAAAGCTGCTCCACCTAACCTCTTCACCTTTTAACACCCCCATACTTGCAGTTAAAAAGTCTAATGGAACCTACTGCCTGGTTCAAGACCCCCGGCTCATTAACTCTGAAGTGGTCCCTCTCCATCCTGTAATGCCTAACTCTTACACTCTCCTATCCACTATCCCCTCAGGAACCTCTCACTTCTCAGTTCTAGATCTCAAAGACGCCTTCTTTTCTATTCCTCTCAGTCCTCAGTCTCAGAACAGCTTTGCTTTCACCTGGACTGACCCTGACATTCACCGGTCTACACAGCTGACCTGGACTGTTCTGCCACAGGGATTCAGAGACAGTCCACACCTATTTGGTCAGGCTCTGGCCTCTGACCTGCTTTCTCTGTCTGTCCCTGATTCTAAGCTAATACAGTATGCAGATGATATTTTACTCTGTAGCCCATCTTTACAGGTTAGCCAGACTAACACTTCTGCTCTCCTAAATTTCTTATCCAGCCAGGGTTACAGGGTATCTCCTTCTAAAGTTCAGCTGTCAACCCCCCAGGTCACCTATTTAGGTCTATCCATTACTCCAACTCACAAGGCTATTACTGTAGACAGAAAACATCTAATCCAGTCCCTCACAGTCCCTTCCACTAAACAGGAGATCTGTCTTTCCTAGGAATAGCTGGCTTTCTACGGTCTTGGGTCCCGTCTATCTCTCTCCTTGCTCGCCCCTTATATGAGGCAGCTCAGGGCTCGCCACATGAGCCCCTTCTTCATCCTGTCACTAAACCTTTCCAAAGGCTCCAGCAGGATTTTCTTTAGGCTCCAGCGCTCCATCTCCCAGACTTAACCCGTCCCTTCTCCCTTTATGTAGCAGAGAAAGAAGGATTTGCCCTGGGAACTCTAGGGCATCAGCTGGGACCCTCCTTTGCACCTGTAGCCTATCTGTCAAAGTAGCTAGACCTTACCAGTCAGGGCTGGGCACCTTGTATCCATGCCTTAGCAGCTGCAGAGCTCCTTATTCGGGAATCAAAGAAGCTAAGTTTTGGGTCATCCATTACTGTTTTCTCTCACCATAATCTGTCCCATCTTTTAACTTATAAAGGCTTACAAACTTTACCTCCTTCCCGAGTTCTTTCTCTCCAGGTGGCATTACTAGAGGATGCCACACTTACTTTCCGGACTTGTCCACCTCTTAACATTTCAAGCCTCCTCCCTCAACCTAACGCTGACTATTCTCCTCATTCCTGCACTGAAACCTTAAAAGAGCTGTTACCTCACCCTTCACACATACAGGAGAGCACATTGCCTCAGGCCACTTATACCTGGTACACAGATGGCAGCTCCTTCCTATATGAAGGGACCCATAAGGCGGGCTATGCCATAGTGTCAGACACTGAGGTGATAGAAGCACAGGCATTACCCACACACACCACTAACCAACAGGCTGAGCTGATAGCTCTCACCCGTGTCTTCCAGTGGGCACAGGGGCAATCCCTAAATGTTTATACAGACTCCAAATATGCTTTTCATATCCTCCTGTCCCACGCTGCTATTTGGAGGGAGCGTGGACTTCTCACAGGAAAAGGAGAATCCATATCTAACTCGGGTCAAATAATGGCCATGCTGGAGGCTTCCCACCTCCCCAGGGCTATAGGAATTGTCCACTGCCGGTCTCATCAGACTGACAGCTCCATCATCTCTAGGGGAAACAACTGGGCTGACCAGGCAGCCAGAACAGTGGCCCTCCAGGGCCAAGTCTCACCTCACCCACCACAGGGAATCCATACATTACAGCCTACACCCTCACAGGAAACTCCGGACACCAGACAAATTCTTTCCTATCTACACCAACTCTTTCATCCTAATAATCTTGCTCTGTCTCAATTCGTAAAAGCTCACCTGCAGCCCACCTCTGAGGACTTACAGTTATTAAGAATGATTACTGCCTTTTGTGAGATCTGCCAAAAAACAGATCCCAATCCCAAGTACAGGAGTCAGCCTTTTCCCACCCACCAGGCTAGAGGTTCCCTTCCAGGGACTGACTGGCAGCTTGATTTTACCCATATGCCCACAGTCAGAAAAATTAAATATCTCCTCCTGATGGTGGACTCATTTTCGAACTGGGTGGAGGCGTTTCCTGTGTTTCAGACCTCCTTCTCCGAGAAATTATTCCTCAGCTTGGAGTCCCTGCTTCTCTCCAGTCTGATAATGGTCCAGAGTTCACTTCCCAGATTTCTCAGACACTAGCTAAGGCCCTTAATATCTCATGGAATTTCCATATTCCATACCGCCCCCAGTCCTCAGGAAACGTGGAGCATACCAACCGGTCTTTAAAAACTATTCTTACTAAGATGTCACAGGAACTTCATCTCGACTGGGTAAGATTATTGCCTCTGGCTCTCCTCAGGCTCAGGACTCTTCCTAAAAAGCCTCTTTCAATCTCTCCATTTGAACTAATGTATGGAAGGCCAGTTCTAACACCAGGTCTTTTTTCCAAGCCTCCAAGTGTTCCAGATAGCCTGTTAACTCCTCTTTTATGTCACCTAAGGTCTATTCTATGGAGCTATGCGGACTGTTCACTGCCTCATCCGTGTGACAATCCTTGCCCATCTCCAATACACATTGGAGATCAGGTTCTTCTCTTTCCTCCAGGCCAGCGCCCTTTACCCCTTTCCCCTAAGTGGCAGGGACCCTTCAAAGTAATTCTTGTAACCCCCACAGCTGCTAAACTCGAGGGCTTTCCTCACTGGGTCCACCTGTCTCACCTAAAACCTTTTATCTCACCTCCATCCCAGAAAAATCTCTCTTCATATACAGTGAAACAAACTGGGCCTCTCACTCTCAAGCTCCAGAGGACATCAGGATCCACTGCCTTGTCACCAATTCCAGAGGAATAAGGTATCACCCCTTCCTTTCCCAACCAGGGCCACACAGAGCAGGAGGCAAAAGGACCATCAAAAATATCCAGGCGGTAAGGAATAATTTAATACAACAATATGTCATTGTTAAATACTCAGCAACTGATCACCTCTGTTTCCTAAGTGCTAACCTAATAAGGAAAACAGGTGCCTTAAATAAACTACCTCTAATAAGGCTTGTCTCAGATAGAAATTAAGCAGAGTACTAAGACCAGATCTACCTCAGGTAAATGTCACATGCCTCTATCTGGGCAGCTAGATCTACCTCAGACAAATGCCAACTCCAAAATAAAATAATAATGATTCTTTCTCTCTAAGCTCTTTCTATGTCAACAGTATCTTGTCAAACAGAAGGTCCCCAGCCACAGCACGGGAGGTCCCCAACCACAGCACGGATGGACAGCTGCAGAACGAGGGGACGGCAGAACATCATTCCAGGATGTCCACCATCATCCCAGGACTTCACAAGATACCCCTCACCCCCAAGAGCCAACCAATGCCCACTATTTAGCTGGAAGCAGTCTTTAAGAGAAACGTTGCCCCCATACCCAGTCAACCACAATTTTTTCTTTTTTTAAAAAGGAAAGAGTCAGGGATGAAGGGTTCACAACACGCCCCCACGGTCGCATATACCAGGCAGACACTTCTGCCTAGCCAATTCCAGGTCAGGATAGGCATTTCCAGGTCAGGGCATCTCTCGTAACCAGGATACCCGGCGGACCTGGACACCTCCGCCTAGCCAGCTCCAGGTCAAGATAGCCATTTCTGGGTCAAGGCATCTCGCGTAACCAGGATCCATGAAGTTTCATGGCATGTAAGCGTGCAACGTGACCATGTGATCTACGCACACGCGTGGAGTAGTGACGTAACCTGGCCATACCCCCAGCCGGTTTTAAAGCGGAACGCCAAGTTCCTGGTTCCTTCTTCTTCTCCACACATGTGTCTCTCCCACAGGCTTGTGCACTCTCTGTCCCTTCATCTCTAATAAAACTCTTATAAGCGGATTCTGTCGTGTTTCGTGATATTTCCTTGTAGGGTAAGAACACAACACGCCTAAATAACATGATGAACTTGAGAAGTGAGGTCAGGATGAGATCATTATTCATTTCATTTTTTTCTATACTATTATTTAAATTTAGAATAAGGGTTATTTCTTTGTTTTTTTTGAAATTTTCCATAAACTTTTTAATGATTCTTTGGAAATTTCACATTATGCACTCCAATTCTAATTCCCCAGTCCTTCCATATCTGTCTTCCACCCGAGTAACCTCTACCATAAGAGAAAAAAAAATTACAAAAGTCTCATGGTAGAAGCTGCAGTGTGCCATGGTGTCTCACACAGTATATGCTTTCATACAAACAGCTTTACTTGAAAATGATCATTGCAATGTGTCAATGATCTGGTTCAAGGCCTCTAGCTTCTGCTACACTATTGGAGCTGGATCCCACTGAGATTCCTGTTAGATATCTTTTTGTTGCCCTGTGTCATGGAGCTTTTGCAACTTTGGTTCTGCAGGACCAGCTCCTTCATTAACTCCAGCAACTCATAGATGGGGTAGGTGTTGGGTTGAGCCAGCTCAAATCTACAGATCTTGGTCTGGGTGGTGGCTGAGTTGGTCAGCCCAACAGCTCTCCCTTGCTCATGTACCAGGGCCAGCTCTCCCATAATGTACAGTCGAGGGGTGAGGCTGCCTCTCCTGTGTCCACATCATCAGGGCCAGCTCTTCCACATCCGTGCCAACAGGGCCAGTTCTCCTGCATTGCCAAGATGAGGGACAGAATAGCTTCCCCCCCCCACTAATTCATGAGGTCAGCTTTTCTACACCATCATAGGGGACCAGCTCTCCCCCACTAAGTCATGAGGTCAGCTCTTCTACCCCGGCATCGGGGGCCAGCTCTCCCCCACTAAGTCATGAGGTCAGCTCTTCTACCCCGGCATCCCAGGCCAGCTCTCCCCAACTGCAAAGGCAAGTGCTCATGTCACCAATGGTGCTACTATGTGGTGGCTGGTGAGTGGTTGGACCAGCTCAGCACAGTACTCAGACATTAAATGGCATCAAATGGCAGCCGGGACAAGGATGTTCACATCACCATGAACATTGACACAGACCCCTGATACAGAATAGCCATGGACCCAGATATGGCCCTCTGTGGCATCACAGATATCACCATGACCTCAGGTGGCAGTGCAGGCCTCTCACATGGGGTTGTTTCTTGCTGCCTTCACGTCTGCAGTTCTGCCTCTCTTCATAGAGCACAAACTGCTTCCACTTCTTTCTCTCCCGTCTCTCCACCACGTATTTACTCACCATAGTGGTGCCTGCCCCTGCCCAGGCCCAGGCCTCTCCTTTGTTTGAATTTTTTAAAATATTCATTTTTATTTGAGAAAGGGGAGGCTTTATTTCATCTCATAGCTCCATGTCCATTATTGAGGAAAAGTAGGTCAGAGGTTAAAGGCAGGAATCAGAAGGCAGAACTGAAGCAGATGTAATGGAGGGACTCTGGTCACTAGATTGTTCCTTATACCTTGCTCAGTATTTTCATTTTTATTATGTCTTTTATTTTTTGAGAATATGATGTAATTACATTATTTTCCCATTCCCTTTCATCCATCAAAAGATGATATGACAAGATAAATTAATCAGTGAATATTTGGAAGGCAGTTCATAAATTAGAATGATGCTGAAATTTAGCTCATGTAGTACATCCTCAATGAGCTCTACTCATTCTTCATTTTATTTCCCATCTTTATAAACTTTTGATAAATGAATGAGCAGGATTTTATGGCAAGGAAAGCTATGGCTGCCACACAGGCGAGTAGGAATCCAACCACATCCAGAGAGTGGTACTGGTACCAGCTGAGGTTGTAGGCAAGTGGCCTCAGGTGCTTGGCCCCTTTGTGGCGCATGACAAACTCAATCCAGAAGATGGCTCTGTCCAGGGGCTTTAAGGGCTGGTCATGGTGAATGGTTGATAACCACATAGCATTCTCTTTATAGCTGAAAGAAGTAAAATTTACATCAACTTACATAATGAATGAAAAATGCACGTGTGTAATTTTTGTGTAGATAGTAAAGATAATTACACAAAAGTAGAAGGAAAATGAATTATGTTTTCTGTTCATCACTAGGAAGATCTTCAGAGCTCCTTGAGCATAGAAAAAGAAAATGGGAAAAGATTAAATATTCCTAAATTAGAGTTTGGGGATAGCTATGCCTTAATATCAAATAAATCAAAATGAGATATTATTTGATTATATAAAATTCAGTTATCCATAAGCAATTATTAATAACTTGGTGTGCCAAGTGCATACTATTGTCAGGGGGTTTCAATAGAAGACAAATCCCTTTCAAATCTGCATGGTGGTGCATATTTGTGTAAAACAGAAAGAGAAACACCAATGCACTGAATCATGCCCCAATTTCTCTCTTCCTACCACTATTTTTGCCTTCAGGAAAATTCTTGCTCCTTTGGTCTTCAGCAAGAAGCAAAATGAAAAATAAATAAATAACAAATACATATGTTAAAATGTTATACTCACGAAGGATTGTCTATGACTGCCTTCAATGCGTTGAGCAAGTCTGACCCTGACATCGTTCTAATATTTAATGCAACAGCTGCTCCTTTGGCCACCATGTAGGCAATATTATCATGTTGATCTCCAAATAAAGGAAGGCCAATCATAGGGATTCCAAAATGGATTGCCTCATAGATGCCATTGGCTCCACCATGAGTTACAAAGGCTTTTGTTTTTGGATGACCTAGAATAAGATGAATTCTGGTTAGCATTAATTAGCATACTTAGTCTTGCAATGAGAAATGTATACTATCAGTAACTGAGAGCAGATTTTCTACATAAAGATTCTTTTTTTATTAATTAAATTTGTTTATTTAGTTTACATCATTTATTTAGTTTACTCTCTCCTTATCACAAGAAAACCTACGTGAAGATCCTATCCTCATAACCTCAGTGAAATGTCTTCCTATCTTAGAGCAAGAAGATACTAAATTTTAGAGAGATGTTTGCAGATTGGTTTATGACTTGAGACTTGAACTATGAAATACTGATTTCCAGTTGAACACATGGAGTACATGGCAAATAAGAGGAAATGAGTGTTAAAAAAGACACAAAAGTGTATACAGAACTTGTTATTGTAAATAAATAGTTCATTCACTAGATGTAATATAAGGTATTTTGAAGTCAACTAGAATAGGTTTGCTTTCCAGTCTTACCTAGAAGGTCATTCTGAGGGAGCCATTTGTAGACTCTGGTATTGGGTCCTAAGGTGTCCGGTGTTTTACCATCAAATCTCCAAAGTACCTGTTAAGTGTTAGATAATCTTTATTGCTGGAGTAAATTTAAAATTATTCAGACTGAGCAGGTTATATTTAGGAATATAAGTGGGTATATATACATATATATGCATATGTGTATGTAATCAAAATAATAAAAAAAATCTACGAATCTGAAAGATAGCAAGGAACATGGATATGAGAGTGCTTGGAGTGACGAATGAAAGGGGAAAATGATGCAATTGTATTATAATTTCAAAAATAGAAATAATCTAAATAGGACCTTTTAAGTTTAGATAAGCATAGCTAAATACCTTCCATAGGAGGGAGGAAGAAATCAGAGGAGGTGAGAAATGAGAACTATTGAGAGACTGAGATGAAGAATGTGTAAGCAGAATCTGTGATTATTTTTCCATTCAGACAGATTGAGCATCATCATTTTCCAAGCAGAGATATTTAGACAAATGAGATGGTTGATGATGTATGAAAATATTTAATACACTACCATGGTGATATAATTCAATTTCAGAAAGAGGAGCTAGCTACATTACTAATAATTTTTATTTTATATAAATATATTTTGATAATTTGAATAGTCTAGTTTTAATATCATTATATTGTAAATGCTTCAGAGTTTACTTTTATTCACTTTTTCCATGTTTTTAAATGAATTTCAAGTCTTTGTCCTTGATTATTTATTCATGACAAATATTTGTGTTCTACAACCCTCTCTGGTCTGGAGTTCTTTGAAACAATGCCATCATGTTGGCCAATACCAATATGGAGCCATCTGACCCATCCTGAAGAAACCTTGCATAGTGTAGAGTTGGAATATTTATTGTCCAGGAATGGAGTCACATGAAGAGAATGCTGAGTGCTTGAGAGAATACTCTAAGAAAACAGGACAAGTGTCTTGTGACCTCAGTTTTTTCAAAACACATGACTGTTCTTGGCATGTGTTTTCACCCTCCTCCCAGATGTAGCAGAGAGGAGTGGGTGAACTTCAGGTTAACCACTGCTGCTTGCTAATGTTATCCAGAGAATGTTTAAACTGCCCTTTCTGTGACTCTGTGGTGGCTTGCAAGAAAATGCCCCCCTAGGCAGTTGGCACTATTAGGTGGTGTGGCTGTGTTTGAGAAATTGTGTCACTGTGGCGGGAGGGCTTTGAGTTCTCTTTTGCTCAAACTTCCTTCAGTGTTACTTTCTGGGGAGTTCCTGTTGCCTGAAAGATGTAGCACTTCCAGCTCCAGTGCCATGTCTGCCTGCATGCCGTCACGCTCCCCTGGATGATAATGGACTGATTCTCTGAAACTGTCATTGAGCCATCACAATGAAATATTTTCTTTGTAAGTGTTGCCGTGGTCACAATGTCTTTTCACAGCAATAAAAACCTAATTAAGACAGCCTCTATGGAATAACATGTTTGTTTTGTGTCACACATGGCTTATTCTTTTGATTGTACACAGCTTCAACTCATGTGATCTTTGCTCAAGTGACCTTTCTTAACCCTCAGAGTATGCATTATCTGATTCTCTGAATAAAATTGCCTATTGCATGAGACTTTAGTCTGCCTCATTTATTAACTCCATTCTCCCAAGACCCACTGTTTCTGGAGCTGTGACAAGCTGCTTCTGAACAGGGAGCTGAAATTGGCTATGTGATAGGAGTGGGGGAATCTCACAGAAGGAGGTGAATGAGAAAAATGGGGCAGAAACTGGGGAAGGCTTTGCCTTATGTTGAGGCTTGTGCATCCTTTTTTTTTTTAAAAAAAAAAAAGGAGGAGCACAGGTATCAAAATCACAGCTATTAGTCTGTACAAATTTCTTATGACTATAATCCCTAGTTTCCATAAGAAGGCTCTTCAGATGAAGAAGTGTAGCACAGAGTCTGAATGAATATAAAAGGAATATAAATAAGGAGAAAAGATTCCCATTCAATTTTGGGTCACTTGGGCATTGATTTGGACCATTATTAAAATACTTAAACAAGATGACATTATTAACATGAGGAAGAGATGGCTAATCCTTGGCATGAATACAAACTGGATGATCACATCTTAAACCTGGTAAAGGAGGCAAAGGAAAAACAAGAGAAGATTTTCCCAGTGTAGATAAATGAAAAGTAAAAACAGCACCAATGATAACTGTGCAGGTGGTGGCTCCCTCAGCTCCCTTACTTGAGTCTCCTCTAAAGATGTTTCCTGTATTACCTAAAGAATATCCTGAATCATGGGGTGAGGAATCTGATAAAAAATCTAACCTTAAATTCTCTTTATTGTTTTGACGAGGATTTAGGAGAGCTTATGTGAAAGCTAGCTTTACAATCTAGACAAGCTAGTGTATGGCATCCAAAAGGAGTTTATTTACCAATTCTTCTCTGGCATCATAAGCTGAGTTTGGTACTTCCAGTGAAATTTCAAGAAAATCAAAATATTTATCAGCGACTAGAATGGATACAATGAAAGATTTTAAGAAGGCTTGTATTTCCTATGTACCTACTGCTCCATGTACTTATGAATATCTTTTTGATTGGAACAATAATGCACAATGTTTGCCATATGATTTTCATATAATTTCTAAAATAGTTCTTAGCCCTTTCAAACTTCTTCAGTGGCAAATGTGGCCTGCAGATGAAGCCCATAAAAAAGTTCTACAGCTAGGACTGAGGAGTAATCCTAGAAATGTCAAATGTGAAATAATGACAGGGACTGGTAGGTGGGTTTCAACAGATTATCAGGTGCATAACATGCCTCCTGCAGCTCGCCCACATGTTAGGGTAGTAGCCATGGCTGCCTGGAGACTGACTGATATGGAATCTGACTTTCGGTCTAGTTAAAAAAAATCTATGCATAGTCCCTCTGAGCCTTATGTTAACTTCATAGGGAGACTCAAAGTTGCTATTTAAAAGTCAATAAAGGCAGAACAAATTCAACAGTTATTATTAAAACAATTTGCTTCTGATAAATGACAATGAAGATTGCCAAGGATTAATCAAGTCTCAAAGAGAGACATAAAATGTTATGGACTTTCTAAAGTTATGCAGAAATGTATGGATCTATAAACATAGTGCAAAATTAGCTGCTATAGTAATCTATGCTATACAAAAACAGGTATTAGCAAAGTGTCCACTTAAACAAGCAATGTAAATTGCCCCTACAAAAATCGAATGTTCAGAATCAATGAGCTCCTGGCATTTCTATATGCAAGAAAATACAACACTGGGTTAAGAAATGCTGATCTTGCCGGGCGGTGGTGGTGCACGCCTTTAATCCCAGCACTCGGGAGGCAGAGCCAGGTGGATCTCTGTGAGTTCGAGGCCAGCCTGGACTACCAAGGGAGTCCCAGGAAAGGCGCAAAGCTACACAGAGAAACCCTGTCTCGAAAAACCAAAAAAAAAAAAAAAAAAAAAAAAAAAAAGAAATGCTGATCTAAATGTGATAAGGATGGCAATACATTGCCTGACAACAATAACAGTACCAGTCAACAATAGGGAAGCATGTTGAGGGGTCCTATCCTGCCTCAAACAGTTAGACTTTTATCGGGTTGCAATAGTTTATCCATGAAAGGAATCATAGTTCATACAAGAGTCATTGATGAAGATTGTACAGGTGAAATTGCCAACTTGATCACAGTGCCTGCTAATTGGTCATTTAAAGCAGGAGAAAAAAATGCAGTTATTTTTGTGGTCTGTATAGTCTCTACATGAACAACAACAAGAACAAAAAAAACTGTGTGAGTGAGGATTCAGTAGTACAGATAAGACTGTAGCATTAAGCACCTTATTAAAAGAAAATGATAAACCATTATTGGGTTTAAAAATAAGAGGAAAAAATGTTTACAAAATTAATTGGTCATGGAAATAATGTTTCTATTATAACCATGAAATAATGGCCTTCTGAATGGCCTGTTATAGGGGAGTAAACTCCACCCTGATAAGGTTGAGAACTATGAACTCTAGCAAGATTAAACAAAATGCTACAAAATTACAAGGTTTGGGCCCAGAAGGCATATTGGAAGTTCTACAGTCTTATATTACTCAAATTCTGATTGAGAGACTTTCTATAACAAACTCATGCAGAAATCTATATGCCGGACTTTCAGGCTGCCCATTCTTCACAATCGCAATTGCTGATGAAAAGATTGGGTTACCAAAAATGAAAAGGACTATGAAAAGAGTTAAAGGGACTAGGGAACCTATATTCCCACATGGACAAGATCAAAAGCATGGCTTGGGTTTTTCATAGAAACCAAAAATTATATAAAAATCTAGTGACTCTGTTTGGACACCTAATAGCCTGTTTGTAAGAGAAAAGTTATGGGGTCGTCACAAGTTAGTCAGAGAACAGTGGAGAATGGGCACATAGAGCCCTCTTTATCTCCCAGGAATCCTCCTGTTTTTGTAATTAAAACATAATCTGATAAATGGAGTTGGTTTATTGACTTCTGAAATGTTAATACCACCATGTGGCCAATGGGAGTTTACAGCCAGTTTTACCTACAGACAGCTATTGTTAAAGATTGGCCTTTAAGAGTTTTGCATTTAAAAAGATTGCTTATATTATACACATTCATCCTGATAATAAGGTATATTTGGCCTTTTCTGTTCCTCACTCAATCATAAAGGACCTCAGCTCTGATATCAATGGACTGACTGTATTACCCTCAAGGCATGGCAAATCCTCTATTACATGTCAATACTATGTAGGAAAGCTTTTAGAGCCTGTGAGGGAGGCCCTACCTGAGGCCTATATTTATTAGGTTTTAAACCTGGGACAAATGGCTGAGGTGCCTATTTCACATTTCAAGGCTGGCCTGGCAATCCCTCAGTTTCTACATGTCACAGGGCTCTCCTGGCTGGTATAATCTGGCCCCTTTTCTGAACTCTCCAGCCCAGAGGACTATGCTGTTCTTCCCTATATAACCCAACCATTATTGTTACCTGCTCTGTTTTGTACCTTTGGCTATCTGGTCCCCTCTCTACCCTTTCCCTTCACCTCTCCCCTCCCCTCACATGGCACAGCTCAGTCTGTTCATGTCCGCTCTGGACTCCCCCTGTCCCTGTCCCTGCCTCTGGCTATGTTCTCTCATATATCTATAATAAACCTTCTCTTTCACCATACCTAGGGACAGTCATGTGCTTCCCCTTCCTTTTTATTTTTTCATTCTATATTATTCATTATATGGATGATATCCTGTTAGTAACTCCCAAAAAGAAAGAGCTGTAATCCATATATGACTTGATTCAACATGTGCTACATAAAAGTAGGCTTATTAGCCGGGCGTGGTGGCGCACGCCTTTAATCCCAGCACTTGGGAGGCAGAGGCAGGCAGATCTTTGTGAGTTCGAGGCCAGCCTGGGCTACCAAGTGAGCTCCAGGAAAGGTGCAAAGCTACACAGAGAAACCCTGTCTCAAAAAAAAAAAAAAAAAAAAAAAGGAAAAAAAATAGGCTTATTATTATACCTCAAAAGGTGCAATGATCATGGACTGTGTAATATTTTGGGTAACTAGTTACTAGAACAAGTGCTAAGAACCACCACCCCTGCCCCCTACAAATGTCCTTTAGACTCAACAATTTAATAATACTCAAGAATGACATTCAACTATTATTAGGAAATATTAATTGCCTACTAGGAATCCTCTAGTCTAGGAATACTATATTATGTGCTAACCAATCTATTAAATCTCTGAAAGGAGAGACAGCATTGAGCAGTCTTTATTTTATCTAGAGAGGCAAGGGAAGAATTACAGCTTTTGCATTGAAAATGAAGGAGGCAGGCTGGAGAGATGGCTCAGAGGTTAGGAGCACTGGCTGCTCTTCCAAAGGTCCTGAGTTCAACTCCCAGCACCCACATGGTGGCTCACAACCACATGTAATGAGATCTGGTGCCCTCTTCTGGTTTGCAGGGACACGTGCAGGAAGAATACTGTGTACATAATAAATATAAAAAAAAAAAGAAAAGAAAAGAAAAGAAAAGAAAAGAAAGGAGGCATATGCGTATATGTAGATCCTTTGCTGCCTTAAAGTTACTTATTTTGACCACTAAATTGTTTCCTTCAGGTAGTATAGCACAAGAGGATAAGCCGTTGGGATGGGTTTATTTACACCATAAGGGCCATAAAATACTAACTGCTTACCTTACTCTTCTTGCTCAATTAGTAAATGAGAGAAGGACCCAATGTCAAAATTATATGGATTTGAGTCTTGATGTATTATATTACCCCTAAATAACAATAAGTTTTAAAGAGAGTTTCTGAACTCCATAGATTTTCAAATTTCATTTATGCATTACTATGGAAGGATAGGAAACTGTTTTAATTTCATCGTTCATCCTATTATTTCCTGGAATGTATTTTTGTTCTCCTCCCAGGTGTAGCAGATAGGAGTGGGTGAACTTCAGGTTAGCCACGACTGCTTGCCATTGTCATCCAGAGAATGTTTAAACTGTCCTTTTGGTGCCTCTGTGGAAGATATATTTTTGCCACACATGGCTTGTCATTATGATTGTATAGAGCTTCAACTTACATGATCTTAACTCATGTTTCTTAACTCTCAGAGTTCTCTGCATAAAGTTGGCTATTTCATGAAACTTTAGTCTGATTCACTTATAGGCTCCATTCTTCTAAGTGCAACTAACTCTGGATGGTGATAGTATAGGTTTTAAAACAAGACATTAAACCTACTGTATCATTTTCACCCAAAATGACTTATGTTCTTTGTAGAGCAATTTCTGTGGAGAAACAGGCTCACAACATGCCTACATTGTCTACACTTTGGAACTCCATCTGCTGTCTAAATGATGACTATGACCACACCAAGTGAGAGTGACATTTCATTTCATTCATATAATGTGCTTTTATCATATTCACTTCCCCACTCCAATATTCCCTAAACTACCCCTTCCCTATCCACTCCACTTAGTGACCTTAAAAAAAATAATCTTTCAACACAATTGGTCAATTGTGCACTCTAAATATTCTAGGATGTGTGGTCTTCCAGTAGAGAATGATGGACTTGTCAGGAGCTATTCTTTTCCTCTCTCACATGCTAATTATTGTCAATAGTTCCATGGCTTTGGGTGGTATTGTATATATACCTCCCCTCTCCATGATCAGATTTGATCTGTTTTTAGTTGCACAAGTTTTGTTCACATTTTTGATTCACATCAATTCAAATCTAAGCAATCATTGTTTTTTCACGAGAAGTCAATTTTGCTTTAGGATTCTAAGAATCTTAATGTCAATATACAAATGTCTAGTCACTAATGGCAGGAAAATTGCATATAGAATTTTGAAGGTGAATCCACATTATTGGATTGTCGCTGAGATTGGAAATATCTTCCCCCATCTCTACCTCATTCTCTCTTTCCCTCCCTGGGTGTTCTGGGTTATGTTGTAGTATATATGAGCCAATTCGTGTGTGTTAATGCTGTTTAAGAGTTCCAAGGTGATTGTGTGGAATGGAGAAGACTACCTTCTTCAGGTATTCATTCTGAAGTCTCTCCTTTTGGAGACAGAATCTCTTGTTTGTTTGTTTGGTTGTTTTTTTTTTTTTCTACTTCTGGCCCACAGGAATTCTCCTATTTCTGCCTTCTATTTCTGATAGGAATGTTGGTATTACAGAAACATTCAGTATCATTCCTGACTTCAATGGGATTTGGGGATTAAAACTGAGCTGATCACACTGCACTGAAAACATTTAACACACTGAGCCATATCTCTTGTTCAGAAGTTCATTAGATGTAGCAAATAGATGTTAAACATGTAGTAAATGCTACATTTTATGAGGTTCATCAGGGCATTCTAAAATTATTAGCTTATTTGGGGCCAGGATTGGAACTGCTTTGGATATTGATGAGCATATTAATCTTTGCAAGGATTCTTTGCAGTCTACTGTAAATAATTTGCTATTCATAGGTGATGTTATTGAAAAATATCTCCAAAACTAATGACACTACTTTATGTCCCACTGATTGGTATGTAGGCCTTATGATGAATTGCAGATTTTCCTGCAGAGTTCAAAATGTTCTGTGACATGAAAACCAGTCCCAAACTAAAGCCTATGATAGCAGCTAATGTTAGAATTCTCAATCTCATAAAATTGACATTATCCACATGACTAACAAGAATTTGTTATGTGACTGAATTATGTAAAGGATTGAAAAATTAATATAAGTGATTAAAGAGAGGCTGTTACTCTACAAAAGGTAAAAATGTTCATAAATATGCAAATTTAATTCATAGGAAATTAGTTTGTGGTATGTTTTATGAAGTGCGTCTTCTGAAACTTTTTTAACGTTAAGTTCCTCTGGACTCTGTCTTTATTTTCATATTTCTTCCTTGAATGGTAGGAGCTTCACTCTGACTGGTGACAAGCAGGGTCCTGTCTTTCATCTTTTATGATGCACAGAGATCACTGTGAGGGAAGCTCCCATCTCTACCTTTCCTTTATCTATTTCTTCTCCACATATTGGCAGTCTGGTTGAGACTAGACTGAAAGATATTTTTTTTAACTGTCTTCCTTTCAATTAGTCAAAAATATACTCTGATTGAGAGTTGGTGAGCCTGGGACTCCCTTCCTTTAAATGGCCCTCACAACCTGTACACTGAGGAGGCCTACTCGAAAGTTATAATGTAGAGTCATGCTACATTCCCAACTTTTTCAATACCTGCTTACTGTTATTCTGGTAGAAATAATAAATAATAAAGGTGCCCTCCTGCAAAATCTAATGTATGCAGCAACTTTAAATATTCAACAAACACAATAAGGGACTCTGATGCATTTGGCTATCTACGTACTCTGGATAGTGAGTCACCATCAAGTCAGCCTTTCAGAATATGCCCACAGTGATCATCGTGTTTTATGCAAGTCACTCTCAGTCAAAAACACCTTCTGTAGCATTGTTCATCTGTTGTGAATATCTGTTTCTAAATGTGGCTAAGGTAGATGAGAGCTTTCTCACAACTTTACCTTTCACACAGTCATTTCTATAATCAGAACTTCAAGGACTTTCACAGACTTAGTATGTGAACATGGAACACTTTACCTCACCTTTTGTGGAATCTGGGCAAGGGCCCACGCAATTGCATTGGCTTTTTCTTCTATCATGTCTCTGACCATTGACCCCAGAGTAAACACCACAACACCATGCTCTCCAGAACTCTGGACAAAGTCTTCCATTTCCTGTGATGAGAATTTGTTTCATGACTAAATAACAATTAAAGAAAAGTTATTTATGAAACCTCTACGAAAAACTAGGAGAATAAAAATTGAATTGTTCTTAGGAATTTTTAGAATAGTGGCGTTAAAACATACAGAAGACAAAAATGGCAATGTCAAAGTCTTTGAACTTCGTAGGCATCAATACAGCGTGTACTCACACATTACGCCTCAAACATTCTAAATATTTTCCTCTGGCAAAATTAAAACTCAAGAGTGCAAGCATCATATATGAAGTAATCATAAAACTATATTGCTGTGGGATGTTCTGTATGTCCTGTGGGAGCCCTTCTTGGGTTCCTCGTGGCTTTGCCCAGCAGGTCCACATGGAGGATGATTAGGACCATGGGCCTGAGTGCAGGTGTCTGAGATGGTCTGCACTTGGCTGTGCTGGGGGATGGTCTGTATGTCAAGTTGCTCTGATTGGTCAATAAATAAAACCTGATTGGTCGTGGCTAGGCAGGATGTATAGGCGGGACTAACAGAGAGGAGAAATAAAAAGAACAGGAAAGCAGAAGGCTGAGGCGGAGAGAGACACCGCCAGCCGCCGCCATGACCAGCAGCATGTGAAGACGCTGGTAAGCCACCAGCCACGTGGCAAGGTATAGATTTATGGAAATGGATTAATTTAAGCTATAAAAAGAGTTAGCAAGAAGCCTGCCACGGCCATACAGTTTGTAAGCAATATAAGTCTCTGTGTTTACTTGGTTGGGTCTGAGCAGCTGTGGGACTGGCGGGTGACAGGGATTTGTCCTGACTGTGGGCAAGGCAGGAAAACTCTAGCTACACTATATCTTCATTTACATGATTTCATCCTACAGAAAGGGTGACATTTTCCCCTTGCTATTTCATTTTTCTCCTCTAATAGCTTATTTAATATTATTAACTAGTATTTAATCAAATAATATCTCTGTTGTAGTATGTAAGTATGTGGCAGTTAACACAAACTCCCTATTATGATTAATAAAATGTTTTGGTTCTTTGAGAAATAATCATGTTCGTGGTAAACATGTACTACATAATTTCCTGATATTGTGCATAAATAGGGTATTCTCAGAGATGACTTCCACAATTTACTGGTTGGATTAAAAACTATGTCTATGTTGTTTCTCTAGATATCACAATTACCTTGGATATATGTTCATCATAGCTTTTGATGATTAATAGTGATACGATGAGTTTAACTAATTTAATTTTTGTATCTTTTGTGAATGGTTTTATATGTGTTTGTGCATTTTGCACGTGTGTTTGTGTATGTGTATGTGCTTATGTGTTGAGCACATCTGTTCAGTGTATGTGTGTGTGTGTGTGTGTGTGTGTGTGTGTGTGTGTGTGTGTGTGTGAATGCTGGCTTGCTTCCCTGTCTTTGCTTTAGCATATGGATGCCAAATGTTAAAATCTGATGTCTTCTTCTATCAATCTTTAACATAATTTTTGAGACTGTCTCACATTGAACACAAATCTCACCATTTTTAACAGAATAGTGGACAGCAAGCTTCCAGTATCAACCTGTTTCTGCAACCTCAGTACTAATTCATAGTAATGTGTGGGGTCACCCAGCTTTTTACATGGGTATTGGGAATGAAACTTACATCCTCATAGTTGCTTGCTAAGGATTACCAAATTGCTAACCACCAAGTACCCTAATTGACTTAATTTAAATTACTGATAGGAATATTTCCCAGGTCTATCACATTCTTTCCTGAGTTTATTGAACTAGTTAGCAGGATGTTTAATTCCACTTCCTATATCTCTCTATCACTGGGAGAAAAATATAAGGAGAAGTGTTCAATCACTTTCACCAGAAATCAAATCAAATGAAAAAGAGATCACAAAAGCATATTTACCTTAGGCAAGGGTTTTGCCGGTTTGCAGTGGAGTCCTCCAACATAGTCAACATTTGGTAAAGTTGGGTTAGGGAACTCCATATCCCAGTAGGATCTAATGAGCCACATTTGTGCTTTGCCTACTGTCTCAGCGAAGGTAGTGGGCTTCCCTAGATGAAGAAAATGAGCACATGAGGAAGAGAAAAGTTGACGGGATTGTCATCTGAATATAAAACACATTTTCTTAAAAATGAAAAAAGTTATTATTGATGTAGAACATGTGCATTTTAGAACCAGTGTTTATTGACATGTAACATAATTTGCATGTGTAATTCATTTGTGGCTCACATAATATACATAAATGTCACTGTGGGTTTATTTTTAAAGCAAACTGTAAGAATTACCTCATGTTTCCCCAGTAATTTAAAATAATAAATAGTCAATGAAAAAACCTACTAAGCCACTATATGAATGGGCACACACTTACTCCTCCCTAAAACTTCAAAAGGAACAGTATAAATATAAGCACTCATTTCAGGTCCAAAAGTCACACCACATTGTGTACCCTGCGCAGACTTCCCCAGGGTCACTGTGGTTTGTAGTTAGTCCTTCTTCCTTGTTTTGCCTAAGGAGCTGTAAAGTTGATGAATGTCTGAATTTCTCGTTAGTGTCTCTACTTCGGTTTCATATTAAAAAAATTAACAGTACTTATCCTATAAAAACAATATCAATATTTTCAGAAAATATAACAATAGGAATTTATGGCCAGTCTTAACCATGGCATTTTTTAAGAGAATAAAACATGACTTCAGAAAGTAAAGACCGACTGCATGAGTGTCCCTGCTTTTGTGGTGTTTAAACAGTGGATGTCAGGAAAGCATACAATAAAGGACGTGGCATTGGCAGGAACCTCAGTTCCATTTTTAAGCTTGTGAATTGACATGGTATCTTTCAAAAATAAGGGAATTCTCTAGAAAATACACAGAAAATATTTTAGGATTTATATTTTTCTTGATGTGTCTGTGTGAGTAGGTGCTATGCTTATTCAGGTGCCTGCAGATGCCATAAAAGGGCAGCAGCTCCCTGAAACCAAAGTTACAGGCAATTTTGAGCCACTGAACCTGGGTGGGTGCTAGGAACAGAACTCAGGTACTCAAAATGAACAGAAAACACTCCACCTTTTGTCATGATTTCAGATCCCACATTTTCATTTTAAATAAAGACAGTGGCCTGTGTAAAAGACAATGATTTCTTGGATGTCATATACATATTGAAACAGTAAAATATGTCATCCTGTAATCTACAGTAATCAAGATTTGGTTAACTAGCTAGTGACTTATTAAAACAGATGAAAAAATTACAGTCAGATGAGTAAAGAATCACTTAGGGAAGTCTGCTTCCATCTCTTTGCTACAGTCTAGCTCACCAGAATGTCCCATGTCAGGACTGCTGCCTGCTTCTATTTGATCAATATCGTGAGCTTTTACAGGGTTTGTGAGTTTGGTAGCTAATATCGTATTACATTGGATCACCTATAAAAGACAGCTTCACTTTGTATTTCACAGACATAATACATTTAAATGCTTGGAAAATTTAGGTCAATGAGTTCCTGATAAGAAACATAACTTACCCAAAGTTTCACTGTAAAACTGATCCCATTTCTTCTCATTAAATGTCTGGAACCAAAAGTCAAAATAAAACATACATATCATATTTTTTACCCTCTCCATGAATGTCATTTGCCCACCTAATCCTGACAGAATCATAGGTACATAGGAGGGCGGGAGTGTAAATCCTCCACTGTACTTTTCCATTGTATAACCAGGAGTGAAGCGAAGACTGTACAGAAAAGGGATCTGGAGAAGTTCAGCTATCAGCTCCCCGCAGGGGCCAATGGCATCCGAGAAAAGGACATCAAACTTGGAATTCTGTAGTTTTGTCATAAGTTGTTTGTTTGTAACTGTGTCTTTACAAAGACTTAGAAAGTAATCAGAATATTCATCCATCAGGTTTTGTAGCAAAGGTGAGTATGATAAACATGTATCTCTTGGTATTTCATAAGTCCATATATCCACAAGCCTGTTGAAATACTTTTCCAAATCATCTTTATTGACAGATGTGTGATAAGACTCAAACTTCAGGCTAGGTGATTTTTGCGGATCAACAGAGATAGAAGATTCAGGTCTCAGAACTGTCACTTCATGACCCCTCTGTACAAGTTCATCCAGTATTATCTTCAGATTCATCCAATGACTGAATTCCATCGGCCATACCAACACCTTCCCACAATACCCAGATCTGAAGTAGGAACTCATCTGCAGGAGCAGCAGAACAGACATCCACTTCACAGGCATCCTAGGAAATCAAATCCTCTGTTCACAGTGTGTTCCTTTTTGTCATTGCTCATCCTTATATCTAAGATGAAAAACAGCCATGAGTTAAAATATAACCCAAGTTGGTTAAAGCAAATACACTAATTGACTGCACTGAACTTCGGAACTAACTAGAGATAGTAAAAGCAAATATTCATTATTTCATATTTGCATATGAGTGTTTAATGTCATGTTTTACAATAAAGCAAATTGAGGGTCAGTTAACTCTTTGCATAACTTTTCTGTTTGTAAGAGTTTTGAATAGTAGCAATAACACTGGTTTAGTGCAACGTTAGTCTCAACTTTCTTCTCAACACAGAACACAAGATGCAGTAATTACACAGTTTATAAGTATTTTCTGGGTATCATTTTTCAAGAGTTTTTGTAAGAATGTTGATTAATGTATTCACTTATATATAATTTCTAAAATAGCTTGACAGTGTGCCTAACTCACTTGACTGACAGAAGCCCTGGGAAGCAGATATGCAAGAGCCTCCTCCTACACATGTCCCTAGGGAAGCAACTGAATAGACTTGCCTGAGTGATATTCTCTCATAAGGCATCCAGTTGCTTCGACTTACATGTCCACTGGTTTATCAAAAGCCCAAGAAGAAGCTGAATAGCTTCTTATCAGAATCTTAGTCCACAAAGACCTTGAGTAATAGATGGAGACATGTATATATTATTAATATTATATTATTAAAATATATTATTAATAAATATTAATATATATATGTACATATATTCCCTGCTCTCAAGGAGACACCATGGCCACTCATCCTGAGATTAGCAATCTCTGTAAGGTTGCCCAGGCAGGTCTTGGATACTGACATGTGAGCTGCCTGTATCTTTTGTGTGCCTTGGTATTCTGAAGAAGCTATAGATTTTCAAATAACTCTAGAAGGCATCATCTAGAGACCTTCTTTCATTATAGAAGCTACCTGTAGTAGTCAATGTCTCATCACATTGATGGAGTCTTTCACCAAATCCAAATTTTGGTAACACAGGTGTATTTTGTCCCGTGATTTGAAGGGGTCATACCCATCAGTGCAAGCAAGGTCTATAGGAGTGAATGTGAGGGGATCATGTGGGAGGGACACCCCACATCATGGAGAACTGAGAAGTTAATTCTTTTCTGGAATTTCCCTCACAGATATACCCAAATATTTCTTTCAATAGTGCTTTTACCAGTCAACTTAGCCATAAGAATTCTATCAACTCAAAAATAAACAATAAGAGTGAAGGCCTGATAGATACACAAACAAGAAATATAATTAATGTTAACATGTCAAATTCCTTAATTAAATCAAACAGACTAATTCAAACAAGCATCTAATCATGAGACTCTATATATAAGAAAATTACTTCATAGGTAACAAACACTTGCATGAATATTGGAAAATACATATACAAAAGCATACTACAAGTAGTAGATACACTTATAAGTGTCAAAAATAGAATTAACTTAAGCGTGTAAAATATGATCTCTAAGATCACTATATATTTACAAAAATATCAGTTTGACAAATGGAAATCACTATAATACATAACATTCATTTATATTCCACAAATATTGGATGTGAATAAGAGACTCTACCACAGTAAGAATTGGAGTTCTGAACACCTAACTTCAAATCAATGGGGAGATCACTCACGCAAAAATTCATCATAATTTAATATATAGGTCCTTCACTTGCTTAGAGTTACTCCAAGGTATTTAATATCATTTGTGGCTATTGTAAAGGATGATGTATCTCTGATTTCCTTCTCAGCCTGTTTGTCAATTGTATATAGAAGGGCTACTGATTTTTTTTGACTTGATCTTGTATCCTGCTATGTTGCTGAAGATGTTTATAAGTTGTATCAGTTCCTTGGTTGAATTTTTGGGGTCAGTCATGTATACTATCATGTAATCTGCAAATAGCGAAAGCTTGACTTCTTCCTTTTATTATTATTATTATTATTATTATTATTATTATTTTATTTTACTTTACAATACTATTCAGTTCTACATAACAGCCACAGATTCCCTTGTACTCCCCCCTCCTGCCCTCCTCCCCTTCCCCCCGGCCCACCCCCCCATTCCCATCTCCTCCAGAGCAAAGCCTCCCCCAAGGACTGAGATCGACCTGATAGACTCAGTCCAGGCAGGTCCAGTCCCCTCCTTTCCAATTTGTATCCCCATAATCTCCTTATGTTGTCTTATTGCCCTGGCTAGAACTTCAAGTACTATATTGAATAAGTATGGGGAGAGCCGACAGCCTTGCCTTGTTCCTTATTTTAGTGGAATCGCTTTGAGTTTCTCTCCATTTAATTTGATGTTGGCTGTTGGCTTGCTGTAAATTGCCTTTATTATGTTTAGGTATGTTTCCTGTATTCCTGATCTCTCCCAGACCTTTATCATGAAGAGGCGTTGGATTTTGTCTAATGCCTTTTCAGCATCTAGTGAGATGATCATGAGGTTTTTTTCTTTCAGTTTGTTTATATGGTAGATTATATTGACGGACTTTCCTATGTTGAACCACCCTTGTGTCCCTGGGATGAAGCCACTTGATCATGGTGAATAATTGTTTTGATGTATTCTTGGAGTTTGTGCAAAGAGATCCACGGTCAGGCCCCAGGTGGCGCTCCAGGAATCCAATCGGCGAGAAAGAGGAGGGACTGTATGAGCAAGAATTGTTGAGACCATGATTGGAAAAAGCACAGGGACAAATAGCCAAAGTAGTGGAAACACATGAACTATGAACCAATTGCTGAGGAGCCCCCAACTGGATCAGGCCCTCTGGATAATTGAGACAGTTGATTAGCTTGAACTGTTTGGGAGGTACCCAGGTAGTGGGACCGGGACCTGTCCTTAGTGCATGAGCTGGCTGTTTGGAACCTGGGGCCTATGCAGGGACACTTTGCTCAACCTGAGAGGAGGGGACTGGACCTGCCTGGAATGAATCTAGCAGGTTGAGCTGAATCCCCAGGGGAGTCCTTGCCCTGGAGGAGATGGGAATGGGGGGGGGTGGGCTGTGGGGAGGGCAGAGAGGGAGTTGGGAGGAGGGATGACAGGGAAATCTGTTGCTGATATGTAAAATTAAATCAAATTATAAAATTAAAAAAGAATTTAATATAAACTCAACTGGCTAAACAGATAGTTACAGAAAATTACATTCAACAGGTATAGGATACACATTCCCCTCAATGGCACATGGCACACTGCCTTGGAAAAACCGTGAATAGGACCACGGAAACTCTTCCCAATAAACTAATACAAATTAAAAGCACAGATCATAGCATAATAAAACAGTAATTTAGCATTAGAAATATCATAAGTTGTAAAAACACAGAATTTGAAAACTTCATTTGATATTTCCAGTAATCCAAGGAAGAAATTATAAAGGAAGTAAAACAGTTTCTTGAAATCAATGAATGAAAACACAGTCCACCAAATTCTATGAGATAGGGCAGAAGATGAAAGGGGACATTGTATAGCACACATACCTACATAAAGCCAGACAATGTTCAAATAAACGCAAATTGTTTAATTCAGGTCCCCAGACAAGCAAAAGTAATTAAAACAGAAGAAATTAGAATAGGATTCATTCATGAAAGTCCCTGAGGAAATTGCACCCAAGGGCTGTATTGACAAGTGGAGCTGACAGTAAAAGTGTTAGAATAAGCACAATGCAAATGCCCAGAGATAAATAAGTTGTTAATTGAAGACCAGCATATTACAAAGAGAGAAGGGTGTATATAAAGTAAAGAACTAATACATTCTGGAATTAATAAGAACATTTTTTTGTAAAGTAATATAATTAAAATGTAATATTTGTGAATGAGTAAATAATGAAATGTCTACAGTCAGCATGGGTCAGAATTGGTAGGCTTTCTGATTTCTTGAATGAAATTGACTTGTAATGTTACCAATAGGTCATTCCTGACTGTTCCAAAAGTGGTCAGTAAAGCAAATAGATGTGCTTTTATCTTAATACTCGACAGTGTTTCTTTGTCCCTAAATTGTATGTTATCATTCTCTTCAGTCTACCTGATTTATTAAACTTAACTATTTTGTGAATTCATTCAATGTTGTCTCAATTTATCTCTTTTCCAACTTATACCTTAGCATCACTCATTACAATAGATAAATTTTTAAAAAGTCATCTAATCAGACCCATAATTCTTTATTATTCCTAGTTCATCTCACACTAGTTGACCTCATTTCTTCTAAAATAATGCTGAGTCACTTTCAACATCACTTATCAGTTTAGCTTAAATAATTCAGCAAAGTGAAGATTACTCTTTCTGTACCTAAGAGGAGAAGTATATAAAAATAAAAAAATTCAAAAGATATAGATATTTATTATACATGCTCTTTATATATAATATAAATATATTAAGAAATAAAACTTGAATATAGCATATCTTTGGAAAAGTGTTCAGTTATATAATTAGACGTGTTATTGCAATTAATATTTTTCTTACACACTGGCTTAATAAGGACAAATATCTATCTATCATAATTATAGCACAAAACAACCACTTTTCAGTTTCCTGCTTGACAGTTGTACATAAGGAATGATGATATTTAAGAAAAACTAGTGGGCCCCAGAATATTAAGTACTCTATCTACCTGAGTCCACTGATCTAACTAATGTAGAAAAAGAATTCAACTTACACTCATTCTCATTTCACATTTGGATGTCAGATATATGACCACTGTTGTGGCCACAGAACAACACCCAGCTCCAAACTCACCTTTGTTAGAATTCCTGGGTGTTCTCTTCCTCAAACATTTCATTTCCAATAGGACTCCAAACCTCTTACTTATGATTCTCTCAACATGAGGCAACACATAGCTAGCAATATGCTACTAGACTGCTAATATTTGCAATGCAAAAAATGAAAATTTTGAAATCATATTAATTGCTGTATCAATTTCTAACTTTCGCTCAGTTTCTAAATTTTCTTTGCTAAATATCAAATGAAAATCTTGACATATTATTTGTTTCCCAAATAGGGGATTATTGATCTTTATGAACCTGGGACCCTATGTGTTTAATTTAAAATATTATATATTTTACATAAATAATATAAGAAGAAACCTAGTATTATGTCTGCAAGACATCCTTCAATACCTAAAGAGTTCTGCATGTTTCAATTCAGAAAACTGTTAGTCATACAATGTGTTCCTGAAGTAGTTGACTCAATTTCATGTGTTTTCAAAATTAAACTCAGGGTTCTCTAAGTTTTTCTCCAATCTCAATGGTGGTTGGTATTTCTACCTTTAAGAATTATATTCAAATTAAAGACATATGCCTGGGATATTAAAGATGTAGAATTTTATAAATGAAAGAAATCATAAGTAAATTCATTGTTTATTTGTGATATGATTAAATATTTCAATTATTATGGAAGTGAATGAGTTTTAAAAAAATAATAGATACAAACATCATGTGAAAGAATTAGTGAACTTCCTGTTTCCTTGGTGGATCTTGACTTATTGTCCTTGAAATGGGTGTTTCCTAAGTATTCTAGAAGGTGCCCACAAATTGCATAACAGTTATGAGTTTTCTCAATACTTTACACAAGGGGTCTCTTCATTTTTAAACTGATCTCAATTTCTCTTTCACAATTCATATCATCTCTACTCATTGAGATAGGATGGTTGTTTCTAAATGTCATTGTATTAAACAAACAGCTATTGGTTAATTTTTACCAGGATACCACACAATGACTGACCTCATTTCTTCTCCAATGATGCTGATTCACAGTCATCATGACTCATGATTTAGTTTACATGTTTGAGTAATATAAAAATTACCCTATATGTACCTACAAAAAAACTATGCAAATAGAAAACTTCTGAGTGAAGACAGATGCAATTTAAACTAATTTTATATTTTCTTACATCTTGAATTAGTAGAGATAAGTCTCCACCATGCCTGATTCTTTAAATGACTTCCTGTTTTGGTTCCTGTTTGACAGAATTGTGATATTAGATGGAAACCAATGGCCCTCCAACATTGACTCCTCTATCCAACATTGACATAATTATTTCAGTAATTAAACAACAGCTATGCTTATATGTCAATTATAAATATATTTCTGGATAGCTCATAAATAATTATCAGTGTTGTTTCAATATGATATCCAACTCTATATTTATCTTTCTCAGAATGGTTGCATATTATATTTCTTTTTAAGCACTTCATTTCTAAAAGAACTCCATGCCTCTTTCTTATGGTATATTGCCATGAACCATACCTAAGTAGTAATGATGCTAAGAGTACTAGGGTAGGTATGTAGTACTTTTTTCCAAAAATATCTGTTGACTTCAAATGGAATGACTCACAATGATACCCTGCTATATCCCTAGATCTGTGTCTCGTTCAGCCATCATTAGAGAACCTTCCTCTTGCAGTACAGGGGAGCTAATACACAGATGCACAACTGGACAATGTATACAGAATGAAAGATTTGGCAAAACTCAGTCCTAAATGAGATGTCTTCATCAAACCACTACCCTCTGGGCTCTGGGAACATGCTGGAAGAGGATGCAGAAATATTGTAGGAGTCAGGAGGGATGGATGGCATCAAGCAAACAGTTTCTTCAAAATACAATGGATCTAACTCATGCATGAATTCACAGAGACGGTGGTAACATGTACAGGACTGAACATGTTCAATCCAATGGGGTCAAAGTACTAATAGAGTGACACCAGTTCTCATATCTAAACAAGAAGATATGTCCTATTAACAACTGCTGCAAAGGAAAATTGTTTTTATTTTCCAAATAGAACGTTATGGGATATATAAACCCCATTTAAATATAAGCCTCATGTCAACTGTAGACTGTTGACACAATACAAACCCAATGGTATTTTTGTAGATTTATGTCTCATATTGCTTTGTTTGGGCACTTTTTGTCTTATTGGTCTTTTGCTTGTACATTAGGGTTTCTGATTTTGTGTTTTTAAGGATTGTAGGTGCATATTTCTTGTACTATTTGTTGATAACTTTTCTAAGTTAAGAAGGCATGGAATTGGTTGTGTGGGAAGTAGGGATGATCTGGGAGTAGATGAGAGAGTGAAATGATGATCAGAATATATTGCATGAAGTATCAATAAAAAAGAAAAAACGTACCTTTAGATTATTTAGAACTATGTACTCAATCTGCTGTCCTACTGTGTGCTTAGCCTGTTTAAGTTTAACCTGCGATTAAGAAAGCAGTGACACCAACCTCATCATGCCTTCCAATCACAACCTTTCACACCTGAGATAAGTGTGTAGCTTTAAGCTATGTGTTATGCCATGCTTGTGACCCAGAGTATTATATTGCGCATATGTATGTGGTGGTAATAATTTTCTGCAAACAGAATCCATACTGATATGACTGCTAAGAAACAAAAATATAAATTTCAAAGGCAGCACTTGGACATAAGTTGATAACCCCGGTGTGTGGGTTTGGGTGTTGTTTCAGGCCAGTTGGTGTCAGTAAGGTTACTTCTTCCCTTGTGAAACCCCCGTAAAGATATATGTAAAAGTATCTCTGCTCCTTTCCCACAGCATGTTTTCTATTTTGATCAGTAAATATAGAACAAAGACCTTTGTTTTTTTTTTCTTTTTTTTTCTCTTGTGTGTATCCAGATTTTTTTATTTTATAATTTAATTTAATTTTACATATCAGCCACGGATTCCCTTGTTCTCCCCTCCCCTACCTTTCCCCCAGCCCACCTCCCATTCCCATCTCATCCAGGGCAAAGACTCCCCTGAGGATTGAGTTCAACCTGGTAAATTCAGTCCAGGCAGGTCCAGTCCCTTCCTCCCAGACTGAGCCAAGTGTCCCTGTAGAAGCCCCAGGTTTCAAACAGCCAATTCATGACTGAGTACAGGACCCAGTCCCACTGCCTGGATACCTCTCAAACAGATCAAGCTAATCAACTGTCTCACTCATGCAGAGGGCCTGGTCCAGTTGGGGGCTCCTCACTTATGATTCATAGTTCATGTGTCTTCATTCGTTTGGCTGTTTGTCCCTGTGCTTTTTCCAATCTTGGTCTCAACAATTCTTGCTCATACAAACCCTCCTCTTTCTTGCCAATTGGACTCCTGGAGTTCCACCTGGGGCCTGGCCATGGATCTCTGCATCCAGTTCCCTCAGTCATTAGATGGGGTTTCTAGCACGACAATTAGGGTGTTTGACCATCCTATCACCAGAGTAGGTCAGTTCAGGCTTTCTCTCGACCACTGCCAGTAGTCTATTGTGTGGGTATCTTTGTGGATTTCTGTGGTCCTTTCTAGCACTTTGCTTCTTCATATTCCCATGTGGTCTTCATTTACCATGGTCTTTTATTCCTTTTTCTCCCTCTCTGTTCTTGATCCAGTTGGGATCTCCCGCTCCCCTAAGTTCTCTTTCCCTCGACCCTTGCACTTCATTACCCCTACTTAAGTCCATGTTGTTCGTATAGATCTCATCCAACTGGATACCAACATATAGAAGGCTGCAAATAGATTCATATCTGTGCACAAAACTTAGGTCCAAGTGGATCAAAGACCACAACATAAATCCAGCTACTCTGAACCTGCTAAGAGAAAGTAGGAAGTAGTCTTTAATGCATTGGCATAGGAGATCACTTCCTAAATATAACACCAGTAGCACAGACACTGAGAGAAACCATCAATCAATGCGACCTCCTGAAACTGAGAAGCTTTTGTAGAGCAAAGGATATAGTCAACAAGGCAAAGCGACAGCCTACAGAACGGGAAAAGGTCTTCACCAACCCCACATCTGACAGAGGACTGATATCCAGAATACATAAAGAAACTCAAGAAATTAGACATCAAAATCCCCAACAGCCCAATTAAGAAATGGGCTATAGAACTAAACAGAGAATTATCAACAGAGGAAACTCAAATGGCTGAAAGACATTTAAGGAATTGCTCAGCATCCGGAATTATCAAGGAAATGCAAATCAAAATGACTCTGAGATACAACCTTATCCTGCCAGAATGGCTAAGATCAAAAACACTGAAGACACCTTATGCTAGAGAGGATGTGGAACTAAGGGAACTCTCCTCCACTGCTGGTGGGAATTCAAGCTTGTACAACCACTTTGGAATTCAATATGGTGCTTTCTTAGAAAATTGGGAATCAATCTCCCCCAAGATCCAGCTATACCACTCTTGGGCATATACCCAAGAAATGCTCAATCATACCACAAGGGCACTTGCTCAGGTGTGTTCATATCAGCATTGTTTATAATAGCCAGAACCTGAAAACAGCCTAGATGCCCTTCAACAGAAGAATGGATAAATAAAATATGGTACATATACACAATGGTATACTACTCAGCAGAGAAAAACAATGACATCATGAGTTTTGCAGGCAAATGGATGGATCTAGAAAAAAATCATCCTGAGTGAGGTTACCCAGACTGAGAAAG
Source organism: Peromyscus maniculatus bairdii (assembly GCF_049852395.1). NCBI lineage: Eukaryota > Metazoa > Chordata > Mammalia > Rodentia > Cricetidae > Peromyscus > Peromyscus maniculatus. The sequence continues at coordinate 82,051,963 of NC_134861.1, forward strand.
ACTAACATGGTATCCTAAAAGGAGGATACTCAATGTAAAACAATGATGACTAGACTGCTACTCACAACCCCAGGGAGGCTACCTAGAAAACAAGATGCCAAGAAAGACACAGGGATTGCCCAATGACAGAGAAATGAACAAAGACCTTTGTAACAGACAAACAGGCAATATAGACAAGCAAGAGAAGCAGATAGATCAGACATACAATAAACAAGCTACAAAGTATAGACACACTGAAAACATGGGGAGAGATGTGGAAAATTCAAATTTGGGTTCACTCTTCTCAACTACTAGAAGAGGAAGTATTTTTGTCTATATTTCTATTTAATGTGATATCACTACAGCTATTGTCTAGGGTACTAGACTTACAACATTTGGCATGATCACAAATGCAGTTTTAAGTAATATTATATGACTTACCAATTTCTGTTTTCTTTCAGCACTAATATTTTGTTTTTCTAAATATTGTATCCTACAAATGTTTCTACTTTCTCAGATGGCTTAATGTTCATCGTCATCAACAAGAAAGAGTGGAGTACATATTTCTAAATATTAAATAATTTATTTAAAAATTTAGGACAATACTTTCTATTGGTATCTGAATTATTTATTTTAAGTCATTTTTATTGATGGCCAGATCAAAAGCATGTTTACCCACCAAAAATTATCTTCATGCCTAGGTTCAGAGATCCAGACTTTTAATAGGCAAATCCTACAAAGATACATCAACAATAGATCAGGGTCAGAGTAACCTTGAAATATTTACTCCTGGCAGATAATGGTTATTTTAGACCTAATTTGTCAATTATTTTAGTCAATACATCTGGACAATGGTCAGGGGTATGAAAATCTCAAACATGTGGACTGGGCTGCCATGACTGTTGGGAAGGATAGGATGGAGAACTGTCTAACCAAATACAAAATGGAGTCAGAACAGCTGTCTTTTTCTTATAGAGTTGGCTTCAGTGTATCCTCAATTCTCTTCCATCTACTTTGCTGGTTTAAAGAAAATCTGCTTTGTCATTTTTTAAACAGATCATGCTTTTGTTTTCTTTGACAGACACTGAATGTCAATTTCCTTCCATTTTACCTAAAAAAATGATATATCTGAAAAATCTCAATAAAATGTCAGACCTTCTATTTTTTCCTCCGGTAACAGGTTGATGTTTCTGTGATTGTCATTATTCTCAGAATTATTACATCAATAAATTAGTGTGAAATATAATTACTTGATAAAATAAAGATTTGCAATTGTTAATCTTTAATTTTTAAGCTGTAAATATATAGATACATTAAGTATCCCAATATCTTCTATATTAAGAAGGATAATCTTGCTGCACTGAATACACAGTCTTAGAACTGGATGGAATAGTCTTCCCCATCATGGCTGTAGATATTATCCATGTTATTAAAGAGCCCTATTTTCTTTTTTCTTTCCCATCTTTACAAAGAGTCAGTAAACAGTCAAGCAGCATTTTACAGCAAGGAAAGCCCTGGCTGCCACACAGGCGAGCAGGAATCCAACCACATCCGAGAGTGGTACTGGCACCAGGTGAGGTTAAACGCAAGTGGCTTCAGGTACTTGGCCCTGTTTTGGCGCATGACAAACTCAGTCCAGAAGACGGCTCTGTCCAGGGGATTCATAGGCTGGCTGTGGTGATTGGCTGATAACCACATAGCTTTCTCTTTATAGCTAAAGGAAAATACAATGGAAGTAAACTTAGAGAACAAATTAAAAACATACATGTTTGTTTTTCCCCAGGTAGTAAAAAAGATTACAATAAATGTAGAAGAAAAATATTATTTGTTCACTCATCATTAAAGAGATCCTAATATTCAGGCAAAAATAATGACCACAAAATATTGAACACAGATGAAAAAGATAGACAAAGACAAATATTTGTAAGCAACAGACTGGACCTCTAAAGCTCTAAATACAAACGGAAAAGTAAATAGAACTGAATTATCATTTGTCTGTATGAAACTTGAGTTATCTAGTAAGTAATTATTAGTTTCGCAGGTGTACAAAGTTCATGCCAGTACCAGAATTTCGAGACAGGAGGCAAATTTCTGTCAAGTTATCATTGTGGTTCCTATGTAAGCAATGCTGAGATGTAACTGGAATTGTTTTGGACTTTGTATTGACCATTTATAATCACAATTGATTATAACTCTCATTGTGGGTAGTTCCTTATACTTAATGACTCTGATTGTTCCTTTTTGCCCTTTATATACCTCTCTGTGAATTTGAGCCTTTGTATTAATGTCCTGTAGAAATTTTTCCCCTTTTGCAATTGAGGACATGGCTAATCCAGCCTGAATTCTGAAGTGTGCTATGCCATAACGCAGTAGAATGCCAGGAGAGGTAACATTCTTCCCTGCTATTATAAATATCATAGAGAGAGGACTGTTTCTCATGTGGGAGTGCTTATCTTAATGAGTTTTATTACATAACACATTATTTTTCAAATAAAAGAAAACAAACCATGTTCCAGAAAGTGCCTGTTTAAATAACCTATATCTCCTAAAATCCTAGAAATGTTGTGTATAAATGTGTGTTTTTTTATCACTTCTGTACAAACAAAAGTGTTCTATTGTTATTAAAGTCAGTAAAGAAAAGGAAAAATACATAGAATATTTCTGATGAGAAGAGAGATGATATACTACAACTAATATATATATATATATATATATATAGTAAGTTATTATGGAAAAATTTTAAAAAGCAAATAATTATATGCAAAACAAGTATTTTGATCATTTGTTTCAATAAAGTAATGTTTTTAAAACATAAAATTGTCCTCAATAAAAGGTTCTATACTTTAAATATCTACAATTCATTTATTTATGTTTAACGTTTATTTAATTAATGTTTCTGAATATTTTGCATGCATTAATGTTTGTTCACTATGTGAATGCCTGTTGTACCTGGAGACAAGAAGAGGGAATCCAATCTTCTGTAAATGGGATTATGTAAGCCTGTGAAGAACCATGTGGGTGCTGGAGACTGAGGCCAGGTCTTCAGCCACAACAGCAGGTTTTTAAACCACTGAGCCATATATCAAGCTCTGAATTTTTACATTAACCCCCCTACTGAAGTCTAATGCTAAAAATCATAGTTCTAATAAGTGAGTCAGATTTCCATTTGACATTAATGTTTCTCATCATCAGTTTTTTTTCCCAATTCTTCCTTGTAAAATACTCCTTGCCAGTTTGATTGCATTACACTAATGACTTTTTAAAAATGTTGTACTGTCCTTCAAATTCTGGCAATGGTTTTCCACTGAAAGAAGGAAAAGGGAAATTGTTCAGGGTAATACTACATGCCTATAGTCTTAGCACTCTAAAGATGAAACAAGGAAATTGATTTTTTTTTTGAGACAGGGTTTCTCTGTGTAGCTTTGCACCTTTCCTGGAACTCACTTGGTAGCCCAGGCTGGCCTCGAACTCACAGAGATCCACCTGGCTCTGCCTCCCGAGTGCTGGGATTAAAGGCGTGTGCCACCACCACCTGGCAAACATATCTCATCTCTATATGTAGTCAGACCCACCTTGTCAAAAAAGTAATTCCGCTGTGACAATCATACTGATTTATCTTTGCCATATTTATTTTTGTCTTTACTCTTATAACTGAACCTTTGTTATTCAACAAATAGCTATGAAATAAATACTATATAATGAATGTATAAATGAATAGGTAACTAAGTAAAAAACAGATGAAGACAGAGCTCACTCGTAAAGCACATGTCAATCTTGTGTAAAATCTTGTTCAAAGACAGGACAAATAAGTCAGTAGATACATAAGTAAATATGGAAGAGGTTATACTCACACAGGATTGCTAATGACTGCCTTCAGTGTATGGCACAAATCTGAACTGGACATCGTGCTGAATTCCAACCCAACAGCGGCTCCTTTGGCTGTCTAGTGAGCAATGTTTTCACGTTGTTCCCCAAATAAAGGGATGCCAATCATGGGGATCCCATGATGGATCGCCTCATAGATCCCATTGGCTCCACCATGAATTACAAAAGCTTTGTAATTTGGGGATGACCTAACATCAGATACCAGACAGTAAATACCCTGAGAAAGCATAAAACAGAACATAGAAAGTAGAAGGACTTTCTGTAGGTATTATGTCTTGTATGTCAGAGCAACAAGCACCAAGTTTACATATAACACAATGGAAGATCATATAGCAGCTGTTGCATGTGACCTGAGACCTGAAAAATAAAACCTGAATATTGGTGAAATTATTAAGGCAACTCCACTTAGTTACAAGGGAGGTTTATTTTGTGGGGTAACTCACAAGTGAAGGGATAGGTAACAAGGGTCTGGGAAAGTTATAATGCAGTCAGGCGCTGTTCTCTGGAGAATTCTGCTCAGTCTACTTCCAGTGTTCAAGGTCCAGGAACCAAGAGAGCTGGTACATCCAGATCTCAGGTCTTCAGGATCCTCTCTGGGCCAGGCCTTGTAGGCGTGACAGTTATTGAAGCCTCAATGGAAGTTGGAACTTCCAGATCAAAGCTGGAATGGCTACCCACTACACCTGATTGTCAGCTGAACACATTGAAATCATTTAATAGGTCAAGTGAAGCACTGTAAGAAAAGTCCAAGAACGTGTCAGAACTGGTTTTCCTACAGAAATAGTGGGTTCACTCAATTGGGCATAAGAGTGTTTAAGAGAATCAGGAGAGCATATGTGAATCACAGGAAGTATGTGATCACTTTATGATAAAGACTGTGAATCTTTAAGCACTTACAATAGAATAACATAATAAAACAGAATGAAGAATGTTTTTTAATGATATTTGGGAAAACGTACCTTCATTCAGAAAAAAATGTGATAACTGAACTAGAGAAAGAAAGTTAAACTTAAGTAATTAGTTGTAAGACAATATTTTATTACAGGAGTCAGGGTTTCCAATGTAGCATTTAAAATTCAGAGATTGTATAACTAAATACCTTTCATAGGACAGCTGAGGAAGTGGAAGAAAAAAATTGAGTATTTAGAAATATAAAAAGAATGCAAGAGACAGTATATGCTTATTTTCATATTCATTCAGGTTGAATATAGTCACAATTTCCCAAACATGTTAGACAAATCAGATAAATAATGTTTCATGGCTATATTTAAGATACTGTTTTGTCTTGAAAACTCTATTATAATGAAGTGTAACAAGTTACCAATGATTCATATTTTGCATGTATTTACTATAATAGCTAAGATGAAGAAATTATGTTTACATGAGGTGTCTAAAGTTCATGCTACATTAAAATCTTTCAATACACATTAATATTATTGTGCTAGTGCAGTTATTAAGTAAAATTTACCTCTTCCCTGAATTATTTTTAGTGTACACACAATCCTCAGATAATCTTCAAGAAAAAGGACCAAGTGGCAGAATACTTTTGTTCTCTGTACTCCTGCTAGCGTTATCTCCAGGACAGCATAGTGTCTCAGGTCTAAACTACTTAATGTAATTTAGAATATAATAATGTTTTTTATCTCTCACATACTAAATTCTTGAATTGTCTTTCATATATGTTTGGTATCTCAACCTCAAGAGACAACAGCAAGTGACTGGGCAGAATTGGCTGTTTTTCTGTACTCTTGTTAGCAATACCTTCAGAATACCAGAAATCCTCACTGTGTCCATTAACCACTCTTCTCTGTATTCATGTTATTTTTTTTTTATCAATGCTACTGTTAATCAAAAACTCATTCTGTATTATTGGATCATTTACCATATATAACTTTTACTTTGAAAAAGGTTAACTTAGAGCTATCATCATTTTAATATATTCCATACTAAATATCTGTGGTTAGGCTTTCTCAGATTTTAACAGACTGGATATATAGTGCATTCCATGGGAGCCCTTTACCTCCACCTATTGGGGGATCTGTGCAAGGAATCTGTGCAATTTCCTTGGCCTTTTCTTCTGTTAAATTTCTGTCATTCACCCCAGAGAAAACACCTTCACACCATACTCTCCAGATCTCTGGATGAAGTTCTCCATTTTTTCTAAGGAATTTGTTTAATCAGAAAATAACAATAATAAATACAACTGAACAGGTTATTATGAAAATGTTTGTATTAAAAATAAAAGGTTACAAATTATTAGAGGATTATACCAAGTAAAAGGCATAGAAGAAAAAATATTCCATCTTGTAGACTTCAAATTTTATAGATATCCATACTAAGTATATTCACATTGTTGTGAAATTAATATTCCTGATACTTTCATTTGGAACAATATTGACTTTATAGTCAGTAAGAATTATTAAAGGTGTTCCTAAAATTATTATCCTCACTTAAATTTATTTTTTATCTTATAAAAGTATGATTTTATTCTAGTTTTCTTTGTTAATCTGTTCCCTGGTAAACTTCTTATAAGAGTTGCTTGGTAAAACAAGTCTAATGTTGTGTCATATACATACATAAGTTAGTTCATCTAAATTCTAGTGTTGTGTTATATACACACATAAGTTATTAATCTAAATCTTCTCATGGCTCATTCAGAGTTATTAAATATAGTTGGTACTATACTTTAAAAGGTGTAATATACACATATTTAAGTCTTATAATCATTCTTTAATATTGTGTAGAAGTAGGGTACTTCCAGTGTTGACTGTATATACAACTGATGCATACAGCAAGTATGCACACTCTAACTACTTCTCTTTATTATTCAAATAGATATCCTATACAGTGATAGGGTAGAGGAATTCATAAGACACACATTAAGAAATTTCTTTTTTCTTTATAATAATAATAATAAAGAAATTTTCTATTCATTTTACATACCAACCACAGATTCCCCCTCCCCTCCCTCCTGTCCCCCAGCCTTCCCTCCCAAACCATTCCCACATCCTCCAAGGCCTGGCCTCAAATGGGGAGTCAGCAGAGCCTGATACATTCAGGTGAGGCAAGTCCAAGCACCTCCCCCAGCACCAAGGCTGTGTAAGGTATCCCACCACAGGCAGTGGGCTCCAAAAAGGCTGGTGCAAAAAGGCACCAGGGAGGGATCCTGATCCTGCTGTCAGGGTACCCCTTAAGCAGATCAAGCTACAGAACTGTCTTGCCTATGAAGACTAGTTCAGTCCGATGGAAGCTCCACAGATATTGGTCCACAGTTCATGAGTTCCCACTCGTTTGGTTTAGCTGTCTCTGTAGGTTTCCCCACTATGATCTTGATGTCCTTTGCACATAGAATCCCACTTAACTCTCTTTGACTAGACTCTTGGAGCTCGGCCTGGTGCTTGGCAGGATCTCTGCATCTGCTTCCATCAGTTACTGGATGAAGGCTCTATGATGACAGTTAAGGTATTCACCAATCTGATTACTGGATTTTTTAAATTTTTCTTCTTGTATTTGTTCTTTGATAATTGTGTACAATGGGTTCCAGCTCCATCCATTGACTTACAGATTCATAATTTTGTTTTTAATAGGTGAATAAATTTTTATTGTATAAATATACCACCTTCTCATTATCCATTAGTCAGTTGACGGGTGTATAGATGAGTGTACAGGTTGTTCCCATTTCCTTGCTGTTGTGAAATTAACATATTAAACATTGATGTCTAAATATGACTACAATTTTATACAGACCCCTTTAGGTATAGGCCTATACCCAAAGTACTATCATCTATTTTTAGGCTTTTGAGGATTCTGCACACTGATTTCCATACACAAATAGAAAAATCATCTCAAGTTTCATATGCAAACATAAGTGACCCAACACAGTCAAAATGATCCTGAAAAAACAAAACTGTTGGAGGTATCACCATCCCACATTTCAACTTATAGTGTAGAACTGAGAGAGTAAAGCCAGCACTGTACTGACATAAAAACATAGGGACTGATCAGTAGAACAGAGAAAACAAGCACAAACCCACATTCTTACAGCCACCGGATATATGACAAAGAGGCCACTGATATTGACACAGAGGCCACCAATATACAAAGACAGCATCTTTAAGTAATGGTGCTGGTCAAGCTGAACAGCTACATGTAGAAGAGTCAAACTGGACCCTTACCCCTCACCCTTCACAAGACTCAACTCCAAATGGATCAAGGACCTCAATGTAAGACTTGATAGTCTAAATTTGACGGAGGAGAAAGTAATGAATAAACTTGAAAACATGGTCACAGGAAAGGACTTTATGAACAGGACTCCAGTACCACATGCATTAAGATCAACAATTAATGAAAAGGACCTCATGAAACAAAGAAAAAAATCTGGACAATAAAGGACACCATCATTTGAGTAAAAAAGAAAAGCTACAGAAAGAAGAAAATTGTGACTAGCTACACAGCTGTCCTGTTTTTGTTTGTTTTTGTAAACTTGACACAAGCTGCAGTGATCTGGGAAGAGGAACACCGAGTGGTAAAATGCCTCGATCCAGATTGCCTGTAAGTCTGTCACGCATTTTCTTAAATTAATTGATGATTGATTTGTTGATATGGCGAGGCCCAGCACACAGGGGTTTGGCCCACCTCTGGGAAGATGGTAATAACTTGTGTTAAAAAAAAAAAAAAAACTGATGTAGGGAGAAAAAGTCATAAGGGATATTAGTAAATACCCACTTTAAAAAACCCTGTAAAACACACACACACAGACACACACACACACACACACACACACACACACACACACACACACACACATACACACTCACCTACATGCATACACACACATAGGCATATGCACATATACACACTTGCAAACGTACATATACATAGACACACATACACACACACATATATATATGCACACACATATACAAACATACACATACACATATGCCATCCCATTCAAACACACACATGCATTCACACATACACACTTAAACACAAACACACACACAATAAAAATTTATCAACTGGGCTCACAATATTTTTTGCAAAAATGAAAAGCCATCTAACAACAATTTGACATTAGGCATAAAAAGCCCTGGTGAGTCATTAGCCAGAGTTGTACAACATTACAGGCTATTGTTATTGCCCTTGCTTGCCTCCTGTAGGTGGAAGGTAAGTCCCTGGTGCTGCACTTCAGACACAGGGCTCAGAGACCCCTAAGCTGGAATTGATCTGAAAGTATCCTCTATGAGCACTAGCTTTCCATACCAGAAGGCACCATGCAGTCTTCCAAAGGAGGGGGCAACCAATAGTCCTACCCAGATATGATGCCTATGAATTTTAACAGTAGCCAGCATGGCAGGAAAACACTAAGAGTGTAGTAGTGGCATGCATATCTTGGCAATGACCAACAGCTCTCTAGACTTAAGGCCCATAAAATAAGAGGGATATCATGCTAGGTACTAGAAACCCAGTCTAGTACCCTGGGCTTGTGAAGTCATGGATCCTGGAGAAGAACCTTCAAATGCCAATCTACAAAACCAGCATAATCTTGAACTACATTCTCAGTATTTGTCCTTATAAAAATAGGTAAGTTAAGTGCAGTCTTCATTCCTCACTAAGGAAACTTCTCTTTTCATCAGACAGAAACCATTACAGAAAACCACAACCAATTGAAATGCAGAGTTGGGGAGCCTAGTCCCAATGTATTCATCTATAATATAACTTTCTCACCTAAGGATCATGGGTCACTGCTGAGGAGACTGTGAAATATATTGGAAAAGCCAAAGTAACAATGACTTTGCTGTGAGATTGTGTCTCCTAGGATGTTAGCAACTCTACCCATGAGGTCTCATGAACATGACTGTCTATACATGTGATGAACAAGGACAAGAACAGATATTCTAACTTGGAAGGAGGAATGCTCATAAGGCCTCAATCCTATACAAAGAACTACAAGCTGAGAAACATTTTTAAAACTTTTCAACATTCTTAGCCATCATAAAAACTTGAATTAGAACTACTGTGAGTTTTTATGTTATCCCAATAAGAAGAGCTAAGATTAAAAAAATAAAACAAAAACAAATAATGGCAAACACTAACATAGATTTGAGGGGATAGGATAACATCGTTGTTGTCCATTCATTTACACTATTAACAGAGATGACATGATATAAACTCACAAAAATCACAAAACTTACATAATCTTATATCAAAAAAGGAAACTAGTCCTGGTGTAGGTCCAAAAGTTGGAAACTGAATCCTAAAACATCAAACAAATAGGAGAATGAGTATATCTAATACCAGATTGGGAACACAATCAGCCCTTCCATGTAATTGGCTTAAACTTAGCTTTCAGGGAACAGTTTTCAGGAATCAAGATCTTGTTATTATTGTCCTGGTATTTATATTGACAATATTTGTTGCTTGATGACCCTTAAGAGTTCAGAAGTCACTACATGGATTGCTGTAGGATAATTCTCTTGTGTACTGTAAAGATTTGTTACTCAAATTGGTTTAATAAAATGCTCATTGGCCAGTAGCCTGCCAGGAAGTGTAAGCGGGGCAACCAAACCAAGAATGCTGGGAAGAGGAAGGGCAGAGTGAGGAGTTGCCAGCCAGATACAGAGGAAGCAAAATGAGAATGCCAGACTCAGAAAATGTACCAGGCCATATGGCTAAACATAGATAAGAATTATGGGTTAATTTAAGCATAAGAGCTAGTTAGTAATCAGCCTGAGCTACCAACTGAGCATTTATAAGTAATATTAAGCTTCCAAATGAATTATTTGGGAAGCAGTTTCTGGGTATTTGAGAGTTGCTGGCCAGACAGAACCTTCTACCTACAGTGGAGGGAGGGTCTTCATGAGTACTGAATAGTCAATACTGCACCAAAACAAAAGGACCCACTGAGATTCTATTTTGTGATTTATGAGTTTCTGCCTAATATATATATATTGAAGGGAAGGAAGGAAAGAAGGAAGGAAGGAAGGAAGGAAGGAAGGAAGGAAGGAAGGAAGGAAGGAAGGAAGGAAGGAAGGAAGGAAGGGTGAAAGGAAGAAGTATGTCTGAAAGTATTGCTAAGTAGTCTGTCAAATCTTCAGCTCAGTTGAGTGAATTATCAGACAGGGAATTTGTATATACATAAGAGCATAAAATAGAAGCAATGGAGTTAACATATCCTAAGGCCAACTTCTCATAATCATGCAGTGGGGCATTAATTCCACTTGACTTCTCAGAACTTAAGTTCTAATCAGAAACACAAAACGCTGAGTCACAGAGTTATGCTGCAAGTATTAAATTTTATCACATCACTAGAACTATAATCTAAATGTTAGTATCTCTTAACATGACTCAACAAAATTTTGTCAGTTATCTCTAGACACACCAACTCAAAAGCTTGTTTACTTTCAAAGTCTATGTTAAAATGCAATGTCCAATATTAAATCAGACTAAAACACTTTTATCACTTTATAACATGATTGCTTACTTCATTATAACTGCCACAGATTTAGGCTTTATGACATACTATCTTGCAGTTTCCTAAAACATGATCTGTACTTTAGTACTGTAATAGGCTTTATGACTTGCTTTGATTTTACTTTTTGTTTTTACTCTTTCTCTTATATCTTCCTACTTCAAGTAAAGATAGTGCTATTCTTCCTTTGTGGGTTGATTTTGATGCCTCTAAAGACATTTGGCTGGGTAGGTACCTGACTCAGAGTTGGTGTATCCCATCTACCTTTCTCTCTGAATAGCTCTTTAAGAAACATGTGTATATAACTATTCCAATATACAAGCAATACAAATATTGTTAGATTATGTATCAAATACATACTGCATCATAAAAATCAAAGTTTCATATATTTTGTGTCATACTCATCCACTAAACCAACCTGACCTCCTCTGACAGCATCTGTAGTGTGTAGCACACTGCCTTTAGGTGTTTTGCTAGCAAAAAAGCAAACTAGAAGGATATGACTACCTGCACTACTATTGTAATGTTTAAATTTACATTGTACTTGTTAAAATGTTCCTTTTTAATAGTGTAAATATCAGGCTGAAAAGATGGCTCAGAAGTTAAGATTACTAGCTTCTCTTCCAAAAGACCCAAATCAATTTCCAGCAACCACATGGTAACTCACAACTAAAGCTAGGCCTTGATGTGCTAATGAACTAATCACAAGGTAGCACTGAAATGTGAGTGAAGCAGATGTAAGCACAAAGCTAAGGCAAAATAAAAAGAGACAAGCCTTGAAACTTTGGAAGTGGCCTCTTGGATCACATTCTGTGCTCCTTCTGAGAAACAGTTTACTGGGACTTTGTGTTGATACTCATCTGAAAGAGGACTTTGAAACTGGCCTCTGTGTGTGACCCTAGCTTTGGTTACCATTGCACTTCCAGCATTGTTGATAAGCTCACACATGTCCACCTGTGCTCTCAGGGACCTCTGGACCCTCATATGTGATGGCCTGACACAGATGAAGGACTTCACCATGGCATGCTTCCTAAGCATCCTCATGGGAGGAGATTCCCAATGGAAACCAGCAGCAGCATTTTCTGCCTGACAACTGATCTCTGCTTGGTGAGGTTTCTGTTTGACTTTTATTAACATGAAATTATCAGAAATGTTTGTTGTGAACAAACCGATTATATTCAAAAGACAAATCTTGTGTGGGCATGCTAGTTGCTGAGGTCCCCACTGCCCACTGGCCTTGCCCTCTGCATCCTCACTCTTATTTGGTTGCCTAATTCAAACGGTACAGCTGATGAGCAAAGTGCAATTGTGAGAGCAACATTTATCCTTAACCATAAACTTTGATCTTTGAAAAAATGTTAACTGGGGAAGGATGTTTGTCAGATAGTGTATTTCTGAATTTATTAAATATAGATTTTTGTCTTATTCAGCGTTCTGATAAAAAGACAGTACATTTTATTTACATTTTCTACATCTTTTACAATACAATTTCATTCTTTTCTTTAACTCCACTTAACATTGTCTGCCTTTTCTGTTCTGAGAAAATCATCAGTAGGATATTATGATAAAATATATGAATTTTTCAGTTATCTGTTTTAAATTAATCATTGAACCAATTACCTCATATACATGTAATTACCCAACATCCAGCTGTGATCATGACTATTATGAACTTGAGAAGAGAGGTCAGGATGAGATCATTATTCATTTCATTTTTTTCTATACTATTATTTAAATTTAGAATAAGGGTTATTTCTTTGTTTTTTTGAATTTTTCCATAAACTTTTTACTGATTCTTTGGAAATTTCACATTATGCCCTCCAATTCTAATCATTTCCCAGTCCTTCCACATCTGTCTTCCACCCCAGTAACCTCCACCATAAGAGAAAAAAAATTACAAAAGGTCTCATGGTAGAAGCTGCAGTGTGCCATGGTGTCTCACACAGTATTTCCTTTCATACAAACAGCTTTACGTGAAAATGTTCATTGCAATGTGTCAATGGTCTGGTTCGAGGCCTCTGGCTTCTGCTACACTATTGGAGCTAGATCCCACTGAGGTTCCTGTTAGATATCTTGTTGTTGCCCTGTGTCATGGAGCTATTGCAACTTTGGTTCTGCAGGACCAGCCCCTTCATTAACTCCAGCAACTCATATGGTGTAGGTGTTGGGGTGAGCCAGCTCAAAGCTACAGATCTTGGCCTGGGTGGTGCCTGAGTTGGTCAGCTCAACAGCTCTTCCTTGCCCATGTAACCAGGGCCAGCTCTCCCATAATGTACAGTCGAGGGGTGAGGCTGCCTCTCCTGTGTCCACATCATCAGGGCCAGCTCTTCCACATCCGTGCCAACAGGGCCAGCTCCCCTGCATTGCCAAGATGAGGGACAGAATAGCTCTCCCCGACTAAGTCATGAGGTCAGCTCTTCTACCCAGGCATCGGAGGCCAGCTCTCCCCAACTGCAAAGGCAAGTGCTCATGTCACCGCTGGTGCTACTGTGTGGTGGCTGGCAAGTGGTTGGACCAGCTCAGCACAGTACTCAGACATTAAATGGCATCAAATGGCAGCCAGACCAAGGATGTTCACATCACCATGAACATTGACACAGACCCCTGATACAGAAAGTCCACCGACCCAGACAGATATCGCCCTCTGTGGCATCACAGATATCACCATGACCTCAGCTGGCAGTGCAGGCCTCTCACATCGGGTTGTTTCCTGCTGCCTTGATGTCTGCAGTTCTGCCTCTCTTCATAGAGCACAAACTGCTTCCACTTCTCTTTCTCTCCCGTCTCTCCACCACGTATTTACTCATCATAGTGGTGCCTGCCCCTGCCCAGGCCCAGGACTCTCGTTTGTTTGAATTTTTTCAAAATATTCATTTTTATTTGAGAAAGGGGAGGGTTTATTTCATCTCATAGCTCCATGTCCATTACTGAGGAAAAGTAGATGAGAGGTTAAAGACACGAATCAAAAGGCAGAACTGAAGCAGATGTAATGGAGGGACTCTGGTCACTAGATTGTTCCTTATAGCTTGCTCAGCATTTTCATTTTTATTATGTCTTTTATTTTTTGAGAATATAATGTAATTATATTATTTTCCCCTTCCCTTTCACCTGTCAAAAGAAGATATGACTTGATAAATTAATCAGTGAATATGTGGAAGACAGTTCATAAATTAGAATGATGCTGAAATTTAGCTCATGTAGTACATTCTCAATGAGATCTACTCATTCTTCATCTTCTTTCCCATCTTTGCAAACTTTTGATAAATTAATAAGCAGGATTTTATCGTAAAAAAAGCCATGGCTGCCACACAGGCGAGTAGGAATCCAATCACATCCAGAGAGTGGTACTGGTACCAGGTGAGGTTATAGGCAAGTGGCCTCAGGTGCTTGGCTCCTTTGTGGCGCATGACAAACTCAATCCAGAAGACAGCTCCGTCCAGGGGCTTCACGGGCTGGTCATGGTGAATGGTTGATAACCACATAGCATTCTCTTTATACCTGAAAGAAGTAAAATTTACATCAACTTATATAATGAATGAAAAATGCACATGTACAATTTTTGTGTAGATAGTAAAGATAATTACACAAAAGTATAAAGAAAATGAATTATGTTTTCTGTTCATGACTAGGAAGAACTTCAGAGGCATGTCTGAGCTCCTTGAGCATGCAAGATTAAGCATAGCGAAAGAAAAATGGAAAAAGATAAAATATTCCTAAAGTTGAGTTTGAGGATAACTATGCCATAAATATCAAATATATCAAAATGAGATATTATTTGATTATATAAAACTTCAGTTACCATAATAAATTATTAATAACTTTGTGTGCCAAGTGCATACTAGTGTCAGGAGATATCAGTAAAAGACAAATCCCTTTCAAATCTGCATGGTGGTATGTATTTGTGTAAAGAAAAAAGAGAAACACCAATGCACTGAATCATGCCCCAATTTGTCTCTGTAACTACCATTATTTTTGCCTTCAGGAAAATTCTTGCTCCTTTGGTCTTCAGTAAGAAACACAATGAAAAATAAATAAATAACAAATACACATATTAAAATGTTATACTCACGAAGGATTTTCTATGACTGCCTTCAATGCATTGAGCAAGTCTGACCCTGACATCGTTCTAATATTTAATGCAACAGCTGCTCCTTTGGCCACCATGAAGGCAATATTATCATGTTGTTCTCCAAACAAAGGAATGCCAATCATAGGGATTCCAAAATGGATCGCCTCATAGACACCATTGGCTCCACCATGAGTTACAAAGGCTTTGGTTTTTGGATGACCTAGAATAAGATGAATTCTGGTTAGCATTAATTAGCAGACTTAGACATGAAATGAGAAATATTTACTATCAGGAACTGAAAGGAGATTTTCTACATGCAGATTCTTTTTTTATTAATTAAATTTGTTTATTTAGTTTACATCATTTATTTAATTTACTCTCCTTATCACAAGAAAACCTACATGAAGATCCTATCCTCATAACCTCAGTGAAATGATTTCCTGTCTTAGAGCAAGGAGATACTGAATTCACAGAGAGATGTTTGCAGATTGGTTTATGACTTGAGACTTGAACTATGAAGTACTGGTTTCTAGTTGAACACATAGAGCACATGGTGGATTAGAGGACATGTGTGTTAAAAAAGACCAGGTACACACCAGAACTTGTTATCTTAAATAAACAATACATTCACTTCGTGTAGTATAAGGTATTTTGAAGTCAACTAGAATAAGTTTGCTTTCTAGTCTTACCTAGAAGGTCATTCTGAGGGAGCCATTTGTAGACTCTGGTATTGGGTCCTAAGATGTCCGGTGTTTTACCATCAAATCTCCAAAGAACCTGTTAAGTGTTAAATAATCTTTATTGCTGGAGAAATTTAAAATTATACAGACTGAGCAGGTTATATTTAGGAATATAAGTGGATATATATATATATATATGCATATGTATATGTAACCAAAATAATAAAAAAAAATCTATGAATCTGAAAGAGGGCAAGGAACATGGATATGAGAGTGTTTGGAGGAAGGAATGAAAGGGGAAAATGATGCAATTGTATTATAATTTCAAAAATAGAAATAATCTAAATAGAACCTTTTAAGTTTAGATATAACATAGCTAAATACCTCCCATAGGAGGGATGAAGAAATCAGAGGAGGTGAGAAATGAGAACTATTGAGAGACTGAGATGAACAATGTGTCAGCAGTCTCTGTGATTATTTTTCCATTCAGACAGATTGAACATCATCATCATTTTCCAAGCAGAGATAGACAAATGAGATGGTTGATGATGCATGAAAATATTCAATACAATACCATGATGATATAATTCAATTTCAGAAAGAGAAGCACATTACTAATAATTTATATTTTATATAAATATATTTTGATAGTTCAAAATCTAGTTTTAATATCATTATGTTGTAAATGCTTTTGAGTTTACTTTTATTCACTTTTTCCGTGTTTTTTTAAATGAATTTCAAGTCATTGTACTTGATTATTTATTCATGGCAAATATTTGTGTTCTACAACCCTCTCTGGTCTGGAGTTCTTTGAAACAATGCCATCATGTTGGCCAATAGGAATATGGAGTCATCTGACCCATCCTGAAAAAACCTTGCATAGTATAGAGTTGGAATATTGCCCAGGAATGGAGTCACATGAAGAGAATTCTGAGTGCTTGAGAGAACACTCTAGGAAAACAGGACAAGAGTCTTGTGACCTCTATTTTTTCAAAACACAAGACTGTTCCTGGCATGTGTTTTCACCCTCCTCCCAGGTGTAGCAGAGAGGAGTAGGTCTACTTCAGGTTAACCATGGCAGCTTGCTATTGTTATCCAGAGAATGTTTAAACTGCCCTTTCTGTGCCTCTGTGATGGCTTGCAAGAAAATGGCCCCCTAGGCAGGTGGCACTATTAGGAGGTGTGGCTGTGTTGGAGGAAGTGTGTCACTGTGGGGGTGGCTTTGAAAATCTTTGGCTCAAGCTTCCCTCTGTGACTTTCAGTCGACTTCCTGTTACCTGCCAGATGTAACACTTTCAGCTCCAGTGCCATGTCTGCCTGCATGAAGCCATGTGATGATAATGAACTGATTCTCTGAAACTGTCATTGAGCTATCACAATTAAATGTTTTCTTTGTAAGAGTTGCCATGGTCATGATGTCTCTTCACAGCAATAAAAACCCATCTAAGATAGCCTCTAGGGAAAAACATGTTTGTTTGTTTGTTTGTTTGTGTAACACATGGCTTGTCCTTTTGATTGTACACAGCTTCAACTCATGTGATCTTTGCTCAAATGACCTTTCTTAGCCTTCAGTGTATGCATTATCTGATTCTCTGAATAAAATTGTCTATTGCATGAGACTTTAGTCTGCCTCATTTATCAACTTCATTCTCCCAAGATCCACTGTCTCTGGAGCTGTGACAAGCTGCTTCTGATCAGGGAGCTGAAATTGGCTATGTGATAGGAGAGGGGGGGATCCTCATAGAAGGAGGTGAATGAAAAAAATGGGGCAGAAACCGGAGAAGGCTTTGCCTTATGTTGAGGCTTGTACATCCCCCTTTTTTAAAGGAAGGAGTTGTACAGGTATCAAAATCACAGCTATTAGCCTGTACAAATTTCTTATGACTATAATCTCTAGTTTCCAGAAGAAAGCTGTTCAGATTAAGAAGTGTGAAACAGAGTCTGAATGAATATGAAAGGCATATAAATAACGAGAAAAGATTCCCATTCAATTTTGGGTCACTTGGGCATTGATTTGGACTATTATTAAAATACTTAAGGAAGATAAGAAGGTTATTAACCATAAGGAAGAGATGGCTAATTCCTGGCATTTATATAAACTGGATCACATCTTAAAATTGGTAAAGGAGGCAAGGAAAAAAACAAGAGAATATTTTCCCAGTGTAGATAAATCAAAAGTAAAATCAGCACTACTGATAACTGTGCAGGTGATGGATCACTCAGCTCCCTTACTAGAGTCTCCTCTAATGATGTTTCTTGTATTGCCTAAAGAATATCCTAAATTATGGGGCGAGGAATCTGATAATAAATCTAATCTTGAATTCTCTCCATTGTTTTGATCAGGATTTAGGAGAGCCTATGAGAAATCTAGCTTTACAATACAGACAAACTAGGGTATGGCATCGAAAAGGAGTTTATTTAGCAATTCTTCTCTGGCATCACAATCTGAGCTTGGTACTTCCAGTGAAATTTCAAGAAAATCAAAACATTTATCAGCAACTAGGATGGATACAATGAAAGATTTTAAGAAGGCTTGTATTTCCTATATACCTACTGCTCCATGTACTTATGAATATCTTTTTGGTTGGAACAAAAATGCGTAGTGGTTGCCATATGATTTTCATATAATTTCTAAAATGGTTCTTAGCCGTTTCAAACTTCTTCAGTGGCAAATGTGGCCTGCAGATGAAGCCCATAATAAATTCTACAGCTAGGACTGAGGAGTAATCCTAGAAATGTCAAATGTGAAATAATGACAGGGACTGGTAGGTGGGTTTCAACAGATTATCAGGTAATAATCACATGCCCCGTGCAGCTCTCCCACATGTTAGGGTCATAGCCATGGCTGCCTGGAGACTGATATGGAATCTGACTTTGGGTCTAGTTATAAAAAATAATATACGTCGTCCCTATGAACCTTATGCTAACTTCATGGGGATACTCAAAGCTGCTATTCAAAATCAGTAAAGACAGAAAAAATTCAAGAGTTATTATTAAAATAGTTTGCTTCTGATAAATGCCAATGAAGATTGCCAAGGATTAATCAAGCCTCAAAGAGAGATAGAAAATATTATGGACTTTCCAAAGTTATGCAGAAATGTATGGATCTATAAACATAGAGCAAAATTAGCTGCTATAGTAATCTATGGTATACAAAAACAGGTGTTAGCAAAGTGTCCACTTAGAGAAGCAATGTAAATTGCCCCTACAAAAATCGAATGTTCAGAATCAATGAGGTCCTGGCATTCCCTATATGCAAGAAAAGACAACACTGGGTTAAGAAATGCTGATCTAAATGTGATAAGGATGGCAATACATTGCCTGACAACAATAACAATACCAGTCAACAATAGGGAAGCATGTTGAGGGTCCTATCCTGCCTCAAACAGTTAGACTTTTATCGGGTTGCAATAGTTTATCCATGAAAGGATCATAGTTCATACAAGAGTCATTGATGAAGATTATACAGGTAAAATTGCCATCTTGATCACAGTGCCTACTAATTAGCCATTTAAAGCAGGAGAAAAATTGCAGTTATTTTTATTGTCTATATAGTCTCTACATGAACAACAACAACCACAAAAACTGTGTGAGTGAGGATTCAGTAGTACAGATAAGACTGTAGCATTAGCATTAAGCACCTTATTAAAGGAAAATGATAAACCATTATTGGATTTAAAAATAAGAGGAAAAATGTTTACAGAATTTACTGATATTTCTTTTATAAGCACGGAATACTGGCCTCCTGAATGACCTGGTATGGGGGTGTAAATTCCACCCTGATAAGGTTGGGAACTATGAACTCTAGCAAGATTAAACAAAATGCTACAAAATTACAATAGATGGGCCCATGAGGCATAATGGAAGTTTTCCAGCCTCATGTTCCTCAAATTCTGATTGAGAGACTTTCTATAACAATCTCATGCAGAAATCTATATGCCCAACTTTAACGCTGCCCATTCATCACATTCGCAATTGATGATGCAAAGATTGGTTTATCAAAAAGGAAAAGGACTATGAAAAGAGTTACAAGGGATTAGGGAACCTATGTTCCCACATGGATAAGGTCAAAAGCATGGCATGGGTTTTTCAAGGGAGCCAAAAAATATATAAAAATCTAGTGACTCTGTCGGGACACCTAATGACCTGTTTCTAAGAGAAAAGTTATGGGGTCTTCACAAGTTAGTCAGAGAATAGTGGATAATGGGCACATAGAGCCCTCTTTTTTCTCCTCGGACTCTTCCTGTTTTGGTAATTAAAACATAATCTGGTAAACGGAGATGACTGGATTCTGAAATGTTAATGCCACCATGTGGCCAATGGAAGCTTTACAGCCTGGTTTACCTGCAGAC
Source organism: Peromyscus maniculatus bairdii (assembly GCF_049852395.1). Taxonomy (NCBI): domain Eukaryota; kingdom Metazoa; phylum Chordata; class Mammalia; order Rodentia; family Cricetidae; genus Peromyscus; species Peromyscus maniculatus. The sequence continues at coordinate 82,072,402 of NC_134861.1, forward strand.
AGCTATTGTTAAAGATCGGTCTTTAATAGTTTTGCATTTAAAAGATTGTTTTTATATTATACATATTCATCCTGCTAATAAGGTATATTTGGCCTTTTCTGTTCCTCATTCAGTCATAAGGAACCTCAGCTCTGATATGAATGGACTGTATTACCTCAAGGCACGGCAAATCCTCTTTTACGTGTCAATGCTATGTAGGAAAGCTTTTAGAGCCTGTGAGGGAGGCCCTCCCTCCGGCCTATATTTGTTAGTTTTCAAACCTGGGACAAATGGCTGAGGTGCCTATTTCAAATTTCAAGGATGACCTGGCCTCCTGGTTTTCCCTGCAATCCCTCAGACCCTACCTGTCACAGGGCCCTTCTGGCTGGCATACCCTCTCCCCTTTCCTGAACTCTCCAGCACAGGAGGCTGGTCTGGTCTTCCCTATATAATCCAACCCTTTTGTATGCCTGCTCTTTGTTGTACCTTTGACCTCCTGGCTGCTTCACTTGTTTCCCTCTCTCCCCTTTCCCTTCACCTCTCCTCTCCCCTCACATGGCACAGGTCAGTCTGTTCATGTCCACTCTGGACTCCCCCTGCCCTGTCCCTGCCTCTGGCTATGCTCTCTCATATATCTCTAATAAACCTTCTCCTCCACCATACCTAGGGACAGTCATCCCCTTCCCTTTCCTTTTTATTTCTTTTTTGTTCATTCAATTGTATTCATTATATGGATGATATTCTGTTAGTCACCATCAAAGAGAAAGAGCTGTTATCCATATATGACATGATTCAACATGTGCTACATAAAAAATGGGCTTATTATTACATCTCAAAAAGTACAATGATCATGCACTGTGTAATACTCAGGGTAACTAGTTCCTAGCACAAGTGCTAAGAACCACCACCTCTGGCCCCACAAATGTCCATTAGACTCGACAATTTAAAAATACTCAACAATGACTATCAAGCATTATTAGGGAATATTAATTGCCGACATACTAGTCTAGGAATACTTTATTATGTGCTAACCAATCTATTAAATCTCTGACAGGAGATACAGCATTGGACAGTCCTTATTTTATCTAGAGAGGCAAAGGAAGAATTACAGCTTTTGAATTGAAACTGAAGGAGGCATTTGTGTATCGTATGGATCCTTTGCTGCCTTAAAGCTAATTATTTTCACCATTAAATTGTCTCCTACAGGTAGTATAACATTGGGATGGATTTACTTACACCAAAATGGCCATAAAATACTAATGGCTTACCTTACTCTTCTCTCTCAATTAGTAAATCAGGGGAGGATCCAATGTCAACAATTATATGAATTTGAGTCTTGCTGCATTATATTGCCCCAACTAACAATAAGTTTAAAGAGAGTTACTGACCTCTATAGATTTTCAAATTTCATTTATGCATTACTATGGAAGGATAGTACACTGTTTTAATTTCATCATTCATCCTATTATTTCCTGGAATGTGTTTTCACCTCCTCCCAGGTGTAGCAGATAGGAGTGGGTGAACTTCAGGTTAGCCATGGCCGCTTGCCATTGTCATCCAGAGAATGTTTAAACTGTCCTTTAGGAGCCTCCGTGGAAAATGTTTTTGCCACACATGGCTTCTCATAATGATTGCATACAGCTTCAACTTATGTGATAATAACTCAAATGACATTTCTTAACCCTCAGAATATACATTGTCTGATTCTCTGAATAATTCTGGCTATTGCGGCCAGGCCATGGTGGCGCATGCCTTTAATCCCAGCACTCGGGAGGCAGAGGCAGGTGGATCTCTGTGAGTTCGAGGCCAGCCTGGGCTACAGAGTGAGTTCCAGGAAAGGCGCAAAGCTACACAGAGAAACCCTGACTCGGAAAACCAAAAAAAAAAAAAAAAAAAAAGAAAAAAGAAAAAGAAAAAAACAAAAAAACAAAAAAAGGACATTAAACCTTCTGTGTCAACTTCACCCCCAAAGACATATCTTTGTAGAGCAATTTCTGTGGACAAACAGGCTCAGAACATGCCTGCATTATCTGCACTTTAGAATTCTGTCTGTTGTCCAAATGATGACTATGACCACACCAAGTGAGACTGTCATTTTGTGGTGATATATTGTGTACTCAAATAAAGCTTGCCTGAGGATCAGAGGACAGAGCCAGCCACTAGATTAGACATAAAAGTCAGACAGTGGTGGCACACACCTTTAATCCTATCACTTGGGAGGCAAAGAACCATCTGTATCTCTGTGAGTTCAAGACCACACTAGAAACAGAGCCAGATAGTGTAAGCATACATGCCTTTAATTCCAGGAAGTGACAGCAGGTTGGAGAAAGGTATATAAGGCGTGATGAAACAGGAACCAAAGCAGTTTAGCTGAGATCCTTTCAGGTGAGGACTCAGAGGCTTTTAGTCTGAGGATTCTTGGGAATAGGATCGGCTAAGGTATTGGCAAGGTGAGGTTGGTTGTGGTTTGTTCTGCTTCTCTGATCTTTAAGATTTCACCCCAGTTTCTGGCTCTGAGCTTTTTTTTTTTTTAATTATAAGACCATTCTAAATTTGAACAACAGCATTTCTCTTTCTTTTTCATTTCTTTGGGATTTTCATGTAATGTGCTTTTATCATATTCACCCCCACCCACCCAATCTTCACTAAACCACCCCATCCCTAACCACTCTACTTGGTGTCCTTAAAAAAAGATTTTTTTCAAGACCAATTGTGAACTCTAAATATTCTTAGATGTGTGGTCTTCCAATAGACAATGGTTGACTTACCAGGGGCTACTCTCTTCCTCTCTCACAAGCTAATCATTGTCAATAGTTCCATAGCCTTGGGTGGGATTGTTTAACCACCTCCCCTTTCCATGCTCAGATTTGCTCTGTTTTTAGTTATACAAGTTATGTTCACTTTTTTATTCACATGAATTCAAATCAATGCAATCATTATTTTCATGAGAAATCAGTTTTGCTTTAGGATTCTAAGAATCTTAATGTAAATATACAGATCTCTAGTCACTAATGACAGGAAAAGTTGCATGTAGACTTTTGAATGTGAATCCACATTATTGGAATATCACTGAGGTTGGAAATATCTTCCCCCATCTCTGTCTCATTCTCTCTTTCCCTCCCTGGGTGTTCTGGGTTGTGTTGGAGTATATACAAGCCAATTCGTGTGTGTGAATGCATGTTTAAGCATTCCAAGGTGACTGTGTGAAATGGAGATTACTCTCTTCAGGTATTCATTCTGGTGTCTCTCCTGTTGGAGACAGAATATCTAATTTTCTGTTTGATTTTTTTTTTTTTTTTTTGCTGCTGGCCCACAGGAATTCTCCTATTTCTGCCTTTCATCTCTGATAGGAGTGTTGGCATTACAGACATACAGTATCGTTTCTGACTTGATTTGGTTTTGGGGGATTTAAACTGAGCTGATCACACTGCACTGAAAACATTTAACACACCAAGCCTTTTGGTAGTTCAGAACTTCACTAAATGTAGCAAATAGATGTTAAACATGTAGCAAATGCCCCATTTTATGAGGTTTATCAGGGAGTTCTTAAATTATTACCTTATTTGGGGCCTGGATTGGAACTGATTTGGATATTGATGAGCATATTAATCTCTACAAGGATTCTTTGCAGTCTATGGCAAATAATTTATTATTCACAAGTGATGATATTGAAAAATATCCCCAAATTTAATGACACTACGTTATGTCCTGCTGATAGGAATGTAGTCTTTATAATGAACTGTAAAGGTTCTTCCTTCAGAGTTCAGAATGTTCTGTGACAGGAAAACCAGTCCCAAACCAAAGCCTATGATAGGTGCTAATGTTAGAATTCTTAGACCATCTCAGAAAATAGAACATTATCAATATATCTAACATAGATTATAAATTTATGTAAACGAACAAAAAAATTAATGTAGATGATTAAAAACAAAAAGACTTAAAACAAAACTTAAAAATATTCATGAACACTCAAATTTAATCCGTAGAAAATTACTTTGTGGTATGCTTTATGAAGTGAGGCTTCTGAAACTTATTTTAACTTTAGGTTCCTCTGGACTCTGTCTTATTTTCATATTTCTTCCTTGAATGGTAGGAGCTTCACTCTGACTTGTGACAAGCAGGGCCCTGTCTTTCATCTTTTATGATGCACAGAGATCATTGTAAGGGAAGCTCCCATCTCTACCTTTCCTTTATATATTTCTCCTCCACATATTGTCAGGCCACTCCATAACTGTTTTTTTTTTTTTTTTTTTTTTTTTTTTTTTTTATCTCTTTCTCTCAATTAGCCAAAAATGTACTTTGAGAGTTGCTGACCCTTGGACTCGCTTCCTTTAAATGCCCCTTTCAACTGTGCACTGAACAAACAGGCCTACTCCAAATGAAGATGCAGAGTCATGCTACGCTTCGAACTTTTTCAATATCTGCTTACTGTTATTCTGCTAGAAATAATAAATACAAATTAACCTCCTCCCCAAAATTTTTAATGTATGCAGTGACTTTAAATATTCAACAATAGAGCAAGCAACTCTGAAGAATTTGGCTGTTTACATACTTTGGATAGCAAGGTCATCATCATGCCAGCCTTTCAGAATATGCCCACAGTGGTCACAGTGTTTTGTCCAAGTCACTCTCAGTCAAAAACGCCTTCTGTAGCATTGTTCATCTGTTGTGAATATCTGTTTCTAAATGTGGCCAAGGTAGATGAGAGCTTTCTCACAACTTTACCTTTCGCACAGTCACTTCTATAATCAGAACTTTGAGGACTTTCACAGACTTAGTATACAGTTGCCTCCCATGGAGCACTTTACCTCACCTTTTGTGGAATCTGGGCAAGGGCCCACGCAATTGCATTGGCTTTTTCTTCTGTCATGTTTCTGACCATTGACCCCAGAGAAAACACCACAACACCATGCTCTCCAGAGCTCTGGACAAAGTCTTCCATTTCCTGTGAAGAGAATTTGCATCATGACAAAATAACAATTGTAGAAATACTTATGTAATTGTAAAATACTTATGAAATCACAATGAAAAACTAGGAGAATAAAAATTGAAATGTTCTTATGAATTTTTAGAATAGTGGTGTTAAAACATACAGAAGACAAAAATGGCAGTGTCAAAGACTTTGAACTTCATAGGCATCAATACAGCATGTACTCACACATTGTACCACAATCATTCCAAATATTTTCCTCTCGCAAAATTAAAACTCTGGAGTGCAAGCATTATATATGAAGTATTATATAAGTATATCTTCATTGACATGTTTTCAACCTACAGAAAGGGTGATATTTTCCCCTTGCTATTATTTCCCTCCTATTATGGCTGATTTAATATTATTAACTAGTGTTTGATGAAATAATATATATGTTGCAGTATGTACATATGTGATAGTCAACACAAACTTCCTATTATGATTAATAAAATGTTTTTGTTCTTTATAAAATAATCGTGACTGCATGATAAACACATATACTATATAATAGTTTTCTGATATTTTTGTGTATAAATAGGGTATTTTCAGAGATGACTTCCACAATTTACTGGTTGAATAGAAACTATGTTTATGCTATTTCTCTGGATATTAAACAATTACCTTGATAAATTTTCATCATAGCTTTTGATGGTTTTCAGTTGCTGATGTGAAAAGTTTATCTGACTTAATGTCTCTGTTTATATGTGTGTGTGTGCTTGTGTGTGTGTGTGTGTGTGTGTGTGTGTGTGTGTGTGTGTGTGTATTGAGGGTGCTACGGGGGATCCCTGTCATTATTTAAGTGCATGGACGCAAAAATTAAAATCTGATGTTTTCCTCCATCAATATTTAACATAGTTTTTGAGACTGTCTCATACTGAACACAAATCTCACCATTTTTAACAGATTAGTGGACAGCAAGCTCCCAGTATCAACCTGTTTCTGCAACCTCAGTACTAATGTCATAGTACTGTTCTGGGACACCCAACTTTTTACATGGGTGTTGGGATTGAAACTTACATCCTCATAGTTCTTTTCTAAGGAGTTTACCCAATGACTAACCACCAAGTACCCTAACTGACTTAATTTAACTTAATGATATAAATATTTCCCAGGTCTATGACATTCTTTCCTGTGTTTATTGAACTCCTACTTAGCAGGATGTTTAATTCCACTTCCTATATCTCTCTATCACTGGGAGAAAAATGTCAGAAGTGTTGAATCACTTTCACCAGAAATCAAATCAAATGAAAAAGAGATTACAAAAACATATTTACCTTAGGCAAGGGTTTTGCCGGTTTGCAGTGGAGTCCTCCAACATAGTCAACATTTGGTAAAGTTGGGTGAGGGAACTCCAGATCCCAGTAGGATCTAATGAGCCACATTTGTGCTTTGCCTACTGTCTCAGCGAAGGTAGTGGGCCTCCCTAGATGAAGAAAATGAGCACGTGAGGAAGAGAAAAGTTGACGGGATTGTCACCTGAATATCAAATACATTTTCTTAAAAAATGAAAAGAAGTAATGTTCGATGTAGAACATATGCATTTAAGAACCAGTGTTTATTGACATGTAACATAATTTGCATGTGTAATGGATTTGTGGCTTACATAATATATATATAAATGTTAGCTTTGCTTTATTTTTAAAGCAAACTCTAAGAATTACCTCATATTTCCTCAGTAATTTGAAATAATAAATAGTCATTGAAATAACCCACTAAGCCACTATATGAACGAGCACACACTTTACTCCTCTCTCAATCTTCAAAAGGAACATTGCAAATATAAACACACATTCCAAAAGTCACACCACACTGTGTACCCTGGCCAGATTCCCAGGGTCACTGTAGTTTGTGGCTAGTCCTTCTTCCTTGTTTTGCCTTAGGAGCTGTAGAGTTGATGAACATCTGAATTTCTGGTTAGTGTCTCTACTTTTGTTTCATTTTAAGACATTTGATAGTACTTATCCTATATAAACTATCACAGTATTTTCAGAAATTATGAGAATAGAAATGTTTTGTCTTTACCATGTCTTATTTTTTAAGAGAAAAAAAATGACTTCAAAAAAACTCAGACTAAGTAGTGCACGAATGTCCCTGCTTCTGTAGTGTTTAAACAGTGGATGTCAGGAAAGCATACAATAAAGGATGTAGCATTGGGAGGAACCTCAGTTCCATTTTTTAGCCTGTGAACTGACATGGTGTCTTTCAAGAATAAGGGAATTTTCTAGAAAATATGAAGAAAATATTTTATGATTTATATTTTTCTTTATGTGTCTGTGTGAGTAGATGCTATGTTTATTCAGGTGCCTGCAGATGCCATAAAGCAGTAGCTTCCTGAAGCCAAAGTTACAGGCAATTTTGAGCCACTGAACCTGGGTGGGTGCTAGGAACAGAACTCAGGTACTCAAAATGAACAGAAAACACTCTTAATCATTTGGTAATGTTTTCATACTCCACAGTTTAATTTTAAAGAGAGACGGTGGCCTGTGCCAAAGAAAATAATTTCTTGAGTGTTATATACATATTGAAACTGTAAAATATGTCATCCTGTAATCTACAGTAATCAAGATTTGGTTAACTAGCTAGTGACTTCTTAAAACAGATGAAAAATTACAGTCAAATGAGTAAAGAATCACTTAGGGAAGTCTATTTACATTTCTTTGCTACTGTCTAGCTCACCAGAATGTCCCGTGTCAGGACTACTGCCTGCTTCTATTTGATCAATATCGTGAGCTTTTACAGGGTTTGTGAGTTTGGTAGCTAATATCGTATTACATTGGATCACTTATAAAAGACAGCTTCACTTTGTATTTCATGGACATAAGAATGCATTTAAATACTCATGAAATTTAAGTCAATGAGTTACTAATAAGAAACATAACTTACCCAAAGTTTCACTGTAAAACTGACTCCATTTCTTCTCATTAAATGTCTGGGACCAAAAGTCAAAATAAAGCATGCATATCATATTTTTCACCCTCTCCATAAATGTCATTTGCCCACCTAATCCTGACAGAATCATAGGTACATAGGAGGGCGGGAGTGTTAATCCTCCATTGTACTTTTCCATTTTATAACCAGGCGTGAAGCGAAGACTGTACAGAAAAGGGATCTGGAGAAGTTCAGCTATCAGCTCCCCGCAGAGGCCGATGGCATCCGAGAAAAGGACATCAAACTTGGAATTCTGTAGTTTTGTCATAAGTTGTTTGTTTCTAACTGTGTCTTCACAAAGACTTTGATAGGTATCAGAATATTCATCAAACACGTTTTGTAGCAAAGGAGAGTATGATAAACATATATCTCTTGGTATCTCGTAAATCCATACATCCACAAGCCTTGTGAAAAACTTTTCCAGATCATCTTTACTGAGAGATGTGGGAAAAGTCTCAAACTTCAGGCTAGGTGATTTTTTGGGATCAACAAAGATAGAAGATGCAGGTCTCAGAACTGTCACTTCATGACCCCTCTGTGCAAGTTCATCCAGTATTATCTTCAGATTCAGCCAATGACTGAATTCCATCGGCCATACCAACACCTTCCCACAATTCCCAGATCTGAAGTAGCAACTCATCTGCAGGAGCAGCAGAACAGACATCCACTTCACAGGCATCCTAGGAAATCAAACCCTCTGTTCACAGTGTGTTCCTTTTTGTCGTTGCTCATCCTTATATCTAAGATGAAAAATCATGAGTTAAAATATAACCCAAGTTAGTTAAAGCAAATACACGAATTGACTGCATTGAACTTGGGAACTGAATGGAGATAGTAAAAGCAAATATTAATTATTTCATATTTGCATATTAGTGTTTAATGTCACATGTTTTATAATTAAGTAAATTTAGGAGTCAATGACCTGTTTGCACAACTGTTCTATTTGTAAAAGATTTGAGTAGTAGCAAGAACACTGGTTTAGTGCAAGTTTAGTCTGAACTTTCTTCTCAACACAAAACCCAAGATGCAGTAATTACACAGTTTATAAGTATTTTATAGATATAATTTTCAAGAGTTTTTGTAAGAATGTTGATTAATGTATTCACTGATATACAGTTTCTAATATATCTTGACGGTGTACTTAACTAACTTGACTGACAGAATTCCTGGGAAGCACATAGGCAAGAGCCTCCTCCTATCTATGTCCCTAGGGAATGAGTTACACAGATTTGCCTATGTGATATTATCTCATAATGCATCCAGTTGGTTTAATTTATCTGTCCACTGGCCTTTCATAAGCCTAGTAAGTAGTTGAATAGCTTATTATCAGAATCTTAGTCCACAAAGGCCTTGAAAAATAGATAAGTACATATATATATTCCCTTCTCTCAAGGAAACGCTATGATCACACTTCCTGAGGTCAGCAATCTCTGTAAGATTGCCCATGCAGGTGTTGGATACTGACATTTGATCTGCCTGTGTTTTCCTGTGTGCCTTGTTTTTCCTATGAAGCTATTCATTTTCAAATCACTCTGGGAGGCGTCATCTGGAGAAACTCTTTGATTATAAAAGCTACTTGTACTATGTAATAACTCATCACATTGACCAGTCCTTCACCAAAATCAAGTGTTGGTATTATAGATGAATTTTGTCCGTGATTTGAAGGGGTAGTATCCATCGTTGTAAGCAAGGTCTACAGGAGTGTGTGTGAGGAGAGCCTGTGACAGGGAGACCCCCACATCATGGAGAACTGAGAAATTAATTCTTTCTGGAAATCCTCTTACAGATATATACAAATATTTCTTTCAATAGTGCTTTTACCAGTCAACTGAGCAATGAGAATACTACCAACTCACAAAAATGAACAATAGGAGAGAAGAAAAGAACAATAGATACACAAATGAGAAATACAATTAATTAAATGGCAATAGGATTTATTGAAGTATAAATAACAAGCTTTGATGTTAATATGCCAAATTCTTTTATTAAAATATACAAACTATATAATTCAAACAAACAAATAAACATGAGACTCTATATATAAGAAAATTACTTCATAGGTAAGAAACACTTGCATTGAATATTGAAAAAATAAATGTACAAAAAGGAAACTCCATTAGTAGATACACTTATAAGTGTAAAAAATAGAATTAACTTATAGAGTATAAAATAGGACCTCTAAGATCACTATATATTTACAAAAATGACAGTTTGACAAAGTAAAATCACTGTAATACATACAGATCCAATTATATTCAACAAAGCATGGATGTTAAAAAGAGACTACCTCAGTAAGAGTTGGAGTTCTGAACAACTTACTTGAAATCAATGGAAAGATCACTTAGGTGAAAATTCAGCATTAGACTTTACTATAAATTAGAATTTATTATGAACTCAACTGGTTGAACAGATAGTTACAGAAAATTTCACTCATCAGGTATAGGATATACATTCCCCTCATCAGTGTTGTGCCCAGATCGTAACCCCCAGAGAGACCACCAAGGACAAGCATACCAGAATGCAAAAGCAAGGTTTATCTGTTACAAGTCATGACAGGGAACTCATCTCAAGCCATCTCAAGTGAGGCAGGGAAGAGTTACTCTTTCTTGGGGAAGTTAGTTTTTATAGGCAAAACCCATAAAATTTCTCAGAGGGGAGGGGGTTAGTACGGGTCCATCCTTGATTGGTCCAGTTTTTTCCGAGCCTGGACTTTATCTTATTCTAGCTTATCTGTTTGCCCTGTCAGGAGTTTTACAACTCCTCTCTGGGGTCTGGTCATGTTATCTCCGGAGAGGGGCATCTCATGGTTAATTGGTTACCATCAGACATCCTGACTCTGTTCTTTTGTTCCTGGGGCTGGTGCCATCATTTCTGGGGACTTGAAACTGGCCTGGGTCTATCTATATTGAGATATCTTTGTCTAAGGCCCCCTTTTTGAGACAATAGAGTGAGGGTCTTGTTGTGCCTAGATCACATCCCCAAAGCCGCCACTGGAGACTTTAGGTACAGAATGCAAAAGTAAGGTGTTTTCTAAGTTTACAAGCCTCCAGGGAGGCTCTACCAAATCTCTTACTCACAGCAGGGAGGTTGGAAGGAGAGCTCCCCTTTCTTTGTGAGGCTAGTTCTTAAAGGCACAGATCATACAATTTATTTTAACCTGCCTCCCTTTTTAGTCTTTTGGTCGAATATCCTGACTGTGTTTTCCAAAGTCCCTGTAGCAGATACAGCCACGTGGGGAAAGGGGGTCTAAGTTCTTATCTACACTTAGGAATCCTGGTTTAAGCTTCTCTTTGTCTGTAGGGGATAGTGGGGGGTTTTACTGAGGTATCACAATCAGCACATGTCACACTGCCCTGGATTTACCATGAATAGGACCACAGAAACAATTCCCAATAAACTGATACAAATTAAAAGCATAATTTGTGATCACAGTATAATAAAACCACAGTTCAATGTTAGAAACATTGTAAGTCGTAAAAACACAGAATTTAAAAACATTATTTTGTATAAGCAGTGAGCCAAGGAATAAACCAAAAATGAAATACAACAGTTTCTTGAAATCAATGAAGGGTGGAAGCACAGCATATCATACCCCATGGGGTCAGACAGAAGAGGAAAAAGTGAAGTTCATAGCACACACATCTACATTAAACCAGACAATGTTCATATAAACTCAAATGATTTAATTCAGATCCCCAGGCAAACAAAAGTAATTAAAACAGAAGAAATTAAAATAAGACTCATTCATGAAAGTCCCTTAGCAAATTGCACCCAAGGGCTGTATTAACAAGTGGAGCTGACTGTAAAAGTGTTAGAATAAGCATAATGTAAATCCCAGAGTTGAATGAGTTGTTAATTTAAGACCAGCATATTATGAAGAGAGAAGGATGAATATAAAGCAAAGAATTAATAAATTCTGGAAATAATAAGAACATTCTTTTTGTATAAGTAATACAACTAAAATGTAATATTTATAAATGAGTAAATAAAAAAATGGATGCAATCAATATGGATCAGAACTAGTAGATTTCCTGAATGAAACTGACTTGTAATGTTACCAATAGCTCATTCCTGACTGTTCCAGAAGTCATCAGTAAAACAAATAGATGTACTTTTATCTAATAATTTACAAGAATGTCTCTTTGTCCCTAAATAATGTCTTAACATTTTCTTCAATTTAGGTGATTTATTAAACTTAACTATTTTGTGAATTCATTCAGTGTTGTCTCAATTTATCTCTTCCCAACTTACACCATAGCTTTACTCATTACAATAGCTCAATTTTTAAAAATGTCATCTAATCAGACCCATAACTCTTTATTATTACTAGTTCATCTTACATTGATTTCATTTCTTCTACAGTAATGCTGATTCATTTTCAACACAACTCATCAGTTTAGCTTAAATAATTCAGCAAAATAACACTACTTTTTCTGTACCTAAGAGGAGTAGTATATAAATGTAAAAATTTCCAAAGATATAGAAATGCTATTTATATATAATATAAATATATTAAAAATAAAAATTGAATAGAGCATACTCTTGGAAAAGTGTTCAGTTACATTATTAGACATATGCTACTTCAATTAATATTTTTCTTACATATTGATTTAATAAGGACAAATATCTATCAACCATAACTATAGCACAAAACAACTACTTCTTATGTTTCCTGCTAGACACTTGTGCATATGGAATGATGATATTTAATGGAAACTAGTGGGACCAAAAATATTAATTCCTTTATCTAGCACTGATCTAACTACTGTAGAAAGAGGATCCAACTTACTTTTATTCTCATTTCACATTTGGATATCAGGTGAATTACCACTCTTGTGGCCACAAACAACATCCAGCTCTAAACTCATCTTTGTCAAAATTCCTGGATGTTCTCTTGTTCAAATATTTCATTTTCAATAGAACTCCAAGCCTCTTATTTATGATAATCTTAGCATGAGGCAATACATAGCTAGCAATATACTACTAGACTGCTAAAATTTGCAATGCAAACAAATAAGAATTTTGAAAACAATTGCTATACCAATTTTTAATTTTCTCTTGGTTTCAAATTTTCTTTGCTAAAAACAATGAAGACCTTGACATATTAGTCATTTCCCAAATAGCTGAACATTGTTCCTGGTGAACCTGGAACCATGAGTGTTTAATTTAGAATATTATAAATTTTACATAAATAATGTAAGAGGAAATTTAACAGTATGTCTGCAAGGCTTATCCTTTAATACCTAATGATTTCTACATGTGCCAATTCAGAATACTATTAGTTATATGATGTGTTCTTGAAGTAGTTGACTCAATTTCATGTGTTTTCAAAATTAAACTCAGGGTTCTCTAAGTTTTGTCTCCAATCTCAATGGTGGTTGGTGTTTCTACTTTTAAGAATTCTATTTAAATTAAACACATATGCCTGGATTATTAAAGATATAGAATTTTATAAATGAAACAAATCATAAGTTCATTGTTTATATGTGATATAATTAAACATTTTAAATAAAGTGGAAACAGATGAGTATTCAAAAAAGACTAGATACAAAGAGCACTGGAAAGAATTAGTGAATATTCTGTTTTCTTAGTGGATCTTGACTATCTTTGAAATGGGTGTTTCCTAAGTATTCTAGAAGGTACCTACAAATTACGTAACAGTTATGAGTTTTCTTATTACTTTATACAAGGGGCATCTTCGTTTTTAAACTGATCTCAATTTCTCTTTCTTTCAAAATTCACATTGTATGTACTCATTAAGATGGATTGACTGTTTTTAAATGTCATCGTGTGAGACAATTGATCATTGGTTAATTATTACCAGGATACCTCACAATGATTTACCTCATTTCTTCTCCACTGATGGTGTGTCACTGTCATCATGACTCATGATTTAGCTTAATATAATATAAAATAATATAAAAATTACCCGCCGGGCGGTGGTGGCTCACGCCTTTAATCCCAGCACTCGGGAGGCAGAGCCAGGCGGATCGCTGTGAGTTCGAGGCCAGCCTGGGCTACCAAGTGAGCTCCAGGAAAGGCGCAAAACTACGCAGAGAAACCCTGTCTCGAAAAACCAAAAAAAAAAAAAAAAAAAAAATTACCCTATTTGTACCTATAAGGAAAGTATGCAAATAGAAAACTTCTCAGCAAAGACAGATTCAATTTAAATCAATTTTATATTTTCTTACATCTTTAATTAGTGTAGCTGGAAGTTTTACTGTGTCCTGCCTGGTCCTGCAGCTGCTCAGATCCAAGTAAACATACAGAGGCTTATATTAATTATGAACTGGATGGCTTATGGCTCAAGCTTCTTGCTACCTAGCTCTTTTAAATTAACTCATTTCTACACATCTAGAAATTGCCACGTGGCCATAGCTTACCAGTATTTTCACATCTTGCTTCTCCTACCAGTGGGTCACAATGTCTATTTCCTCTTCTTTTCCCGTCCCACTATCTCTCTTGGATTTTACTGTCTGGCTCCCTCCTGCCCTGCCATAGGCCAATGCAGCTTTATTTATCAACCAATCAGACCAACACATATTCACAGTGTACAGAAAGACACCCCACAGCACTTTCCCTTTTCTGTTTAATCAAAAAGAAAGGTTTTAACTTTAACCTAGTAAAATTATATATAACAAAACAGTTATCCAGCAAGAATTACAGTTACAATATCTAGTCTATTAATATTTGGCAAATTCAAAGAAAATATTCTATTTATCCTATATTTGTGAGTCTAAAGTTTTATATCTAACTTATCTTTTATCATAACCAAGGAAAATTATAACTATCTTGTCTTCAACTACATCAAAGACCTCAGAAGGATATAATATTAAGTAAGTAAATAGGAAATGCATTGTAAGCAATGTCCAAAATTCTGGAAAAGACAGAGACAGCTGGCTGCCTAGACAAGTCATCCAAAGTTCCTCTGCAACATTAGGGCATCCATCTTCAGCCAATAGGCCTAGTGTCTTAGTGACTTTTTCCTGTGTCCTGTAGAAATTCTGGCAGTCATCTCTGTGAAGCAGGAATCTGAAGAACCATTTCACTCCATTTTAGCAAATTCAGTGGTCATTTTCCTATGACTCCTGTGTCCAGTTTATACAACATATTATCAGCAGTCCAGGCAAGAGCAGTTTCTTGCTAAAATGGCTATTTTTGCCAAGAAGAACACAAAGTCCAAATAGAGTGTCTTTGATGCCATCTTTCTTTTTGAAGTAAATCAGTGCTGCTAGAAGCAGACATGTGTCACTGCCCAGAAAGTCTGTTTTTAAAACATTTTAAATGCCATATTCTGTAGGTCTTTGAAGTGTTTGAAGATTACCTACCTAAATGAAATATACCTTGATATATCTAAAAAACTTACCTAACATAAGTTTAATTATCCTAGATGACTATTAATCTGTATTTCTTAATTATATATTACAATTTTAAATGAGCTGGACAAACATAATACCTTAAAGAAGAGTAGAAATATACATATAGTATAACAAAATTAACTTTAAATTTTTATTAATAAACTAAAATCCATAGCAATGTAAAACATTTTAAACAAGTTGTGGCTCTTTAAAGTAGATTCAATAATCTACCCTTTCATTATATCATATTTATATTCTATCCCCCTTTATTCTTTAGAAGGATACTGTCTATGACCAATAACAATTTGTAACCAATCTCTAAACAAAGACAAATATCCATGATTCATTTTTTGGGAATGTGGTTGTAGTATTTAGGCTACTTCCTGCTGATAGGGGGCACTGGTAGTCATCCTGAGAAAATTTGAGATAACAGTCAGGTCCTGGGAAGACCAGCTATAACCTTTGTTGATAGGTACCATCTGTAAAGGTTCAGGAGGTCTAAGCTTGATCAAATCTGATCCATTTTAATCAGGAACAAATCCATAGCCTCTTGCTTCCTGTGGAAACAAAAGCAGAGCCTCCTTCCAAAGCAATATATCTTTAGATCCAAATTTTGAACTTAAGATACCTTTAAAATATACATATTGGTTTAACTCAGCAGCCTTTATAATCAAATGTCTTTCTGCAGTTAAAAATCCCAAAAACGATATAATCCAGACTCTGTGTGTGATTTCCATGTTTACGTCACTTATTTTTTATATTACTTTTACTGTCTCTTTAAAGACTTTTTAAAAATACTATTTCTTTATATAACTTTGTATCCTCCTTTTCCTCTCTCTTCCAAACCTACATGCATTCTTTACACATAATGTAAACCATTTAAAGTCTTATTCCATCTGAATCTGCCTTATTGTGAATCTAGCCAATGGAAGCCTTGACTGCTGACTCTTCCACTTTAGCTTCCCAATATGGCAGACCAGCTCTGGGAGCCATGTGTACCACCAACTCTTGCAAGCCGTGGGTCTATGCCTCCATCAAAGCAGCGTGTAGCCCAGAAATAATTTTTTTTTTGTCTGTACTAGCAAAAGCTAAATCCACTATGCCGCATACTGTGCGGCTTGGAGATGTCTCTGTGTACCATGGTGGGAATCCACCATGCTGCTTAGCTCAAGCCCACACACTGCGAACCCACCATAGATTAGCTCATGGTTTGCCTGAGCAACACATTTAGTGCTGCAAGCCACAGGAAAATGCAATGGAATTCAGCTACTATAACAAAAGCTACTACTTGGAAAAGTCAAGGACTTCTCCAAAGGTCAAGCCATGGCTTAAGAAGTCTTGATGATATTTTAGCTTTTGTATATATTAGCTGGTTCCTACAGTGATTTTCTTGTAATGCTATGCGTGCTTCTTAGAACTCCTAACAGAGTATTTATCTAAAATACCTATCAAGCATCTAAAGCCAAATGAAACAACACCTGTCTCCTAGGTAAGGTAGATAGCTTTATTTCTTATGCTATTTAGGATGAGACCCTCCTTTCTTATACAACCTCACTAATAGACCCCTAACTTCTTACCTAACCACTTCTAGGAATGTAGACTGAGCACATAGATCTCTTTTTTGATATACTAATCAGTCATTAGCACTCAGTTGACCTCCTCTTTTACCACTCCCATTTTGGGTTGAAAAAGAAAGCCTGATGGTGACCCCCTGAGGAAAATTCTTACCTACCTTTATGACCCCAGTAAGAATTCAAGCCTGGTGACCTTGTTCTGGCAGAGGATGGCTATGGCTTGGGTTTATAATTGAACACCTCATAGACTTGAGGGGACATAGTTATAAGGAAACAGAGAGGAAGAGAGGAGTGGAGAACTTGAGGATGGAAAACTGAGAGGGATAAGGTAGATTTTGACCAGAGAGAATGTGTAGACAAGATGGAAGATGGGGAAGTACTAGCTGGGTAAGAACAAGATGAGAAGGACCTAGATGAGGCAGAACTAAGATGAGAGAATTATGATGGAATTTAGAGGGAACAGTAGCTAAAGGTAGAGAGAAATCAGGCAAGAAAGGAGCTAGGCACGAGAACAGAACTGAAGCTGTGCAGATAGGATTTTATCTCAGAGGAATAAAGTAGATAGACAAAGACCTAGGTGTACTTAGATTCATTTCCCTAAAATAATTCTCTCTGTTTGTTGTTTTCTTTTCTGAGCCCTTGGGAAGTATATTAAGACTGTTCCTTTTAATATTATACAAGAATTTAGGAACCTGTTTTTCTTCCATTTTAGAATCATTTTGTTTTTGTTTTTGCTTTTTGTTTTTAAAGCTTTCTCAGGTTTTTCATGGAAATTCTTGCTTCTACATCTGGGCACCAAATTAGTAAGGATAAGTATCCACCACATCTCATTCTCTAAATACTTTCCTATTCTGGTTCCTGTTTGACAGGATGGTGATGGAAACTAATGGCTTGCCACCATTGACTCCTTTATTCAACACTGAGCTAATTATGTCAGAAATTAAACAACAGCTATGCTAATATATCAATTATAAATATGTATCTGGATAGCTCATGAATAACTAATAGTGTTGTTTCAATATGATGTCCAACTCTATATTCATCTTTCTAAGAATGTCTGTATATTATACTCCTTTTTTAAAGGCATGAAGCACCACTGCCCAGCTCTTATATTCTTTTTTTTCAAGCACTTCACTTCTAAAAATTCTCCATGTCTCTTTCTTATGGTATATTACCATGAACCAGTACCAGAGTACTAGAGTAGTTATGTAATATCTTTTCTGAAAAAAAAGTCTCTTGACTTCAAATAGAATGAACTTTTGTTAGATCTTGCAAACAAGTTAATAATATGGGTTAATATAATTGAATTGTTGGCCAAAGTGGCCTCATGTTGGCCAAACAACTGAGATTGTTTCCAGGGCTCTTCTTTTTTTTCTGCAAAAGCTGATGGTAATTTCTGTTGCTGGAGATGGTGCCTATATATCTCACTGAACATGAAAAAGTTGAGGTGGTGCCTACCTAGAGCCTTCACCCCGACTGACTAGTGTTCATGGTACTGGGAGGCACTCTAAATGCTACCGTAGGAGAAAGGTAACCAACAATATAGTTACCAACTTTGTGATTTACACTGTTGAGTTACCTACATAAAACACTGTACAATCATGTTACAAACACTGAGTTAACAACTAACCAGTCTCTGATGGGATTGAAGGCCTCCTCCATGAGGTAAATTTTTGCCTGACACTTCTTGGGTATCAAAAACTTGAGACTCTATGGGGCCTAGGGAAAACCAAAATATCTATTGTGCAAAATTAATATAGCAATAAAATGACACCAAATGTTATTCTGCTATACCCCTAGATCAGTGTCTCATTCAGCCATCAGTGGAGATGCTTCGTCTTGCAGTATAGGGGAGCTAACACGGGGATGCAAAACTGAACAATGTATAGAGAATGAGAGACTTTGCAAAACTCAGTCCTAAATGGGATGTCTTCATCAAACCATTACCCTCAGGACTCAGGAAACATGTTCGAAGAGGAGGCAGAAGACTGTAAGAGTGAGGAGAGATAGATGACATTAAGTAAACAGTTTCTTCAAGATACAACAGGAGCAACACATATATCAATTCACAAAGACTGATGTAGCATGTACAAGAATTGCACAATTGTTCAAGCTGATGGGGTCAAAGTATGAGAGGGAGTCGCAAGCTCTCATGTCTAAACAAAAACCTATTAACCATTAACAACTGCTGAAAAGAAAATTGTTTTTTTTTCCCAATGGAATCTCATAAGATATATAAATAACATTTAAGTATAAGCCTAATGTCTAGCTGTAGATGGTTGACACAAAACAAACCCAATGATATTTTTGTAAATTTATGACTCATATTGCTGTGTTTGGGCATTTTTTTTTGTCTTACTAGTTTCTTGCTCATACATTAGGATTTCTGATTCTGTGTTTTTAAAGGCTTTGTGTGTATGTTTCTTGTGCTATTTGTTGATAACTTTTTAAATTTAATAATCCATGGAATTGGTTGGGTGAGTAGGGATGATCTTGGAGATGAGAGAAGAAAAGTGGTGATACGAATATACTGCATAAAATTTCAACAAAAAGGAAAAAAAGTGTACCTTGATATTATTTAGAACTTTGTACTCAATCTGCTGTCCTGCTGTGTGCTTAGCCTGTTTAAGTTTAACCTGCCACTAAGAAAACAATGATGCCAACCTCATCATGCCTTCCAATTACAACCTTTCACAACCTAAGATAAATATGTAGCTTTAAAGTATGTGCTATGTGATGCCTATGATCCATAGTAATATGCGAGTGCATATATATGTGATGGTAATAATTTTTGCAAACAGAAACTAGACTTACATGGCCCTTCAGTGATAAAAATATAAACGTTGAGGGCAGCACATGAACATAAGTTGATAAATATCCATGTGTTGTTTTGGGTGCTGTTTTAGGTCAGTTGGTGTCAGTAAAGTAACTTCTTCCCTTGTAAAACTTCAGAAAAGATTTCTGTAAAAGTATCTCTACTCATTTCCCACACAATTTGTTTTCTATTTTGTTCAGTAAATATAGAACAAAGCCCTTTGTTAGAGACAAATAGGAAATATGGACAGGTATCAGGGGCAGACACAGATTATACATAAAACAACAAGCTACACAGCACAAAATATAGACACATTGATAACATGGGGAGAGATGTAGAAAACTAAAATTTAGGTTTACTCTTCTATTTTTTTTTTTTTTAGGTTTACTCTTCTAAACTGCTAGAAGAGGAAGTCTTTCTCTTTCTCTTTCTGTTTAATATAATATCAACACAGCTATTGTCTATGGTACTAGACTTAAAACATTTGGGATGCTAACAAATGCAGTTCTAAATAATATTATATGCCTTACCGATTTCTATTTTTTCTAGGTTCAAAATTTTATTTTGCTAAATATTGAAACATGCTAATGTTTCTACATTCTCTATGGCTTAATGTTGATCTTTATCATAGGGAGCACTAGAATATTTTAAAATATTAAATAACTATTTAAAAATTTAGGACAATACTTTCTATTAGCATCTGAATTATTTAAGTTATTTTTATTGACAGCCAGACCAAGAGCATTCTTCAGGTCCAAAAATTATGTTCATCCCCAACTTCAGGCAAATTCCACAAAGATATATCAACATTAGACGAGGGTCAAAGTAACCTTGAAGTGTTTATTTCTGGCAGAACATGGTAGTTATTTTAGACCTAATTTGTTGATTATTTCAGTTAATACAACTAGACAATGGTCAAGGGCATGGAAATCTCAAACATGTGGCCTGGGCTTCCATGACTGTTGGGAGAGGAAGGAATAGGATGGGGAACTGTCTAACAAAATACAAAATGGAGTCAGAACAGCTGTCTTTTTCTTATAGAGTTGGCTTCAGTGTATCCTGAATTCTCTTCCCTCTACTTTGCTGGTTTAAAAAAAATCTTCTTTGTCACATTTTAAACAGATCATATTCTTGTTTTCTTTGACAGACACTGAATGTCCATTTCCTTCTATTTTATTAAAAAATATATATATCTGCAAATTCACAGTTATATGTCAGGACCTCTTTTTTTCTCCAGTAAACAGGTCAATGTTTCCGTGATTGTCATTATTCTCAGGATTATTACATCAATAAATAAGTATGAAATACAATTATGTGAGAAAATACAGATTTGGAATTGTTAATCTTTTAAGTTTTAAGCTGTAATATATATATATAAACTAAATAGCCCAGTTTCTTCTAAATCAAGAAAGATAATCTTGCTGCACCTGAAACAGTGTTAGAGTTGAATGGAATAGTCTTCCCCATCATGGCTGTAGATGTTATCCATGTTATTAAAGAGCTCTATTCTCTTTTTTTCTTTCCTGTCCTTACAAAGAAATGGAAAACAGTCCAGCAGCATTTTACAACAAGGAAAGCCATGGCTGCCACACAGGCGAGCAGGTATCCAACCACATCCAGAGAGTGGTACTGGTACCAGGTGAGGTTAAACGCAAGTGACTTCAGGTGCTTGGCCCCTTTGTGGCGCATGACAAACTCAATCCAGAAGACAGCTCTGTCCAGGGGCTTCATAGGCTGGTCGTGGTGAATGGTTGACAACCACATAGCATTCTCTTTATAGCTAAAGGAAAATATAATGGAAATTAACTTAGAGAACAAATTAAAAGCAAACATGTTTGTTTTTCCACAGACAGTAAAGATGATTACATTAACTGTAGAAGAAAAATATTTTTTTCACTCAGTATTAAAGAACACTTATCATTCAGACCAAAACATGTGCACAAAATATTGAACACTGATGAAAAAGAAAAGAACAAATATTTGTTAGCAACAGAGTGCACCACTAAAGTCCTAAGTACAAACAGAAAAATAAACAGAACTGAGCTATCTTTTGGGTGTATGAAACTTGAGTTATCTGGCAAGTAACTATTAGTTTCACAGGTGTGCAAAGTTCATGCCAGTATCAGTTTAGAGACAAGAGGCAAATCTTTGTCAACTTATTTGTGGTGCCTATGTAGGCAAAGAAGAGAGAGAATTGGAATTGTTTTGGACCTTGTATTGACCATTTATCAGCAATTAATTATAACTATCAGTGTGGGTAACTTTTACTTAACGACCCTGATTGTCCATTCCTGCCCTTCATATACCTTGCTGCGAATTTGATCCCATTGTTAAATTATTGTCCAGTAGAATTTTTTCCTTTTGCACCTGAAGACATGGCTAATCCAGCCTGAATTCTGATGTGTGCTATACCATAACACAGTAGAATGTCAGCGGAGGTAACATCCTTCCCTGCTATTATAAATATCATAGAGAGAGGACTGTTTCTCATGTGGGAGTGCTAATCTTAATGAGTTTTATAACATAATACATTATATTTCAAATAAAAGAAAACAAACCATGTTCCAGAAAGTGGTGATTTAAATTACCTGTATCTCCTAAAATCCTAGAAAAGCTGTTTATAAGTGTGTGCTTTTTATTACCTCTGTACAAACAAATATGTTCTCTTTTTATTTAAAGTCAGTGAAGAAAAGGAAAAATATACTGAATATTTCTGATAAGACAGATGATATAATACAATTAATATTGATGTTTGTACTAAAGATTTTAATGGTGAGTTTATGTTTTTTAGATAGGTTAGGTTTTAAATAAATGTTTTCTAAGTTATAATTTGAGAGGAAACTTTTATTATTATTATCCAAAATAAGACAAACACAGCCCTGACTCCTAAGGATCTGCAAAGATGTAAAAAGCAGCCTCATCTCTCCCCACTGATGTTAAATGGGTCAAACCGAAATCCCAGTACTTTGTCATTTGTCAGCAATGGAGTAAAAATATTTGCTCAAAACCCTTGGGGAGCATTAATTACTATTAAAATGAGAGCTTGATTATGTCCGGTGGTTAGCAATGAAAGTCATTATAGAAGAATTTTTAAAAAGCAAAGAATTATATGCAAAAAAAGTATTTTTTATCATTTGCTTCATTAAAATAAAGTTTTAAGAATATAAATTTATCCTAAAGAAAAGGTTCTATACTTTAAATTTCCACAAATCATTTATTTATTTTTAAGGTTTATTTTACTAATGTTTCTGAATATTTTGCATGCATTAATGTTATATTCACTATGTGAATGTTTGTTGTGCCTGGAGACAAGAAGAGGGAATCCAATCTTCTATAAATGGGATTATGTAAGCCTGTGAAGAACCATGTGGGTGCTGGAGACTGAGGACAGGTCTTCAGCCACAACAGCAATTTTTTGGAGGGAGGGATTTTTTTTTTATTTTTTTTTTTATTTTACAATACTATTCAGTTCTACATAATAGCCACAGATTCCCTTGTTCTCTCTCTTCCTGCCCCCCTCCCGTTCCCCCCAGCCAGCCCCCCATTCCCATCTCCTCCAGATCAAGGTCTCCCCCGAGGACTGGGATCGACCTGATAGACTCAGTCCAGGCAGGTCCAGTCGGAGGGGTGGATTTTTTTTTAATTTACTCTATGATTTTAATTTAATTTTACATATCAGCCACGGATTCCCCTGTCCTCCCTCCTCCAATCCCCCCTCCCTTCAACCCACCCCCCATTCCCAACTCCTCCAGGGCAAGGACTCCCCTGGGGATTCAGCTCAGCCATGAAGATTCAATCTAGGCAGGTCCAGTACCCCCCTCCCTTCGCCCAGGCTGAGCGAAGTGTCCCTGCATAGGCCCCAGGTTCCAAACAGCCAGCTCATGCACTAAGGACAGGTACCAGTCCTGTTGCCTGGGGGCCTCCCAAACCGTTCAAGTTTCAACTGTCTCGCTTATCCAGAGAGCCTGATCCAGTTGGGGGCTCCTCAGCTATTGGTTCATAGTTCATGTGTTTCCACTAGTTTGGCTATTTGTCCCTGTGCTTTTTCCAGTCTTGGTCTCAACAATTCTCGCTCATACAATCCCTCCTCTTCCTTGCTGATTGGGCTCTCAGATCTCCACCTGGGGCATGGCCATGGATCTCTGCATCCACTTCCATCAGTCATTGGATGAGAGTTCTAGCACGACAGTTAGGTGTTTGGCCATCCTATCACCAGAGCAGATCAGTTCGGGCTTTCTCTCGACCATTGCCAGTATTCTATTGTGGAGGTATCATTGTGGATTTCTGGGGACCTCTCTAGCACTTTGTTTCTTCCTATTCCCATGGAGTCTTCATTAATCATGTTCTCTTTTTCCTTGTTCTCCCTCTGTGTTCTTGATCCAGCTGGGATCTCCCGCTCCCCTAAGCTCTCTTTCCCTTGACCCTTGCCCTTCATTACCTGCTCTCACATCCAGTTTGCTCATGTAGATCTTGTCCATTGCTCTGTCATTGGGCGATCACTGTGTCTTTCTTAGAGTCCTGTTTTCTAGGTAGCCTCCCTGGAGTTATGAGTAGTAGTCTAGTCATACTTTGTTTTACATCTAGTATCCTCCTATGAGTGAGATATCACCTTACACCTGTCAGAATGGCTGAGATAAAAAACACTGAAGACACCTTATGCTGGAGAGGATGTGGAGCAAGGGGAACTCTCCTCCACTGTTGGTGGGAATGCAAGCTTTTACATCCACTTTGGAAATCAATATGGTGCTTTCTTAGAAAATTGGGAATCAATCTCCCCCAAGACCCAGCTATACTACTCTTGGGCATATACCCAAGGAATGTTCAGTCATACCACAAGGGCAAATGATCAGCTAAGTTCATAGCAGCATTATTTGTAATAGCCAAAACCTGGAAACAACCTAGATTCCCTTCAACTGAAGAATGGATAAATAAAATGTGGTACATATACACAATGGAGTACTACTCAGCAGAGAAAATCAATGACATCATGAGGTTCGCTGGTAAATGGATGGATCTAGAAAAAAATCATCCTGAGTGAGGTAACTCAGACACAGAAAGACAAACATGGTATGTACTCATAAAGTAATTTTTTTAAACACTGAGCCATATATCAAGCTCTGAATGTTTACACTAATCTCTCTACTGAGGTCTAATGCTAAAAATTTGTAGGTGTGATAAAAGATTCAGATTGCCATTTTACATTAATGCTTCTCATCATCAGTGTTTTCCCAATTTGTCCTTGTAAAACTTTCCTTGACAGTTTTAGTGATTATTTGCATTACACTTATGAGTTATTTCAAATTTTGTACTGTACTTCAAATTCTGGCAATAATTTTCCACTGAAAGAAGGAAAAGGGAAATTGTTCAGGGTGGTAGTGCATGCTTATATTCTTAGCACTCTGAAGATGAAACAAGAAAATTGAAATTTTAAAAACATATTTCATCTCTGTATGTAGTCAGACTCACCTAGTGAAAAACCCAGAAAACAACAAAAGTAATTCCACTGTGACAATCATACTGGTTTATCTTTGCCATATTTAATTTTTCTTTGCTCTTATAACTGCACTTTTGTCACTCAACAAATAGTTAAGAAATACATACTAAATAATGAATGTATAAATAAATAGGTAACTAAATAAAATATGAAGACAGAGCTCACTGGTAAAACACACACCTCTTTTGTGCAAAATCCTGTTCAAAGGTAGGACAAATAAGTCAGTAGATAAGTAAGTAAATATGGAAGAGGTTATACTCACACAGGATTGCTAATGACTGCCTTCAGTGCATTGTGCAAATCTGAACTGGACATCGTGCTGAATTCCAACCCAACAGCGGCCCCTTTGGCTTTCATGTGAGCAATGTTATCACGTTGTTCCCCAAATAAGGGGATGCCGACCATGGGGATCCCATGATGGATTGCCTCATAGACTCCATTGGCTCCACCATGAGTTACAAAAGCTTTGGTTTTCGGATGACCTAAGATCAGATGAAAGACAGTAAATACCCTGAGAAAGCATAAAACAGAACATAGAAAGTGGAGGGACTTCCTGTAAATATTATGTCTTGTAGCTAACTGCATTTAACTTGCTTTTGTATATCAGAGCAACAAGCACCCAAGTTTACATATAACACAATGGAAGATCACATAGCTTCTATTGCATGTGACCTAGGATTTAAACAAAGATAATTTTATTTGATTTGATTTATTTGATTGTTAACTGAACACACTGAAATCATTTAATAAGTAAAATAAAGCACTGTGAGAAGAGTCCAAGGACGTGTCAGAACTGATTCTTCTACAGAAACAGTGGATCCACTCAATGGAGCATAAGAGTGTTTAAGGGAATCAGGAGAGCATATGTGAATCACAGAAATCTTCATGATTAAGACTGTGAATCTTTAACCACTTACAGTAGAGTAACTAATAATAAAACAGAATGAAGAATGTTTCTTAATGGTATTTGGGAAAACTACTTCATTCAGAAAAAAAATGTGATAACTGAACTAGACAAAAAGAGTTAAACTCAAGTAATTATAGAAAATTCTCTTTGAGGAGCAGTTACAATTAAAGTATATACTTTATTTCTGGTCAGAAATATTATTATAATAGAAAATGTATATTCTATTCCCATGAAAACTCAAAAGACATTTAAACAGTGATATTCCTTTGAATTTTCCATGACTGAAAACTCAGTTGTTTCCTGTTCTGCTATCTATCCATGAGAGATTGCCTTTCACTCATCATTCAGTGTTCCAGCCTTACCCAGAAGGTCGTTCTGGGGGATCCACTTGTACACATGAGTATTCGGTCCTAAATTTTTTGGTTTCTTGCCCTCAAATCTCCATAGAACCTGTTAGTTTTAAGACAATGCTTTATTACAGGAGTCATGGTTTTAAATGTAGTATTTAAAATTTAGAGATTATATAACTAAATACCTTTCATAGAACAGATGAAGAAACTGAAGAAGAATTATTGAGTAGTGAGAATTATATATATATAAACAGCAACAAACAGTATGTGCTTATTTTCATATTCATTCAGGTTGAATGTAATCATGATTTCCCAAATATGTTAGACAAATGAGATAATTAGTGTTTAGTGGTTATATTTAAGATACTGTTTCGTCTCCAAAATTCTATTGTAATGACGTGTATCAAATTACCAATGATTCATATTTTGCATATATTTATTAAAATAGCTAAAATGAAGAAACTATGTTTACATGAGATATCTAAAGTTCATGCTACATTAAAATCTTTCAATACATATTAATGTTATTGTGCTAGTGCAGTTATTAAGTAAAATTTACTCTCTCATGAATTATCTTTAGAAAATTATCCCCAGATAATTTTCAAGAAAAAAGGAGCAAGTGACTTGGCAGAATACTTAGTACTCTGTACTCTTGCTAGCATTATTTCCAGAACACCATAGTGTCTCACTTCTAAACAAGTTAATGTAATTTAGAGTATAATATTTTTTATCTGTCACGTATTAAATTTCTGCAGTTAGATCATTTAAAACTTTACAGACCGAGTACATAGTGGGCTCCTATGTGGACATATGGCCCCACCTTTTGTGGAATTTGTGCAAGGGCTGATGCAATTGCCATGGCCTTTTCTTCTGTCATGTTGCTGACCATTGATCCCAGAGAAAACACCACGATGCCGTGTTCTCCAGAACTCTGGACAAAGTCTTCTATTTCCTTTGAAGACAGAATTTGTATCAGCATCAAATAACAACAGCAGGGAAAGGACTATGGATAAAATGCTATAAAAATATTGGGATTAAAAGTCAAATGTTATTAGGAATTATTAGGTACATCAAAGGTAACACCAAATTTTCCATCTTGCATACTCTGTAGTTTTCACACAGCAGTATTAAATATATTCATACATTTGTGCAACAAGAAATGTACAAACTAAACCTTAGGTACAAAATTTATCATAGGATGTATTCAAAAAATTAAAATAGCAATTTATATGTATCTTTTACTCTATGAAATGTGTGATTTTAAAAGTGTGTTTTGAGCCGGGCAGTGGTGGTGCATGTCTTTAATCCCAGTACTCAGGAGGCAGAGGCAGGAGGATCTTTGTGAGTTCAAGGCTAGTCTGGTCTACAGAGAAAGATCCAGAAAATTGCAAAGCTACACAGAGAAACCCTATTTCGAAAAACAAAAACAAAACAAAAAAAGGGGGGTGTTTTGATGATGTACTCTTAGGCAAAGATGAGTCCTACTCTACTGGGGAAAGGCTTCCACATAGTAATGTGTAGTGTTAGAAAGGATGCATATGAAGCAGGGAGAAATTTGATATTCACATAGTCATCTAGACCAACTAAGTCAATCCTGGATATCAGTGATGTGTCACCATTAGATCACCCTCACCAACCTACAAGGCTACCCATGCTGCCAGGGCACTGCTTGGTGTTATGAGACCACAGGCCCAGGCAAGGTACATATAAATTGCTATTTTAATTTTTCAAATACATCCTATGATAAATTTTGTACCTAAAGGTTTAGTTTGTACATTATCCATACTAATATAATATTGAGTCAACCTTTGACTTTGAAATGTTAGTATGAATAATCCTAATAATTCAATTGAAGAGTAGTATTTGGTTTTATTAAATAAAGGGATGTAATTCTATTAGCAGAAATAATTCTTTCATAAATTAAATTTAGTGATTGTCTTCACTGAAAATAATAAGAATTATTGGGTTTTCACATGCAATGCTTATTTTTCTCTGTGTTTAATTTTCTAGTCAGCAGTGATGTCAAGAGCCGTGCTTCTCAAGAAATCTTTAGTACAGTGAATCTCAACCCATGAGTCACGAGATCATTTGAGATTGCCCAAGACTATCAGAAAACACACATTTCCAGTGGTCTTAGGAACTGAGACGCACTCCTCAATCTATCTCTAGGCAGGTCTGCCCACATGCAGACATGCCCACATATAAGTGCAACTATTTTAAAGGGTTTCAGCCTCAGGAAGGCTGAGAATCACTGTCTCCTATAGGCATTGCATAAGACGTTAAAAATATATACCAATGACATAAACTTCCAATTTGTATCCAAAACTGAGATCCCAAGTGATGAATGTTTTAAATGATGGAGTGAAAGCCAGAAATATTAGTTTTGGCCAAAGTATTACTGAGACCATTCCTAGAATTGTGGAATGTATTTTTTGTTTGAGCTAAAATCCTGGTGAACAATTTTCCATCTTCACCTTACTGTCTATGTGTACATTTACTTTTAAAAAAATCTGTAATCCATTCGTTCTATGGTTATATTTGAAAATATAATCTTAATATTGTGGCATACTTTTCCTACTCAGCAAGATACTTAAAGTATCTTCACATACATTAGGTAATTACTAACATTAACAATCATTATAATTTGAAGATTAATTGCCCCCCACAGTCTCGGTGCTGAAGGATTTGGTCTCTAGATAATTGTACTGTTTTGGAAGGTTCTGAAAACTTTAAGAGGAAAGTCTAAATAGAGGAAATACATAATTCCAGGCGTGTCTTGAGGGCAGTATATTGCTCAACCAAGCTCTACTTCTTGTCTTCTATGGAATGTGTAGCTTCTCTCATATCCTTCAGGTGTTATCTAACACAGTCTCAGAGTTAATAAACTCTGAGATGTTCTGTGATTCCAACTTCTCATAGCATTGTAATCCTTTCTTTAAAAGCAGTTTTCCCAAAGGTTTTATTAAGTTATAAACCTTTGCCTTTCCTAAGGAGCTTTATAATAGGGGTGGTGGCAGAGACCATGTCTATGCTGTCTTTCTATACTTTGAATATTTATTTTGGAGTATTCTAACTACTTCACAGTTTTTTAAATGATGAGCGATACTCTCTGACATGATGAATTTAACTGATTTAATCTTGCTAACTGGTCCTGTATATTTCCAAGGTCTCTCATGTTGTTCCCTAATTGTGGAAATACAGAAACACGTTACCCAGTAAAAAAAAATTTATCCTTTTCATTGGCAAGACTCAATACCTCACTTCCTACATCTCTTTCACTGAGAGAACTGAAGGAATGGTGTAGAACCATTTCCACTGAAAACAACCGTACAGCTGTGAACAAAAAGGCATTTATTTACCTTGGGCAAGGGTTTGGCAGGTTTGCAGTGATGTCCACCAATAAAAACAACATTTGGTAAGACTGGGCGAGGAAACTCCAAATCCCAGTAAGACCTAATAAGCCACATCTCTGTTTTCTTCATCATTTCAGCTAATGTAGTAGGTCTTCCTACATAGAGAAAAAGGAAGTGGTCAGGGAAGGAAAGGGAAGAGAGAAAATGGTAAGGTTGTCTTCACAATATACTAAGATTTCCCAAAAACTGTTTGAATAATTTGCGCTCAATTATGTAGAAAATATGCATTTATAAACAAAGTATTTATTCAAGTACAATGTAATTTTTATGTGTAATTTATCTGTGGCTTACACAATAAGTTAATATATGTGCAGTAGGCAAACAGAAGAAATTCAATGTCCATAGCTACCTCAGTAAAGAACCATCATAAAGACTCATTAAGAGAAGCCTCCATATAGTTAAGCCTGCACTACCTTCCTCCCTAAAGATTTGAAAGTATTAGGGAAATATATAAACAAATACTCAAGCTCCAGAAAAAATAATCCCACCACAGCCATAGATACGACTTGAAACTTGACCCAGCAATTCTCACCCTATTTGTGAAACATAAGCAGCTGCTCCTTGTTCCTTGGTTTTCAAAGTGATTTTTGAATTTGATGCCTGGCTGAATTCATGATCCCCCACTTCCAATTCTCCTTTATAGTAAGAACTTACTAGTTCTTAATATACCTCTACTTTTATGTCAGGAATTTAATAGTATTTATTATATAAATATAGCCATAGCATCTAGAAAATGTACAGAAATTATGAGAATAGAAATTTATATTCACCATTAATGGGGGCTTATATTTATTAATGGAGAAACTTGACTTTAAATAAATGACAAAGAAATTCATATGCAGCCATGCTTTAGAAGTTTTAATATACTGAATGGTTACACAGAAAGGAAACTTGTGAAGGAATACAGAGTCATTAGAAACTTCAAATTTAATTTTTTGAGTCTGTGGTTAAACAGCCTATCATGCAGTAGGGAGTAAATCCTTCAGGGCATATATACAATTTTTAAATAAAGAAAAAATTATCTATGTAAGATCACCAATAGACTATAAATTTATGTCATTTCCTGTTCTACACATGTTAAGCTTATTTTCTTTATAAATGAGAAAAAAATTGAGTAAAATGATTAGGCAATGGCTTATACTAACCCTAGAAGCTTTGCTTGGTAATTACATGACCTCCTTGAATGCCCTGTGTCAATTGTGTACTAAATGATTCTCTCTGACCAATGACCTGACTGCCCACTGTTTGTGAAGATGCAATTTTACAAATCATTTATCAACTGCACCTTTAAAAGACAATGCATCTTATTTTAGATGCACATGATAATAGATAAATGCAATGAAACAGCCTCCACCTAGAGATAAAAAAAAAAGTTAACTTACCCAAAATTTCAGTGTAAAACAGACCCCATTTCTTCTCATTAAATGGCTGGAACCAAAAGTCAAAATAAAGCATGCACATCATATTTTCCACCCTCTCCATAAATGTCATTTGACCACTTAATCCTGACAAAATAATAGGTACATAAGAGGGAGGGAAAAGAAGTCCTCCACTATTCTTTTCTATTGCATAGCCAGGAAAATAGCGAATGCTGTACACAAAGGGTATTTGGAGTATTTCAGCTATCAGTTCACCACAGGGACCATGTGGATCTGAAAGAAGGACATCAAACTTCGATTCTTGCAGTTTTGTCAGAAGCTGTTTGTTTAAAACAGCTTCTTTGCACAGATTTAGCCACAGATCAGAATATTGCCTATACACTTCATCCAGCGATGGAAAATATCTCAAGCATGTATCTCGTGGTACTTCATTCATCCAGCCAATGACCCATTGTGTATAAAAAATTTCCAGATCATCTTTACTAATAGATGTAGGAAAAGTTTCAAACTTCAGGCTAGGTGATTTTTGGGGATCAAGAAAGATGGAAGATGAGGGTCTCAGAACTGTCACTTCATGACCCCTTTGTGCAAGTTCATCCAGTATTATCTTCAGATTCATCCAATGACTGAATTCCATTGGCCATACCAACACCTTCCCACAATTCCCAGGTTTGAAGTAACAACTCATCTGCAGGAGCAGCAGAACTGACATCCACTTCACAGGCATCCTGGGAAGTCATAAGGCTCCTGTTCATGTAATGTTCTCCTTAGTTATAACCGGGAGATATATATTTCTTTGTGTTTATATCTGAGTGAAAATTAAACTGTAAGTTAAAATATAACTTGGGTTGAGCAATGTTGACATAGTAAATGATTAGGCATATATTGACTGAAGTTATACATTAAGTTAGTTAATGTATACATTA
Organism: Peromyscus maniculatus bairdii; assembly: GCF_049852395.1. Taxonomy (NCBI): domain Eukaryota; kingdom Metazoa; phylum Chordata; class Mammalia; order Rodentia; family Cricetidae; genus Peromyscus; species Peromyscus maniculatus. The sequence goes on from NC_134861.1 coordinate 82,104,497, forward strand.
GTGTGTTTAATGTATATTTTGCAATGAAGTGTGTTCACTTAGTGTTGTGTAGGAAACTTCTTTCTTTGGGAAGATACAGGACAGATAAACACATGTGTTTCTGTTTACCCCAGAAAAGGAATCCACCAGAGATCATAGTCATGTTAGCACCAAAGTCCAACTTGCAGAACCAATGAGTTTCATGAAAGGTTTTCAGAGCTAGAAATCATTAAAAAGAAGCAAATATACTCTAGCAATATTGGTCCTCCAAATGAGATAAAAGTACAGTCCATATCAAAGCAGAGAATTAGGAAGAAAAAGAGTTTCTGTGATAGAATATAAATAATTTGGAACAAGTAAGTGAATCTGAAAAAAGTTAAAAGAACTTAGTACATGATGAACATTAAACATCCAAATATTGCCATCATGGATGGTACAGGAGAAAATTAAAAATTATCAAAAATAATTCTACGCAAAAACTTCTGGAAATATTCTCTTATAGAAAGATAGGGATATCCTAACAAAGAAATTAAGAAGATATCTTATATATTATATCTAAATCACTATTTCACATGTTATCATGTTGTCAAAGTCCAAAACAAAGAGTTAATCCTGAGATAAGCATGAATCAATTATTAATCCACTATGTGGAGTTCTACGAGACTGAGAAAAGATTTCTCAGCAAATATTTAAGATTATGTAGCACAGGGGAAATATATTTAAATTTCTCAAAGAATAAAAAAGTTCAGATAGGATACCCAGCAAACTGCTTTAGAATTCAATGAGAGATGAACGTTTCTGAAACAAGAAATACTGAAAGCAATTATTACCAGCAGGACAGGCTATCCCATATATCTGGGGAGTCCTATACTAGAAGCAAATTACAGCAAATACAGTCATAAAAACAATGTAAAACAGAATTTAATAGTAGAGCAAACAAACAAAGAAATTGGAAAAGAACCACAAATTTTCCTGTATAGAAAATGAACAAATCATCAATATGGAAAATAATAATAGGAGCAAACATATACAAGACAAGAAAAAAATGAGCAACAAGACAGGTATGTGTATTTATTTATATACAAATAACAAATAACACTGAATAACAAATAAATCCTTCAGTGGTTTTTCATTGTTTATGTACCATATAATTAAAAGTGTAAAAATGGGAGTGAATGTGTAAGTAAAATAAAAATGGATATAAATAGTACAGGAGAAAATCTGTCAGTTTTCTGATTTCTGACTGAGAGTGTGACCATTAGTAATTTACTAATTTTCTAGAAACTGATGGTACACTGAATAACATTATTTCCAATACTTTACCTGAGGAGAGTCTGCATCCCTAAATTATATCTAAATATCTCTAATTATTTTACTGAATGCAACCATGCAATTTTTTATTTTTTGAAGTATTTGTGAATCAATTCAATTTTATCATTTTAAATTGTATCTATTTTTCCTAATTTATGTCATATCTGTATTTACTGTTTCAAAAGTCATCTTGTCATTCTAACAAATCTTAAATAATTTTAATATTATTATTTGTTAATTTGACATTAATTATTCTCCTTTCTTTTCTAGTGATGATGTGCCACTATTACCATGGCTCACAATTTTAAATTAACAATATTAAGAAGACTATTTCCCATTTCTCTGTCTATAAGAAAAGATAATGATTTGGAAAATGTCAAAACACTATATATATATATATATATATATATATATATATATATATATATATATGTCAGAAACAAAATTCAAGCCTTGTTGATATCATTTCTAATTATTTATTGGGACATCATATGAATGGCCGCCAGCGTGGCTGAAGACCCAATATCTGAATGTGAGTTCATCCTTCCCAGAATTTCTGTCTGTTCTTTGTTCAAGTACTTCATTTTCAAAAAACTCAATGCTTCTTTCTTGTGTTAGTCTTACTGTGATGGTTTCTACCTAATACTAGCTTAGTTTCTAGGGTACTAGGATACCAACAACATTTAGAATGCTAACAAATGAGACTTTCGAAATACTATTTTCCATATAATTTTTATTTTTTCTCAGTTTTAAGAATGTTCCAGTTAAAACAAATAAATGAATTCATGGTCGCAAATGAGTGGTCTGAGTTCTGTGTCTCACATGATGTACAAATGGAAAAGATCGACTTTAATTAAACATCAGCGAACTTCCATAAGGTGGTTTAGAAATCAGAAAGATGGAGGAACATAGCTGGAAGTTTTCCTGTGCCCCAGCCAGCTGGCGGTTGGGACAAATCTCTCCCACTAGCATCCCCCAAGTAAGCATACAGAGGCTTATATTAATTATAACTGCTTGGCCATTAGCTCATACTTATTACTGACTACCTCTTACACTTAAATAACCCATATTTCTTATGATTAGCCATGTGGCTTGATACCTTTTCTCTTTCTGCCTTTTCATCTTTCTTCCTCTGTGTCTGGTTGGCAACTCCTGACTCAGCCCTTCCTCTTCCAGAATTTTCCTCGTCAGCTTGCCTGCCTATAGTTCCTGCCTGGCTACTGGCCAATCAGTGTCTTATTTATCAACCAATCAGAGCAACACATATTCACAGCATACAGACTGACATCCCACAGGAGAGGAATTTGTTTTACAACACAAAATATATTTATAAAACCTTATGTTATAGGATATTTGTACACTGTGTGAAGATATATTGGTGTAATAAAAGGCTGAATGACCAATAGCTAGGCAGGAAGGGTAGGCAGGACTTCCAGTCACAGGAGGACTCTGGGAAGAAGAAAGGTAAATTCACTGGGAGATTCTGAAGACACTGAATATACAGTACAGAGCAGAGGTAACCAAACCACATGTCAGAATCTAGATTATTAGAGACAGGTTAATTTAAGTTATAAGAGCTAGTTAGGAAAGAATCTAAGTGAAGGCCAAACATTCATAATTAATAATAAGCTTCCAGGTCATTATTTGTGGTCTGGCAGTCCTGACAATAAAGTAATACTATATATGGTGACCAATGTCTAGTAATGAATATGCATATAAGGCCTAAAATAGCTTTCTGAAAATCACGGTTTCTCGGGTAGGCTTGTGACATACAGAGGCACCTCTCTTTTAAGAGGCCCTTCTACCAAAACACTTGAATGGGGTTTATGAGCAGCAGGCGGCATGCTACTCAATGGTGGGATACTAGGGAGAAATGCTACCACAGCACGGACTCAGAAACTTCACTGAGTTGGGGAGATAAATGCAGCTCCTACTGGTATGGCCAGTGTGAGACTAGGCCCTCAGGGAACATATGGGGAACTGAACCAGTCACCCAGAGCCATACAGCAGAGGGTCTAGCTATGGCCTAACAGGTTAAGGCTCTGCTCACATGGTCAGAGAAAACTGCAGATGTGCAGAAAGCCAGGTTTACACACACAAAAACCTCTAAAAAGGTAGAAGGTGCTTAAGAAGCTGTGTGGAGGGGCTGGAGAGATGGCTCAGTGGTTAAGGGCACTTGACTGCTCTTCCAGAGGTCCTGAGTTCAATTCTCAGCAACCACATGGTGGCTCATACCATCTGCACTGCGATGGGATCTGATTCCTTCTTCTGGTATATATGTAAAATACATGAATAAACAATTGTCCCTGATTTTAAAAAAAGGAAGTGTGTAGGGTAGTCATGCGTGCTTTTCCCCCGAAGCATTGCCCCTAGCAGGCAGCAGGTAGCTGCTAAGTACCTGCCTCCCCAGGGTGTGGCTGAGGGGGCACCCCTTAAGACCTGGGATTCATACATGCTGCTCTCTTGGCTACCTCGCAGTCTTGGATGCTGAATGCTGGATGCTGGTGCTGTGGATCAAGGCAGAGTTCTCCAGAGAACTGGGTTGGACCACGCCCCACCCATCCTGGATTCCATGCTCCCTTATCCTTGTTGTGACTTATCCCAGAATAAATTCTTTTGAGTATCAGATAGACTCTGTGGAATTCCCTCATTAAAAGTACTTAAGTGCTAAATAAAGAAAAGAAAATTCATATAGACAGTGATAGAAAAATAGTTTAAAGATAATAAAGTCTTTAAAGAAAAAGTGAAGTAAAACAAATAAGCCACATACGGGTGGAAAATAAAAAACACAAGGAGTTTTTGACCTTAGATGATGCTTTGCTAATTTAAAATTTTTCCCATGCTAATGAACAGAGAACAGCAACTGCTGAGATACATTGGATTATGAAGGAACTACTAAATTAAACCAGCGTATATATTTTAAGGGGGTCTTATCTTTAAAGTGGAAATCAATGTATATATTACATTGAGTGAGAGGTTATGCTTTTGTTTCCATAGGAAACACAAAGCTGTGTATTCCTTCACAGATTTGGCCAGGTGAGCCCGGCTGAGGATCTTCACTGAGGACATGAGGGAGGAAGCCACAAAACTGCAGGACAAGTGACATATGTGCTGATTATTTTGCGTGGACAGCTCTGAGAATTGAGGAGCCGTGATAAATCTTGTTGGCTATTGAGTCCTCAAGACTTATGACATGTCATCCTTTCATATGGATGGATAGAGATTTATATTACAATTTGGTTGTGCGATCCTAATGGACTTATAAAGTTGACAGATGCCTTTTACCTGGTCAAACATAGAACAAAAATCATATTTAGCTTTCTTGTGAATACTGCACATTCCATACTTGTGTTAATGCGGACATATAGGTTACCTTTAGAAGTTTATGTGTTTTCAGAAAAAAAAAATTAATGAAAACAAGTAGCCCAGTTGTCCAGCCTCTCAGCATGTCTCAGTCGCAGTTTCCTCAAAATTCTGCATCCAGATCAACTTTAAAGCTGATAGCTGAGATAGCCCAGCCTTACAGACTACTCCATACAAGACTTTAGATAAATTCTACACTTTCCCATCACACTGATATTAAACAAAAAATAATACAGCTAGCTTCCCCCCAAGACTTCACCATTGTTCCAAATTTCTCAGGGCCCCCTAAAGATTCCATCACCCCCAGACAACAGGAGGCAGTCTAGAGAACATGGCACCCACATTTCGAGGAGATGGGGTGGGTGGCTTCTGGCCATTCGAATGCTTGTCATTGTTTAGGGAAAGTTAGTTACAAGTTGTCATTGGTTATCATCTGGGGGGAAGAAAAAAAAACTAAGCAAAGGAGATAAGACATTCTGAAAAGAAAAGCAGGGATAAAGGAAAGATAGGATAAAAGGGTAGATTATTGAATATACTTTTAAATTAAAAAATAACTATTAATCTCAAATATTTTACATTGGTATGGATTTTTGTATATCAATACAAATTTAGGGTTATTTTTGTTTAATATGATGTATATATGTTTCAATTTCTGTTTAAGGTATTCTACCTTTGCAGCTCATTTTAAAATGTAAAGTTATAGTTCTTAAAGGCTATTATTACAAACTGTTTAGGAAAACTAAAAAAATGTAGGTTAGTAGTTAGTCATCTATAACAATCAAACTTGTAGTCATGTAGGTGTTTTCAAGGTTAAACAGGTATATTTTGGGTAGATAGGTGATCATCAAACACTTCAGAGACCTACAGAACTTGGCATTTCAGATATTTTAGTAACATTAGTCTTTTCATGATAGTGAGACATGTCTGCTCCTGGCAGCACCTACTTACTTCAGAGAAAATGATGGACATCAAAGAACCTCCATATGAAGTTTACTTTTATTGTAGCAATGTTAGCCACTTGGCAAGAAACTGCCCTTGCCTCGACCTCAGACAGTATGCTGTCTAAATTGAACAAGCAGGACACAAAAGAAAGTGACTGTAGAACTTTTCTAAGACAAAGTAAACCAGTCCTTCAAAATTCCTGCTTCACAGAAAAGTCTGTCAGATATTCTAGTCCTGTAGACCAAAGATAGACGCCCCAATATTGCAGAGGAACCTTGTGTGACTGTCATATAGTCATATTTCATTGTCATTTCTATAGTTTTGGAAGTTGCCTCCTCTGTACTTCCTTTTCACTCAGGTGATATTTTATTCTTCTTGAGTCTTTGATGGAGTTGGAGACTAGATAGTTATAGTTATAGTTTTCCTTGTTATCATATTCAGAAAAGAAATTTATGTAAGAGATATAAAGTTTATAAATGATGAGAAACATAAAAGCTTAAGTTGTTTATCTAAAAATATTTAAGGTCTATCTAAAAGGATATTTTAGGATGGTAATACAAATTGTGATAGAAAGTGGTTTATGTATCAAGGCAGAGATAATAAAATAATTTCGACAAATACAAATGCACTGGACATATAGATGTAATTCTTACTTGATAATTGTTCTTGTTCTTATTTTCTATAGTTTTGCTGTATTAGAGTTAAAATTTTGCCTTTTTATCTAGACCAAATGGGAGAAATATTGTTGGATATTTGAACACTGTATAAAGATGGATTGTTGTGATTAATAAAAAGCTGAAGTGCCTAGTAGTTAGGCTGGAGAGATAGGCAGGACTTGTGGGCAGGGGAGAATTCTGGGAAGAAGGAAGGTGGATTCACCAGGAGACTCTGAAAAAGTTGGATATATGGTGCAGAACAGAATTAATCAATCCACACGATAGAATGCATATTAGTACAGACAGGTTAACTATATTATATTATATATTAATTTAACTATATATAACTTATATATAACTATATATAACTTATATATATAACGATATATAACTTATAACTAGTTATAGCTAGTTGGGGAAAAAAGCTTAAGTTAAGGCTAATCTTTCATAATTAATAATAAGTCTCTGTGCCACTATTTGCAGGCTGGCAGTCCCAATGAGAAAGTATTACTCTAGCCTTCAAGTAAAATATGTGTACAACATTTTGTCTTTTAAAATATATTAATAAAGTTAAAGGACATTAGTGTATTCTTATTTGTGAATAAACTATAAATATATGAGTTTTACAAATTTTTACTACAAATGTATTTGTAAAATATAGTGTCATATATAAAAAAAGCTGTATCATGAATCTTAAAAGATCTTATTAATAAAAACAAACCCAGAGCTAGGTATTGGGGTGAACGCTGAAAGAACAGAGAAACAAAATAAGCCACATCCAACCTCACCTTACCAACTGGTCAGCTGATCTTGTTTCCTAAAACTAAAGCCTCTGAGTACTCACCCGAATGGATCTCAGCTGTACTGCTATTAAAAGCCTAAAAGCTTAAAAAGATTCTAGTTCCTGGTCCTCACACCTTATATACCTTTCTGCTTCCTGTCATCACTTCCTGGGATTAAAGGCATGTGTCACCGTGCCTGGCTGTTTCTAGTGTGGCTTTGAACTCACAGAGATCCAGACAGATCCCTGCCTCTTGAATGCTAGGACTAAAGGTGTGTGTGTGTGCCACCATTTTCTGGCCTCTATGTCTGTCTAGTGACTGTTCTGTTCTCTGGCCCCAGATAAGTTTATTAGGGTGCACAATATATTGGAGGACACAATATTACCACAAATAGAGCTTTCTATTCCTGAAGAGAGTTATTGTATTTAGAAGTTTTCCTGTGTCCTTCCTGGTCCACAGTCAAGACAAATCTCTTACCCACAGTCCCACAGCCTTTATAAAATAATCACACAGAGGCTTAATATTATTTATAACTTAGCTCAGGCTTATTACTGACTAGCTCTTACATTTAAATTAACCCATAATTCTTATTTATGTTTAGCCAGGTGGCTTGGTACCTTTTGTCAGTTCTGCCTTGCCATCTTGTTTCCTCTGTGTCTGACTAGTAACTCCTCACTCTGCCCTTCCTCTTCCCAAAATTCTCCTAGTTGCTCACCCCACCTATGCTTCGTGCCTGGCTACTGGCCAATCAGTATTTTTAAAAATCAGTTTACAAGAGCATTATCCCACAGCATTTCCCCCTTTCTGTCTAATCACAAAGGAAGGTTCATTGGGCACCATTTGTAGCCAGAAGTTTTCCTGTGCTTACTCAGCACCAAGGTTCCATGGGCACTTATAAAATTCCTGTGTCCCTCCTGGTCCTTCAACTGCTCAGACCCAAGTAAACACACAGAGGCTTATATTATTTACAAATGAAATGGCCTAATGGCTCAGGCTTCTCACTAGCTAGTTCCTATATCTTAAATTTACCCATTTCTATAAATCTATACTTTGCCACATGGCTCGCGGCTTACTAGTACCTTTACATCTTGTTCCTCATGGTGGCAGCTGACAGTGCCTGCTCTGCTCTGTCTTTCTTCTTCTTCTCTCTCTAGTTAGAATCTCCTGCCTAACCTTATTCTGCCTCACCATTGGCCAAACAGCTTTACTTATCGACCAATCAGAGCAACACATTCACAGCATACAGAACGATATCACCCATCAAATTATCATTATTATTGGTAAAAATTATTCTAAGAGTTTTGTATCTATCCCTTTGGTCAGAACATATTCAGCAAATCATCACTTCCTTCCCCAGCAATTTTCCATTTACCAGTAGCTGAGCATTCTGTCCTGATTTCTACACCTTTGATTCCCCTTACTTTCTATTTCTGTTAAAATCTCAGTCACCTTATCTTGCAGGGTTGGGTTCAGTTTATCTTAAAATCTCTCTCTCCTACTTCTATAGTTCAAATAAAAGTGCATTGCCAAAGTGCAATGCAAATGCAAAGAGGTCATGCCTTTGTTTTCTTTGATTGACTTTGGTAGTCAATTTTAGTAAAAAGATAGTGCTTTTGAAAAAGCTCTATAAAACTTCAGGCTTCATTCTCTTCTACTTTAGACAGACTGATTATTCAGTGAATATCATTATTTTTAGGATCACAATATCTTTAAGTCAGTACTAAATTGTTGAAGGAAACTATATTAGAATTGCTTAGTGTTTAATGTTTATGTAGAAGGAAACTATGTAGGTATATCAAATATTCCAACACTTTCTAAAACACATAGGATTATCTTGCCACAACTGATATACAGTTCTGTGTTAAATAAAATAATTTGTATTATCACAAACACCCTTAGATCATACACTAGGTCTCAATGAGCTCACAAGTAGATTATTCATATTAGTGGTTTACTCTGAGTCATCAATAATGCATCTCTTGGTATCATTAAGGATATCTTGGTATCATCACATTAAGGAAAGAAAGAAAAGCACTTTCCCTTTGAGTCATTTGTCCGAGACTGAGTCCAGTTTTAAATACTTTAATTCATGCTCCCTGTATCTTCAACCCTTTTTGCATGAGTCCGGATCTGTGCCTACCTGAAAGCTGTGTCTGTCTCTGTGTGTCTTTATTGAACAGCATAGAAAACATCACACAGAGAAAGACTGGGATACTTCACAGAAATCTTTTACAGGGTTTTACATGGGATCCAATCACCAGCTCCAACTAATCTCAACTGACTCAGACAACAAACAGTATTACAAACATCATTATCATCCAATCTCCACACATGGTTGCTTTCAATCTTTATGGTGGGTTTTAGGAAGTTGCTTTCAACTTGTATATTTGCTTCTTTCAGTAAATGACACATATACATTGTCTGGGTTAGCAGAATGGAAGACTATGTGATTTAAGATTACAGTTATGCCTTAGCTAGGATTATAGAAGTTGATTTCATGAGAAATCCTAGGCAAATAATTGTTACATTGTCTTTCTTTAATTTATTTTTTATTTAAATTTTTTTTTCATTTTATATACCATCCCCAGTTCTCCCTCCTTCCCTTTCTCCTGTTCCCTTTCACCTCTTGCCAATCCCACTCCTCAGAGGGGATAAGGCCTCCTTTGGGTAGTCAACAAAATCTGGCATACCAAGTTGAGGCAGGGCTGAGCAAGGTATCCCACCACAGGGCTCCAAAAAGCCAATTCATACACCTGGGATAAGTCCTGGTCCCACTGCCAGGGGATCCCATAAACATATCATCTGTTACATTGTCTTTTAAAATTCAAATTGAATGAACAGTTTGAGCATTAGGCTGGCTCAAAAATCATAAATCTTAAGCGACCTCAAGGTGTATTATTAACTCTGGCTGTGAGGTCTATCTAGCAAAAGTTCCAGTCTCTTAGAATGTAAGAGATATTTTCAGAATATTGCATTGCCACAAGATCTACTCATTCTCTTTCTTTCCCAAGTTTTGATAAACAAGCAAGCAGAAATTTTGTTAAGGTCAGGAAAGCTATGGCAGCCACTCAGGTGAGTAGGAATCCAGCCACATCCAGAGAGTGTTACTGGTACCAGGTGAGGCTGTGTGCAAGTGGCCCCATGTGCTTGGCCCCTTTGTAGTTCATGGTAAACTCAATCCAGAAGATGGCTCTGTCTAGTAGCTTCATTGGCTAGAAAAGGTGAATGGCTTATAATCATACTGCTTTCTCTTTATAGATAAAGAAATGAAATACATGTCATTATGCAGTGTGAATTAGAAAATATGAGCATTTCCATAGATGGCGAAGAGGACTTACATGAAAAGTAGAAAGAAAGAGTTTTATCTACTCTTAATTATGGAGGTCTTAATATGTAGGCCCAACTAGAAAACAAAGCATAGAAACACAAGAAAATACAGAAAAGCCTAATTGTTTCTAAGCTACAGTTTAAACCTGTAAAACCCCCAAAACTAAACAACAAAAAGGAAAATGAGCTGTCTGTCATTTGAGGCTTATAAAACTTGAGTTAGCTGGTAAGCAAATATTAATTGGGTAATTATGCAAAGTCATAATTCAGGGATAGGAGCCAAATCTCTGTCAAGTTACCAGTGTGGTGCTTATGTGAGCAAAGATAAGAAGGAATTGGAATTGACTAGGAATTTGTACTGACCTCTTACTATTGATTGATTACTGTAACTACCAATGTGCATGGCCTGTATTTTTTACAATAAGAGTGAGAGATTGATTATGACTTACTGCTTAACATAGGAAGTCAGTCATTGTTAGACACTTTTTAAGAAGCAAAGAGAAAGGCTGCAAATAGATCCATATCTGTCACTGTGGACAAAACTTAAGTCCAAGTGGATCAAGGACCTCAACATAAATCCAGCTACTCTGAGCCTGCTAGAAGAGAAAGTAGGAAGTAGTCTTGAACACAATGGCATAGGAGATCACCTCCTAAATATAACACCAGTAGCACAGACACTGAAAGAAACAATCAATCAATGGGACCTCTTGAAACTGAGAAGCTTTTGTAGAGCAAAGGATACAGTCAACAAGACAAAGCAACAGCCTACAGAATGGGAAAAGGTCTTCACCAACCCCACATCTGACACAGAGGACTGATATCCAGAATATATAAGGAACTCAAGAAATTAGACATCAAAATGACCAACAGTCCAATTAAGAAATGGGCTTTAGAACTAAACAGAGAATTCTCAACAGAGGAAACTCAAATGGCTGAAAGACATTTAAGGAATTGCTCAACATCCCTAATCATCAGGGAAATGCAAATCAAAACAACTCTGAGATACCACCTTACGCCTGTCAGAATGGCTAAGATCAAAAACACTGAAGACAGCTTATGCTGGAGAGGATGTGGAACTAGGGGAACTCTCCTCCACTGCTGGTGGGAATGCAAGCTTGTACAACCACTTTGGAAATCAATATGGCGCTTTCTTAGAAAATTGGGAATCAATCTCCCCCAAGATCCAGCTATACCATTCTTGGGCATATACCCAAGAAATGCTCAATCATACCACAAGAGCACTTGCTCAGCTATGTTCATATCAGCATTGTTTGTAATAGCCAAAACCTGGAAACAACCTAGATGCCCTTCAACTGAAGAATGGATAATTAAATTGTGACACATATACACAATGGAATACTACTCAGCAGAGAAAAACAATGACATCATGAGGTTTGCAGGTAAATGGATGGATCTAGAAAAAAATCATCCTGAGTGAGGTAACCTAGACTCAGAAAGACAAATATGGTATGTACTCACTCATAGGAGGATACTAGATGTGGAACAAGGATGACTGGACTGCTACTCACATCACCAGGGAGGCTACCTGGAAAACAGGACCTCAAGAAAGACACGAAGATCACCCAATGATGGAGAAATGGCTGAGATCTACATGAACAACCTGGACATGAGTGGGAGTAATGAAGGGCGAGGGTTGAGGGAAAGAGAGCCTGTGGGAGCGGGAGATCCCAACTGGATCAAGAACAGAGAGGGAGAACAAGGAATAGGAGACCATGGTAAATGAAGACCACATGAGAAAAGGAAGAAACAAAGTGCTAGAGAGGCCCATAGAAATCCACAAAGATATCCTCACATTAGACTGCTGGCAATAGTCGAGAGACAGCCAAAACTGAACTACTGGTGATGGGATACCCGTAGCCAAACACCCTAATAGTCGTGCTAGAAACCCCATCCAACGACTGAGGGATCTGGATGATCCACTGCTAGGCCCTGGGTGGAGCTCCAGGAGTCTAATTAGCGAGAAAGAGGAGGGTTTATATGAGCGAGAATTGTTGAAACCAAGGTTGGATAAAGCACAGGGACAAATAGCCAAATGAATGGAAACACATGAACTATGAACCAATGGCTGAGGGGCCCCCAACTGGATCAGGCCCTCTGAATAGGTGAGACAGTTGATTGGCTTGATCTGTTTGGGAGGCATCTAGGCAGTGGTACCAGGTCCTGTGCTCATTGCATGAGTTGGCTGTTTGAAACCTGGGGCTTATGCAGGGACGCTTGGCTCAGTCTGGGAGGAGGGGACTGGACCTGCCTGGACTGAGTCTACCAGGTTGATCTCAGTCCTGGGGGAGGCTTGCCCTGGAGGAGGTGGGAATGGGGGGTGGGGTAGGGGGAAGGGGAGAGGGGCAGGAAGGGGGAGAACAAGGGAATCCGTGGTTGATATGTAGAACTAAATGGTATTGTAAAAGAAAAGAAAAGAAAAAAAAAAGAAGCAAAGAGAAGTGAATTGAAATGTCAATACTAGTCTAGCTTTCCTACATAGCTAGACAAGCTGTAAGAAATAAAACAAGCCAAAAAAAAAACCTGGTAAACAAAACACCAAAGTTTTTTTTGTGGTGCTCCACCATATTTTCACTTAACCTGTCCCTATTTTTGCCTTCATTGTTACTTCTGTTTTCATTCAGTAAGAACTCAACAATCAAGTCGATTACATAGTCACGTGCCAAGGGCTCCATCATGAGTTACAAGATTAGCATCAGAAAGTGTGACTAGGAGTCAGATCTCTGACAGGTAGACAGGTACGGAATGGGGGGGGTCAGATAGATAACAAAGGCGCTGAACTTCTGGCTTCTTCTTCACCTTCTGACCAGAGGCAAAGGCTTTTTCTCCTACCAAGCAGGCCCTGTCACCTATGTACGGGTCCAGGCTGGTCAGTTAAATGCAAGTGCCTTATCTTCATTTGTTTCCCCGAAGCTGTTAGCCTATCAGTTTCCCTATCTTTGATTGAACTGACCAATCCTAAACTAGGGAAGAAATCAAAATCCAGGCTTCCAAATAAATTTAAAGGTCCAAGTCCTCTCAGCAAGAATGGATTTTTATTTCTTGAGTTCTACAAAGGGCCTTTGTCTCTATCTCTTTCTGTCTGTCTGTCTCTGCCTATCTGTCTCTCTCTCTGCAAGCCTTTTCTCAGTTAATACAATTATTTTTCAGCCCCTGATTCTGCTGATGAGTCTGGAGTTTTCTCTCACACTGCTTGTTATGCTTCAGGTTTTTTCCTGCCTTGTAATTGTTACCTAATAGAGAAAAGAAACCTCATTCAGATCCCTAGACAACCAGAATCTCATAAATACATAAGAAAGTATTAAATGGTGGCACAGGAAGTAGCATGTTGATCTTTTTTTTTTGGTTTTTTTATTATTATTATTATTATTATTATTTTATAACACCATTCAGTTCAACATAATAGCCACAGAATCCCCTGTTCTCCCCCTCTCGCCCACCCCTCCCCCCAGCCCACCCCCCATTCCCACCTCCTCCAGATCAAGGTCTCCCCCGAGGACCGGGGTTGACCTAGTAGACTCAGTCCAGGCAGGTCCATTCCCCCCTCCCAGACCGAGCCAAGTGTCCCTGCATAAGTCCCAGGATTCAAACAGCCAACTCATGCAACGAGCCCAGGACCTGGCACCAATGCACAGCTGCCTCCCAAACAGATCAAGCCAAATGACTGTCTCACCCGTTCAGGTGGCCTGATCCAGTTGGGGGCCCCTCAGCCTTTGGTTCATAGATCCTGTGCTTCCATTCATTTGGTTATTTGTCCCGGTGCTTTATCCAACCTTGGCTTCAACAATTCTCGCTCATATAAATCCTCTTCTTACTCACTAATTAGACTCCCAGTGCTCCACCAGGGGACCAGCCGTGGATGTCTGCCTTCAGATTCCTCAGTCCTTGGATGGGGTTTATGGCACCACTATTTGGGTGTCTGGCCATCCCATCACCAGAGTAGGTCAGTTCCTGCCGTCTCGCGACCATTGCCAGCAGTCTTTTGAGGGGGTATCTTTGTGGATCTTCGTGGGCCTCCCTAGCTCTCTGCTTCCTCCCCTTCTCACCTTCTCATGTGGTCTTCATTTACCATGGTCTCCTATTCCTTGTTCTCCCTCTCTTTTCTTGATCCAGCTAGGATCTCCCACTCTTTCCCTCGACTGTCGCCCTTCATTGTTCCCACTCATGACCAGGCTATTCATGTAGATCTTGTCCATTTCTCCGTGTCTTTTTTTGGGGTCCCGTTTTCCAGGTAGCCTCACTGGTGATGTGAGTAGCAGTCTAGTCATCCTTGTTCCACATCTAGCATCTTCCTATGAGTGAGTACATACCATATTTGTCTTTCTGAGTCTGGGTTACCTCACTCAGGATGATTTTTTCTAGATCCATCCATTTGCCTGCAAACCGTGTGATGTCGTTGTTTTTCTCTGCTGAGTAGTATTCCATTGTGTATATGTGCCACAATTTATTTATCCATTCTTCAGTTGAAGGGCATCTAGGTTGTTTCCAGGTTTTGGCTATTACAAACAATGCTGATATGAACATAGCTGAGCAAGTGCTCTTGTGGTATGATTGAGCATTTCTTGGGTATATGCCCAGGAGTGGTATAGCTGGATCTTGGGGGAGATTGATTCCCAATTTTCTAAGAAAGCGCCATATTGATTTCCAAAGTGGTTGTACAAGCTTGCATTCCCACCAGCAGTGGAGGAGAGTTCCCCTAGTTCCACATCCTCTCCAGCATAAAGTGTCTTCAGTGTTTTTGATCTTAGCCACTCTGACAGGCGTAAGGTGGTATCTCAGAGTTGTCTTGATTTGCATTTCCCTGATGATTAGGGAAGTTGAGCAATTCCTTAAATGTCTTTCAGCCATTTGGAATTCCTCTGTTGAGAATTCTCTGTTTAGTTCTAAAGCCCATTTCTCAATTGGACTGTTGGTCATTTTGATGTCTAATTTCTTGAGTTCCTTATATATTCTGGATATCAGTCCTCTGTCAGATGTGGGGTTGGTGAAGATCTTTTCCCATTCTGTAAGCTGTCGCTTTGCCTTGTTGACCGTATCCTTTGCTCTACAAAAGCTTCTCAGTTTCAAGAGGTCCCATTGATTGATTGTTTGTCTCAGTGTCTGCGCTACTGGTGTTATATTTAGGAAGTGATCTCCTATGCCAAGGCGTTCAAGACTATTTCCTACTTTTTCTTCTAGCAGGTTCAGAGTAGCTGGATTTATGTTGAGGTCTTTCATCCACTTGGACTTAAGTTTTGTGCACGGTGACAGATATGGATCTATTTGCAGCCTTCTACACGCTGATATCCAGTTATGCCAGCACCATTTGTTGAAGATGCTTTCTTTTTTCCATTGTACACTTTTGGCTTCTTTGTCAAAAATTATATGTCCATAGGTGTGTGGGTTAATGTCAGGGTCTTCAATTCGATTCCATTGGTCCACATGTCGGTTTTTATGCCAATACCAGGCTGTTTTTATTACTGTAGCTCTATAGTAGAGCTTGAAGTCGGGGATTGTGATGCCTCCAGAAGTTGTTTTATTGTACAGGTTTCTTTTAGCTATCCTGGGTTTTTTGTTTTTCCATATGAAGTTGAGTATTGTTCTTTCCAGATCTGTGAAGAATTGTGTTGGTATTTTGATGGGGATTGCATTGAATCTGTAAATTGCTTTTGGTAAGATTGCCATTTTTACTATGTTAACCCTGCCTATCCATGAACATGGAAGATCTTTCCATTTTCTGAGATCTTCTTCAATTTCTTTTTTCAGGGACTTAAAGTTCTTGTCATATAGGTCCTTCACTTGCTTGGTTAGTGTTACCCCAAGGTATTTTATGTCATTTTTGGCTATTGTAAAGGGTGATGTATCTCTAATTGCCTTCTCAGCTTCTTTGTCCATTGTATATAGGAGGGCTACTGATTTTTTTGAGTTGATTTTGTATCCTGCTATGTTGCTGAAGGTGTTTATAAGCTTTATCAATTCCTGGGTGGAATCTTTGGGGTCACTCAAGTATACTATCATGTCGTCTGCAAATAGGGAAAGCTTGACTTCTTCCTTTCCAATTTGAATCCCCTTAATCTCCTTATGTTGTCTTATTGCTCTGGCTAGAACTTCAAGTACTATATTGAATAAGTATGGGGAGAGTGGACAGCCTTGTCTCGTTCCTGATTTTAGTGGAATTGCTTTGAGTTTCTCTCCATTTAATTTGATGTTGGCTGTTGGTTTGCTATATATTGCCTTTATTATGTTTAGGTATGTTCCCTGTATTCCTGATCGCTCCAAGACTTTTATCATGAAGGGGTGTTGGATTTTGTCAAATGCCTTTTCTGCATCTAGTGAGATGATCATGTGGTTTTTTTCTTTGAGTTTGTTTATATGGTGTATTACATTGATGGACTTTCGTATGTTGAACCACCCTTGCATCCCTGGGATGAAGCCTACTTGATCATGGTGGATAATTGTTCTGATGTGTTCTTGGAGTCTGTTTGCCAGTATTTTATTGAGTATTTTTGCATCAATGTTCATGAGGGAGATCGGTCTGTAGTTCTCTTTCTTTGTTGCATCCTTGTTTGGTTTAGGAATCAGGGTAATTGTAGCCTCATAGAAGGAGTTTGGTAATGTTCCTTCTGTTTCTATTATGTGGAACAATTTAGAGAATATTGGTATTAACTCTTCTTTGAAGATCTGGTAGAATTCTGCGCTGAAACCATCTGGTCCTGGGCTTTTTTTGGTTGGGAGACCTTTAATGACTGTTTCTATTTCCTTAGGGGTTATTGGACTATTTAAATAGTTTATCTGGTCTTGATTAAACTTAGGTATGTGGTATCTATCCAGAAAAATGTCCATTTCTTTTAGGTTTTCCAGTTTTGTGGAGTAGAGGTTTTTGAAATATGACCTTATAATTCTCTGGATTTCCTCAATGTCTGTTGTTATGTCCCCCTTTTCATTTCTGATTTTGTTGATTTGGATTCTCTCTCTCTGTCTTTTGGTTAGTTTGGATAAGGGCTTGTCTATCTTGTTGATTTTCTCAAAGAACCAACTCTTTGTTTCATTAATTTTTTGTATTATTCTCTTAATTTCTAATTTATTAATTTCACCTCTCACTTTGATAATTTCCTGGCGTCTATTCTTCTTGGGAGACTTTGCTTCTTCTTGTTCTAGAGCTTTCAGATGTGCTGTTAATTCACTAGTGTGCGATTTCTCCAACTTCTTTATGTGGGCATTTAGTGCTATGAATTTCCCTCTTAGCACTGCTTTCATAGTGTCCCATAAGTTTGGGTATGTGGTGTCTTCATTTTCATTGATCTCTAGGAAGTCTTTAATTTCTTTCTTTATTTCTTCCTTAACCCATTGGTGATTCAGTTGAGCATTATTCAGTTTCCATGAGGTTGTAGGTTTTCTGTAGTTTTTGTTGTTGTTGAAATCTAGCTTTAAACCATGGTGATCTGATAGAACACAGGAGGTTATTCTGATTGTTTTGTATCTGTTGAGATTTGCTTTGTGGCCAAGTATGTGGTCGATTTTAGAGAAAGTTCCATGGGGTGCTGAGAAGAAAGTATATTCTTTCTTGTTAGGATGGAATGTTCTGTAGATATCTATTAGGTCCAATTGGGTCATGACATCGGTTAAGTCCTTTATTTCTCTGTTAAGTTTCGATTTGGGAGATCTGTCCAGTGGTGAAAGTGGGGTGTTGAGATCTCCCACTATTAATGTGTGGGGTTTTATATGTGGTTTAAGCTTTAGTAATGTTTCTTTTACATATGTGGGTGCCCTTATGTTTGGGGCATATATGTTCAGAATTGAAACTTCATCTTGGTCGATCTTTCCTGTGACGAGGATGTAATGTCCTTCTTGATCTCTTTTGATTGATTTTAGTTTGAAGTCTATTTTGTTGGATATCAGGATGGCTACCCCTGCTTGTTTCTTAAGACCATTTGATTGAAAAGTCTTTTCCCAGCCTTTTATTCTTAGGTAGTGTCTATCTTTGAATTTGAGATGTGTTTCTTGTATGCAGCAGAAGGATGGGTCCTGCTTTCGTATCCATTCTGTAAGTCTATGTCTTTTTATAGGTGAATTAAGTCCGTTGATATTAAGGGATATTAATGACCAGTGATTCTTCATTTCTGTTATTTTTGGTGGTAGTGTGTGTGTACTTCTCTTCTTTGGGGTTTACTGTTGTGGCTTTATCTATTGCCTGTGTTTTCAAGTGTGTATCTGACTTCCCTCGGTTGGAATTTTCCTTCTAGTGCTTTCTGTAGGGCTGGGATTGTGGATAGGTATTGTTTAAATCTGGCTTTGTCTTCGAATGTCTTGTTCCTTCCGTCTATGATGATTGAAAGTTTTGCTGGGTATATTAGTCTTGGCTGACATCCATGGTCTCTTAGTGTCTGCATTACATCTGTCCAGGTCCTTCTGGCTTTCAAAGTCTCCATTGAGAAATCGGGTGTTATTCTGATGGGTTTACCTTTATAGGTCACTTGGCCTTTTTCCTTGGCTGCTCTTAATATTCTTTCTTTATTCTGTACATTTAGTTGTTTAATTATTATGTGTCGAGGGGACTTTTTTTGGGGGTCTAGTCTGTTTGGTGTTCTATAGGCTTCTTGTATCTTCATAGGCATTTCCTTCTTTAAGTTGGGAAAGTTTTCTTCTATAATTTTGTTGAATATATTTTCTGTGCCTTTGAGTTGGTATTCTTCACCTTCTTCTATCCCTATAATTCGTAAGTTTGGTCTTTTTATGGTGTCCCAGATTTCTTGGACATTTTGGTTCATGACTTTGTTGGCTTTAGTGTTTCCTTCGACTGATGGAACTATTTCTTCTACTGTATCTTCAATGCCAGAAATCCTCTCTTCCATCTCTTGCATTCTATTGGTTATACTTGCATCCGAAGTTCCTGATCTTTTACTCAGGTTTTCCAGCATTCCCTCTGTTTGTGTCTTTTTCATTTTTTCAATTTCCCTTTTCAGATCTTGGACTGTTTCCTTTGTTTGTTTCATTGCTTTTTCATGATTTTCTTTCAGTGCTTTATTGTTTTCTTCCAGGATTTTAATGTTTTCTTCCAGGACTTTATTGTTTTCTTGGAGGGCTTTATTGTTTTCTTCTAATTTGTTTGCCCTTTCCTCTAGTTGTTTACAGCGTTCTTCCAATTTTCTTGTCTTTTCCTCTACACAAGCCTCTACCTTCTTCATGAAGTTACTCATAAGGCTACTTTCTTCTGCTTCTTCCAATTTTTGGTGTTCAGGTCTAGATGTTGGAGGCGAGCTAGGTTCTGGTGATGCTGTATTGCTCTTCATTTTGCTGTATGTACTTCTGCTTTGACGTCTGCCCATCTCCTTGTGGTTCCTTCTTGGTCTTATCAGTGGACTTGTTTCACAAAGAGCTGACAGACTCAGGAAGACTCTCTCTCTTGTCCAAAAGGGAGTTCTCTTGTCCAACTCTTTGGTCCAGAAGGGAAGTCAGGGGCAAGCTCTGGTCCAGAATGGCAGTCGGGGACAGGCTGGGATCTGGGGGCCGGTCTCTAAGTCTCAGGGAGTGGGTGGGGTCTTGGGCAGATGGGCGTGGGGGCAGGGCGTGGAGACTGCAGGGGCTGCCGGGGGCTTGGAAATGGGGATCCCTCCCGGTGGGGCTAGAAGGGGAGCTGCCCGGTGGCCAGAACCTGGTGCCAAGTTGGGCAGGCCTCTCAGGAGTGGCTGGTGGCCAGGGATGGGGTCCTGGCTGGACCCAGGCACTCACCTCTGGTCCAGAAGGGAAGTCGTCAGGGGCAGGCTGGGAGCTGGGGGCCGGTCTCTAAGTCTCAGGAAGTGGGTGGGGTCTTGGGCAGATGGGCGTGGGGGCAGGGCGCGGAGACTGCAGGGGCTGCCAGGGGCTTGGAAATGGGGATCCCTCCCGGTGGGGCTAGAAGGGGAGCTGCCCGGTGGCCAGAACCCGGCGCCAAGCTGGGCAGGTCCTCCCGGGGTGGCTGGTGGCCAGGGATGGGGTCCGGGCTGGACCCAGGCACTCACCTCTGGTCCAGAAGGGAAGTTGTCGGGGGCAGGCTGGGAGCTGGGGGCCGGTCTCTAAGTCTCAGGAAGTGGGTGGGCGCATGTTGATCTTTTAATAGATATAAGTTAGTATACTTTCATACCTGCATTTAAACTGACAACATATCTTATACTAACAAACAACTAGGCCTACACATAAAGCAATTGAAAGCTCCATAGCAGTTTTGGTATGAGAGTTTAGAGTTGAGAAATGAAAACCTAATTGCCAGTTGAACATGCAGACAGAACAAGTTATCAAAAAGAGGAAATTACTGTCAAAGAAAGGCCATTTGTTTTTTTTATTATTTTATTTTATTTTACAATACTATTCAGTTCTACATAACAGCCACAGATTCCCTTGTTCTCCCCCTTCCTGCCCCCCTCCCCTTCCCCCCAGCACACCCCCCATTCCCACCTCCTCCAGAGCAAGGCCTCCCCTGAGGACTGAGATCGACCTGATAGACTCAGTCCAGGCAGGTCCAGTCCCCTCCTCCCAGATTGAGCCAAGCGTCCCTGCATAAGCCCCAGGTTTCAAACAGCTAACTCATGCAACGAGCACAGGACCTGGTACCACTACCTAGATTCCTCCCAAACAGACCAAGCCAATCGACTGTCTCACCTATTCAGAGAGCCTGATCCAGTTGGGGGCCCCTCAGCCTTTGGTTCATAGTTCATGTCTTTCCATTCCTTTGGCTCTTTGTCCCTGTGCTTTATCCAACCTTGGTTTCAACAATTCTCGCTCATATAAACCCTCCTCTTAGTTGCTAATTAGACTCCTGGAGCTCCACCCAGGGGCCTAGCCGTGGATCTCTGCATCCAGATTCCTCAATCCTTGGATGGGGTTTCTGGCACAACTATTAGGGTGTTTGGCCATCCCATCACTAGAGTAGGTCAGTCCTGGCTGTCTCTCGGCCATTGCCAGCAGTCTTTTGTGGGGGTATCGTTGTGGATTTCTGTGGGCCTCTTTAGCACAGAGAAAAACAATGACATCATGAGGTTTGCAGGCAAATGGATGGATCTAGAAAAAATCATCCTGAGTGAGGTAACCCAGATGCAGAAAGACAAATATGGTATGTACTCACTCATAGGAGGATACTAGATGTGGAACAAGGATGACTGGACTGCTACTCACATCACCAGGGAGGCTACCTAGAAAACAGGACCCCAAGAAAGACACGAGGATCGCCCAATGATGGAGAAATGGCTGAGAACTACATGAACAACCTGGACATGAGTGGGAGCAATGAAGGGCGAGGGTCCAGGGAAAGAGAGGGGGAGATCCCAGCTGGATCAAGAACAGAGAGGGAGAACAAGGAATAGGAGACCATGGTAAATGAAGACCACATGAGAAAAGGAAGAAAGAAAGGCCATTTGTATATTAAACATTTCTTAAAGAAATAGTGGATGCATTTAATCTGGCCTGAGGCTGCTTAATAGTGCAGGGGACACTTGTGAATCACAAAAGGTGTGTTATTATTTATTGATAAAATTGTGAATCTTTTTCCTTTAACATACTGTAATTGATACTGAAACATAGGTGTAATTACTTTATAGTATTTGGTCTATCCATACACAAAAGAGAAATGTGTAATTATTGAATTAGAGAGAATTAATCCAGATAATTAAAGAAATTTCTATGTAAGTACCAGCTAGAAATAGAAGTGTATATTTACTTTCTATCCATAAATATAACTGTATAACAAAATGAAAAAATTGTGTTGTTTTCATTAAATGGCATCTGTGCATGTAGTAGTTGCCTTGCATGATAAAATGTGATGCTCAGGATGCTGCTCATGATCCCTCAGAGGGAAACTACTTCCATTCAGGATCAAGATGAACTTAGACAGAATCCAAAAGGAACAAGTCCAATGTGAGAGGAACTTAATATGATCCATTTTATAATGCTATTCTTAAAAGAACTAATTTTCTACAGACAAAACATTAGTCTTTGAGTGTTACCTATGGACAAGTCCCATCTTTAGTCTTTTACAAAGTTTTCCTATTTCAGATATTGCCAGAATAGAGTTCTGAAAGAAAGATGCATTTTTATCTATTTCTCAATAATCATTGCTGAAATCCTTCCCTTGGGATTTGGAAAAATTTGTTCTCTCTGTCTCTCTGTCTCTCTGTCTCTCTGTCTCTCTCTGTCTCTCTCTCTGTCTCTCTCTCTCTCTCTGTGTGTGTGTGTGTGTGTGTGTGTGTGTGTGTGTGTGTGTGAATTGTTCTCCAACTGATACACAAACAAATTTGCTCCAAAATTTAGCATAATTAGGGAAGGCCTACAAGAATTCCTATATTGCTTCATTCATTTCAAACTTTTTTCAGGATATATTTAATATTATTGTGTATGCACAATGATTACATAAAATCTAACTCATCCCTGAATTGTCTCTAATATATGTTTGGTACCTCAACCTCAAGAGAAAGCAGCAAGTGACTGGGCAGAAGTTTATTATTTATTTTATTGTACTCTTGCTAGGAATACCATCAGAATGCCAGAATTCTGCACTGTGTCCATTAACCACTCCTCTCCATATTCATGATACTTTTACCAATACTACTGTCAATTAAAAACACATTCTGTTATTGGATCATTTACCATGATAACTCTTACTTTGAAACAGGTTAACTCAGAACTATCATAATTTTAATACATCACATACTAAATATCTGTGGTTAGACTTTCCCAGATTTTAACAGACTAGATATATAGTGGAGCCCTTTCTCTACCTTTTGTGGAATATGTGCAAAGGCTGATACAATTTCCTTGGACCTTTTCTTCTGTCAAATTTCTCTTATTGTCCCCAAAGAAAATACCTTCATTCACATCATACTCCTCAGAGCTCTGGATTAAGTCTTCCATTTCTTCTGAAGAATGTGTTTCATCACAAAATAACAACAATAAATTCAACTGAAGAGATTTTTATATATACAAAGGATAAACAGACTGAGAAAGAAATCAGAGAAACATCACCCTTTACAATAGCTACAAATAATATAAAATACCTTGAGGTAATTCTAACCAAGTAAATGAAATACCTGTATGACAAGAACTTTAAATCTATGAAGAAAGAAATTGAAAAAGATATCAGAAAATGGAAAAATCTCCCATGCTCATGGATAGGTAGAATTAACATAGTAAAAGTGACAATCTTACCAAAAGCAATCTACAGATTCAATGCAATCCCCATTAAAATCCCAACACAATTTTTCACAGACCTGGGAAGAACAATACTCAACTTTATATGGAAAAACAAAAAAACACAAGATAGCTAAAACAATCTTGTACAATAAAGCAACCTCTGAAGGCATCACCATCCCTGACCTCAAGCACTACTATAGAGATATATTAATACAAAACAGCTTGGTACTGCCATAAAAACCAATATGTGGACTAATGGAATAGAACTGAAGACCCTGACATTAATCTACATACCTATGAACACCTGATTTTTCACAAAGAAGCCAAAACTGTACAATGGAAAAAAGAAAGCATCTTCAACAAATGGTGCTGGCATAACTAGATGTCAAAATGTAGAAGATTGCAAATAGATCCATATCTATCGCCATGCACAAAACTCAATTCCAAATGGATCAAAGACCTTAACATAAATCCAGTTACACTGAACTTGATAAAAGTGAAAGTAGGAAGTAGTCTTGAATGAATTGGCACAGGAGACCACTTCCAAAATATAACACCAGTAGCACCGACACTGAGAACAATTAATAAATAGGACTTCTTGAAACTGAGAAGCTTTTGTAGGGCAAAGAATATGGACAATAAGACAAAAAGACAGCCTACAGAATGGGAAAAGATCTTTTCTAACCCCACATCTGACAGAAGGCTGATCTCCAAAATATATAGAGAATTCAAGAAACTAGGCATCAAAATACAAAACAATCCAATTAAAATATGGGCTACAGAGCTAAAAAGAGAATTCTCAACAGAAGAATCTCAAATGGCCAAAAGACATTTAAGGAATTGCTCAACATCCTTAGTCATCAGGGAAATGCAAATCAAGGCGACTCTGAGATACCATCTTACACCTGTCAGAATGACTATGATCAAAAACACTGAAGACAGCTTATGTAGGAGAGGATGTGGAGCAAGGGGAACACTCCTCTACTGTTGGTGAGAGTGCAAAGAAATGCTGTTGTGAAATTAGCAGCATTAAATGATGATATCTAAGTATATTATATAGAGGGTTTATGCCTACAAGTACTATAATCTATTTTTAGGTTTTTGAGGATTATTCACACTGATTTCCATATACAAACTGAAAAATAATCCCAAGTTTTATATGCAAACATATATGACCCAGCACAACCAGAATGATCCTGAAAATGAAAAAAAAAATTCTAGAGATATCACCATCCCAGATTTCAAGTTATACTATAGAGCTATTATAATAAAACCAGCATTTTACTGGCATAAAAACATACCAATTGATCAATAGAATAGAGAAGACATGCATACATTCTTATAGCCACCTGATTATTTGACAAAAAGGCAACTGATTTTGACACAGAGGCCACCAATATACATTGATAAAAGATAGTATCTTTAAGTAATGGTGCTGGTCAAGCTGAATAGCTATATGTTGAAGAATCAAACTTGATCCTTATCTCTCACCCTTCACAAAACTCAACTCCAAATGGCTCAAGAACCTCAATGTAAGACTTGATAATCTAAATTTGACAGAGAAGAAAGTCATGAATAAACTTGAAAACATGGGCACAGGAAAGGACTTATGAACAGGACTTCGGTAGCACATATATTAAGATCAACGATTAATAAATGTGATCTCATGAAACTAAAAATAGAATCTGTACAACAAAGAACATCGTCATTTGATTGAAAGAGAAAGGCTACAGAAAGGAGAAAATTGTGACTAGCTACAGCTGTCCTGTTTTTTTTGTTTGTTTTTGTCAACTTGACACAAGCTGGAGTGAGATGGGAAGAGGAACATCAACTGGTAAAATGCCTCAATCCAGATTGCCTGTATGTCTGCAGTGCATACTTAAATGATGATTGATTCATTGATATGGCCAGGCCCAGCACACAGGAGTTTGGCCCATCTCTAGGAAGGTGGTAATAAGTTGTGTTAAAAAAAGAGCTGATATATTGAGAGGAGCGAGAGAGAGATGAAGAACAAGGTACAAGTGATCTGATGGGGAAATGGGAGGATAAGAGCTCTAATTATTGAGGTGGATAAATACAGAAGAGAAAGGAAGATAAAAATGACAGTGAGAATATCAGAAAAAGTCACAAGGGTTATTAGTAACTACCTACTTTAAGAAATCTTGTAATACACACACATACACACACATATATATGCACACACTCATATTCTCACATACACACAAAGCACACATAGACAGACATACTCACATAAACACATAAACACATGCATACACATATACACACACACATATACACACAAATATGCAAACATACAAATACACACATGCCCTCTAACACAAATACACATATGCATTCACACACACACACACACACACACACACACACACACACACACACACCTATACTAAAAATTTACCTGCTGGGCTTATGATGATTTCTGCAAGAACCAGGGCCACCTAACAAAAACTCTGTCAACAGGCATGAAAAGCCCTTGTGAGTCATTAGCCAGAGTTGCACAAGATACTCTCTAAACATTACAGGCTATTGTTATTGCCCTTGGTTTCTTCCTGGAGGTGGAAGGTAAGTGACTGGTGCTGAAGATATTGCACTTAAGACACAGGGCTCAGAAACCCTTGAGCTGGAACTGGTTTGAAAGTCTCCTCTTTGAGCACTAGTCCTGCCCAGATATGATGCCTATGAACCTTAACAGTAGCCAGCCAGGCAATATAACCCTAAGGATGTATTAGTGGCATGTATATCTTGGCAGTGACCAACAGCTCTCTGGACTTAAGACTACTCAATAAAGAGGGATATCATGCCAGGTACTAGAAGCCCAGTCAACAACCCAGGGCCTGTGAAGTCTTCTAAGGAGAAAAACCTTCAAATGTCCATTTACAAAAGCAGCATAATCTTGAACTACATTCTCAATATTTGTCCTTATAAAAAGAGGTAAGTTAAGTGCAGTCTTCATACCTCACTAAAGAAACTTCTTTTCATCAGACAGAAACCATTACAAAAAAACACAACCAGTTGAAATGTAGAGTTGGGGAACCTAGTCCCAATGTATTCATCTACAATGTAACTCTCTCACCTAAGGATCATGGGTCATTGCTGAAGAGGGAACAAAATATATTGGAAAAGCCAGAGTAACGAAGAGTTTGCTGTAAAATTGTGTCTCCTAGGAATGTTAGAAGCTATACACATGAGGTATCACCAACAAGACTCTGAGCACCAGATGAACAAGGAAGAGAACAGATATACTAACTTGAAAGGTGGAACACTCACAAGGCTTCAATCCTATACAAAGAACTCCAGGCAGAGAAACATTTTAAAAATTTTTCAGCATTTTTAGCCATCATGAAAACATGAATTAAAACTACTTTGGGTTTTAATGTTATCCAGTTAAGAAGGGCTAAAATTAAAAAACAAAAACAAATAATGCTGGCCTGGAAAACTGAAAACTAAAGCTGCTGAATGTGGGGCTTGAACCCATGACCCTGGGATTAAGAGGCCCATGCTCTATAGACTAAGCTAGCCAGGCAGTTATTGGGTGGAACTAGAAAATATCATCCTGAGTGAGGTAACCCAGACTCAGAAAGACAAACATGGTATGTACTCACTCATAAGTGGATACTAGATGTAAAGCAACGGATAGCCAGACTACCACCCACAGCTCCAAAGAAGTTAGCTGACAGGGACACATGCATTGCCTTGGGGAGGGGAAATAGATGAGATCTCCATGAGTAAACTGGGTCTGGGGGGGCAATGAAGGGGAGGGGATCAGGAATGAGAACATGAGGGAATGGGATGGTTGAGCTGGGTGAGGGACATAGTGGGAGAGCAATGAAAGAGATATGTTTGATAGAGGGATACATAATGGGGTTAGGAAAAAACCTGGTGCTAGGGAAATTCCCAGGAACCCACAAGGAAGACCCCAGATTTGACTAATAGCAATAGTGAAGAGGGTGCCTGACCTGGCCTACCCTGGTAATCTAATTGGTGAATACCCTAACTATCATCGTGGAGCCTTCATCCAGTAACTGATGGAAGCAGATTCAGGGATCCACAGTCAAGCACTAGGCTGAGTTCCAGGAGTCCAATTGAAGAGAAGGAAGAGGGATTATACGAACAAGAGGGGTCAAGATTATGATGGGGAAATCTACAGAGACAACTGAATTAAGCTCATAGGAACTTTAGACCCACAGCTGTGGAACCTTCATGGGACCAGACTAGGCCCTCTGCATAAGGGAGACAGTTGTGTAGCTTGATCTGTTTGAGGGGCCCCTGGTAGTGGAATCAGGATCTATCCCTGGTGCATGAATTGGCTTTTTGGAGCCCACCACCTATTGTGGGACACCTTGCTCAGCCTTGATGCAGTGAGGAGAGGCTTGGTCCTGCCTCAACTGAATGTACCAGGCTTTGCTGACTCCTCATGGGAAGCCTTACACATTTGGAGGACGGGATGGACAGTTGGGTAGGGGGGAAGGTTTGAGGGGAGCAGGAGGAAGGATGATCTGTGGTTGGTATAGAAAATGAATAAAAAAATTCTTTTTTTTTTTTTTTCCATTACAGGCAATTTATTTTGTTCTATTCATTCACAGTTAATACAGAAAATACTTGGAAACATTTCCATATAATGTTTGACACAGAAATCATCAAATAGAAGTATACAATGTTGACAGGAGGCAGTACATTTATAATTTATAACCCCAAATGTATTTATAAATTAGAAATGGAAAGATCTACAAATGAAATTATGAAGGTTCACCAAAGTCATTTAATCTGTCAGTTTCTCATTCATTTTTATGTCTTAATAATATTCTATTGTATGAATAAGCCACATTTTATTTCTCTCCAGTATTTGATAGCTATTTGAGTTGTTTTAACTTTTTTACTATTAGCAACACACTGCTGTAAACTTTCATGTACATGTTTCATAGGTGCACATTTTCAGTAGTTTGAGGATTTATTCCTAAGGGTAGAATTGTTGAGTAACAGAGTAACAGTGTTTTGCATTTTGACCAACCACCAAACTGTTTTGCCAAAGTGGCACACCATTTTACAATCTCACCAAATCCTTGTTTTTAAGGCTCTGATTTTTGTACAAAAGCATTCAATCATTCTGTCAGACCAAACCAGGAAAAGTAAGCTATAGTTCAGAGCTGTTCTATTCCATTTACTATGCAAAGCCATTCTTGGCATTTGCAACTCTCAGCCCTTTTGAGTATTCTTGCAGTGTTCACCTTTTCCTCCACCACTTTTTCTTCTTCTTTCTTTCTGGTTTATTTCTATCTATTACAAATGTATAAAAAATCCTCCATCAACGCTGCTGTTAGCAGCAGAACCTTGAGAAATATACCTTTGGTTTGCCTCAGAAAAGAAACACATATTGCACTGTAAAGTTTATAAAATTGGCGCAAAACATTGTGATAATGTTACAATACCAGTTTTAAGAGTTCAGTGACTAATGGGGAGCCGATGGGATACATGCAGAACTGTGAAAGCGATCTCACTTAGCCAGCTGTACACGCAGACTGTAAATGTACATTCAGATCATTTCTGAACTAAGACTATTATCTCAGCTTATCTGTTGAGGTCAACCAGGAAACCCTAGAATATACCTTGATTTTTGCAAAAAACAAAATAGGGGGAGGGGTTTCTTCAGCATTTCAGTCCACGAGTAACAGTATCCTAACAGGCAAAGTGTTCTCTCACTGTCAACATAGAATGAACTGCTGCTGGAGGTCAACTTGGGTTTTAATTTGCATTAGCACTTACATGCATAGTAGTCCAAGTTGTTGACCTCATGACTTTAAAAAGTAACTCTAAAAAAGTAAAATGGCCCTTCTTGAAAGACTAAAGAAAGACATCCAGCCACAGTTGTAAAAAGTCTCATCAAAACAATATACCCTTTTATGAATTACGCCTCAATTAAAAAAAAAAAGTAGCCCCAAATAAGAAGCAGTTCTGAAAAAGAAAATATAACTTAAGATATTTGAAAAAATACTTGCAGCTTGATCTGCACTGACAATGATTGTCGAAGCCTAGAATTCAACATTTACAAATTCTCATTCACACACACAAAACACACTATTATCACACGACTTGTGTCTTGAGAGAATCTTCTGCTTTTTAAATCTTTGGCCTCCCAGTCAATCCCAAGTTCAACCAACTTTAACTAAAACTTCACTCAGAATTTCACCAAGCTTTTCACCCACACATTAATGCTTGTCGTATCTTTCATCAACTGTCAAAATCTGAAGCCTACTCAGAGATCGCCAGGTAAAAGAAAACAAATGAAATACACAGAGGTTATTTCAAAACAGAACATAACCATCATCCAAAAAAAAAAAATGTCATGATTCCCGATTGGGATCATCTTTTGTTTCCCACGTTGGACTATTTCACACTCCGGCATTGGCCAAAGGACACGAGAGCTGGTTCTGGAGCATACAGTTTCTCACACAGATGTCCCCAGAGGAACACCAGAGACAAAGTCACGTGAGGCCTCTCCCGTACAGAGACTGTCTCACAGGGGCAGTGAGGGAGGACACCCACTAGTTTGTGGAGATCCCTGAGAGAGTATGATTCTTAAAATCTGGACTTTACATAATTCACATCAGCCCTGTTCAGGTACTTACTGGAAGAAAGATGCAGCTGTTTGCCAGAACTCAGCACTCCACTCTAGATCTCTGCTGCCTTAGTCTCCGTCGCGGATTTCCGAGTTCTGGTAGTTACCTGGACCACTGAGGCATTGCCACAAGACTTCTTCTCTTTTGAAACATCCTTTTTCTCTAGATATTAGGATAGCTACATCAGCTTGTTTCTTAGGTCCATTTGCTTGGAAAGCCTTTTCCCAGCCCTTTACTCGGAGGTAGTGTCTATCTTTGAAGTTAAGGTGTGTTTCTTGTATGCAGCAGATGGATGGGTTCTGTTTTCTTATCCATTCTGTTAGCCTATGTCTTTTTATAGGTGAGTTGAGACTATTGATATTGATGGATATTAATGACCAATGATTATTAATTCCTGTTGTTTTTTGTGGTTGTGTTGTGTTGTGTTGTCCTTCTGTGGTGTATGTTGGTGTGGGATTATCTATTGCTTGATTTTTCATGGATGTGTTTAGCTTCTTTGGGTTGAATTTTCCCTTCTAGTGCTTTCTGTAGGGCTGGGTTTGTAGACAGGTATTGATTAAATCTGGTTTTATCCTGGAATATTTTGTTTACTCCACCTATGGTGATTAAGAGTTTTGCTGGGTATAATAGTCTGGGTTGGCATCCGTGGTCTCTTAGTGTCTGCATGAGATTTGTCCATGATCTTCTTGCTTTCATAGTCTCTATTGAGTAGTCTGGTGTTATTCTGATGGGTTTACCTTTATATGTTACTTGGTCTTTTTCCTTTGCGGCTCTTAATATTTTTTCTTTGTTCTGTGTGTTTAGTGTTTTAATTATTATGTGGCGAGGGGACTTTTTTTTTGGATCCAGCCTATTCGGTGTTCTGTAAGCTTCTTGTATCTTCATAGGTATTTCTTTCTTTAGGTTAGGAAAGTTTTCTTCTATGATTTTGTTGAATATATTTTCTGTGCCTTTGAGTTGGTATTCTTCTCCTTCTTCTATCCCTATTATTCTTAGGTTTGGTTTTTTCATGGTGTCCCAAATTTCCTGGACGTTTTGTGTTACGACTTTTTGTCTTTAGTGTTTTCTTTGACTGACGAATCTATTTTCTCTATCGTGTCTTCAGTATCAGAGATTCTCTGTTCCATCTCTTGCAATCGGTTGGTTATGCTTGTTTCTGTAGTTCCTGTTCGTTTTGTCAGAATTTCTATTTCCAGCATTCCCTCAGCATGTGTTTTCTTTATTGTCTCAAATTCATTTTTCAGATCTTGGAATGTTTCTTTCATCTGTTTAATTGCTTTTTCTTGGCTTGATTTGATTTCTTCCCATTTTTTGTTCGTTTTTTCTTCCATTTCTTTAAGGGAGTTTTTTATTTCCTCTTCAATGGAGTTTTTCATTTCCTCTTTAAGGGAAGTTTTTATTTCCTCTTTAAGAGAGTTTTTCATTTCCTCTTTAAGGAAAGTTTTTATTTCCTCTTTAAGGTAGTTTTTCATTTCCTCTTTAAGGAAAGTTTTTATTTCCTCATTGAGGGAATGTTTTATTTCTTCTTTAAGGGCCTCTATCATCTTCTTAAAGTCATTTTTAGGGTTGATTTCTTCTGTTTCTTCTGTCATGGTATGTTTAGGTCTTGCAGGTGTAGAATCACTAGGTTCTGATGTTGCCATATAGGTCTTTATGTTACTGCCTGTATTTTTGCGCTGGCGTCTACTCATCTTTTCCTCTGTGCGGTGCAGGTGGTGTCTGTGTCTGAGAGTGCCTCTCTTGTTCTAATTTTTAGTCTTGGTTTAGTAGGGGTTCTTGGTTAAATTGGTGCTATTGGGCTGTTTCTTCAGGGACAGGTGATTTCAGTCGGTGAATTATATACTTATGATTCTGGTGATCTGGTTTAGTGGCTGGGTATCGCCTTCTTCTGTGTTCCCAGGTCACGTTTTGTTCATTTGTCAACTCCTCAGCTGATCTTGTTTCTTCAGACTTCCAACTGTAGGCATCTGAATCCTCTCCCAGATGTGTTTCAGCTGAGCAGGGTAGTCTCACCAACACCTCCAAGTTGTTGCATTTCACAGGATCAGCAGTTGGGCCCTGGGTTGTCCCCAGACAGAGTGCCCAGACTCGCCCTGGTTCCGACCCACGGAGATAGCCTCTTCCCCAGGTGTTGGGGCCAGGGGCGTCCCCGCTCCAAGCTGCGTCTGCCCCTCTCCGTCCCCGGGCCTGTCCACTCCTGCAGCCCGCCGCCACAGGCCCACCTGTGTCCACTTGTCTCAACTGCCGGGCCTGTATGTCCCTGTCAGCTGCTGCTGGGTCTGTCTGCCTCTGTGGGCCGCCAACGGGTCTGTATGTCCCTGCCGGCTGCCACCGCGGGCCTACCTACCTCTGCTTGTCACTGCTGCCAGGGGCCCATCCACCTCTGCGGGCCGCCACCGGGCCTGTATGTCTCTGCCGGTTGCCCCTGGGCCTGTATGTCCCTGTCGGCTGCTGCCACTGGGCCCGTCCACCTCCGCAGGTCACCGACCTGCGTCCACCTGTCTCCGCCGCGTGGCCCGTCCACCTCTGTGGGCTGCCGCTGAGCCTGAATGTCTCTGTCAGCCGCCACCACTGGGCCCGTCTACCTCCGTCTGCTTATCTCTGCCGCAGGGCCTGTCCTCCTCTGTGGACCGCCGCCGGGCCTGAATGTCCCCTTCGGCCGCCGCCGGGCCCGTCCACCTCCACGGGCCACCACCACAGGCCTACCTGCGTCTGCTTGTCTCCGCCATCTTCCTCTCCTTGCCACATGGCCGGTGGCTTACCGGCATCTTCACATGCTGCTGGTCATGGCGGCGGCTGCAGCGTCTCTCCTAAAAAAATTCTTAAATAAAAGAAAACAAAAACAAATAATAGTAAACCCTAACATAGATGTGGAGGACAGGGGCCATGTATTCTTTCTTGGTGAGAATGCCAGTTGGTTAGCCACTATGGAAATCACTGTGTAGTTTCATAAAAAAAAAAAAAAAAAAAAAAAATAGATTGTGGCTGGTGCAAGGTTCCCTTGGGGGGAGGGGGAGAGTAGGCACAGAGTCAAGGACATAAACTGTGGGAAGATTGTTGAAAACAGCAAGCTCAGTTTACTCAGGAAGAGGCAAGCCTCAAATACCCTCCACTCTGCCGGGGGAAGGGCTGATGAATATGCATCTGCTGGTGTGACATGGCTGCCTTTCATTGGTTCAGGCCATATCAGATCATGGCTCAGTTGCTTAGGCAGACCCAGGTTGGCTCTTTGGAAATATCTTATGTCCATGCTCTCATTACTAGTTTGGGCCGGCTGGCCCTCAGGCCTGTTAGGGCTGAGTCATCCCACAATAGATCCACTTATTATGTAATTTCTGAACTTTCAGATTTTTTTAGAATGGGAAAACAATAGTGTGAACATTTGGTAAATGAAGGACAAGTAAGCATCTTGGAGAAAGTCAGACATTTTAAACATAGAATCTGACTTGGAATCAAATCTTGTAAACATAATTAGAGTGAGTATTATCTCCAATGCCAAAATTTTGTTTTCACAGATTGTTAGTAGGAATTATTACATGGTGATATAAAATGTACAGTTTCTTTGTAGTCATTCTGTGAGTCAGCTGTAATGGCAAGACAAGTGTTACTCAAGAAAAATTTAATGTCTCCTATATATTTAACATAAAATATTAAAAATATGCTCAAATCAGGTAAATAATTCCATTTGTATCCTAACTACAAAACTAGGTCTCCTACAAATTGGCCAGTTGGTCCACTTATCCATCTATAATTCCAACAAGTGTTATAGTGGTTCACCTGACTCTTAACCCTCAAAGGCTCTGTAACAATCAAGAGAACCTGTCCAATGTGGTGATAGCATCCCACACAAACTGTATGAGCAGATCATTCCTCATACTCAAGCTACAGAATGACATCCAGAAAGCTAACAGTTACCCCAACCTAATAAAAGAGCTGTACTTCAGCTGGTATTAGAATCATACCAGTCAAGGCCACTGAGTCATCCATAAGTATCATCATTTATTATAACTGAAGGTGTTATAAATGCATTGCAATAACACTCCTGTAATTATACCCATATAGTTATCTAAACACCCTAGGATTAATCATTTAGAAGAAGCCTTGTATTATAAAATCAATCTGCTGATTACTTTTGTTATCTTTGTGACCAAGTGCCTAAGGAGAAACAAATTATAGGAGGAAGGAATTATATGCTGGTTCACGCTTTGAGAGCATATGGTCCAATATGACAAGTTCACTGTGATGAAACATTAAGCAAGTATTTCCTCCCCATCTTGGGGGAATAGAAGTTAACCATCCCTGAAAAAACCATCACAGCTGTATCCAAATATTTGTATCAATAATGCTTTAGGCATTTTTCTTAATCAAATCAAGTTAATCATTAAAATTAGCTACCAAACCATCCTATGTACAGCAACAATTGACCAGCCTTACATACAAATCACAACACTGGGATATGACAAAGCATATCACCTATTTCATTTCTCAATATCATCATTCTGGAAATAATAAGACAAATATAAAGAAAAAATTACATTTTGTTAATATACGACTTTAGTAATAGGGGATAAAAGCCCCACAAGATGTCATTTTTGATGATACATCTATTTTTTAGTTTTATTGAAAGTAGATGTTTTTCATACAATGTATTTTAATTACACACTGTCCTCCCCCAACTCCTCCCAGTTCCTCTACACCTTTCTTCCCAATTTGAATCCTCAAAAAAAATTGTTTCTCATTAGGAAAAAAAAAAAACCATAGGTATCTAAGGGATAAAAAATAAAACAAGATAAAGCAAAACTGATTGGAGGACAAATGAATTTAAACAGAAGGAAAAAACTGAAGAGAAAGCACAAGAAAAGCATATAGACTCAGAGACACACATGTTTTCACACTCAGGAGTCATATAAAAACACAAAACTGGAAGCCATAGTATGTATACACAAAGGACCTGTAAGGTAAAAATGCTCTAACACAATATTATGTGACTAAGAAACCTCAATAATGCCAGTGAGTTCGTTTTCTGTTGGCCATCTACTGCTGGGCGTGCAGCCCACCCTTCAGAGGCATTTGTTTCCCAAGTGAGACTCCCCTGTAGAAAACTAAATTTTCATTTGCAAGTGGCTATTTATTGGCAATAGCTTCTGGGTTCGGGATGGGGGCTTGTGTGCACCTCTCCTTTCAGCTCTAGGACCTCATCTGTGCACCCCAGGCAGGGAATGTGCATGCTGCCACAGTCTCTGTGAGGTCACATGCACCTCAGTCCTGCTGTGTTTAGGAAGCCTTGTTTCCTTAGTGTCCTCCATCCCCACAGGCTCTTACACTCTTCCCTTTGCCTCTTCTACAAGGGTTCCTGAGTCCTGAGAAGAGGGATCGGATGAAGATATCCATTTAGGGCTGAGTGTTTCAATGGCTTTCACTCCCTACATAATGTCTGACTGTGGGCCTCTGTATTTGTTCCCATCTTCTGCCAGAGGAGGCTTCTCTGATGATGGTTGAATTACGCATTGATCCACGAGTATCGTAGAATATTGTTGGAAGTCATTACTATGTTCTCTTAGTAGAACACCCATTATTTGGTGATTTCATTTAGATCACCTTCTTATATGTATATATTTTGTGAAATTTCTACTGTATTAGATTTCCAAACAGTTCCTCAAATGGTCTTTAATTTTGTCCCTCCCTGTATTTCCACCTCACCCCCCTCTCTACTCACCTCCCCATCTGACCATTTGATTCTCCTGTTCCAGTCACCTGTTCCCCCTATACATCCATACTATTTATTCTATTTATCCTTTAGAGAGATCTATTCATATCACCTAGTCTCTTACTTTATACCTCAACTCTGTGACTACATGACTGGATGGTACTTTATTAACTTCATATTTTGCAATGCCTTTATTATATTTAGATATATTCTTTGTAGTTCTAGATTTTCTAGGACTTTTATCCTGAAGAAATATCAAGTCAATGTGTCTTTCTACAACTAATGATATGATCCCATGGTTTCTGTCCTTGTATGGTGTTGTGGTGTGGGGTTGTTTTCTTTTTTAAATTCATTTTCTAAGTATTTTATTGAAAATTTTTGCTCCCACATCCATCAGATAGATCAGTCTATAATTTCCTTTTTTTTTGATGGATTTTTGTCTTGTTTTGGTATCAGGATAATACTAGCCTTTAAAAATTTAGAAAAGAATTTATAAATATTCCTTACTTTTCTATCTCCTCCTCCTCTTCCTCTTTTTGGTTTCTTAAGACAGGGTTTCTCTTAATAGCCCTGATTGTCCTAGAACTCACTCTGTAGCCCAGGCTGGCCTCACAGAGATCTGTCTGCCTCTGCCTCCTGAGTGCTGGGATTAAAGGCACGTACCACCACCTCCACACAAGGGTATAGCTTCTAACTTAACTAGGAAACACAGTCAAAGCAAACTCCCTTTTCCTCTGGCTCCACCCATTGTTCAGCAATGTTCTCTGAGTCTTAGGTAAGGAGTTAGTTGTTTTGTAGATATACCCATTGGAACTGGGCTCCATAGCTCTGCATTTTGATTGGTTGTGGTTTTTCTAATGCCCTAGGCTTTTTTAACTAAAAGTACCCTTTCGAAAATTTTACTGATAAATGATGTGTGTACATCATTTTCATCTAGCCTGCTTCCCATCCTGCTTCTCCTATAGCCTTTCAACTCTTTCTAAAATTTATGACTTCTTATTCCTTAAATATTGTTAAATATGTATTTATTTATATATGTACAAATATGTATATATAAATACAACCTGCTGAGTTCATTACATTTTGCTCATGTGTGCTTGTATTTATGGATGATCACTTGGCTTCACAATAATATTGTAGTTAATTTTAATATTGTTTTCAGGTCCAGCCTTGCTAATTTTTATTTTTAAAAGTCTATTTACAATCACTGTCATTACACTACCTAAATTTTTAGGTCATTTGTGGAATTATATTAAACTCTTTAGATTTTTTCATTATAATTAAGTGTATAGTAATTTAAAATGCATAATAAATTTATATTTTCTTATTATCACCAAAGTGCGGTATATGTCAAGGAGGCAAAGTTGGATAAATGTATGCAGATCAATAAATTTAGTTCATTTCAGCAACAGAATGAAGAGTAAAGACCTATGGTCATATCAAAAATAATTCATTGACATTTTCATAAACTCCATGTAAAAAATTTCAGAAAAGTAGATATAGAAGAAGTACACATTCATGTATTTGAGACTATATATGACAAATGTGCATTCTACATCATACTGAATGAATAAAGCTAAATATGTTTCCTTGAAGAGCATGAATAAGGCAAGGATCTCCCCTGTTCACCACTCTTATTCCATATAAAATGGACAAAGTCATGTGCTGAACAATAAGGTACTGAAAGTAATAAAGGGCATCCAACTGGGAAGAGAAACATTTAAATTATTCTTATGTAGTAGTATATAGATTCCAGGTAATGAAACAAAGCTACAATCTTTAATTAGTAGCATTATATCATTTTGACAGACTAGGTTACATAAACATTTTTAAAGTCAGATATTTTTAGCTCCATGTTTCAAACCATAATCCTCACCTCTACTTAGTTTGTGCCTCTGGGGAGGCAAAACACGATGGCTTCAGAATCATGCATTTGAGACAGCATACCTCATGGTATACAAAAAAAAAAAAAAAAGAGTAGGGTGTCAATATGGAAGATATAATAAATAAACCCTAAAGACCAGTATCATTTACTTACTCCCTTCAGCTGGGATTTCCCCAGCCTCAAGTTTCCAGAATCCTTCCAAAGAGCATCACCATCTGGGGACAAGTGATTCCACATGAACCTGGTATAGACACCTCATATTTAGCTTGTAGTGATTAATTAGCAATGCTATTATTTATCTATATGTCAGAAAATACAGGTATTGTCTCAATAGGAACTTGTGTTTTAACAGATTCTACTCATATCCTCAAACAATGTAGTTGGTTAGTAAATAAAGTTTGGAAATTGGCTATCAGCATATTGAAATTTAAAGGTCTGTATTTCTTCAAATAAAATACTCCAAATAAAACACTCTAAAGTGATAAAAAAAAAAAAAACTAAAAGTGTGACACCTCAACCTGTGTAACTACAAGAACTTATGGGGGAAGTATTTCAAGGCATTGACCTGGTTTCTTAGTTAGGTTTTCTATTGCTGTTTTTAAATACCACGACCAAAAAGGAAGTTGGGGAGAAAGGGATTATTTGTCTTGCACTTCCATATCACTGTTCATCATCGAAAGTAGTCAGGACACGAATTCAAACAGGGCAGGAACCTGGAGGTAGGAGCTGACTCAGAGGCCATGGACAGGTGCTGCTTACTGGCTTTCTCCCCATGGTTTGCTCAGCGGCTGTGTTCCATTGAACCCAGGACCACCAGCACAGGAATTGCTCCACTTACAATGGACTGGGCCCTCTCCATCAATCACTAATTAAGAAAATGACCTACAGACTTGTCTATAGGTCAATTTTATGGAAGCATTTCCTTAATTGAGGTTCCCTCCTCTCAGATGACTCTAGCTTGTGTCAATTTTACATAAAACTAGCCAGCACACCTGGAAGGTGTATTTATGAGTATGAATCTGACAAATAGCAGAGAGAGCAAGAGTGTATAATTTAAAACTTCCTCCAAAAAAAAAAAAAAGGTTTTGTACAAGAAAAAGAACAGGAGCACAGAGGAAAGATGCAGAATGCAAGATCTGCAGCTGAGAGCCAGAAAGCAACTGATTTGCAGTCTGTAAGCACCTGTGCTTATTTAAGTGAGCCAAGGTCACCTGGTATGACCTCAAGGAATTATTAAATCAGGCTGGTTGGAAGGGCCACAGCACAACCGAGACTGTGATACTTTATTGAGAGAAATCAGACTTTTTATACTTTTAATAGGAACATAGAATAGTGGTAATTGCCAGAATCAGTACAATTGTGGTTGCCAGGATACATTGAAGTTTACAAGCCATAGAGGGTATGTAAGATTAATGTCTAAGGCCAATTGTCCTGTCAAGTCTTCATGTTTCATTTACTACTAAAGGAACATACAGAGAAACACAAAGTGGCCTGAACACTTCACTGCCTGAAGGAGTACATTGATCTCTCAGGAGCTGGAAAGGGATTGTGCTCCAGGGATCATGGAATCTTACCTGAATAACTTATGGAGCATGCCTCTCAAGGAGAAAAGCAGTCATCAGTTTCACCCAGTTACAAACCCTGTGATCTATAACAGAGACCTGTCTATAAAATAGATTGGTTCAATAGTGGTACAAATGTTATGGGACTAACCAACCACTCTTTAGATGGATATAAAGCCTACTCCATGAGATGGATCCAATACCTGGCACTAATAAAGTGACCAAGAATCTGAAATTAGATAGGTCATGGGACTAGTAGAAATCTTACTACTTTTATTCTAATAAAGGAATGTAGCAACAAAATGACTCCTAATGACTTAGAGCTATACCTGTAGATTAATGCCTTGCTCAGCTTGTATCAGAAAAGCTTATTCTAGCAGTAGATGGTAAGTAACACAGAGACTCACAACTGGACACTGTTGCAGAGAGTGAGAGACTTTGGAGCACTGAGTCCAAAAAGGTGATATCTTTATCAAACCCCTCCCCATAAGGTTCAGGGACCAATAAGGAAGAGGAGGAGGAAAGACTATAAGAGTCAAAGTGACTCCAAGGAGACAGTGTTTTGCATGCACAACAGGACTGTGTGAGCTCACAGAGAATGTGACAGCATGCATGAGACTTGCTCATGTTCAGACCAAAGAAATTCCAAGAACTAAGTGGAAATGGAAACAATCCCACCCCTACCCAAGAAGCTATTGTGATTGATATCTGCTGGTAGAGGAAAAGTAAGTCCTTCAACCGTTTCACTGGGTATATCAACTACACTACAGGTCAGGCCCCGTACACAGGAGTAGTCGGCCAAT
Organism: Peromyscus maniculatus bairdii; assembly: GCF_049852395.1. NCBI lineage: Eukaryota > Metazoa > Chordata > Mammalia > Rodentia > Cricetidae > Peromyscus > Peromyscus maniculatus. Next base: position 82,144,604 of record NC_134861.1, read on the forward strand.
AGAAGCGTCCACATTTTGTTTTAGTTTTTCATGTGCTTTTTGAATTTTGCTTCATTGATTTTCTTTCTTTCCTTCTTCCTTTCTTCTTTCATTCATATCTTTATTTTAATTTTTGTTCTTTTTCCTTTTTTTATTTTTGAGAGAGAAAAAAATGAATTTGGTTGAGGTATGAGATTTTGAGGATCTGGGAGGAATTGAGAAAGGGAAAACGTAATCAAAATATGTTGCATGAAAAATTCTTTTAAATAAAAAAATAGATTTTCAAAAAAACATAAAAAAAATTCATGCTCAAACTGCAACACTGAAGAAATAGAAAAGTTCATTTTTTATTAGAAAAGTATCTTCTCATAACACACTAAATTCCTGTGGTCATTCTTAAATAATATGATAGGCTTGTGACATTGATCCTTACATACATCCATTACATACTGCTAGTCATCACTTCATAGCTAAAGAACATGTTTGGAATTAACAGTTTCCATATCTGAGGACAGTAAGCAGATGATAAGACTGCCTACAAGATAATAACAGAAGAGGGTGAACAGATGCAATAAACCTAAACATTTATCATGATGTTTCATCAGAAATAGAAGAACAGGATATTAGAAAATAGTATAAAAGAAGATGAATGCATGTTCCTTGTGGCTACAACTAATACAACTGTTACTCAGAACATCCTCAAACCTAGAAAGACCTAGTTCCTTTTTTTCCTGTTCCCTCTTTTCTTCTTTTCTGACATACAAAGTTTTCGACAAGTAAACAAGCAACATTTAGTGATGATAAATGCCAGAGTTGCAACACAGACCAGCAGGAACCCAATCACATCCAGCGAGTGGTACTGGAACCAGCTGAGGTCATGCGCTGCCACACGAAGGTGCTTGGCTCCTTTGTGGCGCATGACAAACTCAATCCAGAAGACGGCTCGGTCTAGGGGCTTCACGGGCTGTTCATGGTGAATTCTTGATAGCCTCATGGCATTTTCTTTATAACTAAAAGTTAAACACACACAAACTGTTTTATTGATTGCTAATGAAACATCCTATACATTATGTAAGTCGTCAGTCATATGTAAGCTGAGGAAATGCTTAATACTTTCTTGAACTTCATTGATTTCAGAGGTTGTCAGAAGTTTAAAGAAAAAGTTGTGTAAGCAATCTGTTCTTAAGAAGATGTGGTCAGATATAGACATAGAAAAAGTGTAGGATCCAGTATTAAATCTTTAGTCTTATCTTTCTGAAAGAATTGTAATGTCATAGGAACTTTAGTGTCTAAGACTATTTCCAGATAAAGATAGGGGGCATCCACATGTATGTGTGGCCAATAGAATCTAGGTTGTTCATGTTATAGATACAGGGAACAGGCAAACAATAATTTTAGAATTCTGAGATCTTTCGTTCCCTCATGCACATTTACATACCTCTGATCCAAAAGACAATGTCTCTCTCTCAGCAATGTGTGACTGGATACAAAAACCACTGTCATTTAAGAATGACATATACAAGTACAAGGACTTGGATGTTGTGTAGGAAACAAAAATAGCTTCCTAAAATCATATATCTAAGTCTATTTGGCACAAAAATATTTAAGAGTTTAGTTTTAATCATTTCTGAAACAACCCATTGCAGGGATCTATATTTAAAAGGTTTCCCAATACTGAGTCAGAATTATTCTGTCTCATGTTGGTTCTATTTGGTTTCATTTCATTGGTGGCAATGTGGTTTGCGAATAGTTGCTTCAGGGCTGCTGGACTTCACTAGAGTTGGGGAAGAGGTCATGTGATCACCAGGCTCATGGAATGCAGTGGGTGCACTAGCCACAGCAGGGGACTACTTGTATGTCTTCTTCTTTGTTCATTGTGAAAAAGAAAAGAGAACAAACAAAACAAAAAAAGCCTTGTGTTTTTTATTTCACCAAACCACAAATAAAGTCAAAACAGGGTCATGCAGCTGAATTTTAGGCTAACTAGATTGGTGATACAATACTAATATTTGCAAATTCATTTTTTCCAACAAGATTTTCTGCTTAGAGGTTAAATTTCAAATTTACATATGTTTGGTAGAAAATATTGTGACTAAATTTTTTTTTTTAAATCCCATTTTTATAAGCAGGGCAGGAAAATAAAGGACCTCGTTCACTAATTTAATTCACGTTTTAGTACCTAATTGTTTAGGCGCAAAACTGTTAAAATATCCTGAATAATTAACATATAACTACCATTTATATGTAAAGTAGAGTGTACTCTCTTCTCTTTTTCTCTTTTTTAAATTTTTGTGTGGGGAAGTGAACACGAGTGGGTGGCACCTGCACACGTAGAGTTCAGAGGACAATCTCTAGGTGTCAGTCTTCAAATTCTACCTTGTCTAAGATAGGGTCTGTGGTGCACTACTGTGCACACCAGCCCAGCTAGTCTGCTGTGGGGGATTCTCCTGCCTCTACTTCTCATTTGGCTCTAGAAGCCCAGGGATTACAGACAAAAGCTAGAACACTGGGGATCTGAACTCAGTCCTCCCACTTCACAGCAAGAGCTCACACAGACAGAGCTCCCTGGCCCGCTTCCTGTCGAAATTCTTAGTTGTTTTATAGAATCAGATAATGGAATAAAAACACGCTTGCTTGTGTTCCCAGGCAATCTTAGAAATACTATTTGGCTTAGTGTTAATATGAAGTTATTTTAAGTTAAATATCATTTTAGCATATATATATATATATATATATATATATATATATACACACATAAATACACACACATATATACATATATATGTATATATAAGATTTCTAAAAGAATTTATAATTATTTTAAGTTAAATACTATTTTAATATATATGTATATACTATATATATATGATTTTTCTAAAGGTACATATTAATATACATATATGTATATATGTGAGCTTTCTAAATATATACATATATATGAACTTTCTGGGAGTATTTATGATTCTTTTTTGCATCACTAGTTTTAAAATTAATACTAAAATGTAATAAATATTCTGTGTATTAGTGTTTAAAAGAATTATAAAATGTACCCACTCTGGTAGTTAATAAAAATGAATCAAATTATCACCAACTAAAAACTAAGAGTCTAATGTATCACACATCTATGTTAACATTTACACAAATTAGTAGCTTGTCCTAAGAAATATTGACATTCTTTTTTTAAAGTTTTTTAAATTCATTTTATATACCAACCACAGATTCCCCTCTCATCCTGCCTCCCACCCTCCACCTCTCCTCTCACCCCTCATCCCCTTATCCAACAGGTTAAGTTCTCCCATGGAGGGACAACTAAGCCTGGTACATTCAGTTGAGGCAGGACCAAGCCCCTCCCTGCTTTATCAGGGGTGAGCAAGGTGTCCAACCATAGGTAATGGGATCCAAAACGCCAGCTCATGTACCAGGGATAGATCTTGATCACACTGCCCTTCTTAACCCTAAGGTTATATCCTGAAATATATTTCATGAATTGCCTAAATATTATGACATACTTACTCAGAAATAATTATTACATAATTATAAGGTTCAGTAACACTATATATTTTTATTTTTGAAAAACATAATATTGAGAATATTATTAGTTCTATCTTATATTTAATAATTGTGTCTAAGTGCTTTTATATTTATTTCTTAAATGAAAACTACAAGTGAATTTGTATATTCATAATATATTTTGCAAATGTATTGACTGGTACAATCTTCAAAGCAAATAATTTCCCCAGTCTCAGGAGCTAACTTTAGTAGATAAGAAATGAGAAAAGCATTTTTTTTAAATCTGTTTTATGTTATCCTGTTGGAAAATAAGACAATAATACGATATGAAACATAGGAAATTTTACAGAATGATGGCAGGGCTCACCAGTGGCTGGCAGGCCTCAACAAACTGTCATACTTACGAAGGCTCATTAATGACGGCTCTCAAGGCCTTGAGTAAATCTGCACTTGTCAGGGTGTTGAAATTTACTTTCAGGGCTGCTCCTTTGGCCTGCATGTGAGCGATGTTGTCCGGCTGATCAGCGAATATGGGGACTCCCACCATAGGGATGCCATGGTAAATGGCTTCATAGAGCCCATTTGTTCCACCGTGCGTGATGAAAGCTCTGGTTTTAGGATGTCCTGTTTGAGGGACAAAGTGACAGGTTGGTATGGATTTCAAACCATTATATTGGCACAAAAGAGCATAGTGTGAGTCACTGAAGAAGGAAACACAACCTACAAAGACTGGGGACATGAGACCTTTCTTCCCTAGAATTAACCCCTTCTTTGATGACTGAGAAGGTATCACTGGAGTCATGAGATCTGATGTGGAGTCCTGAAGACTAATGAGAATCTTATCTGAGGATACTCTTTTGTAACCCAAGGCAGAACAAAAACAAAAACATCCCCTAACTTCATGCTAATTATTTAATTGTGCTTGTCTCTAAAGTGGAAGTATGATGTGAAAATTTAAATTATTCAATGTTATCAACTGATTTGATGGTTTTCTGACTGCATAGCTTATCACCCCAAGGTCTTACCAAGTAGATCATTCTGGGGAATCCAACTAAAAAGCCGTGTATTGGATCCTAATGTGGCTGGTTTCTTGCCTGAGTATCTCCACAAAACCTGTTAAAGACAATGCTGTGACTTTGCAGGCTGAAAACACACAATGAGGATATGGTATGGCCACAGTGTTATTTAGGACAAAGGTAGCCTATTTATTAGGTAATCCTTGAGAAGGGAGTATATTTCTGGCAGCTTGTAAAAATTAAGACATGGAGTAGACCTGTTCATAACAGCTTCTATGAATAGTCTATAATGGAACAAGAATTTAAATGAAGAACTACTTTACTAAATCAGAATATTGGGTTCAACACTACTATGAATGTGAATGCCACACACATTTATTTCACATGATCTATTGATCCTAATCTTCATGTTCAAAATGTGATGTTTGCTTTTTCCAAAAATATAACTAGGTTTAGTGTTTGTGGTAAATTTCTCTACTATAAATATTTGATGACTTTTTTTCCCTCTTCTCATCCCCTTCCTTACTTGACTCTGCCTCTCAGCTTCTCTTTTTGTTTCTCCTTCTGTCCTTTCCTCTTCGTTTCTCTCTTCTCTCTCTCTCTCTCTCTCTCTCTCTCTCTCTCTCTCTCTCTCTCTCTCTCTCTCTCTCTCTCTCTGTCACTTTCTCTGTTCCTAGACTAGATTGAGTTGTTTGGCTAAAAATTTAACATTTTATTACATAGTACTTCCTGCAGAGAGAATGAGAAAATTTCATGTAACTAAAAGGTAGACTGTAGACATAAACACAAGCTTTTAGAAGCGTAGTTAGCATGCTTCATACAATTTTATATACTTTGTCTAGCATATAAATATAAAGCTATATAGAGAATGCAAATGTAGGATTCTATCTATTATGTGTATAAATTTATTAAGTACAAATTGAAAGATTAATACTCTTTTCTATTACAAATTAGAAATTAAAATTCTTTGACTGTACTTTGAAAGTACAGACTCTTTGATTTAAGAAGAATTAGTAACTTAAGGCGTCTACTTGTAGATGAAGTACACTTTGGTAAAGTCCTAATAAAACCTATAGTCTTTTTTATGCCTGGTTTCCATCTGCTCTGTGTGTAACCTTTCCCATCTTGGGGGACACTTTGCTAAATCATGAACTGGAGTTTTTGCCCGCATCCAGTGCAGGCCATGGGATTTCAAATGGTCTTGGATCTTCCTCATTGAGGTTTTGTGCCTAATTTTATTGAAACTTACTATCCTGTGTTCACTTGCTGTCCCTGGGAGACCTGCTCTTATTTTGAAGAGAAATGCAGGAGGAATAGATCTGGGGAAGAGCCGAGTTTTGGAGTGGGAGTGGGAACATTGGAGGGAAGGGAAATTGCAGTGGAATGTAAAGTATGAGGGAGGAATAAAAGGAAAAAAGAAGGTGAAAAACTACAAAAGCATGTTTTCCCATAGTCGTGCTAAGTCAGTAGGCAAATGATTAAATATATCTACAAATACCACTCATATGTTCGATCAATATTTACAGAAAGCTAGTGTCAGCTGTGGTCCTTGAGTGACAAGACTGAGCTTCCATCTTCAAAGAAGCCTGCCAGCTGTGCTCTCCAGTCAGTCCTGAGCTGCTCTGCTCCCCAAGATCAAGTACATGCACCAACCTTCTGAGGAATCTGGGCAAGCGCCGAGGCAATGAGATTGGCCTTTTCTTCTGTCAGGTTTTTGACCATCGAACCCAGAGAAAACACCACAACACCATGTTCCCCCGAGCTCTGGACAAATTCTTCCATTTCCTGCAAGTATAACATTCTTTCCATTAAAAACACCCGCACCCCCCCACCCCACAGTACTTCATCCCAGTACTCTAGAGGTAGAGAAAGACAGATCTCTGTGAGTTCAAGGACAGCCCACTTTACATAGTGAGTTCCAGGTCACCCTGGACTACATAGTAAAACCTGTCTCAAAAGCAGACAGTATTATAAGGGGAAAAGGACAGAAATTAGTAAAACTGTCAGAGAAATTCTTAGACCAGTTCTGTCATATGACTTGTAAGACTTGTAGTCTTTTAAAGAGGAAACACCTCTGAAACATACATAAAATAAATGCAGTAAAAGCATGATCCTAAATCAAAACAGAAGGGAACAGCAGCTCCTGACAGCTTATCTCCCATTAAGTGGAATTGTTGCTTTCAAAATTTAATACTCCTAAAACCATTGAGCTGTTTGCAAAACTGGGGCATTATACCATGGAAGCAAAGCTAGTATTTTAGTATTATTATGTCTGTTACATAAAAAAAATATTGTTAGATTAATCCACCTTCTTTCTTTATTGTTAGACAAACAATCAAGGCTACTTTTATTCATATATTGTCTTCGCTACTTCATAGAACCAAGAAGAAATCCGTTTTGGTGGGATTTTTATAGTTATACCCTTAAGAAGAACATAGTGAGTAATTTATTGCTACAATCATAGTGACATTTGTAGACAATGCTTATTGTCTCTCTGATGGATTATATCCCACCTAATTCTGACAATAATTATACCAATTGGAGCCTTACAGTCAATGTAAAAGGATACTTTACAAATAAGCTTCTCTAAAAGTTCACATTTTAAAAAATTTGCTCTGCAAAGAATGAAACTGAGCTCTTCACAGGATAACATTAAATGCTACTGTATAGACATAAATCCTGTGTTCTTTGTGGCCAAAAAAAAAATTTATAATGAATGGATGGAAGTAGACTGCTATTTTCAGCTCACATTAAGATTTTTAAGAATTTTCACTATATTTTTGTTAAGTAGTTTTGTTTTAGAGACAGTCTTATTATGCATCACAGCCTGGCCTAAAACTCAAGATTCCCCTTCCTGCAACTCTCAAGTGATGAGATTAATGTGGGTCTTGAGTGGTACACTAATTTCATTGTTTTAACTTATTCCCAAATGTATATTTATATTACAACACACACACAAGCATGCTGTGGAATGGTCTGTATGTCAAATTGCTCTGATTGGTCAATAAATAAAACACTGATTGGCCACTGGCCAGACAGGAAGTATAGGCGGGACTAACAGAGAAGAAAATTGAGAGAACAGGAAGGCGGAGGGAGACACTGCCAGCCGCTGCCGTGACAAGCAGCATGTGAAGACGCTGTAAGCCATGAGCCATGTGGCAAGGTATAGATTTATAGAAATGGATGAATTTAAGATGTAAGAACTAGATAGCTAGAAGCCTGAGCCATTAGGCTAAACAGTTTAAATAATATAAGTGTCTGTGTGTTTATTTTATAAGTGGGCTGTTGGACAGCTGGAGTTTGGCGGGACCCGGAGAGAAATTCTCCAGCTACACAAGCACACACATAGAAATACACCATTGACAGACAAACAGACATACACACATACACATACACAGGCACTTACATAGAAACACACATCGACAGACAAACACACACATACACACACACACACACACACACACACACACACACACACATACATACACACACACACACACACACACAAACGCACGTGCGTGCATGCCCTGAATGTCATTAAACTTCTACTTGAGTGAGCCTCATCTTCTTCTTATTCTGTATTTCCAAAAAGATGAGAACCATGACTGACATTTACTTGGTCAAAGTCTATTTTGTTAAACAACCTGAACTTGGAATGAAGGAACCCCTTATTCCTATGAAATATGTCTAAGCAGTTTTGTGGAGTTTTGTATATGCAGGGAATCTAAGAAGTTAAATCTAACAGTGTGGTATGGAGTTTACCTAGAAAGCAATTTTTTTATTTTTTAACTATTGATTCATTGAATTTTATGCAGCAATATTCAGTTAAGCTGACAGCTACAACATAAGAAAAGCATATTCAGAACACGAAGATGAAAGTTTACCTTTAAATACACCCTATATAGCCTAAACAGGAATACAGACCTCTTCAGGAAACACCATTTAATCTGCAGTCTTCTGAAAATTCTGTGCTTGAGGGCTTACAAATCAAATTACTTGTTTGTCTTCCCCTCTCTACTGATACAGTTTTCCTAATGTGTTTACCTATTATCTTCTTTTATTTCTCAGTGATTTTTGTTTCAACATTTCTGACATTCACTTTTTATTTATAAGATTTAAGATGTGATATGTAATTTTCCTTTTACTTCAAAAACTCTTGACTTCATATTCATAAAGGCTCTACATACCACTTGAATCTAACTTTTTTATTATTTTTACTTGATGCTGATTACTCTCAATTTACACAAAATGGCCATTTTTTTAGACTTTTCAAAAGCTTTCTTCAGTTGAACTAATAAATCTTTGGTTCTTTACCATAAGTAATTGAAAGGCAAACCTATCACTGTCAACTCTGGCTAATTTTTCTACCAATGATTACTACAGAACTAAATGTCAGCACACCAATTAATGCCTAAGATTAATTAATTAATTAATCAGGTCTGAGATGCCCTGGTTCTGAGATGGCCTTTAATGTATACCTTCTCTGACTCATTAAATCCTAAAATATTTGCCAAGATTTCTCATGAAGACATCTTTCTCTATTAAGGTGTTTTGCAAAAATCTGGTTCACAGCTCTGTCAGGCACATGAAGACGACCATAGGAAGTCTCCTTAATGATCTTTGGGGCTCATTTTTTCATTACTCACTGCAGTATACACAATACAGACATACAGACAATTTTAATACATCATTCAAATTTTATTCTTAATCCTAAATGCTTTAGTAAAGTTTGAAAGATCCAGCAAGTTTCCTCAAAGAGTAACCGTGGTGAGGGAAGTCAATTACCCTGGTACGGGGAAATTACCTCATCACAGACTTACCTTAGGTAATGGCTTGGCAGGTTTACAGTGCAGCCCTCCCACAAACTCAAAATTTGGTAAATATGGACGAGGGTATTCAAAATCCCAATATGTCCGGATTAGCCAAATGTCAGCTTTACCAATGGTCTCACAGAACGTGATGGGTCTTCCTTGAAAACATACAGAAAGTTGAGTGAGTGGACTTCAGCAGTGAGGTTTGCTGAGAAAAAAAAAAACCAAAACAAAAGAAAACTGCACCATAGGGAGGCAGAAGAGTTGGTGCAGAGGTCAACAGCTCTTGCTGCTTTTGCAGAGAGCCTGCGTTAGGTTCCCAGCACCTAAATGGCAGCTCATAAGCATCTGTATCTTTAGTTGCAAATGATCTGATGTCATCTTATGGTTTCTACAGGCATCAGACACACATGTGACACACAGACATGCATGCAGTCAAACACTAATACACAGAAAGAATATAGTATACAAATGTCTCCCATTTCCACATAAATTATTAAGAAAAAAACTTCTAATCCTCTAGTTTGCTTATCATGACTATATGTTTAAAGGAAGAGAGGAAGGGCTGTGTGAAGAGAAGAAGTGAGGAGCTGGGAGTAGTAACTGTAATTTCATAACAATAAATCAATAATGATATAAATACAGCTACAATGACTGATAAATTTCACAATCATTTGTTATCTACAATTGCATGGCTGAAGATCGGTTACCTCCATTTTAAGCCTTCTCTCACCTCTCAGTGGTTTCTGATTCCACCCAAGAATGCATCCCTGTTTTATCCCTTTCTGTCCTCTGCTCTATCTATAATGTTGTAGGATCCCACAAAACTCAGTCTAGACTTTCTTCCTGAGTCAAATCCCATCCCTTAAATTGATTCATCAATATTTTTCCAGTAAGAAATGATTGATAAATACACACAGTAAAATTTTCACTTTGGGATGAGACATACAGATGCAGGTATCCACAATATCACACATTTAACCTTATTGTTAAGTGATTTTTTTTTAAAAGAAACAATAGTATCTACGAATTTGAAAGGACATGGCTTTTTAATGAGATGGCTTTTAATTCAAAGACACCTTAGAGGTAACTTGTGTTTATGGCTAGATGGCTGACTGATTGACACAGACAAGTGGACATCTTAGTAGGTGTCAGTCACTGGTCTTTCAGATGAAAAGGATATTTACCAAGTTGATATTCATACACAACTTTTCTAAGCTATCCAGATAATAAGTCCTGTCTGATGGTAAGTGAGAAAACGCATACAAATCTTCACCAATTTTGTACAGAAAGTAATGCTTATGTTCTCAGCTCATCTTTTAATTGCTTCAGCCTAACTTACCTGTAATCTTGTGCCACTTTGTGGATGAGGGCAAAGAGAAAGATGCCAAACAATGACAGATTCAGTTCTTTGATAGTTGGATAACTAAGAAGCACAGCTTGCTTTTTTAATGTATCTGTGGGTCTTTCCATTAGAGAGAAATAAACTCTTTGCTTACTGTATGGCACTGTAATTTTGCCTCCTTTAGTTTATATTGTAGAATCAGTTGTTTCACATTGAGAATTTACAGTAACTCAAACCAGAGTAATGTCAGTGGACAAGGTAAATTTGTAACCCAAATTTGACAAGTATTTTGAGGTTAAACCCACAGGAATTCTTTTTGGATTGCTTGTGTGATGAGAAAAAAATAAGATTCGGAGGTATGATTAATCTGGTTAAAATACAAATAACTAGAAACCAAGAGAATAGGACCATTACCAGCAAACAAATTGTATACACAAGTTTAGCATTAGAGTCGGTGATTGGAAGACGGGAGAGTGGCAGAAAGATATGAAACGAGCATATGGCCTGCCAAGCATGCCAACTGTGGATGTTTGGAGTTGAAACTCAGGCACCGTCTGTGTGTTCATCACAGGAGTAATAACTCCACATTGTTGCTTCTATAGAAAGATCTAGCTCTACCAAGACATCTGCCATTCTCCATCATTATCTTTACTATATTGTCATTATTTATGCTCTGGTGTTTTTCTGCATTATAATCTTATGATAACATTTTTGTTTCTATTTGCTTTCTGCTTGTTTATTCTCTCAGGGCTTTACTTATAACCAGTGTACCCAAGGTCCAAAGTAGTGTATTCATAGTTCTAACACTTCTATTTCTTTCTTTTTCTTTTTTTGAGGTAGAACTGAGACCAAGACTCTATTTATCTTAAATACAAATTGTCTAGCATACCACTTTCTTGGTACATTGTAAGGTATTATTTGCTGGGTGTTAAAATACTATGAAAAGAGTGTAGCACAAATTTAAAATCATATATTATACTATGTATTTAAATGTATTTCACTTAATATCACAAAAGGGAGACTTATTAGAAATGTATGTTATGGAATAAACTGTTTCCTTTCAGTTCCTATATGTTGAACCTGAATGTATTTCTACAAGGCTTTTCAAGGTGAATCAGGTTAAAATAAGGAAGTCAATACACCATTACACTATGGCTGCCATCCTTCTGAAAGAGGGCAGCACACCAGGAATGTTTCATTGTAAAGAAATGAGCTTATGACTTGCCAAGACCAAGAAATAAGCTCCTGTTGGCACTTGATATTGACTTTCTAGCTTTCAGAGCAGGAAGCATTATTTTTAGAAGATATCTGGTTAACTAGTCAAAGCAGCATAACAAACTAGTACAATCAAAGAGATGAATTAGGCAATGTTAGAAAATCTAGCATGACATTGATTAGCAGTTCATATTTCCTCATTATATCATGTAGAGTGGACGTGGATTCAGATGAAAACTACATATAAAATTGTAATACCCAGGCAATCATGAATTTTTGAGGGCTTGTGTGAGCCAAGCCTTCCCCTGAAGTCCTGATTTAAGGAGAAGGAACACAGCTCTGCTCCTTCTCAAATCCAGGAATGCTTGCTTGGCAGAACCAGTAACGGCCTAGGGCTAGGGCTAGGGCTTTTGGGGAGCTGTGGCTCTATACTTAGAGAAACAAACACTTGCCATTATGATGGGGTTATAGTTAGCAGTATCTAGTCTGATGTGTGCGTGTGCTTGATCTATGATGGTCTTGATATATCCCTTACTCCCCTTGTGAAACATTGTTTGGTTAGTTTCCCACTGGTTTCATCTCATTTCTCCTCTGTAAATAGTGTATAAGATGCTGTACTATTTAATAAGCTTGCTTCGAATAAGACAGCTTATACAAGACCCAACCCCAGCATTCCTAGCTTTTCCTTTATCTTTTCACTTCCTAGCTACTTCCCATTTAAGGTCTTGTCAATGAAGAGTAACCTGCTGGTCCAGGCTGGTCAGTAGACAAGAAGACAAACAATGAAAAAACGGAATGAAAGCTAATATTGAGGAAATAAACCTTACATTTTTTAGCCTCTTAAAAACACATTTTGAGTCTAATTTAAATATCCAGATTTCTGTATTACTCTCTCTGAACTGTAGACCATACTAGGAAAGCTTTTTATGATAATGACCAACTATGATAAAACTGTCCACACCTGATATATCTAAGCTTTATTCTTAATTTCGGAGACACATAATAATGGCAGGTACCCTCATCTGACAGGTTAATTCTAGAAAAAACTTCAATGCAGTGGAAACAGTTCCTATACCTGGCAAAAAAAAAGGGGGGGGACATATTATGAAAGTAAAATTTGATTGCATATCATTTTTCTTCTTTTTCCTGATAGAGATATGTAAATTTCTTCAGGGCCAGCATAAGGAAGCTATATAGGGTCCAGAGGTGACCTAGTATGCATGTCATGTTGACAGCTGGACTTACTAATGGGTAAGAATCATCCAGATGGCACTAGTACTGAAGGCATGGAAGATGCCTTCTCAGATGGAGAACAACTGGGGCTTGTCACTGTGTGGCAGGACTGACATCCCTGAAGAGAGGCAAGAAGAGGCCACTGGTGAAGGTATAGCCTTGGTTGCAGTAGAATGTAGCATAATAGAGATACAAGTACTTTAAGACAGCTACAGCTGTGGAATGGAGCTGGTCTGGGCCTATGCAATAAGTTACCCGTACTACAGAGGCAGATTTGAAGAGGTGGAGCTGCACAGGCCCTTTGGTTTCCAGGAGATCATGAGTAGTTCTGAAATGTCAAATATTGAGTTTTCTCAGTGTTGAATTTTATTCTGCTTTGATCTGATTTTGACTTTGTCTTTGTTCTTTTCTTGGAGTTAGAAAGTATATAATTTATCTTTGGTTTTTGCAGGATCCCATAGAAAGAGATGTTGGACTTTTAAAGAGACATTACATTTTAAAGAGGACTTTAGACTTGCAAGTGTTGAGGATTTTTTTAACGACTGTGGAACTTTTAAAGTTATATTATGTTTCATATAGTGATATTCGTGTTAACATCTTGGGGACAACTGCAAAAGAAAAGGTTATAGATGAATAGTGATATGTTTTTCTATCAACTTGACAAGGGGTCAATTGTGATGGCTAGCTGTTGTCAACTTGACACACATCTAGCCATAGCTGGGAAGAGGGAATCTGTTGTGTGATATTGTGTTTGTATTCTGATAAATAAAGCTTGCCTGGAGACCAGAGGGCAGAGCTAGCCACTAGTTAATCATAGAGCCCAGACAGTGGTGGCATACACTTTTAATCCCAGCACTTGGGAGGAAGAAGCAGGAAGATCAAGAGTTTAGGCCACCCTGGGCTACACAAGATTGAACCAGTCTAAAAGAAAAACAGAGCCAGGCAGTGATGGTGCACACCTTTGATCCCAGCACTAGGGAGGTGGAGATAGGAATATAAGGTGGGTGGCGACAGGATCTCCCCCCATTCAGTCTGAAGATTTGTAGAGACAGGATCCCCCACTCCCACATTCAATCTTAGGACTCCTAAAGGTAAGAAGTCTCTGGTGGCTTAATGCTCTGCTTCTCTGATCTTTGAGTTTTCACCCTTGATATCTAACTCGGGGGTTTTTATTTAATAGGAATAACTTGGATCGCACTTCAAGAATCTCTGTTGATCTACTACCTGTATCACATTGGCCTGTAGGAAAACTTTAGTACATATTCTCGATTGATAATTAGTGTGGGAGGGCCCAGCTCATTGTGAAGGCAGTGTCACTACTGGAAAGGAAATTTTGGATGGTATAAAGGAGTGGGCTGAGCAACCTATTGGAGTAAGACATTAAGCAGTACTCCACTGTGGCCTCTACAGTCAGTCAAAGGAAAATTCAAAGTAAGGGGCTGAGTAGAAGTCACAAACGTGAGTGCACATAACTACCACCATTCCTATTTGACAAAGATGCCAAAAAGACACAGAATCTTCAACAAAGGGCAGTGGGAAAACCAGGTGATACACGGAGAAGAATGAAATTAACCTGTCTATCAACTTGCACAAGAGCAGTTCCAAGTGCAGCAAAGATTTCAAAGAGAGAAAACTAGAAAACCTGAAACTGTTTGAAAAAAAAAATAGAAAAATTCTACAAAAATAAATGCAGAAAATTAAGCACTGTGGTTCCACAAATAGGACCTATGTCATAAACTGAAGAGAAGAGAAAGAATTTGAGTGAAGAGCAAGAAAAAAAACTTATTTTTTTTAACCTCTCTAAAACACATTTTTGAGTCAGATTTAAATATCCAGGTTTCTGTATTATACTCCCTGAATTGTAGATGATTCTAGGAAACTTTTTCATGATGATGAGCAACTATGATAAAACTGTCCACACCTAATTCACAATATTCTACAGTTAAGCATCAGATACAGTGTTAATAACTAGAACATACAAAGAACTCAAATATAACTATCAAGGAAAAAGCAAAGCAATTGAAAGTTGGTGCTGGCTGGAGAGATGGTTCAGAGATTAAGAGCACTGGCTGCTCTTTCAGAGGTCCTGAGTTCAACTCCCAACAGCCACATGGTGGCTCACAACCATTTATAATGTGATCTGGTGTCCTCTTCTGGCAAGCAGGCATATATGCATGCAGAATACTGTATACATAATAAAGAAATCTTAAAAAAAAAAAAAAGAGCGGTAAAACTGGGTGCTGGATCTGGAAAGAGACTTCTCAAGAGAAATACAAAACTGAGGAAGGGGAATCTCTAAAAGTGCTTAGTATCCTAAGCAATTAGATAAATGAAAATTAAAACTATTCTGATATTTCATTCTACTCCACTTACAATGGCTACCCAGAGAACAATTGACAACAAATGGCTGTAGGAATAGAAAAACATAATTTCATAAACTTACTTAAAAATACTTAAAAATGTGTTTGTGCACACACACACACACACACACACACACACACACACACACACACACACACACATAATTATGCCACAAAGTTTGGGGCATACATGGGCTGCAAAGAGGGTGCCAAGAGAAAGTTAGACAAATAGAGCTTAAGCTTTAAGCTGTTTACACAGAGAGTGGATACAAATGGTACCAGAGGAAGTTAGTTTAAGCTGTTTGTGCAGAGAATAGATACAAAGGATGGCTAAGAAGAAGTTAGCTTGGGTTGTTTGTATGGAGATTAGAGATGAATAGTGAGAAAGAAAGTTAGCTCAAGTTATTTATGCTACGATAAGATACTAAAAAACAGGATTTGATGTCAGGACATAAACAACTTGTAAATAGGATGACCTTTAAAATGATTGGTTGGTTCCTTCACCCTCTCCTAGAGTTCTGAGGTTTTCTGGTATAAAAGAAGCTGACTGCCTATCAATAAATGAGTTCTTGCTTGACTTGATTCCCTGCTGTCTCTGATTGTCTCCGGGTAAGAGGGAAGCTGGGGAACGGAGGGGTGGGGGGGGTGGATTTCCTCCGTTCCAGGCCACCTCGTCACAGGTGACCTAAGTTCCTGGTGGGGCAGGTCCCCACAACAAAGCACACAAAGTGATAATATCTCCAAGTCCCACAAGAATCATAGACCAGCTAACAAAAATCCCAATTCCAGGCATGGGAAAAACCTCCTTCAAGTTGTTGTTGGTCTGGAGGAGTCCAAGAGATACCTAACACAACATAAGTTTTAGCTATTAGTGACTCACAAAATCTGAAAGATCCTATTGATCAAGAGACTATCCAGTTCTGAAGTAGAATGTAGAGGAATCCAGGCAAAAACTGACATGGCTGGACACATCGCTCTTGAGGGCTAGCTCTCCCAGTATTGAAGTGCTATGTAAGCTGCCACAGGAGAAAACCAATCAATTGTCCTACCAGTTTAAAGCTTAAATAAAAAGAAATTCCACTTACAATTTTTAATTACAGAGAAAATAGTGGCAAACTTTACTGTTGTACACCAAGATGGCTGCCTCCCTCCATTTGCCCCCTGCTGAGTAGAAGATGGTTAGGCTTTACTCATAATTCCTACAGCAATGTGCACAGTAATTTATCTTGCTCCTCTGTATTCCAATTATCTCTGAGCCAAAGCTGAGTTCATGATACTGGTCATATTTAACTTAAGACACGGATTGAAAGCTGGATCAGTAATTCAATATGGCTTCCATATCTCTAAAAAAAAAAAAGAACTAGGAACACATTTGCAGAGAGGTTAAGTAATACAAGGGAAAGAAGCTGTCTGCAAGAGCAGGGAATAGGTCTGTGACAAACCAGCCTGGACCTGTTGAGATGGACCAAAGGTAAAAGTTTCTGCTTTGTCATCATTGTCCACTCAACAGACTCAAAATTGTCCTCTGACCCCTACATGGGCAGCCTGGGGCATGGACATGACACAAACACACAAAAATAATATATGAAATTAAAATGTGACAGTAGGCACCAGGCCAGGCAGTGACTGATATGGAACTTTGATTATGCAGAGTTTTGAGAAATGTAACCCGTTCAAACAGGCTGAGGCTTTTGCATAGTCACTGGAGACTGCTTCATAATATATTGTCAGGGTAACAAAATTGCTCGAACGGTCTATACTTCAGGCAGTGCAACACAGAAACCAGGAAACAATATCAAACTCTTAAAGACTTGATTTCTCCAGAGGTTAAAGCAAAGTAAAAGTTTTCACCTCCTCGAAAAGGGCTTATACTGTATTTTTAATGTCATTGTCTTTTCTTCTCTTTCTTTCTCTGTAGCACAGGCTGGCCTTGTCATTCTCTTTTCTAATGACTGATTTTTGTCTTACAACATGATGTTCATTCTGAGACTGAGATTATCAGTTTCCATTCAGTTTTCTTTCTTAAGGAGAATCTGAATGGTTTTAATAACTATGAAACAGGAACACATGGAGGTATAAAAATATGTGATAGTTTAATTTTTGATTGTGCTAGATTGCCAGGGCTGCTCTAATCACAGTTTTCCATGAGTAATCCTTTAATGGCAGCATGTATCAAAATATCAGGCACCTCAATTGACAGGAGAATGGAATATATTTGAGAGCAATAATTTGCAGTTGCAAATATTTTTGGAGTGAAATTCAAAGGTAATGAATACATACTGAATTATTCTCATCTTAAAATTAGTTTATATTTCATCTTATTACTGCCACAAAGATTTCTTCTTTTTGGAACAATGTATTACCAATAAGAGATCTTCCTTGAAAGATAATGAGTTATAATTAATTGTCTTCTTGTATCTGACAAATAAAATCATGTTCTATTCTATTAACATGATCTTTGAATCCCTTTTCTTAGATTTGATGATGACCTATTAAATTTCAAAGTACTACTAAACCATTTAACAATTATAAACAAAGGGTAATAATATCATAATGACTTCATCATACTTCCCTGTTTAGTTATCAATAACCAATTTATTACTTTAACTTGTAGAGTTTTACATGAAAACGAAAGTTTAATAAATGCATTCCTTTCATTGTTTTGAAACATTTATTAAACTTTAAAATACTATCTAACAACCAACTTAGCATAAAATGTAGTCTCTTACCTAGTGTTTCACTGTAAAACTGATCCCAGAATGCAAAGTCATATTGCTGGATCCCAAATTCAAAAAACAGTAACAGCATCATATTTTTTACCCTTTCAGTGAAGGTCATATTGTCTGATAGTTCACTCATGACAACTGGTGCATAGGAGAGTGGAATTGGAAGCTGGCCACAGTATTTCTCTATGGTGTAGCCCATGCTGAACCTCAAGGTGTTCACAAAAGGGACCTGAAGCACCTCTGCCACCAGCTCTCCACAGGGAATGACAGGGTCTATAACCATGACGTCGTATTTTGCATCCCGGAGCTTGTTCATGAATGTCTGGTTGTACAATGCACTCCTACAGACATCTTCAAAAACTCCAGTCATTTGAATAAAGGAATCTCGCAATGTTTTTGCTGCTTGCCAAAGTGGCAATTTTGGAATGACGTTCACAGCCACGTTTAAAAAATCATTTAGATAATTCTCAGCAGTCTCATTCCCATATGACACAGGGATATTCTCAAAGTTCAGTGCAGAATCTTTACTCTGATCCACGATGATACTGAGAAACTTCAGGACTGTCACCTCATGTCTTCTCTCGACAAGCTCCTCAAGAATAGTCTTTAAGTTCAGCCAGTGACTCATACCACAGGGCCACACAAGGACCTTGCCACAGAAGCCACAACTGGTACAGCAAAGCTGCAGCAGAAGAACTGCCATAGCCCACTTCTCAGAAGCCATGATGTGCCTCTCCAAACTGCTCTGCTGATATAGTGTTTATTCAGTTGAGCGTCAGTTTAGATATGAAACAAATCAAATATTAACTTCCAAAGTTATGAAAACACACAGGTCAAGAATTTTCTGTCTGATACAGTGCCCATGGAACATTTTTCTGGAGATCACAATCATTTAAGTACTTATTAAGAGCAGGATCCAGTTGTTTTACATACTTTTTACTTAGTATTTATTGATACAATAAGGAGTAACAAATCTACCTCATTGTATACATTCCATTCAATTATTGTCATTTTTTGCTCATGTTACTGGAGGGCTTCTCTCCAGGTTCCCCAAGCCCCGTAGTCCCACAATCCACTTATAAAATAATCACTCAGACACTTATATTATTTATAAACTGTATGGCCATGGCAGGCTTCTTGTTAACTGTTCTTTTATCTTAAATTAACCCATTTCTATAAATCTACACCTTGCCATGTGGCTGGTGGCTTACCAGAGTCTTTACATGCTGCTTCTCCTGGCGGTGGCTGCAGTGTCTCTCCCTTCAGCCTTCTGCTTCCCAGAATTCTCCTCTCTCCTTGTCCCACCCACTTCCTGCCTGGCCACCTACTTCCTGCCTGGTCACTGGCCATCAGTGTTTTATTTATATAGAACGATATCCACAGCATTTCCCCTTTTCTTCTTTTTTTAAAAGTAAGGTTTTAACTTTAACATGGTAAAATTACATATAACAAAACAATTATCGAGCAAGAATTACAGTTACAATATTAAAGAAGATGTCCTATCTATCTTATATTTGTGAGTTTAAGGTTTTATATCTAACTTATCTTTTATCATAACTGAGGAAATTACAACTATCTAGTTTTCAACCACATCAAAGACCTGAGAAGGAACATAATGGTACCTGAGAATTGGTAGATGGATGCAAGCAACTTTTGGGAATCTTGCAAGAGTAGACCAAGACAGCTGGCAGCCTGGACAGTCACCTAATGTTTCTCAGCATTGTTGGTGCATTTAAATTGGCTACAGGCCTAGAGTATCTGACAGACCATTTTTAGAAGCAGGAATTCTGAAAGACCATTCTACCCTGTCTTGGCAGAGTACAGTGGTCGCTTTCCTTGTGTCCCGCTTGTCCAGAAAGGACAGCATTGCATTCGTACTGTCAGCAATTGAGGCAAGGGCAGTTCTTTGCCCAGTAGGCCATTTTGTGCCAAAAAGACAAACTTCCAAATGGAAATGTCTAAGAAGCCCAACATTCTCTCGGGATCAAATTGGTGCAGCCAGGAGCAATTGTGTCTCACATCAACAGAATTCTAATTTATTTAAATGCCATATTCTCTAGGTCTATGAAGTGTTTGAAGACTACCTATCTATCTGAAATATATCTATGTATACCTAGAAGACTTAACTAACATGGCTACAAATATGATTATCATAGATGACTAATTATTAATCTATTTTTTAATTATCCATTACAATTTTAAATGAGTTACATAAACATAATACCTCAAACAAGAATAGAAATATATATATATACAGTATAACAAAATTAACTTCAAGTTTGTATCAATAAACTAAAATTTATATCAATGTAAAACATTTTAAACATAAACTAAAATCTATACCAATGTAAAACATTTTAAACAAGTTGATCTTTAAAAGTAGGTTCATTAATCTACCCTTTCATCTTATCATCTCTATATCCTCCTATATATCTATATCATATCCCCTTTTCTGTTTTAGAAAGAGATCACATTTATAATCAACCTGTTTTAAATAAAAATATTGGTTTTTCTCTGTCCCACACCAGAGGGCTCTTTTGATTTGGGACACAAGAATCTCTTAACCATTTTTTTTAAAGCAATATGTCTGGGTTTAGAGGGGGAGTGAGCCAATTCCACCTCTAAAGCCAGCTTGGTATATTTGGGAATTTGGGTGTAGCATCTCTTACTACTTCCTGCTGGAGGGGGGTGCTGTATTTTATGGGAACGCAAAGAAAATTTTAGGCCTATGGGGTAGTCCGTGAGGCTGTATTGTGTGAACCAGTTGCCTTGAAACTGCTCTGGATGTTGGATCATCTGGGCCATGGTGTCATCGGAGACCTTTCAGGGGGTCTTGGCTGGTGAAACCTGATGTATCTTAATCTGGAACAAAGCCATAGCCTCTGGCTTTCTGTGGAAACAAAAGCAGAACCTCTTTTCCAAAGCAACATATCCTTAAATCCAAATTTTGAAGTCAAGGTACCTTTAAAATATACATTTTGGCATAACTGAACAGCTTTTGTAATCAAATGTTTTTCTTCAGTTACGAATATCAAAGAGAACATAATCCAGATTCTCTGTGTGGTAGCCATCTTTACGTGGCTTATTTTTTATATTACCTTGAGCCTATTGCTTTAAACTGTACCATTCTAAGACTGAAACGGCGCTGTGGCTGCTGGCTCCACCTACTTTAGCTTCCCAACATGGCAGTGGTACGTTTTCCACCAGCTCTGGGAGTCATCAAGTCTCAGAAATAGTGGGTCTAAGCTTTTATCAAAGCAGTGTATAGCCCAGAAACCTTTTTTTTTTTTTCAATTTTTTTTTTTTTTTAATAATAGTAAAGACTAAATCTACCACACAGCGTAATGTGTCGCTGGCAGACGCCTCATTTCCGCCATACTGCTGGTCAAACGCACACGCCAGGAACCCGCCAGTATTTAAACCTGCATTTTGCGGCATCTAGCTGACCGTATGAGACAAGAAGGAGGAACCTGGTTTTGGCTCTGTTTAGAATTGGTTATTCAATATTCTCAGGTTTAAGGTGGAAACTCGAGCCGTTGGGCGCCATTTGTTGCTGGAGGGCTTCTCTCCAGGTTCCCCAAGCCCCGCAGTCCCACAATCCACTTATAAAATAATCACTCAGACACTTATATTATTTATAAACTGTATGGCTGTGGCAGGCTTCTTGCTAACTGTTCTTTTATCTTAAATTAACCCATTTCTATAAATCTACACCTTGCCATGTGGCTGGTGGCTTACCAGAGTCTTTACATGCTGCTTCTCCTGGCGGTGGCTGCAGTGTCTCTCCCCTCAGCCTTCTGCTTCCCAGAATTCTCCTCTCTCCTTGTCCCACCCACTTCCTGCCTAGCTACCTACTTCCTGCCTGGTCACTGGCCATCAGTGTTTTATTTATATAGAACGATATCCACAGCAGCTCTGATTTGCAATTTTTCTCCTTTTCATGTTGGTTTGATCCTTATTTGACTTGACCCTATTTTGAATAGTATAGAGTAGTATAGGATAGGGTAAAATAGAATATAATAGGATGGAGTTATATGTAATGAATATAATGGAAAAGAATCAATATCTCACTTGATTTAACACCCATTCTACCAGATAGAATCCATTCCTGACACGATTTGGGTGATGAAGAACCACACTAGGTAGGCCATAGACCCAGAGTAAACCAAATACTACTGGTCTAAAAAATAACAATAAATGACTCCTATTGATATTCTGCTATACTTATAGTTTGGTTCCTTATTCAGCTATCACCAGAGAGGCTTCCCGAGAGCAGATGGAAACAAGTAAAGAGATGCCCATTCAGACATTACACAAACACACACACACACACACACACACACACACACACACACACACACACGAGAGAGAGAGAGAGAGAGAGAGAGAGAGAGAGAGAGAGAGAGAGAGAGAATGAGACAAGAGAGAAAGAGACAGAGAGAAAAAGAGACAGAGACAGACAGAGAGATCTTGGGACACACAGCTTTAAATGTACTGTCTCCATCCCTACTTCAGAGCTCAGGGAAACTTACAGAAAAGGAGATGGTAAGAGTATAAGAGTCATATAAAATGGAAAACACCAAGAGAAAAAGACCCTCTGAGTCAAATGAGCAAGGCTCACATGAACTCACAAAGCCTACATGAGCCTGCACCAGGTTCTGTGCTTATATATGACAGATTTCAGTTTATTAATTTTATGGGACTCCTGTGTGTGTGAAAGAGTGGGTCTTTGATTCTTGTGCCTGCTCTTGGTCTCTTTTCCTCTGTTGGGTTTCCTTGTCCAGCCTCAATGTGACATTGGTTTTTGTTTTGTTTTTGTTTTATCTTATTACATTTATTTTGTATTCTTTTGTTGATATCTCCTATGAACCTGTCCTTTCCTAATGAGACACAGAAAAACAGTGGATCCAGAGTGATGAGGAGGTTGGAAGGATCTGGAAGGAGTCAAGGAAAGGACCAGTGTAATCAAGATACATATTATGAGAAAAGAATATATTTAATAAATAAAAAAAATTATCAACAACAACAGAAAAGTTTTATAGAACATTTCTAATACAATACCAACTCAGGCTCAAATCCAGGAACACAGAGAAGCAAAAAGGCTCTTTTAAAATTAAATATTTATGATGAATCTTCTGATAACATCCTAATCCCTGGCCCAGTACCTCTCTTTGAGTGAGCCATGAGGACTGTGAATTTGAGTTCTTTTCAATTCTATTTATTCTGAGTGCTTTTCCAAGGACTTGGCATGTTTCTATTTATCAGCTCATTTATATTTTAGTGAAATCTTGAAAAGAACTTATTTAGAATTACTATTACCCAAGTCAAGAATACAGAACTACATGGTTATGTCATCTGTGAAACAGAATAGGAAGAGCAAAGCACTCTTAGATTTAGGGACATGTTGAGTCTGACGTTAAAAAAAAAATAATGATTTAGTTACTAGACTGATTTTGAATGAGTGTATTTTATAGTTATTGGTGTTTACAGCATCAAAATAAGAGGCAAAGTCTAAAATATTTAAAGCTTCGACTATTTTCAAAGTACCCAAAAAATGTAATAATAAAAATATATGATAAATGTGAAAATAGAAAAAAAAAGCTTGAAATTTCCCCTTTTAAAATGTGTGTTGTTATGGAAGACTATTTCATGAACAAGCTTAACATTCTTAAGATGTGCAGAATCAAGCACTACTTAGCTCCATAAAGATAGAACTACCTTAGTACAATGGAAATAAAATCACAACAAAAGGCAAATCAGTGAATGATTTGTTTCCATTACAAATTCTGATCTGATAGCCCAGACATACTTTTAAAATTTTTTTTTAATTTACTTAATTTTTTTCCATTTTACATACCAACCACAGATCCCTGCCCATCCTTCCTCCTGCTCCCTTTCTCGCCTGTACCCCCTGCCGCACCCCCACCCATCCACTCCTCCAAAAGGTAAGGCCTCCCATGGAGAGTCAACAAAGCCTGGTACATTCAGTTGAGGCAAGACCAAGCTCCTCCCCACCCTCCCCACCCTACCCAGGCATCAAAGCTCAGCAAGGCATCCCATGATAGGGAATGGGCTCCAAAAATCCACCTCATGCATCAGGGATAGATCCTGATATCACCGCTAGGGGGCCCTCAAGCAGACCAAGCTACACAACTGTCGCCCACATGCAGAGGACCTAGTTTGGTCCCTTGCAGGCTCCACAGCTGCCAGAAATGTTTACTAGTTTGCTTTTTAAAATGATTGACTTCAGGCTTTAGTGTAGTTTAACATCATTAATTGTGAACTAAAAATCCCCTTGAATATATCAGATTACTTAGCAACAAACCTGTTTATAGAAAAAAAAATCACATTAGCATACTCTTGTCAAATTAATCAAGAGATAAAAGACATGTATTTAGAAATCAGAAGAATTCTATTCAAAAGCGTGGATAAAGAGGGGTCTCTACCAGGGCAGGGAAATGAGAAGATTGACCACTGGGAATGTTTTAACAAGAAAATAAAGGTCCATTCACAATGGTATACTTTCAAGGAAAATAGTGGCAAACTTTGCAATCAGAAGCCAAGGTATACCTCTCTCAGTGTGCCCTCTGCTGAGTAGAAGTTGGTTAGGCTTCAATCATAATTAGTGCAGCCAAGGTCCACAGTGATATATCCTTGGTTCTCTGCCTTCAACTTATCTCTAAGTCAAAGCTGAGGTCGTGGCACTGGTCATATTTATCTTAAGACACGGATTGAAAGCTAGGGTAGTAAGCCAACACGGCTGCCATCTCTACGCAAGGAGAACTATGGACACATTTGTAGAGGTGGTTAAGTAATCTAAGGGAAAGGAGGAGCTGTCTGTAAGACCTGGGAGTTGGTCTGAGACAAACCAGCCTGGACCTGTTAAGATGAACAAAAGGTAAAGATTTTTATTTTGTCATCATTGTCCACTCAACTGACTCAAAGTTGTCCTCTGATGGAACACACACATCATACAAACAAGACAAAATAATAAATACAACTAAAATTGAAGAAATAAAAAGGGGGACCAGCCCTGGAAGCACTACATGCTGGAACTTCTGAGAAACAGAGTTTGAAGAAATCAACTCCTTAAAAAAGAATTTGAGCCGGGCGGTGGTGGCGGTGGCGCACACCTTTAATCCCAGCACTCGGGAGGCAGAGCCAGGTGGATCTCTGTGAGTTTGAGGCCAGCCTGGGCTACCAAGTGAGTTCCAGGAAAGGCACAAAGCTACACAGAGAAACCCTGTCTCGAAAAACCAAAAAAAAAAAAAAAAAAAAAAAAAAAAAAAAAAAAAAAAGAATTTGATGTAGTCACTGGTGACCAAGTCACAACACATTGCCATGGTGAAGAGTTTTCTACAGTGGATTATGCTTTGTATCATGGAATACAGAAACCTAGAAAAATATCTAAAAGACTTTATTTCTTCAGAGTTTAAAGCACAGTAAAAGTTTTCACTTCATCAAGGATTTTTATTTCTTTTATTTTCTAATGAATGACCAATTTTGCCTTGCAACCTGATGTTCACTCCGAGACTGAGTCTATCAGGTTCCACCTCGTTGGATATTTTAAAAATGAGAATTGGAATAAAATATTAAATGCCAAGTAGAAGGACATAATAGTTATGAAAAATATTAATTAATTTAATTTATTGATTGTGCTGGATTGCCGGGGATGCTTTAACCATATCTTCAATGATTCACCTTCAATTGCAAGACACATGACATATCAGACCCCTCATTGAGAGAAGAATGGTATAAAGTTGAGAGCAATAATTTGCACTTACAAATACTTGTGGAATATATTTCAGGGGCAATGCTTCATACCTGATTTAGTCTCATCCTAAAATTATTTTATAATCATGCTACTAATTGCACAAAAGAAGATTTATTTTTGCAACAATGTATAAGCATTAAGAGACCTACCTTCCTTGAAAAGATACAATGAGCTATAATTAATTGTCTTCTTGTATCTGACAAATAAAATCATGTTCTATTTTATTGACATTATTTGTGAATTACTATTCTTAGATTTAATGATGACCTCTTAAATTTCAAAATACTATTAAACAGTTTAATAATTATAAACAAAGGATAATAATTTATTGCTGTAACTTTTAGAGTTTTACATGAAAATCAGTCTATAAAATGCATTATTTTCATTGTTTTAAAACATTTATCAAACTGTAAAATATTATCTAATAACTAGCTTAGCATGAAATATAGTCTCTTACCTAGTGCTTCACTGTAAAACTGATCCCAGAATGCGAAGTCGAATTGCTGAAGTCCAAATTCAAAAAGCAGTGAAAGCATCATATTCTTTACCCTTTCTGTGAAGGTCATATTGTCTGATAGTTCACTCATGACAACTGGTACATAGGAGAGTGGAATTGGAAGCTGGCCACAGTATTTCTCTATGGTGTAGCCCATGCTGAACCTCAAGGTGTTCACAAAAGGGACCTGAAGCACCTCTGCCACCAGCTCTCCACAGGGAATGACAGGGTCTATAACCATTACATCGTATTTTGCATCCCGGAGCTTGTTCATGAATGTCTGGTTGTACAATACACTCCTACAAAGATGTTCAAAGTTAGCAGTCAATTGAATAAAGAAATCTCGCAATGTTTTTGCTGCGTGCCAAAGTGGTAATTTTGGAATGACGTTCACAGCCACGTTTAAAAAATCATTTAGATAATTCTCAGCAGTCTCATTCCCATATGACACAGGGATATTCTCAAAGTCCAGTGCAGAATCCTTACCCTGATCCATGATGCTATCAGAAAGCTTCAGGACTGTCACCTCATGTCCTCTCTCGACAAGCTCCTCAAGAACAGTCTTTAAGTTCAGCCAGTGACTCACATCACAGGGCCACACAAGGACCTTGCCACAGAAGCCGCAACTGGTACAGCAAAGCTGCAGCAGAAGAACTGCCATAGCCCACTTCTCAGAAGCCATGATGTGCCTCTCCAAGCTGCTCTGCTGATAGAGTGTTTATTCAGTTGAGCGTCAGTTTAGATATGAAACAAATCAAATATTAACTTCCAAAGTTGCGAAAACACACAGGTCAAGAGATGTCTGTCAGATACAGTGCCCATGGAACATTATTCTGTAGATTACAATCATTTAAATACTTATGAAGAGCAAGATCCAGTTGTTTTACAATTCTATTTTGAGATTTAAAAAAAAAAATGGGACTGCGTGTAACATTTTAAAATTAATGATGCAATGGTAGGAAGCGTATCAGCTGATTTCAGGAGGAAACTAGATGAAGATTACTAAGCTATGTGCCGGGAGGAACACATGCTAAGGACATTTGATGTTATAATTATGATCACTGGAGTGGGAAGCTTTCAGTTCATTGTGTGGATCACAGAGTGTGCAAGAAGAAGCCAAGTTCAAATAGGAGGCTTTGGGGTTCATTTTAAATCTTGAGGAAATGTGTCAGGGAGAAGAAGATCTTGGCCTGTGAATGGAACCATAGGGTTAGCGTTTGTGTGATAAATGAAAAGTAAGAGTTGTTGAATAATTTAAAAACAAAGTTCCTTCTCACTTTTTTTTTTTAAATTTTACATATCAGCCATGGATTCCCCTGTCCTCCCCACTCCCCCCACCTACTCCCCACCCCACCTTCGTCCCAGCCAACCTCCGATTCCCATCTCCTCCAGGGCAAAGATTCCCCTGGGGATTCAGCTCAACCTGGTAGATTCAGTCCAGGCAGGTTCAGTCCTCTCCTCCCAGGCTGAGCCAAGTGTCCCTGTATAAGCCCCAGGTTCCAAACAGCTAGCTCATGCACTAAGGACAGGTCCCCAGTCCCACTGCCTGCGGGCCTCCCAAAAAAGTTCAAGCTAATCAACTGTCTCACTTATCCAGAGGGCCTGATCCAGTTGGGGGGTCCTCAGCTATTGGTTCATAGTTCATGTGTTTCCATTAGTTTGGTTATTTGTGCTTTTTCAATCTTGGTCTCAACAATTCTCGCTCACACAATCCCTCCTCTTTCTTGCCAATTGGACTCCTGGGGCTCCACCTGGGGCCTGGCCATGGATCTTTGTATATACTTTCATCAGTCATTGGATGAGATTTCTAGCATGACAGTTAAGGTATTTGGCCATTATATCACCAGAGTAGGTCAGTTCGGGCTGTCTCTCAACCATTGCCAGTAGTCTATTGCGGAGGTACCTTTGTGGATTTCTGGGGACCTTTCTAGCACTTTGCTTCTTCTTATTCTCATGTGGTCTTCATTTATCATGGTCCCTTATTCCTTGCTCTCCCTCTCTGTTCTTGATCCAGCTGGGATCTCCTGCTCCCCTAAGCTCTCTTTCCCTCAAAACTTGCCATTCATTACACCCACTCACATCCAGGTTGTTCATGTAGATCTCATCCATTTCTCTGTCATTGGGCGATCCCTGTGTTTTTCTTAGGGTCCTGTTTTCTAGGTAGCCTCCCTGGAGTTCCTTCTCACTTCTTAATCCATGGAATCAGAGTGAGGTAATGTCTGTTGCAAAGACATGATAGGAAAGTAGGAATAGCAATGAAGTGGCCAGGGAAAGGGAAATATTCACTAATACTTCAGCTAAATCCTTCTGGATGGATACTTTAGGAAGTATAGTAGTCTATTTTTAACTTAATAGAATAGTTATGCAGGTGCTATTATATATGTGATACATTAAGAGTAATGATCACTCTCAACATTTGATGCGAAATGGATTATTTCAAATAACTGTAACTCGAGAGAGGACTCAAAGGTAAAGAGAGCATGCAGATTTTGCAGAGGATCCAAGTTCATTTCTCAGCACCACTGTCTGGAGACTGACAGGTGTTTGCAACATTAACTGGGGGAGAACTGATGCCTCTAGGCTCTGCAGGCATCTGCACTCATTGGTAGATACCCGCGCCCCCCCCCCCCCGGCCACGCACACACAATTTAAAATAAATCCTGTATTTTTACATATTTCTTTGCAAGTTTTTTTTGTTAGCACAAAGTCCTAGAACTGATTCATTTAAGATATTATCAAATTAGTAGCAAAATCAAAGTATTCTATGAAATTACACAGGCACAGTTTCCAGAATGGTTAGTGGCTTCACATAGAAAACACTCCCCCAAAAGGTCAGAAACAGCAATCCCCGATTATGAGAGGGTTACCCAGTGCTCTAAGAAAATATTAACAATATTATCTTAGTGAGCAAAGTCCCTTGAAATAAATTTAATACCACAAAAGCAATAAAATCATTTCATGTAGTGTGACAAGTTTAATGATATGATGTGTCCATTTTGAAGCAAAGTAGAAGGGGCAGTGCTTTATAATATCACTGGTAAATTTTTGAAACTGAAATTATTAAGTAAACAGGCATTGTTAAAAATTTCCCAGTTTAATTTTGTGAAAAGAGTGTCTAGCTCTGGCTATGTAGTAGGATTCACTTAAGTAAATTTAAAGGTATAGGTTTTTGTGGTGCTTTGAATGAGGACAGTCTCCATTGGCTTGTGTGTTTGAATGCTTGGTACCCAGTTGGTGGAACAGTTTGGGAAGAATGAAGAGGGATGGCTTTGTTAGGGGAGGCAAGTTACTAGGGGTTTACTCTGAGGTTTCCAATTCCACAACTTGACAATCTGAGTTAGTTCTCTCAGTCTGCCTCAGGGTTGTCTCAAGACATAAGCTCTCAGCTACATCTCCAGCACCATGCCTGTCTGCCTGCTGCCATGTTCCCTGCCATGGTGGTCATGGACTTGCCCTCTGAAACTGTAAGCTCCCAAGAAATGCTTCTATAAGTTGCCTTTGTCATAGTTGTCTCTTCACAACAGTAAAAATAGAACTAAAACAGGTGTATTTTCTCTTCTAGAAAATATAATTTTAAAATATGGGTTAAAATATAGTTATTTTTTAAAATAATTTTCATTTTGGAAAACAAATAAAAACCTGCCCTCTTGGCAGTCTTCCTCCAAAATGTGAAATGAGGAATCCTGGTGTACAAAATTGCACCAAATCTTGAGCAGTTTCTTCTACAGCTACCGTAGAATAGGGAAGAATGAAAGTCTAAAATGTGACACTCACAAGGTTCTCTACTTTTACAAATGAATTTCAATACAGATATTTATAGCAAGTAGGACTGCCTGACTTGGGTTAGCACTGTCAGATAAATATTCAACCCTGAGTGTTAGCAACCAGCAACCCTCATGAGCATTTTTATATCTAATTAAAGCTGGAGTGGAATTTTGATAAAACTCTAAATTTTGACAAAACAAAAATCTAAATGATCCTCCCATTTGCTCTGAAATGATGCTTCATAGAAGAATTAACAACAAAATCAGAATAAATTATTAAGTTTATGAGACTATCAGCAAGGGGTCTTATGGCAGCTTTTGCCCATTTCATGACCCTCAGCAAATCAAAGTGATGTGAACATTTCGGTTGTCTAAGTGAACAGGACTATGGCATTATTGAAGCACACTTTAGGGGATGTCTGTGAAGACTTTCCCTGAGGGATAACAGAGAAGAAAAGAAACACTCTGAATACTGCTGGCACAATCCCATTAATGGGACTCTTGATTGAATAAAAGAGAGAATAGAAAAAAAAAGGCAGCTGAGATCCAGTATCCCCTTCTGTCTACTGTTGGCCAGCTAAGATGTAAGCAAACAACCTCAAGTTCCCATGGGCACAGCTACCCGCTACTGTAGTGATGGAGAATATTCACAAACCCTGAGTCTAAATAATGCTGTTTCCCTGCTGTTGCCTTATCAGATACTTGGCCACTGAAACAAGAAGAGTTCCTAATATGGTGCAACTCTCACTTTAGTCATGAGAGCATACAACATCATTCAGCAACATCCTAGTGGAAGTAAATGACCACAACTTTTTATTTTTTATTTATTTACTTTTTTAGTGGTTATTGATACAGAAAGGAGTAACAGATTTGTCTCATTGTATATATTCCTTTTAATTATCTTTTTTCTCTAATTTGCAATATTTTTTTCTCCTTTCCACATTGGCTTGACCCTTACTTCACTCATCTGATCCTATTGTGATTAGAATGGAATAGGACAGAATAGAATGGAATCATACATAATAAACAGAATGGAATAGAATAGCACATTACTATAAAACTTTCATAGCAAACTGTTCAAAAAATTATGTTACCTAGCAAGTTTGTTTTTCCCTCATAACTGTTGTGACTGCTACTATTATTGACATGGGAACATGTGGATGTCTTTGAGAAGCCATTGTGTCTTTCTTTGCTCTGTACTTTCTTGGAAACTTGAAGTGCCTGTAACTCAATGACTACCAAAGTCACCCTTAGCTAGAAGCTTTTAGGCTCTTGTTTTACCAATTTCCCTTTCCATGGCAAAAATTAAATTAAAAAATATATGAATATATTCTCAGCTTATCCAAGCATTATGAATAGAAAGGATGATACAGCCTTGAAACAGATTTGGATGAGTGTGCAGAAAGGAAAAATTGTGCCCTCTAGTAACTGCAAGTAGAAATCTCTACTTACCATCTTATATCTGTGCAAAATTTGGTATGCATATGATTAAATAAGATGCCTTTTGGAAAATAGGATGCAATTGAGAAATGATTGTATAACCTAATACACTAGTCAAAATAATGAACCACCTGAACTATTCCCATTAGTAATTAGCCATTTGTGCCTTGAGACCAGTGGTTCTCAACTTGTGGATCATGACTGTTTTGGAGTTTGCATATAGATATCCTATCAGATATTACTGTATGATTCATTTCAGTAGGAAAACTACAGTCATGAAGTAGCAACAAAACAAGTTTATGGCTGAAGGTCACCACAACATGAGGAACTGCATTAAATGGTCACAGGAAAATGAAGGTTGAGAACCACTGCTTTACACCCTATAAAATGAAGATCTGAACAATAACCAGGTCTCTGAAGTAACTTGTAGATATAACAGTCTTATTAAATAAGAAACACAGAGCCAGATGCAGAGTTAAAAGCCCAAGAGGTCAGAGCAGTAGCTAAGAGCTGATACTAAAATCCCTTTCTTACCCTTCACTGCCACTGCTGTCCTTCCCCTCAGAAAGAGACCTACTTCCTGTGTATATGTCATTTTATTGACTTTCTGTTCTGCCTTCTCATTGGTTGTAAACCCAACCACATGACCTCCTTGTCACTGCCTGTCTATACAGACCTCCAGATCTTCTATGGTTGGTATTGAGATTAAAGGCGTGTGTCTCCATGC
The DNA here is from genome assembly GCF_049852395.1 of Peromyscus maniculatus bairdii. Lineage (NCBI taxonomy): Eukaryota > Metazoa > Chordata > Mammalia > Rodentia > Cricetidae > Peromyscus > Peromyscus maniculatus. The sequence goes on from NC_134861.1 coordinate 82,177,000, forward strand.
TGGCTGTATCCTTGAACACACAGAGATCTGTCTGTCATTTGATGGGGATTAAAGGTGTGTGCCACCACTGCCCAGCTTCTGCTATGGCTTGGTATTAGCTCTGACCCCCAGGCAACTTTATTTATTAACACACAAATAAAATCATATTTCAGTACAAATGAAATATCACCATAGTAACTTCACTCATGTAGTCTATTGTCAATCATGAATGTGTATCTCTTTTTAATATATAATACCATTTTGCACCAAACAAACTTTCTTGCTGCTTTTGCAAATCTGGTGAGCACTTCCTCATTTTCAGTTGTTTGGAAAAGAGGCCAAGAACCTGGGACACCTGTCTTAGACCACAACCACCAGCAACATTGGACAAAACATCCAGGGAATAAGAGAGGAATTTCTCCATTATTAAAATTTCCCTCACTACTCTCTGGGTCCTCTCTTTCATTCTGAAGGTTTGGTCTGAAAGAGACGCCAGCCTGAGGCTTCCCCACCATACAACATGGGGATGGCTGCAGCTTGACCTTTCTCACCAGTTCCCTCTTTTGCTTGAGATAGTGAATGGCAGTGAGAGGCGGTAAAATCTGGGGCAAGATAAACCTACCTCCCCTTCTCTTAACATTGTGTCAGCTCTCTGACCCAATTTCAAACTCTTGCAGCTACCTGAGAGTTTAAAAAGGTGTTTTCCTCTTTCATACTCATGTAAATATGAAATAATTCTCATAAATCTATTCTTTTGGAGCTACAAACATGAAGAATGTGATTTATTGCTTATACTGTGGTTTCTGTTGAGTAACTCATACACTAGTCTGAAGAAGGAAACAGGTGATTAAAGAAAACGAAAAAAGCTCAGCAATGCACTGGCTGTAGGTTCTTCTCCAAATATCCACAACATTGCTAATCATGGGTAGTTGACAAGGCAACTCAGTATCAGATAGAATTTCCTATTTGATGGGTGAGTCTTATGTCTAATTAGAGAGGGCTTGGTTACTGTCAAGGTATAGATTCCACTACAGCATCCTTAGGATTTTCATGACATGCTGATCATTGATGTGATCCATAGATTCCATAGCTGGCTAGGACTATTCGTTACTTCCCTTCTTAGGAAGCTTGCATGGTGATTTGGGTACTATGAAAACCCATCTACATGGAGGAGGCACTGAGGTCAGTTGTAGCTCGGGGCCCTCTGTGCCTTCTTTCTAAAGTGCATGGTGTCTTCAACAATAAGGAATTTTTACCTCTGCCTGGTATCAAAGGTAATAACAATAGTTTGTAATAATTTAGGAGACTCTAAGACATCTTTGACCTAAAATTCACAAGAGAGTTTCTTATGACTGGTGATGGCATTTCTCTTAGATGGGCTTTAACTGTTCAGGGTCACATAATCAGCCCAAAGAGAAAATTTCATTTAACTGTATGTGTATATTTATATACAGAGTTACATGTACTGGAGAATTTTAAGGTGATTATTAATAGTATGATTCTTCATGACTTTATGAGGTATCCTTGCTGTTATTTGGCCCTTCTTCTGCATTCATCTTTCTCCTCTTTGTAATTGGAGTCTTCCACCCTTTCCTACTTTCCTGACAATTTTGCTGAACAGTATAATCCCTAACTAAATTGTAAATATTTGTTCTTTCACCTACAATTAAGTGTAGTCCTCCCCCTTCATCAAGGAAACTTTTGTTCACAAGAGATAGAGTTCATGACAAAAACCCACAATTAATAAAAATGCAGAGTTGTGGAGCCCTGTCCCAAGAGGTACATCTACCAAACAACTCTGTCACCCAAGACTCAGGGTAAAAGAAGGGTCAGAAATTTTGTAACAGCCAGAGGATCGGGGATATTTCTGTCAGACTGTGTCTCCTAGTAATTTCAGAAGCTACACCCATTTGGATCCATAGGCAGCAGGAAGAGAGTGAGCCACTAGACATGCTTTAAGCTTCTGAAACTTCAAAATGCAACCCCCAGTGACACACTCTCTCCAACAAGGCCACACATACTCCAACAAAGCCACATCTCTAATAATGCCAGTACATATGAGTCTATGGGAGCCATCTTCATTCATACCACCACAAAATGCATGCTTCATTCTTGAATTTAAACAAAATATAACACCTTTGTACCCTCCTGGCCTTTTTTCATAAATCTAATGTGGAACTAAACTATTAAGTTCCATTTTTGCCTATTCCCAATAAGAAAGATTCATGTCTCTGAATGGCAACTTTGTAAAACAGTGGCTCCACAACCACCTTCCTTGTAGGAAGCTCTGAATTAGTTAATCCTTCAGAATAGAGTATACCTGAAGACTCTCAAAGGCATTTTCTGTCAGACTTTCTCCTTTGCTTGCTTCCTGGTCCTGCTACTCCTTTCCACTTATCTTGTAGTCCACCTAACTCAGACTTCTGTAGGGGAAGGCTTTGCATCTGAACCAATTCAGACTAAATTTTTACTAACCTCTACTGAGCCCTCAACAATAATTGTGGTCCTTAAGCATCGTCAATCATGCTGCTTACCGTCAGTCTTGCTTCTCTTGCAAATATATGTGAGCCCCTATTTTCAGTTATTTGGATAGGAGGCTGAAAATCTAGAAACATTATTTGATAAGATGTGGAGAATCTAAAAATATCCAGTCCATTAGTATCAGAAGTTCTGGTAAATATAATTCTAAAACACCCATGTAGAAGACACACTGAAGTAAAAATTCACTAACCGATCCACTAAGGAACTACTTGCAATGAGTACAAAATTCTACTAAATAGATTTATATATACACACACAAATAAATAAATACACAAGTATAACACTTGTGTACTAAAAATGTGCTTCATACCAATCACAATAGCCACCAAAAAAGGAGATAAATATATGGAGATGTTTCCACTTTAAGACTAAGAAGTCAAATTCATTCAGATGACTAAGACAGAAAGTAATTTTAAAATTTAGAGGTAACTAAATTCTAGCTCAAAAATATCATTATCTGGTTTAGACTACCAAGCTCTACTCAAGTTGATTGAGTTATTTGTTTTTCCTCCTCCTTCTTATCTTTCTTTCCTTCTCCCCCTCCCCATCCCTTTCTTCCTCCTCTATCATTTCTCTTTCTTCCTCTCCTCTTCTTATTTTTATGATACAAGGTGTCATGGATCCTAGTCTAATTAACTTCAAACTCCATTGTAAATCTCAATAGCAAGCATGGGACCCTTTCTGAGCTGTTGGCCAGGACAACTCCAGTGGCTTCTTAAACAACATAGACAATTTCATTGCTCTTCATTGCCCACCAGAAATAAATGGTAAGGCCATTTTGCTGAAGACACCAATTAAATTAGATATTGGACACAAATTTTGAAGCTTGTCCCTGTCTTGAAGCTTAATCCCTGTTGGCTAGTGTTTATAATTTCATAATGTGCTTTTCTGAATGCTAAGGTAGAAAAAGTTATCTGTCTTACACGTTATGATCCCTATGAACTACAGAACTGATGTGTGGTGTCATTCTGTAGTCTGTGAATATATGTTGCTCTGATTGGTTGATAAATAAAGCTCTGACTGGCCAGTAGCCAGGCAGGAAGTATCAGCAGGGCAAGCAGATGAGAAGAATTTTGGGAAGAGAAAGGGCTGAGTCAGGTTTCACCAGCCAAACACAGAGGAATCAAATAACAAGGCAGAACTGAGAAAAGGTACTAAGCCACCTTATGGTACTTGATAAGAATTAAATATAGATAAGAATAATAGGTTAATTTAAATGTAAGAGTCAGTCAGTAATAAACCTGAGCTAATGGCCATACAGTTCATACAGTTCATAAGTAATATAAGCCTCTGTTTGTTTACTTGGGTCTGAAGGGCTGAATGACTGGGCAGGACACAGGAAAACTTCAGCTACATTTGGCACCCAATGTGTGGCAATGATCCACATAGCCCTAAGAAAGCTTAAAGACTCTGAATGCACAGAAAAAGAGCCACACTAGGCTTCCTAGTCTCACAATCTCATGCCAGAAGCAGTGTAGAGACTCATCTCCCAACAGCTGCCTGTGAAATGCAGTTGGCCACCAGCCACCATTAGCTAAGCTGTATGGCAGATTTCTGCCACAGTACACAGTGGCACTGAAGTCGGTACATAATTACTGTGTTAATCACAGCTACATTCCAGGTGCTTCCTAATATGGCACTCATTGCCAAAGTAAGCTAGTCAAATATTTGATAATACATTTGTTGGTTTGCAGGTAAGCAGTTATTTCCAACTATCTCCATAAAGTATTCACCAATGTCACAGTGTTGGTGGTAATATTGAACATGGTTAGGTGATATATTGATAACAAGGGAATTGTAACATTGTTCAGTGTTGCACTATTAAAGATGCATTATTTACTGATTGGTGTTCAAGGTTTTGGTTAGGACACCACACCTTAGAACCTCAAGGTACTATCTTAAAGGATGTAGCTTTTCTTTACATTCAAAGGCAAATATATGATGGCTTTTTATTTTACTTTGTATATCCAGGTCCAAATTCCAAAGGGTTGAGTGAGAATTGGACCTTTAAAATACATGTTTCATTATTTACCTCAAAATTTTTGTTTTTATTATTAGTCTATAATAATGTAATTTAGGGGTTATATTTTAAATAGGGCAATGGAACTGCTATGATTTATTTCAATTGTAAACTATTAGGGTCTGTCAGTAAGGAAAGGCCATATACTCTTGTACTAATGCAAGCAACTTAGTTTTAAAAACAGGTTGAGCTGGGAAGTGGTGGCACATATCTTTAATCACAGCATTTTGGAGGCAGAAGTGGGCAGATCTCTCAGTGTGAGGCCAGTCTGGTCTACAGAGTGAGTTCTAGGACAGCCAAGGCTACACAGAGAAACCAGTCTTAGAAAACAAAACAAACAGACAAAACCAGGTTGAGAACAGGCACAAGTTATACCTATCACCCAACTGATTGAGTGCATCCCTACCTCTCATCATCAGGTCAGGATAAATCATGAAACCATGTTGTGTTAACATGTTGATTTGGATTTGGTAGATTTTAGAATATTAACAGCTAATGAACCCAGTGCTCTGAAGAGACTAAGGGAACATGGACCACTTATGAACAGTGTACGCTGTAGCTCTTTCCTACTTTTGTGCTCATCTAAATGCTATGTGATGATTAGAGTTATGTAGCAATAACTCTACAGATATGGCTTGGCTTCTGTTTTATCAAGATGAGTCTCCGCATATGAATAATTGCATGAATGTGTGTTACAAAAGTTAGTTCTCAGCTGTTTGTTTTGTAATTTACAGGTAAAGAAAGTTACACTGATAAATGCAGTTTACATCACCCAGGAGTTTCTGGAGCATCACTCGACTCCTGATAACATACAGGCAAGGGAAGAGGAGAAGAAAAAGGGAGAAAACTTGAGTGAGCAGAATGTTGAGTGGCCCAACTGTCAGAGAACAAAAGAGGCCCTGATGCTCAGTGATGTTCAAACCCTGCTTCTCACACTGCTAGGATGGCCAGTCCCCTACCTCTCAATATATATTTACCAGAGTTTGAACTCAACTGAAAAAAAAAAGAAAGAAAGAAAGGGAGGCAATCATGTAGCCAATACAAAAAGCTCTTTCAAAAAATAAAAGAGGAATAAAAATCAAAACACCCCAATATGAGTCATTTTTGATAAAATTGTTAACATTTACCATGTGCTTTCAGTGTTCTTAATATTATTTAGCAATGTATATGCATTTTCAGTTATATACATATACAAGAATAAAGGCATTTTTCATCATATAGTTACTTTTGGGGTGGAGTCATCTTTAGATGTCATACTGAAAGAGATAAGCCACTTAAAGTCCTCTTGTTTGGGTGATATATGCCTATAGTACCAGCTATGATGGTGGGATTTAAATGTTAATTTGTCACAACTCAGAATTTCTTGAGCAGGATGGCTTGACTGAGGAATCCTCTACACCAGATTGTCCTGTGGGCACATCTCAGGAAGTGGGGAGTCTTGATTGTCTTAATTGTTGTAGGAAGGCCCATCCCAACTTTAGGCAGTACCATTCTGGTAGCAGCCAAGATGAACAAAGACACAGAGAAAGGAAGATTATTCATGTTTTTGCTCCCATGGTTTTCTCTCCCGTTGATGATGATGGTTTTGCTGATATTACAATCAACTTTCAGGATTACCAATGTGGACTGAGAACCAATGATTTCCATGAACCCTCTAGGCCTTCAGTGCAAGATTGGGTCTGCTGAGTGAGACACCAGTTCTCTGTGTACTGAGAAGCTAATTGGTTCTCAGCCATTCAAGTATGAGACAATTTCTGTCAGTCTATTTCAGCTCCATTGAGTAAGCCAATGTAATAAATCCTGTCTACACAGCAAGTCATAGACCAGCCTAGACGATAAAGTGAGATGATGTTACACAAGAAAAATAAAAAATATAAAGAATTTCAAAAACTTTCACTGAGACAGTGGATGTCATCTCCATATTTGTACATCAAATACTAAAATGAAAATTTAAAGGATGTCATTAGTCTTATTGTTTAAGAAAATATAATCCTCACTATATTTTAAATTAACATTTCACAAATAATATTTCTATCAGTCAAAATTTACATTGTTGCTGATCAAAGCTAGGGCTTCAACATGCTAGATTGCTCTAGAATTAATATTGATGTGCACCTCCAGTGATAAATCACTCTGCACACTTAGAGATTAATAAGGGGGGAAAGGTCTTTAATAATAGTATACATTCATCTCAGACTACTGTTCAAAGAGGAGCCAGATATGAATAGAAGATTTTACTAACTTTTATACAGCTTATGCAATCCATAAACACCTTCATTCTTAAATTCCTTTCAGGTCCCGACCCTGGGTTTTAAATGTATTAAGCCATATTTTAAATGGTTTAAACAGAGACAAGAGAGTGCAAGTCTAAAGATACCATGTGAATTATTTCTTAAGTACGTCATTGTTGTTCTTTCTGATACCTGTTACCCAAGTTCATCCTGCCCAGCTGGCAGAACTGAGATAAGAGCAGGGGACTAGATGTCAGACCTGGACTTAATGGTGGTTGTGACCCTGTCCTGCCAGCTTGAGCTGCTCCTTTGAGGCATGTTTTGGATAAGAGAATAGGCCTAATTGTTGGTTATAAGTCTAGGCTGTCTCTATTGTTATGGGAATGGAGCTTAATTAGAAGTCAATCATGATGAACAAATATCAGCTTCCTAGCATCCTAAATATTGCTGGTCTCTAACAGGCCTGGTTAGCGCATTACTTGCTTTTGGGGTGTTTTAGAGGCAATGCTCCCTTAGCTAAATTCTACTTTGTGTTATTTAATGCTTCCTCAGTGAATCTGTTAGTCAATACATTCTAGCATTGATTCTATCACTTCAGGCCTCTTCTACATCAACATAAGTACCCTGTTTCTTAATTTAGATGTCTGTCACATTCTCAGGAAATCTGATAAACTAATATATACTTATAGTTACAGCTAAATTATCAGTTCAAATTTAAAGAAAATAGAGACTAGGAAATAACATAGTGATCTCAATATAAGTATTTATTTTTGCATAAAATGAAACATTTCATTATAAATAGTGATTATAGATTATGAACAATACAATTTTTTATGTATAATGGATTAACAGAGAGCTATCAAAAGCACTATAAGTTAAAGTTTAAGAAATTAGGACAATTTTTCAATATTAATTTTTTTTTTTTTACTTTTTCCAGAAGTAACCTTTCAGATATTGTTGGTAAGGGTTATCAGGGGTGGGGGGGGAATGATGGCTCGGTTCATCCCTTCATTTCTTGGAGACAGTGTCTAGAACCTTTCACTGGAGAACATACAGATACATATTTTAAGGAAAATAAACCATCATAATTTCAAGGCACTAACAATTTTTACATACTTTTCATATGATAATGTGATGTCACAGTTCTGAATTCATCCTCTAGTACCTGTGACATCAGAGAATCACAAAAGCTGGCTTTTATTTAAAAAGAAAATGATGAATCTCCTCACAATACACTAATTGCTGTGGTCAGTGCTCCATTTGCGTGGTCCGTGTTATGTGACCCTTAAATAATATTCAATATGCCCTGTGTATCTTCTCAAGGATTCAGAATGCTATCAGTTATCTTGTTTATATTTTAAATGACATTCAGTCTGCATGTATGCCAGATCTCATTACTGAGAGTTGTGAGCCACCCTGGGGGTGCTGGGAATTGAACTCAGGACCTCTGGAAGAACAGCTAATGGTCTTAATCACTGAGCCATCTCTCCAGCCCCCAAGAATATATTTAAATCAACAGTGCCCCTGAGCCAGGAAGACATGAAGATGCTAGAACTATCATTGAAATAGCAAAGGAATGATGAGGCACTTTCAGGAGAATGTGATTATGTTGCACCCTAGAATTTAGCTGCAGATTAGGATAGACATGTGATGTTTGAAAATGGGATGATAATGGGTGATTGGCAGCTCCATGTGCCTGCCTCTAAGTACTAGGACTACTCCATTTGGTTCTTCACCAAACCCAGAGATCTTTGTTGCCTTTTCCTTGACCTAGTCTCTTTTTTTCTTCTTTCCTGTCATAGCAAACTTTTGAAATACAAACAAACAAGATTTTGCAAGCAAGAATAAAGCAGATGCCACACAGGCCAGCAGGAACCCAATCACATCCAGCGAGTGGTACTGGAACCAGCTGAGGTCATGCGCTGCCACACGAAGGTGCTTGGCTCCTTTGTGGCGCATGACAAACTCAATCCAGAAGACGGCTCTGTCCAGGGGCTTCACTGGCTGATCATGGTGGATTCTTGATAGTCTCATGGCATTCTCTTTATAACTTGAAAAAAAATGCACAAATGGACATTTATTTTGTTTTTGTGGTTTTTTTTTAAGTAATTATGTCACACATGTTTAACTAATAGATTTTTTTTTTAATCACAAGAGCCTTTGCTTACAATTTTAACCTTTTCTCAAAAAGTTTCCAGGGTCAGGCAGGCCAGGCAGGAATATAAGGTCTGACACTATCTCAAAAAAACAAACAAAACGAACAAAAACAAACATCAAGGGGAGAGCTAAGTATCTGGAAAGCATGTTTTCTCTTTTAGTTTCTCAATAACTAGTGGAGAAGCAATAAATTTCACCTAGGTTTGATCACAGGGTAAAGTTCCAGACTATGTTCATGGAGATGAGGAAAGTAATGTGGTTTGGGAAGAGGTATCCTGTTGCTTCAAAGACATCCTTAGTACTAGGTAAAAGTGAGGGGAGTTGGGAGCTCAAAAGCCACTGTGGGGGCTTATTCACATATGTTCCTCTTTGTGCGCAATAATGGAGGAGCTCGGGGCAGGTGCTGGCTGATAGGGAAGGGAGAGTCAGTTTTCTTTAAAAGTTTGGCTCCTTGTGATTTAACAATGCTCCAGTGGATAAACCCAAACCCATGGGTATGCGCACAGCACAACCTGAACTCAGTGGCTTATTAAAAAAATTAGACAAGAAGAGTGAAGGAGCAGACCTGGGAGTGGGAGGAGTAGGAGATGGATATGATCAATATACATATATATAATTCTCAAAGTATAAAAATATTGTATTAAAAACATCTACTTGTGTTTAATTGTATTGATCTATGGTAACTTAAATATAGTAGTTTACATGTTCATTTCAGTGGATTTTAGGTAAATGATTTTTTTATTTATAAATCAATTTTTTGGTTAAGATTTTCAGCAGAGGCTTTAAGATTAAACATTGCATATGTTTGATTGAAAACATTTTTATGATTACCAAAAACCTGTAATTTTATTATAAATGAGGCAGGATAGTTAATGGCCATATTCACATACCATTTCACATTGTATGTAGCAACAATGTTAAACTGTTAAATATTCTAAATAATTAAAATCACTCTCATTTACATGAGGGTTTTGTTTTGTGAAATTGTTTTGTGAAATTAGAGACTGGAATGCAAATAGCACATCCTTGGGATCTCAGGTAATAGCAGTAGTAAGGCTTGGAGTTCGTGTGATGTTGTTTCAAATGACATGTATTTTAGTATTTAGGTGGAGTTTTCTGACAGTAGTTGTGATTCTATTTTCTTGTATAATTGGTTTTAAGGTCTAACATAAAATCTAGTGAACATTCTGTGCAGTTGAGCTGAAAAGAATCATAGACTTTCCTACTCTAACATTTGATAAAATGAGTAAAGCTATCAGCAATTAAAATCTTGGTAATTGTGTAGTTGAATAGACTGTAAGGTCAACACTTCTGAAAGATGAAAGCTCATACTAACCCATAATTCAGTTCCTGAATCGAGTTATAAATGTTATAAACATTATTAATGTTTAGGCAATTACAAAATACTCACAAGTAAGTGTTAATGTTAATGCTTGGAAACACCATGTTAATAGTTATTTATGCATGACTACTGTTGAACACATTATCACTTCCATTTTGTCTGTACTGAATGGTTTATAATGCTCAACTTCTTACTTATAAGTCCATAATATAAAAACTACATGGGAATGCATGCTAATAATATTATATTTAAAAGATATACTGACTGGATATTTAATGCAGATTTATTTTTAATTTTTAGGATATAACCTCAGTAGTTGAAAATGAAACAAGCAGTGTTTTCATTTGTCTCTGGTTACTTGAGACAAAACCAAATTCAAAAGTATGAAATTGTGCAACTATTCCAAAATGACAGACAGCCTAGCCATGTCGGTCAGGGCTTTACCCGGTTCAACACTTACGATGGGTCATTGATGACTGTTCTCACGGCGCTGAGCAAATCTTCGCTTGTCATTGTGTTCATGTTGACCTCCACAGCTGCTCCCTTCGCCTTCATGTGAGCGATGTTGTCCGGCTGATCAGCGAACATGGGGACTCCCACCATAGGGATCCCATGGTAAATGGCCTCATAGATTCCATTTGTTCCGCCGTGAGTGATGAAAGCTCTGGTTTTGGGATGTCCTATTTGGAGGACAAAGGAAGGAGCAAATATAGATTTCAGGCTAATTAGTTGGCAGAAATACAGAAATTGAAGGAACAAAGGGTTACAGTATAAGGCAACATTTTCTAAAAATGTTGAGCATCTGAGACATTGCTACTCCAGGAAAAGTTGCTCCTGGAGAAAGGGGAAATTAACTCTTTTTCATTGTCTGCGAAGGTATTACTGAGGTGGTGATAGAAACATTTAATGGAAACGTCAAGACTGATGAGATTTTTAAGATGTTCTTTTGTGCACGGGGACACCATGGATCTGTACAATTTATATCTATGTTAGACCTGGAGGTGAAAGCCTGCACTGTGGTGTGTGTGTGTGTGTGTGTGTGTGTGTGTGTGTGTGTGTGTGTGTGTGTATTTGCTTTGCATACTTTGTATTTTCTTTGCACGCATGCTGACCTAGAGTCGATACCCAGTACTACCACCACAGAAAAAACTTGGAGTAATATATAAAGATGTAAAATTATCTGATGCTTTCAACTGACTTGATGCTAAGCAATTGCTTAACTTGTTTCTCGACTACAGATATTTTTCTGGCCTCAGAGTCTTACCAAGAAGATCATTCTGGGGAATCCAATCAAACAGTCGAGTATTGGATCCTAGTGTGGCTGGTATCTTTCCTTTGTATCTCCACAAAACCTGTGTAAGACAGCACTGTGATTTCACAGGTAAAAACACACGGTGAGCCTGTGCTAAGGCAGTGAGTTATTGGGAACCAATGGTGTACATACTTTATTCAGGTGGTATTTGAGAAGGGGGCTATGAAATGAACATCTACAGACACTGAGTTAGAGTAGGACAGTGAACACCTAATGGCTTCTACTACTGGCCAGTTAAACATAGGTTAGCACTTTGATATTTATTACTGAGAATACCATTAGGAATAAACTAGAGCACAAATAGGGATGTCTTAGTAAATCAGATATGGGTGCAAATTATTAAAGCAAACACAAATGCATGGTATATTTACTAATTCCGTGTGATCTGATGACACAAGCTGTCATCTCTTGGTAGCTTCTGGTTTGGAGGCCAGTGTTTGTTTATTTGTTTTTTGTTTGTTTGTTTTGTTTTTTTAAACCATCAACTCTCCTTCCTTTTCCCTTCATACTTTCTACCTTCTCCTCTTTTATCTTCCTCTATCTCTTCTTCTCTTTTATCTTTCTTATAATTTTATGTCTATCACAAAGCCTATATCATTCTTGCACTTTTTTATTTTATTCTTTTGAGGGAGAAACTTACTTTTGGAGTATTGAGACAAGTTTTATTTTCTAAATGAGAAAGACTGAAAGAGACAAGTGTGGACATGAAAGCCACAATTTTAAGATGCCTATCAGCATATTACCTTTATACAATCATGTGAACACTAACCAGTACATGACTGATTCTAGATTACTCCATGGAATAGAAATGAATAGAGACTTGAGTTGAAGAATTATAATGATAAATGCTAAGGTTAACTGAGTGCCACAAATTATGAAAAAAAATATTTTTAAAATAATATTTGAATTTTGTTTTTAAAATTGTAGAATATTTGAATTAGAAAGAATAATTGGCTATTTTTTACTTGTAAAGTACCTATATTTTCATATCATCTTAATGAGATTCAGAAAGTTGGAGTGCAGTTTTTAACATGATTTCTTTCTAAAGGGTATATACTCTCTTTTTTTTCAAAAGCATACTAGTAAACAAAAATACAAAATTCAGTGGCAGTCAATAAGGCTTAATGATTTTAGAAGTGACCTAATGTTTCTTCTCTATCCTATATGTAGAAAATGACTATAGAAGTCTTTATTTTTCACAGTAACTGGATAATATGGCAAATGAACAAATATGTCTAAAAACATCATTTATATATTCTATCACTAACTGTTGAAAGCTGGCATTGGTTGTGTTTATTGGATGATAGGTTTCAGCTTCTATCTGCAAATACCACTACTGGTTGCACTTTATAGTCAGTCTGAAGCAGTGCTGATCTCCAGGATCAGGGATTCTACTGACCTTCTGAGGAATCTGGGCAAGGGCCAAGGCAATGAGATTGGCCTTTTCTTCTGTCAGGTTTTTGACCATTGACCCCAGAGAAAACACCACAACACCATGTTCCCCTGAGCTCTGGACAAATTCTTCCATTTCCTGCAAGCATAACATTCTATTGAAAATGTGTAGAATTATTAGGTGAAATTTTGTTCACTTATACTTCTAGGTATTAAACATGGAACTAAGGGTCAAAGAAATTTTTATGTCTTCCCATGATGTAAAACCAAATAGTAACTGTATGAGGAAATACGTTTCTGAAAAATGCATAAAGTATATATAAGAACAAATGCGACATCAAGTCACCACAGAAGGGAGCAGAAATGGGGACAACACTTCTCTTTTTAAATTGACATGCATTTCACAAAGTTTAACTGAAATAAAATGAAATGTTTGTTTACTTGGATGAACATAATTGAAGCCAGAGAGTCAGGTTTTTAGAATTATTATCATGCCTGATAAACACAAATAACCCTGATATAATAATCATACAACTATTATAGTATTTGAATCTGTCTACCCATTTTATTATTTTTATTTGATGTAGATGAGTCTGATTCTGCATCAAATGCTCTTTGTTGATCAAACCAAATGTTCTATAAAAATTGTCTAAAATATCCCTTTATCTCCTTAATGAGATTATACTGAAACCTAAAGCCATCATCATCAATCATCACCATCATCACCATCAATCATCATCAACATCATCATCAGTCATCATCATCATCAGTTCCTGGCAGTTTCATACCTGTCATTACTATGAGAGTACAGGTCACCACCGTGTCTGTTAACCCACCACACTAAAGTCTGAGAGCCCTGCCTGATTCTATGGTCCCTCCACATGTGCCTCCTCTTACTCATCACATCCTAAAGAATTCATCAGGACTTCTCATGAGGGCATCTTTCTCTATTAAACAATTGGGGAAGGTGTCCCCATTCACCGCTCTGTCTGGCACACGAGGAAGACTTCAGAAGTCCCCTGGTGATCCATCCATAGTTAGACTTTTCCATGCCCATTGCAGTATCCACACTATAGAAACACAGACATTTTAAATACACATTTTATTCTCTTTTTCTGTTTAGTTTCTGTTTAAAAATTGTATTGAAAGCAGATTCTTCTCTCATACAATTCATTCCTACCACAGTTTCCCCTCTTCACTCCTCTCAGCTCAGCCCCTCACCTCTCTCCTAGACCCATTCTTAAGTTTAAATTCTCAAATCCAAATCATCTATTGTAGTTCAAGAACAGCAGCTGTGACAAGAGCAGTTCATTTTTCTATCAGAGTAGAGTTATTCAGCAATACACCTCTGTTATTAAAACTGTTAACCTTGAAGGAAAAAACTATTGTATCATGCAACACCTAAGATCTTATCCTTCATAGACATACCTTAGGTAAAGGCTTGGCAGGTTTGCAATGCAGTCCTCCCACAAACTCAAAATTTGGTAAATATGGACGAGGAAATTCAAAATCCCAATATGTTCGCATCAGCCAAATCTCAGCTTTTCCCATAGTCTCACATAATGTGGTGGGTCTTCCTGGAAAGTACACATAATATTGTATGGAGGAAATTAGTACTCAAGTTTGCCAAGGAAAAAAGTAACATACATTTTCTTATAAACTGTTGGGAAGAAAACTTAGGTTGCCTAGGATGCTTATCATGGCTATATTTTTAAAAAGAGGAGAGTCTAAAAAAGAAAGGGATAGTGAAAGAAAGATAATAGGCAAGTACCATCTCCTAACAATAACACAATAAAAATTTAAGTGCAGCTGCAACTACTGATGAATTCCACAATGATTTCTTTTCTCTAATAAGTGAAAGAAGATAGATTATTTATATCCTGTAAACTACTTACCACCTTTCAATCATTCTCCAGTCTCTAGCTAGGAACAAATTTCTATTATGCACAGTGTTGTATTCTGGGTTTCAGCATTATGTTAGAAGATTCCATTCTGCAAATGATTTGTCATTATTTTCTCAGTCAGAACACCCTGATTAATTCTTTCTCATTACAATATGCTTTGAGATGGGAGATACAAATATAGGGATGACCAATATCTTTTTTCTTTATTAAAAATTTTTTTATTCATTTTACATACCAACCACAGATCTCCCTCTCATCCCTCCTCCTGCTCCGACCCCCAGCTTTCCCTCCAACCCACCCCCCCCATCCCTCCAATATATCTGTTTACACTTACCATTAAGGAAAAAAATGGAACTAGGAAAATATTAAATACTACTTTCAAGAGCTATTTAGAGATGGTGACTGTGTTAAGACACTAATACTAACCAATTCTACATGAAGAAAACATGAGCTGCAAATGAGAAAAGAGACATTCAATAAAAATCTTTTTACATAAACCCATTGATCTGTGCAGGAAGGGTAGATATCATTTTTTTTTTTTTTTTTTTTTTTTGGTTTTTGGAGACAGGGTTTCTCTGCGTGGCTTTGCGCCTTTCCTGGAGCTCACTTGGTAGCCCAGGCTGGCCTCGAACTCACAGAGATCCGCCTGGCTCTGCCTCCCGAGTGCTGGGATTAAAGGCGTGCGCCACCACCACCCGGCAAGATATCATTTTTAATGGTCATGATTTAGTGCTGTTTCAAGACATATATGAATTCACATAGCCTAATGACATAGTTAGGTAGCAAAGAATCAGTAATCAAGAACACTGAGCTTTGAGTTTCCAGGCAGTGCGTTAAAACCATCTCACATCATCCCCACCCAAGTGTTTATATTCCTTGCTCGTTTTATGTAATGTGTTTTCTTCCGGCCTTTGCAAAAAGTTGAGTAGGTGAATTTTATATACATAGATTTAACAAACAATTACAATAGTTAGTTAATTCTCTGTTAAAGCAGCCATACATGGATCTTGGAGATGACAGGGTTGGTAACATATTTGTCCTGTAGCAAGAATCCCTGAGCTTGAATTCTTAGCATTCTATAAAAAAGCTGTTAGAAGTCCATGCCTGTAATCTCAGTTCTGGGGATGTAGAGAGAAATGAGTACCTGAAACTCATTTGATAGCCAGACTAGCCAAATTGGGATTGAAGCTCAGCGAGACTTTATCATAATAATTAAGGTAGAGGAATAAGAGAAGCCAGCAGATGCTCTCTAGGCTCCACACACACCAACACATAATGTCACACACATGCACACGTATACCTACACATACCCAAAGCTGTGGTTCAGAGGTATAAATATGAAGCTCCTGGAAAGCAAAGAAAATCTGAGCAAATATTTACACTTGTTGACAAATAATTTCTTAACTTATACTTTTAATGTACTAAGGCAGAAAGCTTGTAAGAATCAAGGCATTGGGGAGTTTGCTGTGAAACTGCAATTCCTAATAATGTCAGCCACTGCACCATACATCTCACCGACAAGAGTACTCAGATGTGAGCTGGGCAAGGACAACAAAAGACATGCCAACGGGGAAAGACCTGGAGGCCTCAGCCCTGCACAAGGGACTATTGGTAATCCTGAAAGTAGGAGAAATGGTCTTTCCCAGGGAGTGGTGCATCAGTGGGTTATTCTCTACCCCGTGGTCATCCCTGAACACACATTCAAGTATACAGGCTGCACAGGCTGTATTTACATATTTAGGAATATAATAGGCACAAACATATACATATATGTATGTTATAATGAATGAAAAATAGACCATGATTTTGAAAGGATTAGAAGGGCACATATGGAAGGATTTAAGGGAAGGGGGAAAGTGTGGAAATGATATAATAACAAGTTAATCACAAAAAATAAGAAAAATAAATTTCTAACAGTTATAACTATGGTAAGTTGAACCTATCCAGATATATAAAAAATAGTTTACTGCTATGGGTTATGCTCATTGTTAATAATAAAGCTGACTGACCAACAGTTGGGCAGGAAGAGATTGAGTATAAAAACCAGACTGGAATAATTGTGGGAAGAGGAAGTGCAGAGTCAGGGAGATGCCAGTCAGGTGCCCAGGAAGCAGAACATATAGAAAATGAGGTAACAAGCCACAAACTATGTGGCAAAGCATAGATAAGAAATATGGGTTAATTTAAATGTAAGAGCTAGCTAGTAACGAGCCTGAGCCATTGGCCAAACATTTATAATTAATATAAGCCTCTGAATGATTATTTGGAAGCAATTGCAGGACAGAGAAAAGCTGAACTCCATTTACAGTTCACCATATAAAAACCAATACTCACAATATACCAAGTTGACAAAATAAAGAATTAAAATATTGTGATAAAAAAGCATTTTGTATTAAACTGATGTTCTTTTGTGGCTTTTATATATTTTGATAACATCTATTACATTTTTTGGTATCACAAAGCAGTCTGGTGAGAACCTCATACTTCCCAGTTGCTGGAAGAGTGATACGTTGCCTTTGCCCTCCTGCTTGCCAATGTGGCAATGTTGGCATTGCATTCACAGCTAGTTCTATAGGCTTATGTAGCAAATTCTCTGTGGTCTCACTCTCACAGGGCACAGGGGTTCTTTCGCAGAAACATCTGATATGTTGTGATCTGGGAAGATATTCTGATAAGTCAAAACTGTCACCATTACCTTCTCTCCATGAGCTCCTTGAGAAGAAGCTTTAAGGTTGAGCCAATGGCTCATATCCTAGGTGTGCTCCAGGACCTTGTCACAGAAACCGTGATCAGCATGGCAGAGCCACAGCCAAGAAATTGTCGGGGTCCATTTCTGAGAAATCACCATTGTGTCTCCTCACCCTGCTCTGCAGAGGGTTGAGTGTCTATTCAGTTGAAGTGGTAATTTAAATATGAAGCAAGTCAAACAGTAACTTCCAGAATTATAAAAGCACGTAAAAGGAGAGAAATCTGTCAGTTGTTGTCTCTGTATAGCATCTATTTACCCTTTGCTCATGAAATTAGACCGTTTAAATATATATGCCTACTGGTTAATATTAAATATGAATTGGCTAATATTAAATGCTAGTAATACAGTTTCACATCAAATAAATAAGGATAAATTTAATTTTTATTATTGTTATTATATTTATTAATTGGAATATAATTTTATTTATTCAATTATTAGTGCCTATTTCTATTAATTTATCTCATTTTACATTCTATTCAATTATTACCATTACTTAAGTTGATAATCAAATTTTTCTTTTTTTCACATTGGTTTCTCCTTTATTTGATATTGTTCCCCTCATTGCTAAATTCCAGAAGATGTTTTAGACTCACCTTCTACTTTCAGAGCTTAAGCCTTAAAATGAATATTTCTTCATACACCAGGGTTTCACTTTATTAGGGGATAGACTCCAAAAGTCAAATATTCATAGTGGGCATTTTCGTTTCTTATGGCATTCAGGCAATCTTTGCAGGACAAGGCAATGGTTGAGTGCACACATAAATGTGTCTATCCTCTCCTCATGTCTAAATATTTTCTTCAGTAGTGAGGAACTTCTGTCACTACATATTTACTCCTTCAATCATAGTGAACAAATCGACTTGTAAAATACACATTTGCTAACTAGAGTGCATTTATTATAAAATTTATGAGCATTGAAGCAATGATCAAAATCTTTCACAAAGAAAGTACTACACAAATGTGCTTTCTTGTATACATTTTTTTTTCTGACGGTTATAAATAATGAATCTTATTGTTTTTTTTACCTGGCTGAAAAGAAAGAAACATCTCTAACAGGTATAGAACTTTAGCTACAAAAGGAGAGGTAAGCCTAAAATACTTACTATTCTACATACTCAAAGCCTATAACCACTTATGGATATAATAATCTACCCAAAATGAATAAATAAAACCAGTAATGTTGAAAAATATGAAATACCTCTATCTCACTGAAATCAACTTGAGATTAGAAGGAGGGCTTCATATAAAATATAACTTCATAAAGAATGCTACTAGGCATAAAGAAAGTATATCAAGCACTATTATAATATCTCATAATGGTTAAAATACATTTGATAAAACTTACTTTAACTTTAACACTTATTTATTGTGAAAATGTGCAAAAGGATTCCTATGCATATTCAGTTTGATGGGTTTGAAGCCATGCAATTATCATAGTAATCTAAGTCAGAATATATTCACTACTTCTGAAAGTTTCCTCTTGCCTTTATTACTGTTTTGTGAATATTATCATATTACCATCGTCTATATGAAAGGAAGCCTTAAGATATGTGTGCTTCCAGGAGAAATAGACGCCAGGAAATAATCAAATTGAGGGCTGAAATCAACGAAATAGAAAACAAGAGAACAATACAAAAAATCAATGAAACAAAGAGTTGGTTCTTTGAAAAAATCAACAAGATAGACAAACCACTAGCCAAATTAATCAAAAAGCAAAGAGAGAACACCCAAATTCACAAAATCAGAAATGAAAAGGGAGACATAACAACAGACAATGAGGAAATCCAGAGAATCATCAGATCATACTTCAAAAACCTGTACTCCACAAAAATGGAAAACCAGGAAGAAATGGACAATTTTCTGGATAAATACCAAATACCAAAATTAAATCAAGACCAGATAAACCATTTAAATAGACCAATAACCCCTAAAGAAATAGAAACAGTCATCAAAAGTCTCCCAACTAAAAAAAGCCCAGGACCAGATGGTTTTAGTGCAGAATTCTACCAGACTTTCAAAGAAGAACTAATACCAATCCTCTTCAAAGTGTTCCACACAATAGAAACAGAAGGAACACTACCAAACTCTTTTTATGAGGCTACAATTACCCTGATACCCAAACCACACAAAGATGCAACAAAGAAAGAGAACTACAGACCAATCTCCCTCATGAACATTGATGCAAAAATACTCAACAAAATATTGGCAAACCGAATCCAAGAATACATCAAAACAATCATCCATCACGACCAAGTAGGATTCATCCCAGGGATACAAGGATGGTTCAACATACGGAAATCAGTCAATGTAATACACCATATAAACAAACTGAAAGAAAAAAACCACATGATCATCTCCCTAGATGCTGAAAAAGCCTTTGACAAAATCCAACACCCCTTCATGATAAAGGTCTTAGAAAGAATAGGAATACAAGGAACATTTCTAAACATAATAAAAGCAATTTATAGCAAGCCAACAGCAAACATCAAATTAAATGGAGAGAAACTCAAAGCGATACCACTAAATTCAGGAACAAGACAAGGCTGTCCACTCTCCCCATATTTATTCAATATAGTACTAGAAGTTCTAGCTAGAGCAATAAGACAACAAAAGGAGATCAAAGGGATACAAATTGGCAAGGAAGAAGTCAAACTTTCACTATTTGCAGATGATATGATAGTATACATAAGTGACCCCAAAAACTCTACCAGGGAACTTCTACAGCTGATAAACTCCTTCAGTAAAGTGGCAGGATACAAGATCAACTCAAAAAAATCAGTAGCCCTCCTATACACAAATGATAAAAGGGCTGAGAAAGAAGTCAGAGAAACATCACCCTTTACAATAGCCACAAATAATATAAAATACCTTGGGATAACACTAACTAAACAAGTAAAATACCTTTTTGATAAGAACTTTAAATCTCTAAAGAAAGATATTGAAGAAGATATCAGAAAATGGAAGGATCTCCCATGCTCATGGATAGGCAGGATTAACATAGTAAAAATGGCAATCTTACCAAAAGCAATCTACAGATTCAATGCAATCCCCATCAAAATCCCAACACAATTCTTCACAGACTTGGAAAGAAAAATACTCAACTTTATATGGAAAAACAAAAGACCCAGGATAGCTAAAAGAATCCTATACGATAAAGCAACCCTTGGAGGCATCACCATCCTGGACCTCAAACTCTACTATAGAGCTATAGTAATAAAAACAGCTTGGTACTGGTATAAAAACCGACATACGGACCAATGGAATCGAATTGAAGACCCTGACATTAATCCATGCACATATGAACACCTGGTTTTTGACAAAGGAGCCAAAACTATACAATGGAACAAAGAAAGTATCTTCAACAAATGGTGCTGGCATAACTGGATGTCAATATGTAAAAGATTACAAATAGATCCATATCTGTCACCATGCACAAAACTCAAGTCCAAGTGGATCAAAGACCTAAACATAAATCCAGTTACACTAAACTTAATAGAAAAGAAGATAGGAAGCACTCTTGAACGCATTGGCACTGGAGACCATTTCCTAAATAAAACACCGACAGCACAGACCCTGAGCACAACCATTAATAAATGGGACCTCTCAAAACTGAGAAGCTTTTGCAGGGCAAAAGACACAGTCAATAAGACAAAAAGACACCCAACAGATTGGGAAAAGATCTTCACCAACCCCACATCTGACAGAGGATTGATCTCCACAATATATAAAGAACTCAAGAAACTAGACATCAAAGCACTGAACAGTCCAATTAAAAAATGGGCTAAAGAGCTAAACAGAGAATTCACAAAACAAGAACTACAAATGGCTGAAAGACATTTAAAGAAATGCTCAACCTCCTTAATCATCAGAGAAATGCAAATCAAAACGACTCTGAGATACCACCTTACACCTGTTAGAATGGCTAAGATCAAAAACACCAATGACAACCAATGTTGGAGAGGATGTGGAGCAAAGGGAACACTCCTCCACTGTTGGTGGGAATGTAAACTTGTACAACCACTGTGGAAATCAGTATGGCGGTTTCTCAGAAAATTAGGAATCGAACTACCTCAAGACCCAGCCATCCCACTCTTGGGCATATACCCAAGGAATGCTGATACATACCATAAAGATACATGCTCAGCTATGTTCATAGCAGCACTATTTGTAATAGCCAGAACCTGGAAACAACCTAGATGCCCATCAACGGAAGAATGGATGAAAAAAATGTGGTACATATACACAATGGAGTACTACTCAGCAGAGAAAAACAATGAAAGCATGAAATTTGCAGGCAAATGGATGGAACTAGAAAAAATCATCCTGAGTGAGGTAACCCAAACCCAGAAAGACAGTTATGGTATGTACTCACTCATTGGTGGATTCTAGATATAAAATGAACAATCAGACCACAACCCATAGAACCATAGAGGCTATATATATAGCATGGAGGTCCCTAGGATGACTGTGGCATATAATCAATTTCAGTTTTACTCAATTATTGAAAAAAAATAGCCAAATGAATGGAAACACATGAACTATGAACCAAAGACTGAGGGGCTCCCAGCTGGATCAGGCCCTCTGAATAGGTGAGACAGTTGATTGGCTTGATCAGTTTGGGAGGCATCTAGGCAGTGGGACCAAGTCCTGTGCTCATTCCATGAGTTGGCTGTTTGAAACCAGGAACTTATGCAGGGACACTTGGCTTAGTCTGGGAGGAAGGGACTGGACCTCCCTGGACTGAGTCTACCAAGATGATCACAGTCCTCGGGGGAGGACTTGTCCTGGAGGAGGTGGGAATGGAGGGTGGGCTGGGGGTAAGGGGAGGGCGTGGGAGGGGGGGAGAATAGGGGAACCCATGGCTGATATGTAGAACTGAATGGTATTGTAAAATAAAAAATATATATCACAAAAAAAAGATATGTGTGCTTAGCAAAATGTTATGGTGTATAATACTTTACAATTGACTACTACACTATGCTATGAGTGAGGACTCACTCACTTTCATAATTGGACGTTTGTACTTTTACCCAATAACTTGCAATTCCTGTGTCTAGCACCCAGAAATCATTACTTCTCATTATTCCTCTGTAATCTCAACTACTTTGTATTTAACCATACATGGTATTTTATAATATTGTCCTGTGTGAAGCCTGTTACACAAACTATAACAAGCTCCAATTTCACTGGATGAATTACAGTAACAGAATTTCCCTTTTAAGTATGATTGATATTTTACCTGAGACATAAACCATAATTTTCTTTGCCTATGATCTACCAATGGACATTTAAATTGCTTTTGAGTTCTAGCTAGCTCCATTGATCCAACTGTCTCTTCTCTAGAGCTCTGGCATTAGAAGTATGTGCTACGGTGTCCTATATTTTCATATGGATTCTGAGGATTAGTATCAATCATGCTTGTAAAGCTAGCCCATCATGAGCTAAGCAATCTCATCAACCCCACTGTGCTTATTTTCATTTGTAGAAGTATTTTTAAGGTAATAAACATGTCTAATGGTTAGTTAACAGTGTCTACCTGAATAAACTAACTACCAGTCCCATAAAATGCAAAGACAATGCACAAAGAATTTAAAGGTATGACTGAAGGACAAGATAAATATTTTAATAATAAGATTTAAGGGATGACTTGATTTCTTACCAAAAATTAAAAACCTTTATTTATTAAACTTATGCTTTGCTTTGTAATCTGTTGCCATGACAAAATTCATTTGGCCAAGTAATGTATGAAGTGAATCAGTTTAGTTAGCTCACTTTGGGAGGCTGAAATCTGACTTTGGGAAGCCACACAGGTTTTGGGATAAGGAGCTTCTGGCTACAGCAAAACACAGTACCATCATGACTGAAATACATGTAAAGGTGAGAGAGCAATCATTCTGGAAGGTAAGGAGCAAAGGTAAGGAAATAAAGAACAATTGCTACATGCACTCCTGGAAATGAATGATAATGATTGTCATATTCCTGATACTCCTGTTCCACTGGCTGTTAGATGTATAACAGCGATTAGCCACTTCACTCACAAGATCTACAGTCCTGCTGATAAGGAATATAGGCTTTTGGATGAGTTCACTTGGATGAGTGCTTGTGCTCATCTCTGTCCGCTTAAAACAGGTGTGTTGTCTCTAACCACAGTCCAGCTTTTCTACTCTACTTTCCCCCTAAAGAATAGAAGGGTGACATTATAATGGAAATTCTGTAGGAAATGAACACTTTGTGAAATCTCTTATGTTCAGAAGAATAATATAAAATAATGAACTTATCTTCTTTCAGTATCGGTTTATCCACACTGGGTATCTCTAACACTGTAAAAACTACATAATTGCTAAGAGAAGTCATTGCAATGACCAGTTTTGGACACTGTACTATTTAAAACATTTCATGTTCAAAGATGTTTAGTGAGATGGTTCAGTGGGTAAAGGCACTTGCCACCAAGCTTACAGACGTGAATTCAATCCCCAGGACTCACTGAGCAGAGGGAGAAAACTAATCTCCGACCCAAACAGTTGTTTGACAACCTCCACCTGCACACCATGGCACAGGTACACACACAAAAAATTGAAAAAGGAAGTTTGGTAACATGAGGAAAACAATGGACTGAAGTATTTAGCAAACAATTTCTCAAATGGTAGGATTTGTAAGTCAATATCCTGTAAAGTAAGAAGTTGGGAAATTTTTATTCACAAAGGCTTTCATGGGCGTTATACTATGGCTTACTTTCAGAGGAAGGACTTAGGACATACCAGAGGCCACATTGCAGTTTTTGTCTTTTTAAACATAAGTCTTACTACACAGGGCAATAGAGTTTTTAGAAACTGATAAGAGTTTAAATTATTTTCAACTAACCCCATAATGTTTGTCAATAAAACATCTAGTTATACAAGGAAGACCAGAACTTACCAGTTTACTACATCCAACAGTTACATATAAACACTCTCAGTTAACCTTCTTGGGCTCCACTGTGAACCTCCTCACACTCTGTGTGTTTGTTCTTTGAGAATTTTGTACAACTTGGCATGATCATTTTCACCCCTTACCCAACTCTTTGAAGACTGACCCTCTTCCATACTCACCTGACTTTTTCTTCTTTTTTGTTCTAAATCCTTCAAGATAAATCTGTGCTGTCTTGATATTTGTAAATGCATATTCTTCCATTCGAGCTTATAGAATTACTACACTGTCAGAGAAAACTCTCTCCCTTTCCTACCAGACAACAATTGCCAACAGCTACAGACTTATGGTTGGGATCTCATGACCAGCACCTGTCACCAACTCAGATTTGGTACAGCTTTGGCTTGCATAGGTTTTGTCCATATTGATGCAATTAGAGTGAGCTTGTGTGCTCTGTCACATCCAAAAGCTGCTTTTCCTTGCAGTCATCCTCTGCCTCTGCACACATCTCTGTGTATTTACATATGAGGTCACCATTGCTTCTGCATGCACCTCTGTATGTACATATGAGATTATATACTGCCTCTGCCTGTGTCTGTACACATGACGTCAACCTCGGGTGTCATTTCTCAGCTGTTATTTACTTTTTGTTGTTGTTGTTGAGATGGGATCACTGAGTAACTTGCCCAGTGAAGTATGCTAGGTGACCAGCAACCCTCCAGGGAGCTGATATTACAAGTATGTACAACCATGTCGTGCTGGTTTTGTTTCTTTGTCATCATTGTTGTTTGTTTTGTTTTAAATATATGTTCTGGATATTGAACTCAAGTTTTCATGCTGGCAAGGCAAATATTTTACCTACTGAGCTATGGTGTTACACCTTGTTTTGCAGATATTTATTTATTAATTTTGGGGTATAGATCCTCATGAGGAGTTTGAGAGATGGCCTGGCATTTAATAATGTCTAAAGTTCTTTCAGAGCACCCAAGTTCAGTTCCCAGTATCTATGCCAGGTAGCTCACAGTCACATGTAACTCCAAACCCAGGAGCACATTACCCCGCTAGCCTACACGGGAACACACACACACAGACACACACACACACACACACACACACACACACACACACACACACGCACATGCACATTTCCATAGACCCATACACAGACACACACACACATACCTGTAACTTAAAAATGAAAAAAAATCTAATGAAGTGATTTTGAGGCATAAACTAAAATACCTTCAAAAGAATTCTAACTTACATTGCACAGAATATAAAAATGAACCATTTTAACTTACCAGTTTCTAGTTACCAGACCTTCAAAGTTCATGGGAAAAGTTTAGTTAGTTTTTATATTTTACCTTAAATGCATGACATGTAGAATATCTTTCCTCTATGAGATTTTATGAAGAAGGTAAAAAGATTACTGTGGAAATTTGGTTAAAGAACATCCAACACAAAAGGCAAAACATAAATGATGTTACCTGTCACAGGAAAAGTTAAAGTCAAGTAAAATTTCATTATTTCAGGACTTGTAGCATCCTGTGGCCAATAATGACATTTAAGCCTGAAATACTTATGACACAGGCAAAGCATTCAGCATCCTTGGATGTCACTCCTACTTTTGATACACACCATGGTCCCTCTATATAAGAACAATTTCAATTTCAGTTTCACTCCAAAGCATTGCTTTTTTATTCTACTACATAGCACATATCACAGGTTAATATATATATTAAACCTATATAAATATATGTTATAGTTACATATGATATTATATATAATATATTCTTAACTCAGAATGTAAATTTTAAACTTATCATATTTCTTATATGTAGGGAATCATTGAGCACCTGTTTTATGTTCAGTAAATCTTTCCTTACATAAAGAAAACAAGAAGTAAAGGCGGGGGGAGAAAAGAATAGAGGGGGTAGAAAAGAATGAAAATCGTGTAAGAGGAGAATGTTTTGCACCTAACTTCTGAAAGCAAATGCCATTGGCAGTATTCAGTGTTAATCTGTGAACTAATTAATCCTCCTGAGTACTAACATATCTGGAGGGAAGCCATTCAGGAAAGAAAAAAAATATATATGGGAGGAAGTCTCATGAGGATCAGAAAGAGCAGTAATATAAACAACCATCTAGAAGTGAGATTCTCAGTTGACATTATTTTATTTTATTGATTCTCATAAGGAAACCTTAAAGCCAAAAGGCTTTAGACATACAAGAGATACAGAAGCATCATGATGAGAGGTGGGTAGCCCTCCTGAGATGTCTAGGACGAATAGGGGACAGCAGGCTAGTCTATAAATGTGGGTTTTCCAAGGATACTCTTTTATGTTTCCTAATGAATTTTTTTGAAGATAAAGAAAAGTTGAAGAACAGAGGATTACATATTATCACAATATTTTCCATTTTGTTTGTATGGTTATGTCATAATGTACCTTAGTAAGGGGATATTATTGATATTTGAAGCTTTTCTTTAAACATTGTAAAGCTACCTGCTAAATAACATTTTCTTTCAAGTGAATGATTACTGCAAACAAATTAATGCCACCACAACATTTTTTTTGAAGAATTTTCTTAAACAAAAACAGTAATTAAGGTCTTGTAGAGATAGACCAAGTACATTCACTCCTTTTTGGCTCATCCATCGGAGTGGGTAACTTCAGCTCAATGAGTAAGAATGGGGGCACCCGGGGTCATCAACAGGAGGATGTCGAGACTCACCTAGAACTCTGCTATAGTATGAATTCCATCTTCGCCAGTAGGACTGAAATATATAGTCTTGCAGAGAATAAGATATGGTGTTCTTAACCCTTTCACCGAAGGACATCTGGTCAGTGAGCTCTGACAAGGCTGCAGGGACGTAAGAGGTCGGTGCGGGGATTTTCCCACAGTGTCTCTCCACTGTAAAGGCTGGAGAGAAGCGCAATGTATACACAAACGGAATTCCCAGTTTCAGAGCCACCAGGTCGCCACAGATTGTTACTGGGTCAGCTATTAACACATTGAAGTCTTGGTCCTGAAGTTTTGCCATTAGTGTGGGATTGTTTAATACACCATCACAGATCTCAATGTTAATTTGATAGAAAGTCTCAAAGAGCTTTCCTAGCTCTTTGTAGAAAGTCCACATGGTGAGAGGTGTAGGCCTGTGGTCTAGCCACAGGGCTATCATATGTTCAATTATTTCATCTATTTTGCTTTTCGTGTAGGAAACAGAAATCTCTTCAAAATGCACAAAGGCATCAGGACTGGAGTTGATAAATAGAGTTTCTGATGAAGCCAGTACAGTCACACTGTGATTTCTTTGAATCAACTCTTCCAGAAGGATTTTAATATTTAACCAATGGCTGCCATCTGTAGGCCAAATTAGCACATTCCCGCTGAGGACAATTTCAGTCAGAGCCAAATGAAAAACAAGCAACTGGGAAAACTTCTTAATCATGGTGGCATCCACTGTGGAAAACTGTCTACTGTGATTCTTTTAAGATAAAAAGAAAAATTCAATGTATTTAGGTAGAATTCGTGTAAAATAATATTGAATATGATAGTCTAGTTACACCCATTCATAGGCCAATTGTTATATGTTAAGAAGGAACTTACATAATAGAACTTAATATGCATCAACATGATTATATTGTGGGTAGAAAAGAAATCTAGTCAAAGTGTAATGAAAAGAAGCTATGAAATATGTGTCTTTGTGTTCTGTAATGATAGATCCACTTATTAGTCATTTCTGTATATGTTGTCTTATTAGACCCTCCAACATTGTATGTCCTTCAATTCACTGAGAACTATAATTGAGTCCTAAAACTAATATGACAAATTTACCCAACTTGGAGTTTATTCATAAATTTATTTGACTCACTGCTGAAACAGCATTATTATTCACACTTAGGAAGGAAGCTGAAAAACTTCCATTTACTTGATATTTCCTCCAACAACTACTTTTAGAAGTTTTAGATCAATTAGGTGGTAGAGTACATTAGTAAACATTGTGTAGAGGATGCCCCTTTTCTCTGATAATTTATCAGTGCTTCCCACCTCCTTGTTACAGACAATTCTCTTTTTCCTGCACAAGGGATCATTTAAAACAATTCAAAACACAGTTTCTTGAAGGCTGTTGAAATCGGGTCTGTTTTACATGATCTATATAGGAGACTAAACAAGAGGAAGCCAGGAGTACAGTAAGCCCCAACCAAAAACATTCTATCCTTTGAGGGTTTGAGATGCTGGAGAATTGTCTGGATCCTCTCAGCCTCACCTTTCTTGGGTGTAAATGAAAGACAACTGATGAACTAATTTGTTAGATTGCTTTGTAAGTTAGCAATCTCTGCAGAGCTACCACGAAGACTGCTTCCCTCAGAGCAATGATATAATATTTTAATAGTTCTATAAACTTCCCCAAAGTTGGCAGATTAAAGAGTCTGATGATTGAACTAGTGATCTAGCTTCTGACATGGGTGAACAAGGTTTTAGAGGTACCACTTGAAATTCTGAGTGAATCCGAGCCAAGCAAAGGCAATTACATAATGTGGGAATGTTAGAATCACCATGATGCCATTAAACAGAGCCATGAGAACAAATAAGATGATCAGGAGGATAAAAAGCAAAGTTAAAGAAAGGACATTAAGCAGCAAACTTTACTTCACAATCAGTTACTCTTGAGCCCCGAAGTTCTAAGTCCTTCAGTAGCTAAAGGAGCAAAAAGAGAGAGAAAGAGAAACTTGAGAAAGGTATGCTGTCAGAATTGTCATTTTTTTTAATTTCTGAGGAGACAGCTTCAATTTGGAGATTGATGTAGTACTTTGCAGCCAATTCAGTAATGAAACACAGAAGCCAGAGGATAGTATGAAATATCTCATGTTGATGGCCATAAAGAATGTCAGTGGCAGCACCACTAAATTACTTGGGAGTTGACAATAAAAAATTTTCAGTCAGTTGCTTACTTTTAAAGGATCCTTTCTGGACAGTAAAATAACTTTATTATTCTGTGATAAAGAAATGATGCATTTAGTTAACAGCGGATGCATGTATTTCTGTTTAAAAATCATAATTGGTGGTAAAGACTTTATTGTCATGAGCATTGCTTTAAGCATCTGATGTATTTTGTTCCCTAGTTTCATATGCTACCAAAATATTTCATAATTGCAAATTCAAAACACACAAGTGCATTTTATTTGCAGATGTTTTAGGTATTATCTTATGGAGTTAAATTTCCATAAATGGAAAAAAAGAACTCATATAAAAATCTGTCTGATTTAATAATTTAATAATGAAAGTGACACTTGGCTAGATAAAATTACTTATTAATTTCTAATACTTTATTTTACATTAATCATTTAGTCTCCATGAATAATGAGTACCTAGTTCAAATAAACATCTGAATACAGCATTTAATTAAAATAGTTTGTTCCTATTTCAATTTTCTCAGTTAATTTTCATATGTAATACTATATTATGTAATTATATAATATATTATAGTATCCTAAATATATAAAAGATGCTCCTTCAAATTCCTACTTGTTTTGTAGTGGTCAGAGCATAAAACTTATAACAATACATATTAGATTTTATATATTCCACTGTTATGCAATATTTATATAATTTTCTCTTTAAAATATTTTTAAAAATTGGTGATGTTTTAGAAAAATATTATAAAAATAAATATAAAATTTACCTGTTTTAAGTTTAAATAATCATATTTGAAATGTGCAGACCCTTTTTCTTATTTTCAGCTAGAGACTGTTTACAGACTTCTCTTAGAGCTAGAAAAAATATCCCAGACAACAGATCTCAGACACCAGAGAGCCACAGAGAGCCATTCCACAAGGAATAGTAATAACATGTTAACAACACCGGTAATTAAAGTTCATACAGCAAATTAAGCATAGTCAAAAGACAGAATTTCAGTTTTTAAAAAAATGAAAGGAAAATATCTACGAATGTTCAAATAAAGCTATGTTAAATAGCTGATTAATTTTTATCTTAAATGTAAACGGGAAGAAAAAGTTCTGGAGTCTGGTATGGTAATTCCTCAGTATGGTTCTTTTGTTTAGGATTATTTTAGCCATTCAGGGTCTTTTGTGATTTCATAGGAATTTTAGTTTCCTTTAGTTTAGTTTAGATTTTTTTTTCTATTTCTGAGAAGAATGTCATGGGGATTTTGATTAGGATTGCATTGAATCTGTAAATTGCTCTTGGTAGCATGGTCTTTTTCACAATATTAATCTACTGACCCATGAGCATGGAGAATCTTTTCATCTTCTTGTGTCTTCCTCAATCTCTTCCTTCAGATACTCACATCTTTCATTTCTGAGTTCTTTCAGCTCCTAAGTCAAGTTTCTTTGATCTATTTTTGAAGCTACTATGAATGGTGGTTTTCCATGATTTTTTTCTCAGCATGCTTGTTATTGGTATATACTACATACTATATCAGGCTACTTATTTTTATAAGGCTACTTACTTTTTTATGCTGAAAGTATTGATCATTTTTATGTTTCCTGGTGGAATTTTGGTGATCTCTTACAATATCAACCGCAAATAGGGACAACTTGGCTTGTTTTCCTATTCATAGTCTTTTAGTTTCCTATCTTTGTCTTATTGCTCTAGCTAGAGCTTCAAGCACAGCATTGAAATGAAGCAGGGATAGTGGACAGGCCTTTATCTACATTGATTTTAGTGGGCATTGTTTTGTGTTGTTCTCCACTTAGGATGATGTTGTCCATGGGTTTATTATGTTCAGATAGTCCAACCTCATCTGATACAACTGTAATATACCCTACGGCTAAGCCTCAATGAAAATCAAAGAAGAGGGTGTGGGGAGGTTGTAAGAACAGGCGATCCAGGACACCTGCTGATAAACATTGTTCCCTAGACACAACGGGGAAAATGCACCCATGAGATCTTAACAATATGGTTGCCTAAATAAGAACAGAATAATGACATCAGTTGATATACCAATACAGGCAGGGAAAATTCAATATGGCCCCATGCTTAGATGAAGAGCTACCAGGGGCTAACAGCTCCCAGGAGAGGGAGAACTAGTTTTCTACAGTGAGGAGCCCCTACCTTGGTTTGCAAATCCTATGTAATGAGCTCTGGACATACACACATATAAGCAATGTTAAATGGACTCAGTCAACCTCATACATCTATAAAGACATATATGTGCATATACATGTAACAGTAATAATTGACAAAGATCATGACTGGGAAGGAGAAGGGGGAGTCAGGAGGAGTCGAAAGGTACGGGAGGAGTAGGGGTGATACAGATGCAGTAGTAGTGTAAAGTTATCAAAAACAAATTAGAACAAAAGTCTAAAAGTAAAAAACATGGGAGACTTTAATTCGAACACTATCTCTTTAAGCAATTAGTATATAATTTTACTTTAACCTGCCTGATATTTTGAAACTTCAATATCTTCATCTGTAATAATAATTTAGTTATAAATATATGTGACAATATATATATAAAACTTGTACTACAGCACCTAGGAACTAGAGAAGTTAATCATTGCTAGCTACTATTACCACAGATTCATGAGTTTTAATAAAACAGTCATGACTTGGAAAAATGTGTAAGTTTGACATTGTAAGATCCAATTCCTAGTAATTATCTGAGATTAAGAACCCACTCTGTGGTTCTCATTACATTCTCCCACAGAATTAATCTCTGGGAAATTTGGCTTACTTATTTTCTCAGCTGTGACAATTTGAGACCCGAATATCTTTGGAGCCATTACAAAAACTTACATTAGAATAGGGGGGTGGGAAGCAGATGATAAATTCACATGACCCTGTAGAAGGAAATTCAAACTCATTGCCCACATCATTCTCTTACTGCTCTATATCAATGCACTAAAATTTACTCCAGCATGTCAGTATTCTTTATTCTTACCTGATTTTTTAAAAAGGAGTGTTCATATCCCTCAGATCACCAGACTACTATGCCTCGGCAAAAAACAAATTTATATAGGCATTCTGAGTCAGAAGAGGATAATTCAATTAGTAACACGATGCTGTATATCTAGATAACATGTAAGAACATCTG
Organism: Peromyscus maniculatus bairdii; assembly: GCF_049852395.1. Lineage (NCBI taxonomy): Eukaryota > Metazoa > Chordata > Mammalia > Rodentia > Cricetidae > Peromyscus > Peromyscus maniculatus. The sequence goes on from NC_134861.1 coordinate 82,209,592, forward strand.
CATAAACCCTCATTATTTTCTTGTGAACAACTTGTTAAGTAAGATTAGTCTCTGCTGCCCTGAATCTAGAATAGTGTGATTCTATAATCAGCACTAACTTAAAAGCAAAGAACAATGGGCTTTGTGATTCTGAAACTCCATCCTGGGGGTGATTCTAAAACTCCATCCTGGGGAAGGTTAAATGACAAATAACCTCACAGGTATGATCAGTAGCATAGTCATCATGAGAGTTATAACTGCAGAGTCGAGGGCGGCTTGTTGACAATAGGAGTGATGATATAAAGAAGACACAATCCAGAAAGACCCAGAGAGGCTTCTAGTACACTCTTCTCTTCTATTTGATGAGATGCTTCACACATTCAGATATCTTGTTTACTGCATAAAGGAGATTTGACCAACTGTAGAGCTTCATTTTTCCATGAAACCTCTCCTTTTCTTCACCTCTCCATCTTTTTAAAGAACTTATTTGACTGTTGAATGTAGTCCACTGATTTGAATCTTTGTAGCTTCCAATAGAGTCATCAGCTCTATCTTTGTTTTCTCTGATGAGCAGAAGGACTAAGTTGTCATTTACATGCTGAAATAGATCATCAGTTTGTGAATCATGGAACAAAGGTTAACACAGTCAGAGAAGTTGATAACTGTAGTTAACACAGAATAAAAAGTTAAAACTGGCACTCCAGATTTTAGTCATATTTATCCAACTTCAGTACCTTCCACTTGCATCCAAAACTCATTTGTGAATATTTATTCTGATTAATAGGTATAAATTTAAAATTACTTTAGATTGGGTATTTGGAAGAAATCAGGGTTCAAGGTAATATTACAAAGAAACCTGTAGTTTTCTTTTTGAAATTCTTGTGAACCATTGCTTTATCATTTTTGAAGGCTGCTTGATGTCATTTAATATTTTCATTCACTAGCTAATAAGTAGAGCTAGATCATACAAGTACTGGCAAACACTGTAATTTCTCCACTGTACATAATGATGTCCACTGATTTGAACTAAATTTGAATCTCACCAGCTCTATTAATGAAGAGTGAAAGCACAGACTCAAAATTTGGTATTCCAAAAGAGATAATGAACTTTAGAATTTAGCAACAAGACACATAGCTCATCAAATGTGAGAATCATTCATTGTTCGTCTCATTCTCGCTGAGAAGAGTTCCATCTGGTATATTGTATCAGGACAACAAAAACAATACTGATAGTATCTACCACCCTATAAAGTGCATCTTGAAAGTATTATAGGTACCTCCAAAGATCTCTTCACCGTGTAAACCCGTTGCTTGATTTTAAACCATTTGTTTCTTGGAAAATTCAGAAATATGATAAGTAAGAAAACAGAAAAACAGCAAGCAACCTGAATGTGATGGGAAAGCAGGAAGCATGGGAAAAAAGAGTGTATGAAAACAAATATTGCTTTCATATGGATGACATTCCAACTTCTAATCAATCCATGGCCTGAAAAACCATTCTATTTAATTCATTAGGTATTGGACCCTGCCAGATCTTCCACAAAGTAGCACATATAGAAAATGAAATACATTATTCACACTACCAAATCACTACCTCAGTTAACCGTGTCCATTTATAACTTACTGAAATCACAAATATTGAAACAACTTTAATCTTACATCTTTTATCTGTCTTCACAGACTCCATCAGCTTTAAGTAACTATGTCTAATAAGCTAATACAAATTGGGTGTGTAGTATATATCAATTTATAATGTAACACTACATACTCATGAATTTTGTTACTTATTTAAACATTCCTGTTAGAAATAAGACAAATGAAATGTGGATGAAAAGAGACAGTATTACTGTTCTGTGTCCACACAACTGTAGGCTCCTACTGTGTGTCAACAAACTGATTAACTGTGGTATTATGTACCTTCTTTGTACATGATTTTCCTCCATTTTTAATCCACCTTCCCAATACATGCCCTTACTGTACATTTCCTGGAGTAAGGAAGTAATAAAGGCTTAAAACCCTTCACTCAGTCTCTGCATGTCCAGCCATTTCAGTAAAACATTATTTTTTTGTCAAAACTAATCCCTCTAAACAATTCAAGCTGAAATACTTAGTATATCTTACAAGAGACTTATTAAAATATATATCAAGGATCTGGAGAGGTGGTTCAATAGGTAAAAGCATTTGGTGGAGAAGCATGAGAAGGAGATGAGTTCAGATTCCAGCACTCACTTTGAAAACAGCTATGACTATGAACACATGTGTCTGTAACCCCAGAACTGTGTGAAATGCGAGGGTTGCTGGGTCTTGCTGTTTAGAGAAAGTGTTCAGTTCAGTGACAGATGCCATGTGAAAGGAATAAAGCAGAGAGTGACAGAGAAGCAAATCCAACATCTTCCTCTTAACATCTGGCATGAACAAGCACCCGCTGTCACACATGTGTACATATGCCACCACATGTGCGTGTGCGAGAGCACACACAGACACACAGACATACACACGCATACACATTGAATTAACAACCCTGACATCACTACCGTCTTTTCTCATATCTCCCACCTCTCATATTGAACTACACTGATAGTACATCACACATGATACCCAGAATATGTTATACTAGTTTTGGTTCCCAACTTAGGCACAATTTCCAGTCCAATGATTGTTTTTCAAGGAGACTAATATTTGCCGTCTGTTGCTTTCCTGATGAAATCTAAAGATTTCTCAGAATACCACTCACTTCTGATCATACAAGCAAAGCCTATCTCCTCTACCTTATCTCTGTAATTTTCCTGCATAATTAATAGATACTTCCCTTCATAAACATAATGCCTTGTATCAACAGCTTTATATCATTCATATGGCAATTTCTTATCTAAGCCAGTGCCTGGTGAATATTAGGAAATCCATGGTTAGTGAAGAATAAATAAAGAATAAATAACAATCTCAGAAAAAAATGAGAACAGGGCAAAGGCTATTTGACTTTTAGACTAACTATAGACACAATGATGCTATCAATATACATGTTTTATAACATTATATGTTGTAATTACTCACAAAAAATTATATTGCGTTTAAGGAATTCAAGTAAAATAATTAGGTATTTCATTTTGTGTTTTTACTGAAGTTAGCTGTGTACAAATGCAACAAATAAAGAATGAAAACATTTTTTTACCTTTATTAAGTCTTCACTAGTAGGAGACTATATGTATGTAAGAAAATGTTTATATATGATGATCTAGACAACACAAGGCTTAGGAAAAATGTAATTTATTCCAGATGTATCTATACAAAACTCAAATTTCAAGGCAAATTTTATGCTCATGTAAGTTCTAAATAAGCTTTAGTCTTATTTAGCAATCAAATTATTTGTCAAAAACTTTATTCATATAATGGTCGAAACTTTGAGTCCATAAAATTAGTAGTAAATCGGTCCCCATAGTTCTACAACCTATGTTTGTTTAAATTACTCCTTCCTTCTTGCATGTGACAATACTAGTGCACTATGATGTAAACTTAAAATTATATATTTATACAATTAAAGAAGAATTTACTGAATGAAGCCTTCTTTATATTCAAATGATAAAACAAAAATGGCTACATACCTAAAGCTTTGCTGTAATAGGCATCCCATGGCTTCCACAGAGTTTCAAACATGTAGTCCTGCATTCGGTAAGAGATGAAATTTCTTACTCTGTCAGTGAAAGACATCTGGTCTGTGAGCTCTGACAGAATTGCGGGAACATAGGAAGGAGGGAATGGGACCTTTCCACAGTGCTTTTCCACTGTAGAAGCGGGAGAGAAGCGCAAGGAATAGATAAATGGAATTCCCAGTTTTAAAGCTACAATATCACCACAAGGAAATACTGGGTCTGATAACAGTACTTCAAACTTTCCTTTCTCCAGCTTTGCCATCAGCTTTTCATTTTTAAGAACACCATCACAGATCCCTCTGGACACGGTGTGGAAGTCCTGAATGACTTTGGCCATCTCGTTGTAGAACTTCCAGATAGTTGAAGGGGATGGCCTGTTTTCGAGCCATGTCAAAACAAAATTCTTGATCAGATTTTCTACTCTTCCCTTGTCAAAGGGCACTGGATATATTTCGAATGTCAGAGATGGACTCTTCGACGGTGTGATGAAAAGTGCCCCGGAAGCCACAAGGACAGTAACATTGTGCTCTTTTCTTATGAGTTCGTCTATTATTATCTTAATATTTAGCCAGTGACTACCTTCCATTGGCCAGATGAGGACGTTCCCGCCAAGACTGATCCCTAGGAGACTTATCTGAAGAGACCACAGCAAAACATTGCTCAACATGATGTGCCTTGCTGTAGATTTCTGAAGATGCTGAATAAATAAATTTCTCCACTTTTCTAGCAAAAGAGAAATACAAAAATATGGCTCCATTTTTATTTAAATAATTGATGTCTTAATAATCCTCTCTCTTCCAAGTGTCATTAGCAGCCATAGATACTTATGTTATGGACTCTGGCTTAAAATAAGGTGTCCTACCTTTCCATGTGATTCCTACCTTTTGACCCTTCCAAATTTGATCTTTTGACCCTTGTTTATATACTCTATTTTTTGATAATTTTCTACTTAAACCAATCAACTCCATGTACTCATCAACTCTACATTCAAGTGTAGAAAACATCACCTGAAAGGGCCAGAATCTACTCAGATATGTAGGAACAATAAGTTTTTATTTATTTGCTGTAGTACATTCAAACAATTACATTACTGATGCTAAAACTTTTAATTGGATAACTATATGTTTATGACAAAAGCATAATAATATGAAAATCAAATACATGTGGTACATCTATAAATACTTTTGCAGCACATTTAGAAAACTCTTCTGTCAATTACTGAAATTTCATAAGTAGGTGAACAAAATATTTACTAAAAAATATGCAATGGATGGTGAATGATGCTCTGGAAAACGGTTTCTATTTGAAGAGATTTGCATATTCAAGAACAATCTGGCAAAGTTATGTTGAAAGCAAGCTAAAAGGAGTCAGTAACAGCTGTCATACATCATGCTTAACCCTTAATACTTGCTACACTTGCTAATAAGAAAGACACTAGGGAGTGTGTCACATATATTAATCTCATTCTTTTCCTTTTGCATTTTCAAAAGATTTGATTTTATTGCACTTATTTTTGTCTGCTAATGTCAGCCTCATCTGCAGTTATATACATGCAATCTTTAAAATAGATATAATAGTTCACTGGACTGAACAATTGTTCATGAGTCACTTTATTCATTTTTTAGCAAGAAGTCAGTTCCAGTTCTACATAGTATCTTAGTGTTAACTTTTCATTTATTGGGTAAAATCCTTTATTAGTTGCAAAATTAATGCAAAGTAGGTTTTCCACATCTATTATATACATAAAATTTTAAAACAAAGTACATAAAATGTGTTACTACATAAAATGTGTTACTACATAAAATAATAATTATTTAATATAGAATTAATACTTATGCAATCATATGTATATCATGAATGAATGCATATAAAATGAAATCATATTTATTAGTCAACAAAGAATGTCAGAATAAATAATAAGTTTAGGATGTAATATGTTCTTCCTATAACTCCTCCTCCTTTTCTCACCTAGAGCAAATGGGAAGTGTTCTGAGTTAGACTGACAGGTAATCTTTTGGGATAGAAATGGCTCACAGGATATTGTTTTCTAGATGAAACTGTCAGTGGAGCAGACAATAGGGATGGCTTTATGAGGGACCCAATTTTCAGACTTTGTTTTGTGGTCTGGAACACTTGAATGTGTGAAATTAGCAGGGTACACAAATGAGACCAGTATCATGCCATAACATGTGTCTTGATCTCCATATACACATGCCAGAAATATGGCAAATTTCAAAAAATTTCTCAAACTATGGATGTTAAATTGTAGACTAACTTCTGTCCCTGAGTTAAACTGGAGGCTAAACCAGAAGTTGTACTGATAGATATGTAAAGAGACTAAAAGTAAATATTGCCACAAACAAGGAGAAATCTTATTGTTTTACTTATTCTGACCTAAAGTCCTTGTAAACCTAAGTTTCTCATTCAGGGAAGATTTTGAAAGGGGATGCAACAGACGGTATGATTGGGCTTGGTAGTGTATACCCACTACTCTAGCACTGAGGAGACTGTGGTGGGAGGAGTCTAGATCAAGGTCAGCCTTGACACTGTCTGAAATAAAAAAATAAATAAAAATAAAAACCAGGAGCAAACCTAGAAGAATGGTTGTCGTGCTTTCATCATCTGGCAGGTGCAAGAAGGAAGTTAGCATAATTGAAAAGAAGCTACAATATTCAAATTTTTTTTTTTTTTTTTTTTTTTTTTGGTTTTTCGAGACAGGGTTTCTCTGCGTAGTTTTGCGCCTTTCCTGGAGCTCACTTGGTAGCCCAGGCTGGCCTCGAACTCACAGCGATCCGCCTGGCTCTGCCTCCCGAGTGCTGGGACTAAAGGCGTGCGCCACCACCGCCCGGCTAATATTCAAATTTTTATCATAGGCAGTGAAAGCAAGTAAAACATTTGCTGATTTGTTCACAAAAGGATTAAGCATAGCGTTTACTGGGGTAGGTGACCCCTTTCACACCCAAGATTTCTAATAGAAATTGCATTTACTTTCTCACTTTCAATTATTTTTGAACAAAGCATATTCCAGTAATATCTGAAAGGCACAAAAATTAAAATTAACTACATAATTTATTCTTAAAAAGTGCCACATCATGCCTACACACTGCCTAGGTTTGTGCAGGTGTCTCATGAGGACTGCAGTGGGTCTCTGTGTGAGTCATTCTTCCTTTTGCCATAATTGAGTGTGAATCTCACTTCTGACATTATGCTTCCCTAACAAAGAAGCAAGTTAGCTCTCTACTGCGAAGAGATAGGGATTTGAGATAATTCTTCAAAGAAGCCAAGGAATTTACCTGCAGACCAAACTAAATTAACTTCCCTCTTACACATCTCCTTTAAAGCTATAAATCAATAGGAAAGACACAGACTCGACAGAAAAAAAAACAAACAAACAAATAAGCATAACACAGAGAACAAAAACCAAAAAGCTCAGCTTATTTCTGAATGTCATATTCCCAAGAGGATGCAGCTAAAAAACATACACCTCCGTTTCAGCCCAAAACCCTATCATTGGTTATTCTCTTTAAAAACGATGAAGTCAGTCCAAAAATACATTCCACAGTATAATAGAATGATTTAAAATAACTTCAAAAGGAAGACTAACAAGAAATTTCAAGTTACAAAACTCCTCCCCACAAGACAAAGTTTTAAAACTCCCTTTCTCTAAAAGGCCATTATATATTGATTATCTTTGTGTTTATAAATCTCTTACCTGGTCTTCACAGCAGTGTCAGCAGCACTCATTTGACAATAAGAAAATGTTGAACTTAAATAAAGTCTAGCTAGACACGATGATATAATGAGGAATATGATCTTGAAGGTAGAGAGATTAAATATATTTAGTTACACTTAGCCACACCACCCAGTACACCTATTGTTAGAGGTACATCTTTCCATTGGTTCTTTTATAATTATTTACATTGAACGCTGCCTTTGCTGTCTACTATAAATATATCTCGAATAACGACAATGATCAGCAACTCGGAATTATTATTTAGAATAATAGAATATTAACATCCTCTAATTCATGTAACATAAATCACAGTTTTTATGATTATTTATGAGTATTTCCATTGAAATATCCTGAGCCTGTCAACTAATTAATTTTCTTAAACATTATGATGACGATGAAAGACCTTACTAGTCTCTCCTGTCTATAAAAAAAAGATTGATATTTAAATTATGAACTGTACACTTAAGGTTGCATGTTTTTAGTACAAACACTTAGAAAATGCAATTCCCATTACATTTCATTCTGAAAATACTTCGATTTAGTCAAAATAGCATATTTAATGTGTTTTAGGCGTGGTTTTCTAAATGTGTTCTACTTGTTAATAACAAGTTTTTTTGAAAATTTCATCCTTCACTGTTTTAGTTGATGTGCAAAGGTGGCAACAAACTTCGTACAGATTTCGTGGGGGACAACTTTCTCCCTGAAAGACATTATTTGTGATGACATTGGAAAGAGAGAGTAAAAGAAGCAACACACTTCCTTCAAATTCAAGTATGCATGGACTGCACACACCTAATTCAACATATTGCCAAGTCACAGAATGAATTCAAGCTAGAAATAGTGAATGTTCTACAGAAATGTTTCTTCATTGTTGAGTTGCTAGTAAACACTTCTTTTCAAGTACAGTAAATCCAAGAAGTCATTTCCATGAGATGTAAGATAAAAGTTCCCTCACCTTACAAATCTGCTGATAGAAAATGGCATAAACAAGATTCAATTTCTTTAATTTCTACTTTTTAATGGGGGGATCTATTAAAGCATACTGTGATTTATTTTTACATTCCCTGTCACCAAATATAACACAACACCCCATTTCTGCATTTGATTTACATTATTTCTTTCAATCATTCTCCTATAGTATGCATACATAATAAGATCATTCAGTGTATATACATTCTACTAATTCAAGAAAAATAATAAATTTGATTTTAAATGTTACTTTTTTTTTAAACTTTGATGATCTGGAGAATGGCTTAACAATTAAGGACACTTGCTACTCTTGCAGATGATGTGGGGCTGGTTCCCAGCACCACTTGGCAAAACACAACCTTCTGTAATTCTAGTTCATAAAATCCAGATGCCCTCTCTGGCTTCAACAAGTACCAGGCCCATATGTGCTGTGTTGCACATAAATAAATGCAGGGAAAAGACTCATATTCATAAAATAATTTTTAATCTTTTAAAAATAGTTTGGGTGTCTCTATATTGATCTTCAATTCAACAGTACTTTTTATTTCACATATTTTAGTATAATTCATTGGTGTTTAACTTACTAATGAATTCATATAGAAAATTTGAATATCATTTTTACATGAGTTTCTTTATTGATTGTTAGTCGTCATGAAAATTATCTATTATGAGAGTGCCCTAAGGCTTATAACTCAAAGCTAATTAGTGGAACAAATTCCCACCACAATTATTCCACCATTAAATATTTTGAAGCAAAAGAAATCATTTCACCCACTGTAAACTTTGTGGGTGAGGGTGCTGTGCTTGTTTAGGCAGTTCTGTTCATCTCTCAGACATAATTCTCATGGCTTAGAGTCATGTTGGTCCCTCTGTGTTAGAACCCTGACTAATCAGCTCCACTGAGATTATCTGAAGTGCTCTCACTGAACTCAGGGAAGCTGCAATTCCTTTTTTCCTACTATATTGATACTGTCATGTGAAGACCCTCCATCCAAATGGTCCCCTAACAGAATGAGGGCCATATTGGTTCCTAATATATTTAAAGAATGATACAAGTATTTTCTAATAATCATCTTTTTGCTTCTTCTTGGTGTAAAAATTCTGATAAACAAATCTTGTGTACTAACACTGAATGATAGTTGAAAGGCAGGCAGCTGTCTTCCATAAACCCATTTGTTTAAATAGGATCACAGTAAAATTTCCAAAAATCTGTAATTGCAGTTTTAGCCAGGAAGAACCAGGTTAATATTGTAATTTAACTTGATAAGCAATAAAATCTAATAGGGCACCATAAACTTGAAAGTAGAGTAGAGGTTATCAATGTTTAAAATTGATTTCATCACTATATTATTACTAGATCATATATATTAATAATGAACTATAAGTTTTAATGCACTTATATAGTTTTAACATGAACTTTTAATTTTTGTATAATTTTCATTTAGTAATGTTCTTTAGCCAGAAGTTTTCTCCAGTCCTGCGGAATCTCTTCCACTCGTGTCCTGCAGCTTCTTGGTACCAAATAAACACACATAGGCTTATATTATTTTTAAACTATGGCCATGGCAGGCTTCTTGCTAGCTAGCTCTTATATCTTAAATTAACCCATTTGTATAGTGTTCCTCATGGAACACTATGTTATATGCTTTATATATATGCAAATATGTGTGTGTTTGTGTGTAGTTTGTTTTTATAAAATATAATCTATTTATTAAGTAAAGAATCCAGCTTTCTAGATGAGGTTTTCAAAAACTTATTTCTTTTACTGTTTTTTTTTCTAGATGAACTATTTAAAAATTATTCCTTTTATAATTTTTTTTTTGAGGAAGAGGTATTTCAAGATAGTGTTTCTCTGTGTAACCTCCCTGGCCCTCCCGTAACTCCCAGGCTGGCCTCAAACTCACAAAGATCCACCTGCCTCTGCCTCCTGAGTGCTTGGATTAAAGGCATGTACCACCAACGTTCAGCGTTTACCTTTTGAGGATATAACATAAGTGCATCATTTTTCCTTCCTTTTCTGCCCTCTAAAGCAGTGCTTCTCATATGTGGGTCGGGACCCCCAAACCCACAGACTCAAAGGAACCTTTTGAGAGTTGCACAAAACCATCAGAAACACAGATATTTCGCTACAATATTTAACAGTAGCAAAACGACAGTTATGAAGTAGCAAGGAAAATAGTTTTATGGTTGAAAGTCACCACAACCTGAGGAGCTGTATTAAAGGGTCGCAGCATCAGAAAGGTTGAGAACCAGTGCTCTAAAGCCTCCCCTACACCCTTTTCTTGTTTCCTTTTTTCATTATATTTTGATATTGTTTAAAGCAATTTTTAAATCTAAATATGTTTTGATCATATTCTTCCCCCCCCCCCCAGGTCCTTCCAGGTCCTTTCCCCCTTCCTACCCTCCCAGATGTAAGTTCTTTCTCAAAAAACAAACAAAAACACAACACAACAATCAAACACCTCAAAATCAATAAAACAACATCCAAATAGGGAAAAAAAAACATTAACTGTAACAAAATAAAACACAACAACAAAACAGGCGGAGTCCATTATACATTGATCAATTGCTGCACATGATGCCTGTCCTGCCTGGTTAGGTTGATCAACTCAGTGTTACTCCCTTGGAGAAAACTGGTTTTCCCTCTCCCAGCAGGTCTGTTTAGTTAATACCCTAGGGTTCATATCTAGCAAGCACTATTAGACAGCGTCCGCCTGGGGGCAGCACATCCCAAAGCCTGCTGGACAAGGACATTTGGTGTCCGATCTGAGAGGAGACACATTTGTATTATCGGGTTTGAATGTTCTTGTCGTTTCTTCTTGAGGTCTCACAAAAGTTCTGGAATGGAATAGGAAAGACCACACAAGTAAAGATTTTCCAGGGAAATGAAAGTTTCAATAGTACCAAAACCAACCAATCAAACATATTTTATTTCACTACTTTTTGACTGCAAATTTTACTGACAAAAACATGAGCAGACACCATTATTTTTTTCTACTTAATTGTCATTGCTGAGAGACATGACCTGTGCATAAAGAACTTCGCCTGCACAGAAGGCAATGAGGATTAATAACCACTGCTCAAATGCTGGTGCAAGGCTCTGCAGGCAAAGGTGCTTGCTGCCCAGGCTGACAGTGTGAACTGGAATTCCAGGATTCACACGGCGGAAGGAGAGAACCAACTCCCACAGCCTGTCTTCTGACCTCCACACAAATGATGTAGTTTCTCCTGCAGCCACTGAACAATTATCAGTGTTGACTCTGTGTGAAGGAGAGTTTCAGGCAGGGGTTACCACTGAGACATGCACTTCTGGTTACTAGACTGAAAGCAGCTAATAGAGAGCAAAGAACAAATCACAACCAATAATTTCTGCAGGAATTAGAGCATTTGGTAGACTTTAGTCTACTAGTAAATTCGTGGGAATAGATGGACATTTTATACATAAAAGATAATGCTTCAAAGTTCAGAAGTTATTCAAAATGACTCTCGTTTCATTGTGGTTTTTGTTTTATTTCTCTTTCCTTAAACAACCAACATTTTTCCTCAAGGATGAGAAAGAGTTCCTGAAACAATTAAGACTTGCTGTGAAATTTATGATAAAATGAATTTCAGAGAAATTTCCCAGAACCATTTGAAAAGGTGGTAAAAAGACTTCTTTTAATCGTGTGTGTGTGTGTGTGTGTGTGTGTGTGTGTGTGTGTGTGTGTCTAAACAGTCTTTAAATAATGATGACAGCCAAATCACACTTGAGAGGCTGAGAACTTGCTACTGGGCCATTGAGGATGAGTGCCTCAGCAGTCAGAAGAGTCTCAGAAGAGCTGGTTCTCACTGAGGAGACATGACCAGAAGTTAGTTCACAGACCAATGCCTGCCTGAGTGCACCCAACCTGACTCACTCTTGAGGCCCAGAAAGTTCAAAGAGCCACTTGTCAGTACTGTTCCATGATGACAGCTTCCATACACTGATTCTGCTACCTGTGAAGGAAGCAGCAGCAACAGCAACAACCAGGTGAACCAACTCCACTGCAAGAAGGTAGGCCAAGCAGGCAGAAGGAGAGAAATTTCCTTTCTGAAATACTCTTCTTAAAAAACCTGCACTATAACCTGAATGTACCTCAAACAATCGGGGTGGGCCTTCCCTGTCCATCAAAGCAACCAGGACAATTCTTCAGTGGCCGATCCCTACTCATGTGATTCTAATTTGTGGCCATTAAAACCCACTATAACATGTCTCAAGGTTTCATTGAGAAGTGTTCACGGAAGAGAATATTATAAGCACAAATTCGATTCAAAGGGAGCAGGGCATGGAGGTAGACATGGGGGGCCCCACATCATAGATTTTTATTTTGCACTTTTACTGCAGAAGGAATGTAGGAATAATGCTACAAAAAGAAGGAAGAGGAGGAGAAAAAGGGGAGAAGGAGAAGTAGGGGGGAAAGAAGAAAGGTTAAAGTTTACAAAGATTAAATGTATGCAGCATTTACCATAGTTCTGGAGAGTTGGCATGCTATTGGTGCACGGGCAGTTCCTCCACAAATAAAGGTGGCTGGCTATACTGAGCGGTCTGACCAGAGGCATGTGGGTTTATCAGCAGGAATTTATGAAAATTCACTTCTGAAATGGTGGGGGTTGGGGAGCAGGTTATTTATTTGAGCAAGGCTACTTAGCAGAGGTTGTACTGCTGAGGACTATGGCTCTCCCTTTGTCAGCAAAGACTAAGTTCCCTGAGATCCTTGAGGGCAGGGACTCATGAGTGTCTCTCCCAATCATGATCACTTTGTGAAGACATTTTTTGTAATTTACAGTGACTACATGTATTGGAACTATTTGTCAGCATTTTTAGAAAGTTGTATTTATTATGGAACAAATAGTATTTTGTAGTGTATTAGACATATACTTTGTTTCGGAGGCTTATTGTTCTGTTACTAGATGTTGTTAAAAAGCATAAAAAACTTTTTATTCTCAGTTAGACATCGAGTATCTTTTCCTTAACCAACTCCAAAGTACTAGAGAGAACTTTGGTTTTAGTGTGGCAAAGTCATAGGACCAAAGCATTTACAAAATAAAAGGAGGAAGTATTCTCTTTTAGATAAACAGTACATTGAAAACAACTAACTCCAAAGTTCTGTACACTTCCAAAGTACACAGAGAGCAACCTTGTTTCGTCATCTTATAGCAAAGGGTTATTTTATTTTATCAATAAAACTTGAGTTTATCAATAAAGCTTTAGTTTATGGTTTGTCAAGCTTAGCTTTAGCATTTTGCAGAAAATAAATGATTTACAGCCGGGCAGTGGTAGTGCAGGCCTTTAATCCCAGCACTCGGGAGGCAGAGGCAGGCGGATCTCTGTGAGTTCGAGGCCAGCCTGATCTACAGAATGAGATCCAGGAAAGGCGCAAAGCTACACAGAGAAACCCCGTCTTGAAAAACCAAAATAAATAAAAATAAATAAATAAATAAATAAATAAATAAATAAATAAATAAATAAATGGTTTACAAAAAAACAAATTTAATATACTCAATAATTTCTCAAAACAAGTCATATTCAACTATGACAGTTAAGTTCCGAGCATTATTTCTGATAATTCTATCTATAACAGAGGGTTTCTTGAGCTCAGAGGCAACCAACCATCTTAAGGCCAATGCCACCGTTTCTTTCCCAGTTCTATACTCCAGCCGTCTAGTAAGTTTCTTCATATACGTATATTCAAATTAAATAATACTATTTAATAACAATGATTTAAGAGATAAATTTTATTTTCTCTCTAATTCAGTATAATTGATAGTTTTAAAATTGAAGCCAAGAGATTTATTTGAACATCATCGGTAGAATATATTTTCTAATTCTGCCTGCCTCTTAATTCTCACTCATTTCTAAGCAAAAAACATTTCCTAGACCTATTGAAATCCATAAAGTGCTGTACTTGAGCTCTCCTATACGCTGTAAGAACAATATTTCATTGGAATGTGAACTCAGAGTTCCAATCTGTGTGCCAAGGATATTAAGTGCTCCTCTTGGTGACTGCACACCATGTACTATTTATTCAGGCTTATGTTAACACACAGAGGCTAAAATAAATTAACCTTCCCATCCCTAACATTTCATCTGTCAGGAAGCAAAATTTACAATTCAGCAGGGAAAATGAAGAATAAGAAATGCTTTATAACAAGATTTTTTTTTATTTTTACAAAATAAATGGCCTACATTTGACCCACTCCTAATATTTGTAAGGTCAGAACAAAAGGGCAAATGGAAACTTTAACTCAGAATCTGGCCCATCCCCATCAAGCACTCAAAAAGTCCTTACTTTAAAAGTACTTGGACAAATCACTTGCTATTAATTACCAATCTTTTAAGGGCAGGAGTGCATATCCCTGTGTATAAGGCCTGCTCTTGGAAGAATGAGAAGAAAATTTTTTTGACTCTAGGTTTGGAGGTATCTGAAAATTGTTTAGATGGTCACAAGGTGGCTGGCTTTCCAACTCTTGGTTCCTGTGCCACTGTGAGAAGAACATCAAGAGATATGCCAGAGTTTACCTCCTGCAGCTATGGCTTGTTGATGTAACCAACCGTCTTATTAAATAAGAAACACAGAAACAATGTAAAAGAGAAAGCCGAGAGGTCAGAGCTCAGAGCTAAAATCTCACCCTTCCTCCTGCTGTCCCAGCTTCGCGAAAAGAGAGCTACTTCCTGTCTGTAAGTCGATTTTCCAGTCATTCTGCCTTCTCATTGGTTGTAAACCCAAACACGTGACTGCCTCATCACTGTCTGAATGTACAGCCCCCTAGGTCTTAAAGGCATATGTCTCCAATGCTGGCTGCATCCCTGAACACACAGAGATCTATGGGATTAAAGGCGTGTGCCACCACCGCCACACTCTTGCTATGGCTCTAATAGCTCTGACCCCTGGGCAACTTTATTTATTAACATACAATCAAAATCACATTTCAGTACAATTAGATTACCACCACAATGGCTTTCAGTAGGAGGTGGGCAAGGATACAATCCTTACCATAAAAAAAAAAAAAAAAAAAAAAAAAAAAAAAAGGCTGACCCACAGGATATAAATTCTGGAGAGCAAACATAAAAAGCAAAGACCTGTAGCATCCCTATACCTAGTGTGATGGAGATTGAAGTAGGTCAGCAGTTTAGCAGTGAGGACCCTTCACACTTGTGAAATTCTACGTTGAACGTTAAGTTTTTCTCTCTGGACTGCAGAGATGCGTCCTCTTGCTTCCTCTATTTTTACACTCAGCACCTAATACTTTTCACCAAATGATGAAGCTCTATACTAACAAAACAAAGAAAGTCATGAATCAATATACTTTAAAAAGACACTGGAGGAGTGTTTGGAGAAGTGACTCGGTAGTTAAGTGTACCTACTGCTCTTACCGAAGATCTGAGCTCAGTGCCCAGAACTCATGAAGGCTTTCTCACAATCATTTATGTAACCTAGGCTCCAGGGACTTGGAGATAGGAAGTGACGCAGAGGCCAAGGAAGAGTGTTGCTTACTGGCTTTTTCCTTATGGCTTGTTCAATACTATTTTATGATCTTTCCACAATACAGGTGTCATTTCTCTCCTGTTTTCATGCAATTAAGGATACTATGGATTACAGACAGTGATTTATAAAATCAGATAACTGGTAAATAGGGGAGATAGGTCTAAACCCTGGTGTATGTGATATGAAAGCCTGTGCTTTTCCTCCATGCCACATTATTTACCTCTGTCATTTTCCCCACTGATGATTCTGCTGTAACCCTGGCTCTCAGCCCTGAATGTAAGGTCAATTAGCCTTTGACTCAGAGCTATGCTGGAGAAATAGGACTCCCCCGAAGGCTCTAGTGACCTGCCAGGACACTGCAAGGATCCCTGTTATCAGCAGGAGTATCCTTGGCTGTTGTCAGCAGAAGAACATTGGCTACTTGGCAGAGATTGAGGTAATTTCAATAACCCGGAGCCATACAAGGAATACGTGTCAGAGGAAGATAGCAGCATTGTTGTGCCCAAGTCATGAGACCCCAAAGAGACCATGAGAGACATAAACTCACTGAAATGCAAAAGCAAGGTGTATTGGAGCAGTTCAAGCCACAGGAGGGACCTCATTGAGCACAACGACACAGCGACACAGGGGTGGCTAGAGAAGGTGACCCTCCCTAAGGATGTACAGTTTTTAAAGGCAAAAACCACAAGATTACCATATCAGGGGGGTTTCAGGATGGATACAATCCTGATTGGCTGGTGCCTAGGAACTTTACAGAATTCTGCTGTTATCTCATGTCCAGTTTAACCCTGGTCATTTGTTAAGCCCTTTTTCCTTAGCTGTCTCCGGGTTGGGGCATTCTGTGGTTAATCAGTTGTCAATAGATGGCCAGATGGCTGTTCCTGACATGCTGACTTCGTACTTTCTGGTGCCTGGAATTTAAGTCAACAGTTCGGAGCATTTAAAACTCAGGCCTGTTTCAAGCTGGGGTGAGGGGTTTGCTTAAAATGGAGGTGCTTTGATTCTTCAAGGATCAGATTGATAATTAGCAAATTAGGAGGCAGGTTTAAAATTAACTTGGGCTAACTTAGTGTCCTGACAAATTGTTACTAATTTGGCTAACGTTTCCCTAATAATTATATAAAAACAGCTCGGGGGGGGGGGGGGGGGCCCTGAAGGATATTACAGTTTATTTCCTGGAGCTATGTGCCTGTGTAGTTATAAAGTGGTATGTATAACGAGAGCTGGATTTCTCTTTGTTTCAGTTTTCATACTTGACCAATGGGTCAGTTTTCTAAAGGTAAAAGGAAGTAAAAAGGGACTGACTAAGATGGAGGCGATGGTTGTAGAAAAAAATCACAGTGATAAAGCAATGGTAGATGGCTGACCAGAGGCCTGAGAACTGAATGAGACACCTAGGAACTGAGGGCTAGATACATGGTCTCTGTTTCTTTCTAAATTGAGTAAAATTGAATTTATTTTAAGTGTGCAGCCAATGATTTGATAATGAATACATTTTGTGTGCTCACGTGTCCTCCTGAGGATTCAACCCGTGACAGAAAGAGCACACCTCACACTCCAACACAAAATGGCGCTGATGTTGAAAGCACCGTCTCTACATTCAGTTTTGTAGGGTTCGACTGGCTTTTTTTTTCTGTCACTTCCTATAATATAATGAAATATTGAAGAACTTATATCCACTCCCCTTCAAAGAAGGGAGAGAATTTGGAGACTAAATTGAATAAAATATAATTTTGATTGAGGGATACTAAAGGACAGCCTTCCAAAATTTGTCAGATGCAGATAAGGAGAGGGAGGTCAGTCAGTACAGAAGTAGATGAAGGAGGGAAGAAGGGATAAATAATACTAAACATGTTTTAAAAATCACTAAGAAACATTTTTGTTTATCTGAAATTATATTTAATACCCACATCTAAGTGTTTATATGTCTTTATGTCTCTTGGGATGATAATGCTTACCTCAAGAACTATAGAAATTGATGTGTTTTTTGAAAAGTATGTGGAAATGAATGGGGTCAATAATCAATAATGCAATTTTAAATAAATGTAAAATTGATCAAATTCTATTACACAACATGTAATTATGTTACTAAACTGTATTACATACAAACCTTTGGTGCTAATACAAGAATAGACATGGAATTATAGAAAAATAAAGTTTAAAAACAGACACACATGCACTTTTCAGGGTTCTCTAAAGGAACATACTGTGTGTGTGTGTGTGTGTGTGTGTGTGTGTGTGTGTGTGTGTGTGTGTGTGTGTGTTGGATTTATTAGGTTGACTTATGAGTCTTATGAGTCATGGTCCAGATAATCCAACAGTGGCTATTTCACATAGGAAAGGCTGAGAATCTTGGAGTTTTTTCGTCCATAGCCAATTTTCAGTCTATGTTGAAATCCTGAAAAAGTCAGTTTGAATACTGATGAAGGAATGCCACAAAATCAGGCTAGATGGCCTTGCCAGCAAGAGTGAAGGCAAGCAGGAAAAGGTCAGGGTTTCCTTCTTCTCTGTCATTTTATTTGGGCTGCCAGCAGAAGGTGCAGCCCAGATTCAGAGTGGGTCTTCATGCTTCAAACACTTTGAAGCAAATCTATTACAGGAGTGCTTAGCAGTTAGAATTTAGTTGATACCAGATGCAGTCAAGTTGACAACCACCAAGATTAGCCATTCCAAGTTCACCCTTTGTCATGTGACACACCAGTCATATTTCCTCATTGCCATGCTTAATTTTCAAGTGAAAACAATATGCAGGTCATAATTGTAACATGATGTAACTATCCTAAATACATGCTTGAACACATTTTATATTTTAGAATAGGTGTCAAAGTCATTGAGGAACTATTAGTCTTTTAGTGTCTCATAAGTTCAATATGATAATACAGACATACAGTAGTTAGCCACCAATATTATCTCAGTTGGTATTTTATTACATGATAAAGAAACTAAGGAAAGAAAATGCAAATACTGCCTTCATATATGTACACAAACAAGCGCTGAACAAAATAGGTCAGAAATGCTCATGTCATTTAAAGTTCTCATTTCTAAACTGGGTCACGCGGCCTTAGATGTTACCAATAATGGCCTTTCTCTACCACCCATTCTTTATTTCCTCCAACAAACAACCTGGGCAGGTTTTTCACAGTAACAACCCATTCTGAGGTATCAAATTCTGTCTGACTGTGCTTTCTATTGCTGTGACAAGCATGATGAACACAGTAACTTGTAGAACTAAGAGTTTATTCTGATTTGTGGTTCCAGAGGGATGTGTCCATTATGGTGGGGAGGCAGGAGCAGAAAGTTGAGAACTCATCTTTAACCACAAGCAAGAGGCAGAAGGAGTGAACTGGAAGTTCCTCTAAATTTTAATCTCAGAGCTCATCCCCAGTAATGCACTTCTTCCCTCCAGGCTGTACTGTTTACACTTTTGCAAACAATGCAATCAACCAGAGACCAGGTATTCAAATGGGAGTGACCATGGAGGCATGTCTCACTCAAACTACTGGATCACATATATAAGGAAAATTAATCTGTGATACAGTGTAAGAAAGACAATATTGTTAGGAAGTTGTGCTGGATCACTGCATATGCCTGGGGTGAAGAAACATGGCTTTAGTCCTCTCGTGTAAATATACACTACAAATTTCAAGTGAAACGAAAACTAAAAATTTATGAAGAAAAAATGCATGCCTTAATGACCTTAAGTAGCAATCAAGTATGCCTTCCATAGGATTCAAGTGTATACAATAAGGAAATATGATAAATTAGACCATAATTAAGATGAAGGATTTTTTTAAAAGCTATCATGTGACCAAAAACTCAAATCATGGAACCAGGAGTATATCTGAAATATCTATAGTAAACAAATGACTGATAACCAGAATATATTTACATATACAGTGTAATTTTAGAAGTTTTTAAAGCCCAGAAAGCCAAAATATTCTATTTATATTATTTCTTTTATATGTTTTATATAACTTTACTTAATGTATGTGGGTACTTTGGCTATATGTTTGTTTGTGTGTCATGTGCATTCAGCATCCACAGAGGCCTGAAGAAAATATTGGATTCTCTGGGACCAGAGTTACAGATGTTTGTGAGCTGCCTTGTGAGTTCTGAGAATTGAACCCCGGTTTTTTGGAAGAGCTTCCAGTGCTCTTAACTGCTGAGCCTCCTCTCCAACCTCTTCAGTGAATTTTTCAAGATAAACTAACCTAAACTGGTAGAAAGCAGAACTGTGGTTTCTATTCCCAGGACTACTGAGTGAAAGATTAGGAAGGCGAACTGCAATTCTGGTAGTGTTCCATGTATTCTCTGAAGACTTGAATGTGATTACCCAACAGTATTTATTGGGGGAGATTTACCAGAATATCATTGGTGCCTCTTTTTTGGGTATATGTTGTACATTTTCAGGCACGCAAATGGAGACACTGGCAAAGAACTTTAGTGCCTCTCAAATTATATGAACTGGGCATCAGGATGCTTTGAATATGCTTTATCTATCTGCTAATTTAGCTACTTATGCTTTCCTGTTTGCATTTCTTCTATATTTTTATGGCAGAGAACTTACAGCCCTTCAAGCTTACAGCCTAAAATAGGATTATAAAAAACAATTCAAATCAAACATCTTGGAGGTATAGGTTCAATGTACACTAATCGCCTCAGAAACTCAGCTTTTGTACAGTGAAAGGATTAATCTCTAGTAAAATAATAAAATAAATCTTCAAAGAAACTCAATCTATAGTAATTATCTAAGTTAATGAATGGGTCAGTGAGCAGGCTGTACTGGGAAACTTGCCCATTCATTTGATTTTGAAACTCATTGCACATTTGGCAAAAGACCCAGGGTTGAGCTTTGATATCATTTAAATTATACTAAATAATTGGTTTCACATTTTGCCTGCTTTTCTCATTTTACTTTCTGTGTTTAAAAATATGAATAGAATCAAAAAAGCATGGTGTCTTGGTAGCTGTTTTCCTCTCTCTAGCAGTCACGGGGAAACAGAAGTGGTTTGCATTTGTCCCTTGGAAACAGCATTAGGTAATACTGTTGTGGAGCCACTGGAAGTGGTTATATAAAGCACATAGTGTGTGGTCTCATTCTAGAGTTTCTTAAGCCTCTTGAGAGAAGCATGTGAATTTTACTTGCTTTACAGAACTTCTAAAATGCACAGAAGTTTTGATCTCAAAGAATGGATATGGGAATGTAAAGTGTAAGAAAATATTTCATCTCTTTACTCCTTTTTTGTTTGCTTTATTCCAACTTGCAAGAGAATATTCTCCGTAAAATTCATTACAACTTGTTCTTTTCTGCATGAGTAGAGAAGAACAGGGCAGAGGACAGTCAGTGACTAATAAATATGCTTTGTTGCAAAATTACCTTGTTAATCTTTTGTTGGGATAGTGTGAATTTCATCAGAGACATTCCTGTCTAATATGTAAGCTTTTAGATCAAACTAGAAACTTGAAGTAGCCTATGCAAGTTTGAACAATGCTATTGTCACTGTTATTATAAGCACCAACTCTTGATAAAGAAATGACATTCATAAATGTGATTGTAGGTTCTCAGGCAATTTCCCTGAAGCTACAGAGATTTCATGCTGACTAGAGCTTGGAACATATACATTGTCATTTGGGGCACCACTACTTTATTTTTTATTGTGATTTTAATTATTGTATTTATATATTTTATGTACCATAATGAAACAATTAAGAGTGTTTTTCTGAAGACAGATTTAGATTTGACTCTTTAAGTTACACTTTATTCACTGCAAAATGAATGTGATTTTTTTTCTATATAATAGGCTGGGATGATATATGATATGAACAAAATAGTAATAAGATATGAAAATTACATATCATTCTGGGGCTGGAGCACGGCTCAGCAATTAAGAAAGTTAGTTGTTCTTCCAGAGATTATGACTACTGATCCCACCACTCATGTAGAGTGACTCACAACTGCCTGTGATTCCAGCTCCAGGGCATTTACCACTCCCATCTGTTCTCTGTGGGTACCTGCACACAGGTGTCACACACACAGAAATATATGGATATAAAAATAAATCATAAAAGAAGAAATAGCTATAATTCCACATAATATATTGCTTAATTTTGAATTAGAAGATAATTCTATTTTATTATCCCACTCCATAGTAATTATGCAAATTACTTCATTTTATAAACAAATGAGGAAAGGTTATGTTTAACAAGAGATTGCCACAAGCCACAAAAATGTACAAAGTAGGATTTCAGCTGATTATGACAAAGCTACTACCTGGAAGAAGCCAAGGGCCTTCCAGAGGTCAAGCTGAGGCTCAAGGAGCCTTGGTGATATTTGACTTTTTATTATCAGCCATTTCCTGCTATGAGTGTCTTGTGTGCTATTGCAGCTTTTCCATCATTTATAGGGCACCATTTCCCCTCTACTAAAGGAATATCTAGATAACCTTCTGCACTGACAGCTATGCACAGCCAGAACCCAAGTTCAAGCCTTCCTGAAATTATCATCATTGGCAGCATCCAGCCAGGTCCATCCCCAGACAGAGGAAAGTACCTTATCAGAGATATCTCTGTACTCTCTAGAACAGTCTTAAGCATCCAGACTACCCGTATGAGAAGGCCTGGCAGATGTCCCAATTAAGCTTAACTTCCTTCTTTCCCAAATCTTACCTCTAGTTGCAGATCTCCCTTTAACTACCACCAGAGGCATTGAGCTATACACAGGTTGCCTAGCGACTGAGCACACTCTCCCCTCCCCCCACAGAAAAACAGCAGATAGCTTGGACAGATAGAAGCCACAGGAAAAAAGAAGACAGTTTTATTTTCTCCCATTGACCTAGCAACTTATAGATTCTTAACATTTTCTACCAATCACGTTTAAGATTATAGTTGAGCACATAAGATCTCTCTTCTTAGATATTACCCAAATTTAGCCTTTAGTTAATTAATTCATTTCCCCATTAATCACATCCCTTTTGGGTTGCAAATGATAATTAACAATTACTGCCCCTATATGTGATTCTTATCACCCCTCTGTTTGACCCCGGAAGCCTGGCTTTGCACTGCCAAGGGATTACTGCTTGTAAGTGTATATATACCAGGATTCCCAGGGTAAGGGAGGACAAAGAAGATTTGGAAGAATAAATGACTGAACTAAGAGCTCTGTGTGCTTAGATTTTCTATTTCCCAAAAATAGTCCTCTCTGTTCATATTTCTCTCTCCTGAGCCCCTGGGATGTTTAATATTAAGTTTGGTCCCTCTAATATTATACAAGAAGAGATATTACTATTTCTAGTAGATACGATTGTTTCAAAATGAAAAACATATCCCTTACCTTAAAAGGAACAAGAGATAGTTTATACTATAGACAAACATGAATGACTGTAGGCCAAGAACACAGATCTAGGTTAGCCCAAATATCATGTTGATAATTGTATGTCATATTATAGTCAGTCTTCAAAACCTTCAAAGGAAAAAACTTTATCAGGCAGAAGGAGGTCAGTGACATGGACAGAGACAAGTCAGAAACAGATCAGATCAAAACAGGGTTAGAAAGGGACCAGCAACAAATACTTGGAAAGTCTGTTCCACCAGGGCTTGTCTAGTTGTGACGAAGAAATGTGAAGAGACACTATAAATAGTGCTTTTGACTTTTAAAAATAAAAGCTCATGAAGTGTTTAGTGAGATTTTCCATTGATATCTCGAGTTTTTTGTTACCCTTTTCTGTTTATTTAGCATATCCTTTAGAGTTTTGTTTGATCTTTCTATAACTGCTTGGCCTGTAGGATTATGTGGTATACCTGTAATATGATTTATATTGTAATAAGCAAAAAACTGTTTCATTTTAACAGAGACATATGATGGAGCATTGTCAGTTTTGATTTGTGCAGGTATACCCATGATGGCCATAACTTCTAGCAAATGAGTGATGACAGAATCAGCTTTTTCAGAACTCAAAGCAGTCCCCATTGAAATCCTGAATAAGTATTGATGGTATGGTATACATATTTCAATTTTCCAAATTCCGCAAAGTGAAACACATCCATCTGCCAGATTTCATTCCTCTGAGTACCCTTTGGGTTACATCCTGCTGGTAATGGTGTTTGATTGTAGAAGGAACAAGTAGGAAATTTCTTTACTATTTCTTTGGCTTGTTTCCAGGTTATGAAAAAATCCTTTTTTAAACCTTTACTATTGACATGATGTTTTTTTATGAAATTCTAAGGCCTCCAGCATATTTCCTATCAATAATTTATCAATTTCATCATTACTTTGTGCTAGAGGGCCTGGCAGACCAGTATGGGATCGAATGTGAGTTATATATAAAGGATGACTCCTTTTCTTGATTGTATCTTGTAACTGAATAAATAGTGAAGTTAATTCTGAAGCATCAGGGATAAATTCTGCAGTCTCAATATGTAATACCACTCTTTCAGCATACTGAGAGTCAGTTACTATGTTAAGAGGTTCTGAAAAATCCATTAATACCAACAGAATAGCATACAATTCTGATTTTTGAACTGAATTATTAGGACTTTGAACCACTTTACTTAAATTTTCTGATTTGTAACATGCCTTTCCTTGTTTGTTGGCATCTCTATAAAATGTACAAACTCCAGATATAGGTTTTTCCCATACAATTCGAGGCAAGATCCAATCAGCTTTTTTATAAGATCAATTCTATCACTTTTGGGATATTTGCTATTAATTCCTCCAAAAAAATTACTGCAAGCTCTTTGCCAAGGTTCACTTTCTGTCCATAATTTTTCAATGTCCTCTTTAGTTAAAGGTATGACAATTTCTGCTGGGTCTATTCCTGCTAATTGATGAAGTCTCAATTTTCCTTTCCAAATCAAGTCAGAGATTTTTTTCCACATAAGTTTTTAATTTTTTATTCCGTTTATTTGGTAAAAATATCCATTCCAATATTATATCTTCCCTCTGCATTAATATTCCTGTAAGAGAATGCCTAGAAGGTAAATAACCAAAATGCAATCCAGCTTTGGATCAATACGATCCACGTGTCCTTCATGTATTTTCTTTTCTACCAAGGCCAATTCTTTCTCTGCTTCAGGTGATAATTCCCTTGGACTATTTAAGTCCTTGTCACCTTCTAAGGTTTTGAACAAATTATTCAGTTCATCATTTTTTACCCCAACAATAACTCATAGATGAGAAATGTTTCCAAATAATCTTTGAAGGTCATTAAGTATCTGTAGTCAATCTCTCTTAATTTGTACCTTTTGGGGTTTAATTTTTTTGTAGTTCTATTTTATATCCTAAATAATTAATAGAATCTCCTCTTTGTATCTTTTCAGGAGCAATTTGTAATCCCCAGCAAGGCAAAATTTTCCTTACTTCTTCAAACATTCTAAAGTATCTGTATTTGAGTCAGCTAGTAAAATATCATCCATATAATGATAAATTATAGATTTAGGACATTTTTTATGTATCACTTCCAATGGCTATTGTACAAAATATTGGCACAGGGTTGGGCTATTCAACATTCCCTGTGGGAGGACCCTCCATTGAAATCTTTTAACCGGTTGAGAATTATTATAAGTAGGCACTGTGAAAGCAAATCTTTCTGTGTCTTTTTCTTGTAAGGGTATTGAAAACAGTCTTTTAAATCAGTAACTATGAGAGGCCATCCTTTTGGTAACAGAGTAGGCAAAGGAATTCCAGATTTAGAGAGCCCATTGGCTGAATTACTTTGTTAATTGCTCTAAGGTCTGTTACCATTCTCCATTTACCAGATTTCTTTTTAACAACAAAGACAGGAGAATTCCAAGGGCTGGTTGATTCTTCAATATGCTGAGCATTTAACTGTTCTTCTACCAGCTCTTCTAAAGCCTGGAGTTTCTCTGTTGTTAAAGGCCATTGCTGAACCCATATAGGCTTGTCTGTTAACCATTTTAAAGGTAGAACTGTTGGTGTCTTTGGAAGATCATCAGTTGTTGTGCCCTGTTCTTGTATAATATGGATGGCTGGTGACCACTCATTAGAAAAATATCTTCTAATATTTCTCTCAGTAACATGTGCTAGTTTATGATTTCTTTCTGAGATTGGAGGGATGTTAATCTGAGTATTCCATTGCTGCAACAAGTCTCGACCCCACAGGTTCATAGTTATGTTAGCCACATATGGTTTTAATTTTCCTCTCTGTCCTTCTGGACCTATACATTTGAGCCATCTTGCACTCTGTTTCACTTGAGATAATGTTCCAATTCCTAACAGTTGAACGTTTACCTCCTGAAGAGGCCAAGTTGGATGCCAAAATTCTGGTACAATTATGGTAACATCAGCACAGATCAGATCAGACAACAAAACTCCATTTATTCATAGTGTTAATTTTGGTCTTTGTTCATTTATAGAAGTTTGCCAAAAATTTTTCTTTATGTTTTCTCCTGAATTTTCTATTCTCTCTGTTTCATCATCCCGAGCAACCTGGTGTATTCCAACAGGCATTTGGTTATTTAATTGCTCTGAATAGGGGTTTCCTCTATGACTTCAGGAAAGGTCTGAACTGTATTTGCTATGGGGGCCTTCCTGAGGCCCCTCTGGGAGTTTCCCGGAGACCAAGGCAAAAGATTACCTGGCCTGTCCCTTGTTGATCTACATTCCTTGGTCCAGTGTTTTCCCTTACCACACCTTCTGCATACTCCAGAAGGAAGGGGCATTCTGTTGCCATTGTTCCTTGAAGAAACATTGTTTCTAGGAATGACCTGTTTACTGTCCCTTTTCAAATGTCCTTGCTTTCCACATCCAAAACATCTGACATTCCTCAAACCTCTTGAAATTGCTTCTCCTATCCACATATCATCTTGGTCATAAGACTCAATTAGCGGTAGCTCCACCAGGGCAGGCCTGAGTTGTTTGTAGCATCGGCTTTAAGCAAGCAGCTCCCGCTTGTAGCTATGATAGGCCGAGCTAGGTCCCAGCTGGGGAACTGGGGAGCTGGCGGTCTGCCAAGTCGCCACAAGCGGCTATGTGTAGCTCAGGTCTGAGCGGGGCTGTACGTGCCATAAACATTGGGTGCCAGACGTAGATTAACGGTGTAGATTAACGGTCTTGTTAAATAAGAAACACAGAGCCAAGGCAGAGATGAAAGCCCAAGAGGTCAGAGCAGTAGCTAAGGGTTAAAAACCTTACCCTTCACTGCTGATGCTGTCCTCCTCCTTTTTATTGACTTTCTATTCTGCCTTCTCATTGGTTGTAAACCCAACCACATGACTTTCTCGTCACTGCCCATCTATACAGACCTCCAGGTCTTCTACGGTTGGTATTGAGATTAAAGGTGTATGTCTCCATGCTGGCTGTATCCTTGAACACACAGAGATCTGCCTAGCTCTGCCTCCCAAGTGATGGGATTAAAGGCGTGCACCACCACCACCCAGCTTCTGCTATGGCTTGCTATTAGATCTGACCCCCAAGCAACTGTATTTATTAACATACAAATAAAATCACATTTCAGTACAAATAAAATATCACCATAGAATGTAATTCTTATTTCTGCTTGGAAATTGGTGAATAAGAAAACAAAATAAAGCATCATAATGGTAACTGAAAGGTAAAGAAATATGCTTACTTTTTTTCTAGTAACTGGGTGCTGTATCAGAATCTGTCACACTCACTTAGTAATGATAATAAGGCAAATAAGTATGTGCTGGTTCAGCTTATTGTCTTTTTTAAGAAAAGTATTCTATAACACTGGTTCTTAGCCTTCCTAATGCTGTGCCACTCATGTTGTGACCCCCTAACCATAAAATTATTTTCATTGCTACTTCGTAACTGTAATTTTGCTACTGTTATGAATCATAATGTAAATGTAAAAATGCATATGATCTTAGGAGACCCCCATGAAAGGGTCATTCAACTGCCAAAAGGTGACAACCCACAGGTTGAGAACTACCATTCTAGGAAGTGAAATTATTGTTCAATACCACCAAATATTCCATTTAACATCTAAAAAAATATTTCTAAGCATTAGAACACATGTTTCATAACTTGAAAAACATTTATAAAGCATTCTATGAAGCAACTATCTCCATAACCAGAGATGTGTCTCTTCTAGGGGTTTGCATTTGGCACTGGAATGCTTCTTTGCTGGGATTGAAGCAGAGACCTGTTATAGCTATAGCTCACTTGTAAAATAATGATACTTCAACTACTTCCCATCGCAACTATGGTTGAGGGTGTGACTATAATGTAAACAAACCCTCCATCCCTTAAACAGGTAAGGGAGAAATCCAGAGCACCTCAACCAGCTTTAAACTGCAGACAGTCTGGATGCAATTTGACGTAGGTTGATATAACCTACAGGCAGAAAACCTGTCTAAAGAAGGACTTATGTACAATCTTGTCCAAGACAAATTTGGAGTTGAGAAACAAATTGTTCAAGGAGGCATCTATCCAGTGGTTGTTCTATGTATCCCTCACCTCTGTCTGTTGACAGGATAGATTTTCTCAGACTAGAAACTCTACCTTTGGGCACTAGATTGGGAAGATTTCATCTGCAGTATAAATTTGATCTTATGAAATGAAAGTAATGAAAGACCCCCGAAGGTAGTCTTCCCTCTGGAGAGACCCCCGCCCAGAGATCACACCGAGACCATAAGTCAGATGCAAACAGCAAGAGGTTTTATTCAGGAACACGGGTACCCGGGGCGACACAGTCACTCAAGAGGCTCAAGAGACTGGCGCGCCGACGGGTTGGAGTGGAGGGTTTTTATAGGGTCGGGCAGCAGAAGGGTGGGTACAGAAGCGAGAAGCATGGTTTACAGGGTTCTGATTGGACGATTCATATGAGGCCAGGTTCAAACTCAGGACAGTTCGTGGTTTTTCCCCGAGCTCGACACGCCTGCTGACTTGGCTCTTATCTAGGGTACAAGTTGTTTTTCTGACCTTTTAGTTCCCTGTTCTGGGGCCAGGTGGCCGACCGCAGATACCCTGTTTGTTCCTGTGCCCATGTCCTCTAACTGAACTTTCCCCGTACTTTTCAGGCCTTGCTCAAAATGGCGTTAGGCTAAGCAAGTATGCTGGGGTCTTTCAGTAGTATTGTTGGATCCAAATATACTCAGGTTTGGGTAATCTAAGCAACACAGTGATAGATGGTTCTGGGAAATGCAAAAGGGTTGGTTGAGAGGACCCCCCAGAGAGGGGGAAATTGATTATAGACCCTGAGCAAACTCTCAGAGATAAGCTCAAGTCCCAAGAGAAGAGTTCTAAACAGAATAATGTAAGCCTTTCACTCATTGAATGTGGTGGTATTGTGTTCCCCAAAATATTGTGCACCCTAATAAACTTACCTGGGGTCAGAACAGAACAGTCACTAGATACAGAGGCTAGAAAATGGTGGCGCTCACACCTTTAATCCTAGATTTTTGGAGGCATGGATCTCTGTGAGTTCAAGGCCACAATGGAAATAGCCAGGCATGGTGATTCATGCCTTTAATCCCAAGAAGTGAATCTTTAATCCCAGGGAGTGATGGCAGAAAGCAGAAAAGTATATAAGATGTGAAGACCAGAAACTAGAAGCTTTTATCTGGTTAAGCTTTTAGGCTTTGGAACAGCACACATAGTTCAGCTGAGAGGTATCCAGTCTGAGGAAACAGAATGAGCTTAGAAATTGGCAAGGTGAGGTAGCTGTGGCTTGTTCTGCTTAGGTTTGATTTAATTAATAAGACCTTTTAAGATTCCTGTTACATGGAGACTTAGAAATAAGATAAAATATAGAAAACTATTTCCAAAATCTCAGTTATTAGATCTGGGACATGAACTGTGTTATCCAAATAGAACCATGGCAGAAGGATGAGTAATGGCTCACATAACAGCATGAAAACCTGTAGATAGCCAGGGAGCACAGTGTCC
Source organism: Peromyscus maniculatus bairdii (assembly GCF_049852395.1). NCBI lineage: Eukaryota > Metazoa > Chordata > Mammalia > Rodentia > Cricetidae > Peromyscus > Peromyscus maniculatus. Next base: position 82,239,292 of record NC_134861.1, read on the forward strand.
TGGAGCAGGTATTCAGGAAAGAGAAAACAGGGCAAGTGTAAAATGCAGCCCATGTGCAACCAGGCAGACTGTTTCTACGGCAAGGGGAACAATTCTAAATACTGCTATGCGGGAGACTGAATAGAAAAGTGCAGTCTCCTCTGCAATGTTCCTAGGAATATGAATGCAAGTTTCATACCCATATCCATGTTATGAAAAACCAAGACCAGCGATTTTCTTCAAAAATACTATTTCTTCAATTCGGTAGTCACCCAAGGGTGCAGACATACCCTTTGAAAAATAAAATAACAAAAGAGCTTGGCTCTAGATAATTTGAAAAATTACTTGCTGAGGCATGTGTAGGTCATATTTAATCAGTGTTTTAAAAGCATATTTATTTCTCCTTCACAAATTTATTTGACTTCTCGGTCAAGTTACTATTTCAAGTTGCAGCTTAAGTGCTTTGAATCTCTGTGCAGAACTTAAGTGTTGTTCCAGACATTTCCTTCTTATAGACAGCATCAAATTTCTCATTTTGGGCCACTGTGAAGTAATTTTTCCAGTCACCAACAACACCTAAAATAACAAGAACACATGAAAGAATAATATATGAATTATAAGGAAAAGTTAATATTCACCAAGGGAAAGGCTGGGTACTTAAGGAATGAATTTGAAAACACGGCATTTAGTTTCAAAGATATTCTAATTTGAAACAAAGACGACTGGTATATATGCATATACATTTATCCTGATATAAATTTTGTCTGATGGAGCTTTAAAAATAATTTCCTGTTGAATAAATATGACTATTTTAAGGCATCCATTAAAACTTAAACATTATTGTTGGTAAAAAAACAAACTTATGCCGGGCGTTGGTGGCGCACGCCTTTAATCCCAGCACTCGGGAGGCGGAGGCAGGAGGATCTCTGTGAGTTCGAGGCCAGCCTGGGCTACCAAGTGAGCTCCAGGAAAGGCGCAAAGCTACACAGAGAAACCCTGTCTCGAAAAACCAAAAAAAAAAAAAAAAAACAAAAAAACAAAAAAACAAACTTATACCTAAGCACAGAGCTCATATTTCAAGAGTTATTTTGAGAGAGATAATTTTCCTATCTAAATTCTCAAGAAGTATACTGTTTCATAAAGGAGATCTTATATTTTGTTGACTGTCCTGGGTCATGGAGTTATAGCTCAATCTTCAGTAGTAAGAGTGCATTTCATTCTCTCGAATAGACATAAAGTCTCTACAAAGAACTGTTCATCATCTAAAAGAGCTCTCAAATGGGAAACAGATGAGTTTAACTTCCTGGAATTTACAAATGAGAATTCTGTGATAATTGGAAGATACTTGTCCCCCAATTCACAAAATTTATACTTCATTTGTATTTTAGGTGAGAATAACATTAAAGACAAACACATAAATCTCCTGGGCTATCTTGAGACAAACATATGACTTTGAATGTTTGAATAACTCATGCAGGTATTCATGAGGAGCCTGTACTATATGACTATATGTGAGTTGTTGAATAAACATGCACTTCTTCAACTGAATGAATGAACAAATGAATCTAGACAATAGCCACCAATATTAGACATATGTGTATAATTTCTGCTTAGAAAGTATTTTAAATTGTTACATATCATTTCATGCAGTTGTTTTCTCAAATTTTATACCATAAGTATTTGCTTTACATATTTTGTCAATGACGCAAGCAGAACTTTGGCTGGCTAGTTGATGTGTTTGATGTCATTGATTTAGACAGCATTATAGCCTGGATAAACCTTGGATCGGTCTAACCACAGGACATGTTATTTTCTTCTTCTACAGGAGATGTAAAGACTTTACAGTTGTCACATTAGCCTGTATTCTTCCATGATGAAGTTGCACAAAACATCAGTTCCAGAGAAGAAGCTCCTTTGCTCTGCTCATCAGTATTTGAGCTAATATGAAAGATCGCATCCATCTTCATATGACTGGAGTTAAACTCTTCGGGAAATTACATTCAATGACATGACTGAATTTGACTGCTTTAATAAAAGAGATTGTTTTTAAAGCTCTGTCAGACAATCTTTACACGAATATAAATGAATATGCATATACGTAAGTCATTTTGTACCAAATTAGAATAATAATAATGATGCTTTTCTTTGTTCTGTTATATTAGAAATTATCTTTGGAGCCAAATGTAGTGTTTTCCAAATAAATTTAACACTAAAACAACCTGATACTTTAGTAAGATTAAAATTGCAATTAAAATATCATACTATAATGCTTTTCAAAATTGTTTTGATTGTATGTCTATGTCCACACATATTCCTGAAGTTATTTTTATATACCAGCACAAAAGAGAGTCATATTCCTCTGTAGCTATAAATAATAAACAATAATAAAATAGCAGTTGGCATTAGAAAGAATGAAACATCTAATTTTTTAAGTTAATTTATGAAGTGCATTGATTTAGTATTCTTGAAATTGACTATTTATAAGAAGCCATAATACATATGATTAGCTTCATAGTATTCAAAAAATTTCAACAGTGAATTCCATACTCTGCTAAGTTAAATTTGGACTCTACTTCCTGTAATTCAGATAGGATCTGTAAAGAGGAAAAAAAAATCCCATAAGGAAAAGAAAGTTCTTTTTGGTGAATGTCTTCATAAAAAATGAAAATGATTTTCTGCTGCGGGCCGCAGAAATATATCATAAGAACTCAGCTGGTTATGGCAAAGTCACTACCTGGAGGGATCAGGGAATTCCTCCAGAGGAAGCCAAATCCCAAGGAGTTTTTGGTGTTACTTGGCTTGTTATATATCAGCTGTCTTCTGTTATGAAAATCATGTGTGCCTTCATAGTTTTCCCAATTGACTTTCCCCTAAGAAGGACTAACAGTGTAGACTGATCACTCTCTGGACATACACATTCCAGGTATTTGGAGAACAGCCTCAGGAAAGGCTTTCTCTGGGACCAGTTATCTCCCTTAGCCACTTTCAAGGACTACAGGAAACACCACCCAGGTGGACGCCCAACTGCCAAAGATTAACAATGATAACAGCCCACCTGAAAGTCTCCTGACTTAAATTCCACAAGGAGACACCACCCAGGGGGGCGCCCAACTTCCAAAGACTAACAAGTGATAGCAGCCCACGTACAAGTCTCCTGACTTACAGTAAATTCACAAGAGGACGCCGCCTAGGCCAGGTGGACACTAAGTAATAGTTTTACACAATTTAGCTTAGGCCCTCCTTTCTTACAGCCTTACTAACTTTATAGACCTCTAACTACTTACCTAACCACTTCTAGGAATATTTAGATAAACTTCTGTGCTAACAGCTATGCTCAGCCAGGACTCCCAGTTCAAGCCTCCCTGTAATTATCATTATTGGTAGCATCTGGCCAGGTCCATCACCGGATGGAGGAAAGTACCTTATCAGAGATACCTCTGTACTCTCTAAGAACAGACTTAAGCATCCAAGCTACCTGTTTGAGAAGGCCTGGCGGATGTGCAAATTAAGCCTTACTTTCTCTTTTCCCAAACCTTACCTCCAGTTCCAGATCTCCCTTTAGCTATCACCAGAGGCATCTAGCTGTACACAGGTTGCCTAGAGATTGAGCACACTTTTCCCCACCCTGCAGTAAACGACAGACAGCTTGAACAGATAGGAGCCACAGGAAAAAAGAAGACAGTTTTATTTTCTCCCATTGACCTAGCAACTTATAGATTTTTAACATCCTTTACCAAACACATTTAAGGTTTTAGTTGTGCACGTAAGATCCCTCTTCTTAGATGTTACCCATATTTAGCCTTTAGTTAATTCATTAGTCACTTCCCCTTTGGGTCACAAATGGTAATTAACAACTAGTGCCCCTCTTTGTAATTCTTATCAACCCTCCATTTGATCCTGATAGTGGACAATCACTGCCTGAGGAAGTTCAGGCTGAGTGTCCTGGGTGGAGGGGAGGATTGTGATTTTGGGGAGATATATAACTGTAAAGCAGAGGACAGGAGAAGGAAGAGAGAAGAGAATGGAAGAATGAGATGGGTAAGAACTTGAGAGGAACAAACTGAGATGGGGAAGAAGTAGATTGAAGGGCTACAGGAGAGTACTAGAGGAACGAGATGGAAGATGAGGAAGAGCCAGATGAGAGAGAAGGAGACGGGAGAGGAGATGATATGGGAAAGAACAAGATGGATGAGAACCTAGAAGGGTCAGAACTATATGAAGGAATTAAGATAGAACATAGAGGGGACAGTAGATATATATAGAGAGAAATCAGGCAAGAAAGGAGCTAGACATGAGAACAGAACTGAAGCTGTGTATAAAGGATGTTATGCCAGAGGAATTAAAACAAGTGGACTATAGAACTCGGTGTGCTGAAATTATATTTCCTGATAATAGTCCTCGCCGTTAGTAGTTCTCTCTCCTGAGCCCCTGGGATGTATTGAAAGATCCCAGCATACTAGCTTAGCCTAACGCCATTTCAAGTAAGGTCTGAAAAGCGCAGGGTGTCTACAGCCGGCCTCCTGGCCCCAGAAAAGGGTACTAAAGGTCAGAAAAACAACTTGGAGCCAGGCAGCAGGCGTGTCAAGCTCGGGGAAAAACCACGAGCTGCCCTGAGTTTGAACCCGGCCTCATTTGAATCGTCCAATCAGAGCCCTGTAAACCATGAGTTGCCCTGAGTTTGAACCCGCCCTCCTCGTGCTCCTGCTGCCCGACCCTATAAAAACCCTCCGCTCCAGCCCGGGGGCACGCCAGTCTCTTGAGCTTCTTGAGGGACTGTGTTGCCCCGGGTACCCGTGTTCCTGAATAAAGCCTCTTGCTGTTTGCATCTGACTTGTGGTCTCGTGTGATCTCTGGGCGAGGGTCTCTCCAGAGGGAAGACTGCCTTCGGGGGTCTTTCATTTGGGGGCTCGTCCGGGATTAGAGACCCCCCGCCTCGGGACCACCGACCCACTGTCAGGAGGTAAGCCGGCCTTGGTGTATGTCGTTTCTGTCCTGTCAGAGTGTTGTCTGTTTGCGCGCCTGAATCGGTCTGGAGTCAGTGGGGCTGAAGGAGCTGACGAGCTCGGACTTCGCCACTGCGACCCTGGAAGACGTTCCACGGGTCTCTGAAGTCCCCTTCGGGGGCACGGGAAGTCCCCTCTGGGGCACGGTTTTTCGGGGCCACCCCCGTATCAGAAGGATACGTGGTGCTGGCAGGGGACGGAGAATTCAAACACTCCGTGTCCCCATCTGAGTTTTTGCTTTCGGTTTTACACCGGAGCCGCGCAGCGAAACTGTTTCTTGTTTGTGGTGTCGGTTTGTTTTGCGTTCTGTGTCTAATCCTTCTCCATCCAGGCACGGCGCCTCCTGTCATGGCGCCAGCCGCGATCCCGGCGGCTGCGCTCGCGGCGCCTCCTGTCACGGCGCCAGCCGCGATCCTGGCGGCTGCGCTCGCGGTGCCTCCTGTCACGGCGCCAGCCGCGACCACCTCAGCGGCTGCGCTCGCGGCGCCTCCTGTCACGGCGCCAGCCGCGACCACCTCAGCGGCTGCGCTCGCGGCGCCTCCTGTCACGGCGCCAGCCGGGACCACCTCAGCGGCTGCACTTGCGGCGCCTCCTGTCACGGCGCCAGCCGCGACCACCTCAGCGGCTGCGCTTGCGGCGCCTCCTGTCACGGCGCCAGCCGCGACCACCTCAGCGGCTGCGCTTGCGGCGCCTCCTGTCACGGCGCCAGCCGCGACCACCTCAGCGGCTGCGCTCGCGGCGCCTCCTGTCATGGCGCCAGCCGCGACCACCTCAGCGGCTGCGCTCGTGGCGCCTCCTGTCACGGCGCCGGCCGCGATCCCGGCGGCTGCGCTCGCGGCGCCTCCTGTCACGGCGCCGGCCGCAACCCCGGCGGCTGCACTCGCGGCGCCTCCTGTCACGGCGCCGGCCGCTACCTCCCCGGCGGCCGCCCCCCCCCCATGATGACCCCGCTTGCTGGGGACTCGGAGGAAGAAGAAAAGCAGAGAGTTTTCCCGGAGGCCTGGAAGCAGGTTCCGGGCGATGACGGGAGGCCAACCCAACTCCCAAATATCATCGATGCCGCCTTTCCCTTGACCCGCCCAGACTGGAACTTCAAGACACCTGAAGGTAGGGAGCATCTACGTCTCTATCGCCAGTTGCTCTTAGCGGGTCTCCGAGCGGCCGCCAAAAGGCCTACCAATTTGGCTCAGGAAAAGAAAGGAAAGGAAAGGAAAGGAAAGGAAAGGAAAGGAAAGGAAAGGAAAGGAAAGGAAAGGAAAGGAAAAAAAGAATCACCCGCTGCATTTTTAGAGAAGCTGAAGGAGGCTTATAGGATGTACACTCCGTATGATCCAGATACCAGTCTAGCTCAGATATCCGAACCAAATTGCAGCGGTTGGAAAGTTTGCAAGTGCTAGGTTTGCCAGATTTATTGAAGGAAGCAGAGAAAGTGTTCAGTAAGAGAGAAACTCCTGAGGAGCGTGAGGAAAGGAGATGGCAGAAATGTGAGGAAAGGGACAAGAAACAACATAGGGAGATAAAAAATGTTTTGGCCGCCGTTGTGTCTCAGGGACAGCGGAGAGAGGGAGATAGGTGGGGAGAGCGAAGGAGGCCACCCCTTGATAAAGATCAATGAGCTTACTGTAAGAAGAAGGGACACTGGGCCCGAGACTGCCCCAAGAAGCCACCGCTGATGATCTCACTAAAGGCCTCCGCGACTCCTGTTTCAATCAGACAATACCCAATGTCACGGGAAGCTCATGAGGGGATCAAGCCCCATATTCGGAGGCTCCTGGACCAAGGGGTGTTAAAGCCCTGCCAATCACCTTGGGACGCCCCTCTCTTGCCTGTTAAGAAACCGGGGACAGGAGACGATAATCTCCATCCCCCCTCCTCGGAACCCCCACCGAGTTCGAGAATGACTAACTACGGCTGGGTACTGCCGCCTTTGGATTCCTGGCTTTGCCGAACTGGCAGCCCCATTATACCCCCTCACCAAACCAGGGACCATGTTCCAATGGGAAGAGAAACATCGGAAAGCGTTTCAACAGATCAAAAAGGCCTTACTCGAGGCCCCGGCTCTGGGTCCGCCAGATCTAACCAAGCCCTTTGAGCTGTTTGTGAATGAGAACTCAGGTGTTGCCAAGGGGGCACTGATGCAAAGACTGGGACCTTGGAGGAGACCTGTAGCGTGCTTGTCCAAGAGATTGGACCCGATGGCTACAGGATGGCCTCCATGCCTCCGCATGGTGGCAGCCATTGTTGTATTACTCCCGACAACCACCGGACAGATGGCTTTCTAACGCCAGAATGACTAACTATCAGGCCTTACTGCTGGATTCAGACCGGGTAAATTTCAGGACCACAGCCTGAGAGAGACCCCGTGCCCTATAGCCCAGAAGACCATGAGCTAGCAAAGAAAATGGGGGTGGACTGGGAACAAAGAAGACAGGCATTGACCCATTTGAGCAAAAACAAGATAAAGACCTTATTAGACAGAGAAAACACCTGAGCAGTGCTGCTGAACCAGGATCAGGTACTCCAGCAGGTAACTTCCACCTGCCCAGCCTGTGCTCAAGTCAATGCAGGAAAGGTTCATCTAAACAAGGGGGCCCGCCAAAGAGGCCATCGTCCTGGTGTTCATTGGGAAATAGACTTGACAGAAGTACTCTATCTCCTGGTCTTCGTGGACACCTTTTCTGGATGGATCGAGGCATTTCCAACCAAGAATGAGACGGCTAACGTGGTAACAAAGAAACTGTTGGAAGAAATCTTCCCCAGGTATGGGATGCCTCAAAATATTGGGGTCGGATAACGGGCCTGCCTTCGTCTCCCAGGTAAGTCAGAAGGTGGCCAAACTATTGGGGGTTGATTGGAAACTCCATTGTGCATACCGCCCCCAGAGCTCAGGACAGGTAGAACGAGCTAATAGAACAATTAAGGAGACTCTAACCAAATTAACGCTTGCAACTGGCACTAGAGATTGGGTGCTCCTACTTCCCTTGGCTCTCTATCGAGCCCGAAATACTCCTGGCCCACACGGCCTAACCCCTTTTGAGATCATATATGGGGCCCCACCTCCTGTTGTAAACTTTCTCCATCCTGATATTTCCTCTTTTGCCACCACCCCTACTTTAGAGGCACATCTTCAAGCCCTCCAGTTGGTGCAGAGGGAGGTCTGGAAGCCCCTGGCCAAGGCTTATCAGGAGCAGCTGGACAAGCCGGTGGTGCCCCACCCCTTCTAGATCGGGGACTCCGTTTGGGTCCGACGACACCAGACCAAAAAAAACCTGGAATCACGGTGCAAGGGGCCCTACACTGTCTTGCTGACCACCCCCACTGCACTCAAGGTCGACGGGATTGCTGCGCCCGCGGCTCCTCTTCCTCCCCCTCCTCTTAATCTCTACCTACCCCCAGGGGACTAGGGCGGCAGAGAGCCCGCACCTAGCTAAGAGGCTCACTTGGCAGGTCATCTCACAAACTGGGGAGACAGTCTGGCAAACGACCGCCTTTCACACCCCCTTTACATGGTGGCCTAACTCACATCCAGATCTCTGCCAATTAGCAGCAGGGTCAGAGGACTGGGACATCCCTACCACTGACCCCATGAACCCCAGAGCACCAGACGTCTGTCAGGATGGTAAGGGAACTTGCAAATGTAGTGACGGGAGATACGGATGTGGCCACCCTGAAGCCAGGGCAGCCCTGTCACAACTATCCTTCTACGTCTGCCCCCGGGATGGTAGGGACAGAAAGCTGATTAGCCAATGTGGGGGTTATGAAAGTTACTTCTGTAAAGCATGGGGATGTGAAACAACTGGCAATACCTATTGGAAGCCTTCGTCCACTTGGGACCTCATTAGGGTAAAAAGGACTACCCAAGGGGAAAGCCGCACATGGCGCCCACTCACCCGAGCACATTGTTGGGGTTTCCCAGGCGAGCTTAGTACATACTGGGAGGGGGAGGGCCCCTGTATAAACTTCATCTGCAACCCCCTAAACATATCCTTTACTCAGAAAGGAAGGGGGACGGCACAAGATTGGATTAAAGGAAAAACATGGGGACTTAGATTTTTCATGACAGGACAGGACCAGGGATTTACCTTTATGATTAAACTTAAAATTGAGGAGCCCTCCGCCTCTATAGGCCCCAACCAGGTTCTCGCTGACCAAAAGCGCCCCTCTTTACCTGCTCCAGCACCCCCGAGGGCTACCACCCGACCCAATTCGGTCATTCGCCCAAGCACGGCTCCGAATGCCGCTGTAACCCCAGTCACCCTCCAACCACCCAGACCCGGTACGGGAGACCGGCTATTGAATCTTATAGAGGGCGCTTACTCAGCCCTCAATGTTACCAGCCCAAATCGGACTCAGGAGTGCTGGTTATGCCTAGTTTCCACACCTCCCTATTATGAGGGGGTGGCTGTAGTTGGAAGTTTCACCAATTCCTCTTCACCCCCATCAGGATGTGCCTCAACACCTCAGCATAAGCTTACAATCTCCGAGGTGTCAGGACAAGGACCAATTTATCAGGGAACGTGTTTCTATTGTTCAGACCTTGGTATTGACCCAACAATACCAACGACTCAACCAGGTGGAAATGGAGCCACATCCCTATTCTTCCCCATGAATGGAGGATTCCATTCCCTGAGATAAGAAAATGGGGGAATGAAAGATCCCAGCATACTAGCTTAGCCTAACGCCATTTCAAGTAAGGTCTGAAAAGCGCAGGGTGTCTACAGCCGGCCTCCTGGCCCCAGAAAAGGGTACTAAAGGTCAGAAAAACAACTTGGAGCCAGGCAGCAGGCGTGTCAAGCTCGGGGAAAAACCACGAGCTGCCCTGAGTTTGAACCCGGCCTCATTTGAATCGTCCAATCAGAGCCCTGTAAACCATGAGTTGCCCTGAGTTTGAACCCGCCCTCCTCGTGCTCCTGCTGCCCGACCCCATAAAAACCCTCCGCTCCAGCCCGGGGGCGCGCCAGTCTCTTGAGCTTCTTGAGGGACTGTGTTGCCCCGGGTACCCGTGTTCCTGAATAAAGCCTCTTGCTGTTTGCATCTGACTTGTGGTCTCGTGTGATCTCTGGGCGAGGGTCTCTCCAGAGGGAAGACTGCCTTCGGGGGTCTTTCAGTATAATATTGAGGCTGGTTCCTCTAATATTATACAAGAATTTTCTAAATTATATGAGACTTAAAGAAGTTGAATTTTACTAGATAAACTACCATTGGGAAAAGAAAAGGGTCTATGCCTATTTACAGAATGGAGTAGAAAGACAAACATGAAATTGCATGATAATTGTGAAAGTCAATTATATTTAGAATAGTAAATAAGAAGAAAATTATTTATCAAACCCCTATAACTATGTACATTATTTTTCTTTGTAAGATTGAACCTAATAAAGCACCTTTTGACTATATATGCTTTCAATTTTCATTGATTTCCTACAAAGAACTGATACTTAAAAAAGTTAATGAAACAGTAGAAATCACAGAACTGGCTCTTCATAAGAAATTAAAGTTGGGAATTACATTCAGCAAACTTTTACCTTTTCGCATGAAAGGGGACTTGCTGTGATCCATCATTGATGGGGGCAAATGGGTATAATTGACCAGGGGGTTGTCCTTCATCATTTCAAAAGAGGTGTGATGGATGATCCTGTCCAAGGTCTCCTTGTCCAAGGTCTTGCCTAGAAAGCTGGCAATCTTTTTGATTTCTTCCTTTGGGTTCTGTCAGTGAGTGAGATGGTGAATGCAAGGAAATAACAAACATGTAAACCACTCACACAATTTACAAAATGGTGCAGCTTTTATAATTACATTCTTATGATTGAGTCTGTATATGTAAACTTCTGTATTCAGGAGTTTGGGGAAGAAAGATTAAAGCCTCAAGGTCTGCTGCACTACACAGAAAGACACTAATTCAACAAACAAATGAATGAGCCGGGGAGACAGCTCAGTGGTTAAGAGCACACACTGCTCTTTCAGAGGACACGTTGGTTCCCAGTCCCCATGTAGTATATACCACAGCCTCTGACTTCCAGCTTCCGGGAGCAGGCTCCACTGGCCTCTAAGAGCATATGCACTCCCATACACAGACAGACACACACAAACATCATTATAAAACTTAACCAACAGTCATGATCTCATTTCAGTTTATAGAATAGCATGAGCTTAATGTTTACAACTCTCAATTAGGCAATTAAATCTTCATTGATATTTCAAAAGATTTTGAAAAAAATCATATTGAAGCTATAATAGAGAGACATGATTTAGAATTTAACAAATTGTACCATCTACTGTGATGTTAAGATGTTGGTATCAATGCACAGTAGAAGAAACAGCTTAAATTCTTAGTATTAGCAGTCAGGCATTTACGCTGGCCTGCTCTGGGTCCTGACAGGATAGTCATCAGCCACAGCCACTCCCTGTGCACATGCGCTACATCCCCTTATAAAAGGCAAACCCATCCCACCTCTCTGTCTCTGTCTGTCTCTTTCTGTCTGTCTCTCTCTGTCTCTGTCTGTCTGTCTGTCTGTCTGTCTGTCTCTGTCTCTTTCTGTCTGTCTGTCTCTCTCTGTCACTTTCTCTCTCTCTCTCTCTCTCTCTCTCTCTCTCTCTCTCTCTCTCTCTCTCTCTCTCTCTCTCTCTCTCTCTCTCCTGCCACTCTCACCCTCAAAGGCTGCTTCAGTGCCCCCTTCCCTCCCTCCAATAAACCACCCATATAAGTTCTGTGGCACGGTGTGACTTTCTGGTACCCCTTGGCTCCAACCCACCAAAGTTGCCCTTCGGCAGCCTTTAAACTACAACATTGGTGCTGAGACTCTGGCAGGCTCTCTTGGTGGTCCCTCCTGCCCAGCCCACGGGCGGCCTGAGGCACACTAGGATCCTGTTCCCAGTCTACCTGTAACAGATTCACTTTCCACCTAACTGACCACTGGGCTCTCCACCCAACACTGGTACGATTGATAATGTCCCTGTCTCCTGGTCAGTGCAAACTCTTCCCTGGACCAGTAGGAGTGACTATTGAGCATCTGGCCCCCCTCTGGTGTTCTTGGAGGTGGAGGACCCCCAACCACTTCCTTTAAAAATACAGTTGACCCTCTTCACCGACACTCACCCCGACCACTTCCCACAAGTGAAGCTTACTCTCTAGAGCGTGCTTTCTTGCCTTTTGGCCCCACCCTCAATCCCTGGCACCTGGAGACCACATCTCTCTTGGGCTCAGAGCCCTCAACCCCTATTCTTGCATGACAACATACTGAACAGCTTGTGCCTACTTAATCTGAGTCTCCCTGGATTCATGGGACACTAGGAATGTCAGGCTTGTGGATCTTATTTCTCTACTTCACTCATGGGAACTACACCTTCCACCATACATCCAAGCTCCCTCTTGGGATACCTTTTGGAAAACCCCAGACCTCTACACTTAGTACTGGACTTCAGGACTTAACTTACCTACCTTTGCAGTCAAATCTGGTCCCAATCCCCCTTAGATAATCAATCCAAATGGCCACTTACCAGAACCCTATATCTTGATATTTTACAGGACATTTGCAACTTCTGCCAGTGATTGGACAGACAGAAGGGAGTATCCTATGTCCAGACTTTCTCTTATCTTAACTCCAAGCCCCCACTCTGTTCTTTCTTCCTGTTCCTCTACTCAGCTCCTGCTATGAAGCCTGTTAAGGTGCATGTTCCCTTTTCATTAAGTGAACTCTCTCAGAAAACAAAACAAAACAAAACTGGGGCCTTCTATATCTAACTCTACTTCTTTCCTTAAAGAATTACAATGCTGGTTTCTGCAGCCTCGGCAGCAGCCTGCCTCTGCAGCCAAAGCAGTTACATCATCATCACCTGTTGCCATATCCCTTTCCACCATCAGCTATGGGACACCCTTTAAAAGTGCCCACCAGGCAGAGCTTGTTGTCTTCGCCTCTTCTCTTACCTCTTCTTTTTTCTATTGCCTCTCTTCTTCCTCTTGTCTGCCTGTTTCTCTGGTCTCCACTCTGACGCAGCCTTTTATTCTCCTCTCCCTCCTCCCCCAATAAACCTCTTGCACTAACTTTGTTGCGCGTGGCGTGTTCGTTTAGTGGCAGACCTTGGCAGAGCCCGCTGAAAGGTACCCACTACATGCTTGGACTCCATCCCCCTGCTCCACCCGCAACATACCCACTCTCTTCCACCTGCAATGAATCTGCATCCTCATTCACCAACGATGTTGTCTTCTATTCTATATCAGCAATTAGGTCTCTGGTGGGACTACCCACCTCTGACAATTACCCTGAATGTGAGACTTCATTTCTTGAGCACAGTACTCTTCCCCACCTTCTGGCTTTTCTTGAAGTTCTAGTGCCAGGCGACTGTGTCTCTTTCAGGCTCAGAGCCCTCAGTCCCTGTTCTTGCATGATGACATACTGAACAGTTTGTGCCTACTCAGCCCTTGGCCCTTGTTCTTTGCTTTCCTGATGACATACTAAGCAGCTTTTGCCTGCTCAATCTGATCTCCCTTGATTCCTGGAATGCTAGGAATTTCAGGCCTTTGGATCTTCTTCCTATGCCTCATCCTTGGGAACTGTGTCATATACCTCCAAGTTCCCCATTGGGATGCCTTTTGGAGACCCACTGACCATGCCTTTCAAATCAAATCGGACCTCAGTATTCCTTGGACCAGGCAGGAGGGGAAACAAGAAAGAATTCTCCATTTTCTTTTTCTTTGCTCCAAGACCTGCTTATATCTGTCTGCTCTCCCTCTCTAAATGTCCTATTTATCTTTGCAGCAATGTGGGAGTCAGAGATGGAGAATCCAGCTTCACCTTGCTCAACACCCAAAGGTTTTCCTTTTTTATTTATTCAACTCCTGATATATATATATATATATATATATATATATATATATATATATATGTGTGTGTGTGTGTGTATGTGTGTATACATATATGTATATATATAACATGTGTATACATATATGTGTATATATACATATATATTATGCACACATATGTGTGTATGTGACTTGGATTTAACTCTATGTATATGAATGTAATATAATTAATTACAGTAATAAGCCTTACTTAGTTCCCTGTACATGTTTCCAAAGTTAAGCTTAAAACAAGTAACTAGAAACAAAGTTTGTGTATCCATATGTACCTAATAGACAGACAGTCCTCAATTGCTCAGAGATCCGAGAACATGGCATCTTAAATGTTTAATTAAAAGGCTTTTCATCATAGAGAGACATACCAGTGC